>NC_141701.1:59509487-60109487 GCF_971803275.1 Cyanistes caeruleus | reverse complement strand
GCTGTTGGTAGGGTAAAGTTCTATACACTAATATTATATTCACAACACAATCCAAATGCTTATGGCTATATATACTTTGAGGGCTGAAGTGGACAATTTTTCAGGAGTAGCTTTCAATCTTGTACCAGATAACTCTACATTCAAAATTTAAAATATATAAACATTTCATAGGCACAAATGGTGATATCTACTTAATCTAAAAGTGATGACAAAAAACTTCACTTTCAGGATCACAATTTGCTGCAACTGTGTTAAAATATTATGCACATAAGTATATATATAAAAGCAGAGATTAACTGAAGTGCTGCTCGTCAATGAGGATTGTGATACTGACAAAAAGACCCTCTTCAACACTTCCATATGACAAAGTTCTGAGACTAAAAAGAAAAGCTCTTCAGAAAATGAAGAATAACCCTTCTACAATTAAAAATGCCAAGTGTGTTCAAAGCTATGAGGTAACAATACGGGAAGGGCAAACAAAGCTGCTAACTGATTTAACAATTAAGGTAAAGCATGAAGGGTACTTACACAGTGACCAAGCTAAGGGAAGCAGAAGGGAAAAGAGTGAAATACATCAGTGCTGAGCAGGTAGAAATAAAAATGTAATTTTCATAGTAAAAATAATTAAAAAACAAAAACAAAAACAACCAAACAAGCAATAGAAAATGATTAAGCTTAGAGATAATATACCAGAAAATTATGGGAGCAAATGAAAAATGGTGGGAGAGGGAAGGAACACAGATTTATCCTTCCATACTTGAGTACAGCTTGCCTGATGTAGGAAAGAAGAGGGCAAAGCTGAAGCATCAGCTTTATAGCCCCCTAGCAGAGTGTGCTTGCAGGAACTGGGAGTAGTGGTGACTGGCTCCAAGCTTCCCACCGCTCTCTTTCTGGGTGTAGATTACCCTGCCCAGATCCCAGAGGGTCAGGGAGAGGTGGAGCAGGATCCTGAGGTGCTGGGCCTGTTGAGAGCACTCCCAGCTGCTGGCACATCAACTTCCCTGCTGGTGGAAGCATAACTTCTTTCCAAAGCATATGAGAATGGATAAAGCTCAGTGATGGGAGAAAAAATGTTAAGGGAAGGATCTAAGGAAGTGCTGTCAATTTGGAGGGACCAGCTACAGGAATGCAACACTGAGTTGGGCAGGTTTCGTTCCTTTCTGCCACAAGAGTCAGCCATGACCACATGTGCTTTGGTGTCCAATAAATCTCACTGCCCCTTGAAGGGCTCTTTCAAACCCCATCCTGGGTGTAATTTCATGAAAGGGTAGTATTTTCTCTCCTGTCAGCCCTTGTTGATTTACATGCTAATTTATACTCTCACTACTTATATTTGTGTTTTATTGATTTATTCATTTAAGGCTATGATCATAGGACTTAATTTTTATTACATTAATTACTCCTCCCTTTTCCCTTCCTTCCTCTGAAAGACAAATTATCATCTGTCTGATCCCTCTACTCAGAAGTCAGACGCATACGTGCTTGTCTTGAAAGCTTTTGTATTTGCAATTTACATGTAGTGATCTTCAAAGTAGTATTTTTCAAAAAGTCTAAAATATCAAAAACTATGATATGCATTAACAATTATTTGTTTTTTTCCTTCATAAAGAAATCTGTGCACATTTCAAAAGCAATTGACCACGAACCTAAAAGCAAGGATTACTGCACTTCAACATAGCTGTCAATATTGAATGTTCTCTACTCAAAGGGAAGCCACTGTATTTGCAGGCACCTCTAGAACAGCTAATACTCAGATGGCCTTGGAAATATCTAACAAATGGGAGGCTTTCTTTGCAGCTTAAAAAATGGGGAAGTCAGAGAAGGCCTGAGCCCAAACTGGTTCATGTTGGTTTTGGCAAGAGTCCACCACACAGCTCTCTATAAAATGACTTTGCCTCAAGTATCTCCCCAGGGCTGTGTCTGATCTTTTCTCCTTCTGTTGTAACCACACAGAAATCACCCTGCAAGAGTATGGGCAACCCTGGGAAAAAGGAGTGCACAGCAAAGCAAGAGCAAACAAGGCAAATAAGTTGCCACAATTGTTCTTACTTATTCTTGAGGCCACTTTTACACTGCTTCTTATGTTAGTAACTTCTACCAAAGTTCCTTATTGGCTTGAATTGATTAATTGATCAGGAAAACGGAATCTCTGCCAAGGTTAAAAAGCAAGGTTAAAAAGCAAACCTGCAGAAGAGGAGGCATGTCTTTGGTTCTGAAGGAAGACAATGGAACCACTGACATGCCTTCAGGGCATGCAGCTTCCTTTGAGCTGTTCAAATTTAAGCACCTTGGAAAATCCTAATTTCACACCACCAGAGAGCAGAAGCTACCAAGCATCCAACAGGCTGGCTCAGTGTGTAGTACAGCTGCACTGCAAGGAGGCTTTTGTTAATCAGGTGCTTTGAACCTCTTTGCTCCTTATTTAGGATGCTGTAAGACACATCCTGACTTTTACCATAACTGTTTCTCTGAGTTCCACCTTTCCCAGAACTTTTGACTATAGAGGAAGAATGTCTCACCTAGTGGATTTCACAGGACCTCTAAAGCCTAATCATTGCATATTTTGAAAACATCCTGATAAATATTCCTTACCTCACAGCTACTGAGGTCTAAAGACACCTCCTTCAGATTGTGATTGCAAGCCAGGCCTAATAAAAGCGCTCTGAAAAAGATCAATTTTAGAACCATTTTAAAAAAATAAAGGGCAGCTTTACACCATCATCTAAGTGATCACAGGTTAATACACCTATAATGCAAAGACTCATTTCAAAGCAACACCAGCTGAGCAGTTATTTCTTAAATGACAATGGCAGCACAAGCATGCCACACTTAGAACACTCCAGGAGCTTCAAAAACTGCAGGGATGCAAGGCTAATGAAGAAACTCTCAAGCACCATCAACATTTAATAACATCCATCAGAGATGAATTTTCTTTAACATTTGCTTTCAAAGAGTACCAAATGATTATAAATGGAGTGTTCTGTCATACAACCATACAAACTCTCTGATTTTCCAAAAATCCAGGAAAAAATTAGGTTTTTAAAATAGACAAGATGCCATGCAGCCATCCATCTCAATCAGGCACAATGCCTGTGACACTCAAAGGCTGGAGCATGTTCCAGTATCACAAAATTCTCCACTTCCACAACCCAACAAGTATTTACAGATTTTAAAATTATGTTCCTATGCAATGGTATCCTTTGCCTTTAGGCAGATTGGCAGACACATGAAGTAGAGACTAATTACGGTTTTCATAAATCCACTTTTAAAGTCTTACAGAAGTTTGTTTCCACATCTAAAAGTTAGTGTTAATATCACACTTATATTAATACTGTCAAATCAGAAAGCACAACAGTATGTGTAACAGAGAAGGAACAAACAAAATCTGTGTATTCCTTATAATATCTTCAGAATAAATGCATCTTTGAATTAATAATTCAACAGAGAAACAGGAGGACTTCCTTCTCCAACTTCATTTCAGCCAAAAGCAGCTAACCAAGTGACTGATGCATGGAGATAAAAACCAACCCCTTCTGATGAGCCACTTGTCTACACACTTGCTATGCAAGTAGTGTGTCAAAGCTACATTTGAAACGTGTGTGCCTTGGGCAGGCTTTTAATTTAAATTTATTTATATCTTCTGTCCTGCAGGTATAATCAGATCTTCCCTATTAACAAAGGCAAATGTCTTGTGCTTATTTACTTAAGCTATTAATATACAGTGGGGGGAGAGAGAGAAGTGAAAGTTCTGCAATAGTTCTCACAAATTTTTACATGATCTTGTCTATCTTTCTTACCCAGACATGTTTTTTATTCAGTCAGTCTGGCTGATGCTAAGTTTGCAAAGAGCTTCCTGAACATTTCCAGGACATAAAAAAAATACACCGCAAGCTTAAAAACATGCAGATTAAAAAAGAAGATAGACAGTGCTGCTTCAGTTGTACACTTTTCACAGGAAGAGGAAAAAAAAAGTGGTTTTTTCCCTAATCTTTTCCCTATAAGTTCACCCTAAGAAAATCCCCTTATTTCTCAATTCTTTATCATGAAAAAATCACCAGCCTTCACAGGGCCTGAAGCCAGACATATTATGCTTACACTTGGCCAGTATGTTTAAATCACACACATGGCAACACATGGAGAGGTCTTATCAACTGTGCATGATGCAGAATGCAAGAACTGGCCTTGTAATAAGCATTTGCATTAAAAGCATATCAGAAACTTGCTACAGCACTGACAGATCAAAATACAATTTTTGGCAATGTCTGTAAAATTCAACAAAAATGCCAACTTACACTTCAACAAGGACAAGAGTACTAACTGCCTCCATCAAAAAATGGTGAAAAAACAAGCAAGCTGCAGTGGAACATTAACTGTATTATCTATGTATAAGGTATACCCTCTCCCCACCCACCACATGGCATCCTCGTAGTACAGCTTTATCAGCAAACCTATTCCCTGGAAAGGCTTGATTTACACTGTCCAAGCAAGTTCATGTCCTTCACAGACTGCACTGATTAACCAACACCTTTAAATTCACTGAGTTAGCACATGCAATTAAAGATGCCACAACTGTAGAGCTAAAGGATGCCTATAAAGAAATCAAATAACAATTAATTAGGGCAACTTGGATTCAGGATGTCAGGTTTTATCTCTTTTCTCTAGGCAAGATTGATCTTGAGTCCCAGATTCAACTTGGTGAGCTCTGGTTCATGGACACAAACCAGGAACTTCTCCTTTGTCACTGGACAGCTCCAAATCCAAAAGCTTTTTGACATATGCTGATGAATGAAGCTGGGAAAGTGCTATTATGATACACCATAGTTTTTGAATTTTTCCTTCCTGAAGCTATCTCTCATGTGCTCTTGAAGTCTTGGCAAATAAGACTTACAAATAAGTCTGCCTGAAAAGAAGTGTTTCTATCTTGTGTTTAACCAACACTGTGATCTTGATGGTTCTGGAGAAGTTTTGTCATTTCTTGCAGTTAAGAACAAAAGGCTAAGCAGCTCCCCACAGTACACATCCTCAGTCCTTTTAACACCAGATTAACTTCCACAGGACATTTTTGAAGTGGATTAGTCAAGCCATGTAGGGTTTGAGAGGTAAAGCAAGGTGTCCTGCAGATCATAGTCCTCTGTAGTGTGTTGACACAAGTCAGCTCAAACTGAATGAAAAATTTAGGTCAGAGAAAAAGCATCACAGAAATTACCAAAAAGTATTAACAGCTTCTGTCCTACCTCCTAGGCAGAGGTGAATGCTGTCACCAAAACAAAAGCAGTCCATGCCGAAACACCAGACAGCTGAGAGTGGCATGGACACTCTGAGACCATTCACATCCAGCTGGATTTTGCAAAGATGCCCCTCTCTGGACCTTTCTTGTGCTAGTGGAAGAGCTTTCTGTTCTCAGCTCATCCTACTCTCCCCATCACTGCCTCTTTACTTCCACCAACACCAGTCAGGCAAGTAACTCCCTCCAACCCAATTCAATCAAATTGAGCCAGATTATCTTAAACATTATCAGAAGCAATTTTTTGCTAATGCATATTTTGACTGAAAAGGACAAGGAAGATACCATTTGCTGCCCAGCTGGCAGGCAAAGGGTTACAAGTTTTGGGGATATTACTGTAGTAACACCTTTCATGAGCACAGGCAACTGTACAGCTCTCACCTGCTAAAATTCCTCATACCAAAAGAGATATTCAACACGACAAGAAGAGAACCTTAATGAACCTTAATGTTTGGGGCTTCTCATCTTTCCTAATCTCTGGGGATACATTCAATGTCCCAGAGTGTTCTCTTTTTCCTGTCAAACCAATACTTCTTCTGTATTGGCCACAATCATCCTTGTTCTTCTTCGCTGCTTGCCCTTCACCATAAGATCAATAGCTCTAATCAGAATCAATCGTGTTTCAAAAAATCGCTCTCTGTTTGAAAGCACATCTAATACTTCTAAACACTTCCTAATACTGGCAACGTCTGAGTAAGAAGAAAACAACCAAGAGCTTCACACAGAACAAAGTGAAAGATCAGAGCTAAAATGGCTCCTGCAGTTGAATGTGGATTTCAATCCAGCACATGTAACTTAAGCATCAGGCTCTTCTTGGAGGTGCCAAGCAACATGACAAGAGGCCACAGGCAGGAACTGATGTTCCACCTGAGCATGAAGAACTTTACTTTGCAGATGACCCTGCACTGGAATAGGCTGCTCAGAGATGTTGTGGAGTCCTCCCCACTGAAGATATTCAAGAATCATATGGACGCAATCCTGTGCCACGTTCTGTAGGATGGCCCTACTTGAGCAGGGAGGCTGGACCAAATGATTCACTGCGGTCCTTCCCAACCTGACCCATTCTGTGTTTCTGTGATATTGTACTGCCCTTTTCAATACTGAATTGCATTAAGAAAAAACACTCCAAAAGTACATACACTACTCTTTCTGCTGTTGCACTTGCCACTCTTCCCTCCCTTAGCTTTGTCCAGAGTGTACCAAAAGCTTTCCCTCCCATTCTCACTAACTACTTTTTACAGCCCACATCTTCAATTTTGCCATCAACTCCTATCCATTAGACACCCCCCATTCCCCCTCCCTGTTCTCCCTCAGGAGGCAGGCTTCCAGCCACACAAGGCTACATCCATGCACCTATATCCATATTAGGACTGCAAAATAGGTACTGAACGTCTCTAGGTGTCTGCCATGGATAAGGTGATGGACATCTTAACACGTAGTAGTTAGGAAGATGACACTTTGAAAAGAGCCCTTTCTTTAATTAAGCCAAATAAACACTAATATTCTGCCAGAATTACAGAATGGTCTATCTAGACTAGATATCTATCTAGGCCTATCCTGACTTTAAAACACACTTTTAAATTTCATGTCTGAATACTTCAACACAGTTCAAATCCACACACATCACAAGAAGGGTGACAGTGCTTCACAATTTCCCTCAGCCTGCAGAGCCTGTTAGTCACAGGTTGGGTGATACACAACAAAAAGACTCATTTCACTTAGCATTCCTGGAAACAGCTGCCATTGTCTCCTCCCTCGAAAGGAGAACATAGCTCTGTGCAATATGTTTCTCCTCCCAAACACTGCAACAGGTTCCATTTCATTATGGCTGTTCCAATAATGCAGTCCCCAAAGGAATGGCACTCACACAAGCCTATAATCCCATTTCACTGTGGAACAGTTTTGTTTGTAAGCCACAAAGAAAGAAACATATCCCCAAAAAAATGCTGACAGAAGCTAAACAACTGTGACATTCCCAGAGCAAAAAATATGATTAATAGTCTCAACTGTGAGATGGAAAGAACACTTTATGAATGTGTGACCATCACAAAATTCACTCTTCTAATATTAATAATGTACAATGGGGGAAAAAAAAGAAAGCAAAATTCTTTCCTTTTTAATATGAGGCACTTGGATAACAACAATGCAAACTAGGTTTTAGGCACAGGAGAAAATGAAATTAAATTCTTACTTTAGAGGCTCAGGAGGGAGTTTAGTTCCTGAAAGGTTAATCTGCATCAAAGCAAGTGAGCTGCTGAAAAACTGTTTGAAGGAGGGAGGGACTTCTTTTCCTTTTCTGTAAGTAAACAAATTCATTAAGAAGTAGCATTTAGACACTCCTCATTCCAATAAATAGTGAATGCAAGCCATCAGAAATGTAATGATCTTTTACAGTTTAATTGCTCTACCTTAGGCAGTTCTGTAATCAGTGGCTCTCAATTAACTTAGAATTATAATGTCATCAAAATGTTGATTCAACAAACAATCCTCACAACTGCTGCACAGAAGACATTACTGTCTACCTCCTGTTTGGTGAACTACAAAGAATGATCATTTAAGTCTGGTTAACAGTGAACATACATCTCACAAGCAGAAGATCAAAAAGGACATGAACAAAACCCTGAAACTGCTTTTTCACCACTAGAAATAATTACTCAATGCTAGAATACATTAACATCAGTTAGGTGTCATCTCTGATAAGGACCCAAAGCTTCAAATGGAAGCTAGTATTTCCTACAATGCAAGTACTCTAAAAAGTAAACCAAAAAGTTCAATATCAAAGATTTGCAAAGGCAGTTCCTCCCAGAAGAAGACAAAACAAGAAAAAAAAAAACATTTGTAACCATCATGAAATCACGAAAAATACAAACTTTAAAGATCATACATAAAGAGGAATCAAGTCAGACTTCAAAGCCTGATGCTATGCCCTTTAGAGACAAAAGATATATATAGACTTTCTGCTGCATCAGTATCACACAAACATGTATTAGACAAGGTAGCTTACTTTACAGACCTTTAGCAAAGAGCAGAAAGGGAAAGAAAATATTTTGCTTGGAATAAACAGTACCTATTTCATCGAGCACTAAGGCTTCTAAGGCTTTATTAAAAAAGTCTAAGATTTATTCTTGAAAAGAAAGGTGTGACATGGGTGCACAAAATTATAAACCAAAATACTGGAGTTGAGGGTAATGACATTTAAATTGTACCTGTGAGAAAACAGAGTCCTTGAGAGGCTAAGGACAGCTAGATGCTGAAGACATCCACGAAGGAGGGCTCCACACACCTGGTTCAAAATAAGGGCAAATCATTTTACTTTATATTAACCCAAAAAACTACCTAGGGATAGATAGTGAGGCACGTTTCCTCGGTATTGAAATAGCCACAAAATTGGTTTTTACCATATCTAGCGCACATTCCGTGTTGGATAAATCCAGGTGAACAAGGGCATTTGGCTGGGCCAAAAAATTGTACAGGCTCTATAATTATTG
This sequence comes from Cyanistes caeruleus, assembly GCF_971803275.1. NCBI lineage: Eukaryota > Metazoa > Chordata > Aves > Passeriformes > Paridae > Cyanistes > Cyanistes caeruleus. The sequence continues at coordinate 60,100,715 of NC_141701.1, read as the reverse complement.
GACAGAAAGAATTACAGATGTTAATTTTTATATTATGACAACATGTAACTGGATCACTACCTGTCATTGCATTTTAGGCTTTTACTATAAAATCACCTGAAACTTCACCTAATCATTACAACCTGTTTTACCTTTGCAGGCTATCATTTTTTATAAAAATGGTGGGAAAATGGAGCTCAGACTACACTTACCCAACATTTCTCTTAAAGCACAGGTCTCAAGTTATTGCATTAAACTTTCACAACAGATGATAACTAATTAAGATGACAATTAAACAAGGATTTGTGATGTCACTCAGACTGCTGTAACATTTCAGAAAGGCTAATTGGTTTGTAAGTTAAAACCAGACCCTTTAAGCATGAGGGAAGCAACTAATTTGCACCTGAAGTCCATGGTTAGTTATTAATATCAGCTGTATATTACAGGTTTAAGGGAGAATACAGAACAGGTAACAAGATTTTAACGTTGATAGCTTCAGTACTGTATGGAATATCTCATGTAAATGTTAACATATGTAAAACTTCTTACTATACACAGTTTCATTTTGGGCTCTTTTTAGTCTCAGAGAGCAACACAGAAAGATAAAAGTGTGACCTAATTCACAGAAAAGTGGGAAGCACAACTCCACATGAAATCCAGCCAAACAGTGCACGCTTAACATTTCTAAGAGATCCATCTTCCCAAAAATTAGGTCATTTAGCCCCTATACCTACAATAAAAGACAGGGCCCCACTTCAAAAATTTCCATGCTTTCCTAGGGTTTATTTTAATTGCTAAATTACAGGATTTCCTTGCTCCTGTTAGAAAACCGATTCCACAGATTAAGAGGCCTCAGTATTAATGATCTTTATCTTTGAACCATCCCTCTGACAGGCTAAGAAAAGCTCCACTTTCTGCATTTGTTTCTTGAATTATTGTAGGTAGACCCTAGGTTTTTTAAAACACTGCCTGCTGAAGATTTATTTATTACATTTTATTTTACCTTTCATTTTTACACTCCTTACTGTGTTGTTCTCTCAGAGAATAACTGGATAATGGATTACCACTGTGTGTCTTTACTTACATTTAACTATTAATTTGCTACCTTTAAAACCCCATTGTCCCACTGACCCTTTCACCTCATGTTTGAAAAGGCTAGTTCTCTGAATATGCTAATGAGTCTGCAAGGAAGATGTGTGAAAAAGCCATAAAGTCATATCTGACTGCATTTTAAGTGATAAGATTAGTTGACCATAGTTTTGCATCTTCTATATGTTCAATATTTAGAATTCAAAACCTGACAGCTACATGCTCATAACTTTTGATGTGAAAGAGAAATGCAAATGTAACTGTCAAAAAGTGAATATATACAAATTGAGTAGTAAGTGGATCTTGTTATGGAGGCAATAGAACTCCACCTTCACGGAAATTGACAAACTGAACAAAGGTGTCAAAAAAATAATTACATTCTTCAAAGAACCATAGGTTTCAACAGCACGTGTCAAAGAGGTGGACAAATTTATTTATACAAGCAAAATTATTGAAAAACAAATTAATTCTTCACAAGTTAAAAAGAAATAATTTGCTTCCAATAAAAAATTTGTAATACTCTAATAATTATAAAGACGATGAGAGCTTTTTAATGGCATTTTGTCACTTTCAAACAGAATTCAGAAAGAATGGTAAGTCCACTGAAAAAAACCTGGTACCCTTGCACTTTTCTCATGTATCAGTAGAAGCCAAAGACTAAAGGCATAAGCCAAAATTATGTGGATTTAGTTTAGTTAGTTTTAGTTTAGTTTAGTTTAGGTGTAGAGTTCTCTAACTTTATACCGAAGAGTAGAAATAAAATTGTTATTTTCTATCCCTCCTAAAACTGTACAGAAGTAAAGGCCAAAAAGGTTTTTGCCTTTCCCTCAACCACTAATGAAAACACCCATCCATTATCTCCCCAGGGAGAGGAAAGTGCTTACTGAGAGATCATCTCCGCGGAGCGCGTTCCCTGAGAGGTCAAGATAGATGAGCGTGCTGGCGATCAGCGAGTTGGCACTCAGTGACTGGGAAAGGCTGTTCACCCCTGCCAAAAAAGAGGTCACAACCCAGCTGAGCTGACTCCACACAAAACTGGCCCACAGCCCGCAAGAGCACAATTTCAGTGAACGCAGACACACACACACACAATGTTTAATGACTTCCTATTGCCATCACTGTAGTGCAGCTGAGGAATGCAGATCTCCAGGCAGATATGAGACCTCTCCCTGACACAGCATGCCCAGTTGCACCTGGACCATGCTCTCCCAACTTCCCTGATGCAGCCAAGGTGTGTTATACATCCCAGATCCAGAATGCATCCAGATCCATTTTCAAACAGATTTTAAAAGCACAGTTTACTCCATGATTTTAAGACAGTGTCTTCCTACAAACAATAATATTTAGACAAAACTATTTGTGGAAGTAGATAAAAGCATCTGTGGAAGACCAAGTACATTAACAATTATAATTGCTGGAACTTCAAAAGCAACTGATGAGACCTAGAAATTAAAAATATTTCAATTAATGTATCTGCCTGCAATTTCATAAAAATAGTTAATTAAAAGCACCAAGAGATGCATAAAGACTCTCAGTTGCTTATCAGAACAAACACATATTTTTCACATTAAAATTAAAAAGCTCACATTGGGAAAAAGCCAGTCAGAGCTTTCTTCCACTGAAACTTTTCTGCTTTTCAGAATACAAATTAGGACATGGCTATTTCTGATTCCTTCAAATCTAACTTTCATCTGAGAGCTCTACAGCTTATCATCAACTTCTCAGTTCATCGTAGATGGTCTCTGCTCTGCTGCCTTTCAAGCACTACATGCGTGTGGTTCTTAGATGCATAAGCATCACTGTGTCCTTTAGTTGATGCAGCAGCTTTTTTCTAAGTGCCCAGCCAATGCTATAAAGAAGGTAAGTGATCTATTGCACAACACTCAACAGCTTCTCAAAGCTGGTCAGTGAAACTGGACGGGCATTCAATGGATGAAACATGTCCAGTTTTCATTTGAAAAACTATTATGAAACTGATTTGCCAGTGAGGATGTGGAAGAAACAGCTAGCAAGCTACTGGAGACAAAAATACCTATGTCAGTGCTTTAATTTTCTGAGCTTTCAAATATTAAAGAAAGTCTCCCATGTTAGTAGTATGGCTTTTGGTTTCAAGAGGCTTTTGAAACTGGGAAGTATCAAAGCAAAGCAACACCTTTGTCAAGCCTCAGATCTTTTCTGCTTAGTGTCATTTTTCTTTTAGCTTGAGATGGTGTTGTTGAATCTACACCCTACTGCTAAAGGTAAACTGCAAACTAATACTTTGTGAAACTTTGGAAGATGTAAAAGCTCCATTAAATGCTTGACATTACAGCTTTGGATTCACTTTAGTGAGCCTTCTCAACAACATTCACAAGCAACAAGAAGAAGGAACAAATGCAATTTTGTCCTGGTTGCTCAACGGTACCTAGTTATCAGCTGGGATTCCAGCTGGGTTAAACTATTAACAATTTAGCATGTAGAACCAATTCTGGGAATTCAGAAGCAGCATCTGAGTTTGAGGGAGAAGAAGAGCTATCAAATAATTCATAATGTTGCTGCTTGTTTCATGCTTAAAAGGGACCAACCGCTCAAAATCATCCACAGCAGTGAAGGCAAACAATGTGAATGAGGGATTTTTTGAATTAGCCTCTGGCTTGGGCTCAGAAAAGCAAGCTTGATCTTTGAAAAGAGTATACGAGAATTTTCCATTTAACCAGAATCTTCAAATCAATAAATTTGTGTTTGAACTTCACACTACCTCATGCAATACTCTAACAGTAATCTCACTTTCATTTGCAGACAATCTTTCATGCTCTTTTACCACTCTCTGGAGGCTCAGACTGTTAATAGCTCTCAGGAACTTTGAGATACAATATTTGAAGAAAGATCAGCTGGGAAGTTGCCACCTGAACTTCACTTGTCAATCTTAGAAACTTATCTCACATAAGAAGCACTTTTAAAATAAGGTCAAAACCTGAGAGGAATTGTTCCATTTCTCAAATTTCACAAAAGCTTAAAATAAAAAAAAAATTAAAAGAAAGAAAGAAAGGTTGGGGGAAAAATACATGCATTTTGGAGTCTACTGAATCCAAGATCCAAGAACTCTTTTAGACTTTTTCCACAGAAAGTATTCCTCAAGCTCAAAAATAGCCTCCCAAGTTAAAACCAAATCATTACTGTCTTCTTAGGTCAGAGAGAAACTGACAGCTCTGCAGCAATCTGAGTTGCTTCAGATCCTGAGGGTTGTAAAATTCCCATTTAAAAACATGGCATATACTATTTTTAAGAAACACTGAGAATCTGCCATGGGACAACATTAATGGTAACATGTTACTCTGAAGGTCATCAATATTAGACATACTGGAAAATATTTTCATCTTTTGCTTAAAGATCATCTTTAAAAAGTATGTTAAAAACCTTCAGACTCTTTTAATAACCTCAGAATTCACTTTCACTGACAAGAGTTGTGTGGGTGCACTTCATCAAGTTGGCATTTATTCTTTATGAAGAAGGAAATGTTGCTAGGAAATGTTGTCCTGACTCAAACTTCACAATCACTTGCTGAAATAATTCAGCTCACATGAAGAAAAGTAGAGAATGAATGAACATACCAGAACTGCATAAATTTCTGTTAAATTCACAAGTATCCCATTTCAAGAGTACATGTTGCATTAGTAAAGATTCTTAATCAACTGTTACCAAAAACTGAGTTTATAGTAGAAAACAAAAACCCTAGAGTTTAATAAAAGTATTTTTAGTGAAAATCATTATTTAATAATTTCACCTTAGGATTTACTGTTTACTTAAGCATAATAAGAGCCATAGGCTCTCATAATAAAACAACAAGTCCTTCACCCCATCCATATTTCCCCTGAAGCTAAGGAGAATACCGAATCTGCACTTCACAGAGCAATAACAAACAGGATAAAAGGGCACAGTTTCTATCTGTCATCAGCTAATGTCCTTCATACTGTTAACTCAGTCATCTTTTCCAGGTCATCAACATCTACAAAAAAGCAGCAATAATGTCAGTGTGGGTTTTCTATTTTTAACACCCATTACCTATACAGGAGACCCTGGGTTTGTGCAATCTCTGTAAGAGGTCACTGCTTCTATTATTTGTAAAACAAAAATGCAAGAAATCCCGAAAGCTTCTGACTTGTATTTCGCTGTTGCTATTGCTTTTAAAATATACAACCATTTCAACTACAATTTGAATTAGAATTCAAATCAGAAATTTGTAAATTATAAAACAAAGAAGTCTTTAGTCAGAGCAACTCCCTCACCAGCCACTGTCATGATGCTTGGCTTCATAAAAAACCAGTGTACAAAACATTTGGACATTTCCCTACACATCTTGTCTTCAGACATTTTTTTGAAGCGCATATGAAATGTATCTTTCACGTCAATCCTAATTTCAGTCTTCCTTTATAATACAGGTTCAAGCTTAACCCTTACAGAAGCAAGTCTGAATTTATCAAAGAGCTGAAGGGTACTCAGAACCCAGCCCAGGGTTCAGCAACCCAGGACTGCAAAAAAAGCAGATGCACTGTTGAGAAAACACATGTAAATCATTTACAAAATTAATTATTTTATAATACAGTAAGAAAAAGTATTTTTGTATCTAAGTCTGAAAGTTTTAGAAGAGAAAAGAAGTACATTTATAAAACATACCTTTAGGTGACAAGGAGGTTTTAGATAAATTTAAATGCTTCAGTCCCTTTGGAAGTTTGGCGAACTGGATGCTCAAAGATGACACACCTGTTGGGGGAGCAATGACAAAAATGGATGTTTTCAGGTGAGCTCTGTGACCTCAGGTTTTCCCAGCAAAATCTCAGCAGAGTCAAATTGCACCAGTGACCCTTGAGGAGGAACTGTACTCACTGTGCAGGTGGGATGTCATTTTACGAACTTTTAACTGATGTAATCAAGACCCCTGCTTTGCTAACCACTGCACAGATAAGAAACTACGTTTTTATCCATCAGTAATCCTCCTTAATTACTTTAAAAACTTCATAATACACACATACTTTTGAGAAGGAGTTGAAGTGAAGCTATTGCACACACCAAGCAGTCATCATTTGGAAAATCTGGAAGCCTTATATTTCAGAAAAAAAATAAATTTAAAAAATCTAGGTATGATCTAAAACCCAACAATGCTGTTTCACATGGAACTTCAAACTATTTATACTTTCTTTTAAAAGGATGGGCTGTCAAGGCAAGAGAGGTGCCCACATTAGCTAATATCACCCTCTTTTTTGAGACAAACCTTAAAAGCCAGGTCATAACAGCCACTTAATTCAGCAGCCTGCAGGCTACCAGCCAGGACACAGGCTTGGAAATGCCACAACTGCTTGCAATCCTAAACAGTAAAAACCTATTAAGGCACTGACACAGACTCGACTACCTCAGCACAAATTCAACAAAAGAAGAAAACAGTGAGAAGGCGCTTTTCATTAAAGCCTTTACACAGTGTGTCCAAGTTCCCCACTCCACAAATTTAATGCTCCATTTTAAGCAAAAGACTGAAATTTGATTAAGAGGGCACATCCTAAATAACAGTGCAACTAAGCTGTGAAATATTTATTAGAGGAATAAATCAACACAGAAACTCCAGGCTTAACCTGAGGTGTGAAATACAGTGATATACAGCAATTCACTTGGAGAGAAAAGGGCACAGAAAAAGAGACTAAAACCTTTTACTTGATTGAAAACATAGTAGATTGAAAAGCTGATACCCTTTCCATGTGCACAGACATGAAACAGTCTGTGAAACTGCAGGTCACATACCTATGTTCACTCTGGTTTTATTCTGTTTTACTTGTCATTGATAATGAAGGAGCCAGCTACCTTGCAGATACTGTGGTAGGGTTTTTTTTAAATGTTCTCTGTAAAAGCACGTTGTGTGCAACACCTGTGCAGCTCAAACCAAGACCTAATTTTTTATTTATATTGCTACAACATTAGACCCAAGAGACCTTGGAATCATTTACTGTAAAGCACAATGGTAACCAGACACCTTCACCAATTTTCAGCAAGAATGAATCAAACAATATTAACAGGATTTTCTTTCATAGCTCTATAAGGACAATCAGTATCACTAAGGATACAACAAATGTAATTTTTGCTGTTAAACATTTTGACTAAGACATGCTGGAAATAGTTTTACATCTTGTAAATACATCTTTGTATTTAGCTAACAATCTGCAGACAAATTATCATTCTAGCCAAGCTGAACAATTTTCACACCTTACTAGCACTAAGGGGATTAAGTTATAGTCATAAGATACAGGAATCAAGTGCAGAAAAGAAAAAGTACTGCTGGCTACTCTGGTCCTTGAACACCTTTTAAGTCACTCATTTTTGCCAATGGCATAACAGAGATGAGAGTTAACATGGCAGAAATGGAGTTAGCTGCATCCAGGCACACAGTTTGGAATTTGAGTACTACGAGGCTTCAGTAAGACTGTTTTGCATTATTTTTAACAAAATATGAGATTCAATTCTGATCCTAGGAGAGACAAAAGCAAAGCTACCATCACTTCAGTGTGGCTAGATTTTTACAGATGAGATTGATAACAAACTTTCCAGGTGATAGTCTCACAAACATTGACAGTATCATAAAGGACAGCCAAACACAAATGAAGAGACTAGTCTCAGTAGAAAAATCACTGCATATAGACACTGCACTGTACTTGAACTGAAGACAGATCCTATGCTTTAGGTACACTAAACTCACTTCCCATGCTGCTGGAATACAGACAGTTGCATTAATACATAATAATATCATGCCTTTGCTTATTGGTACTTAACAATATACAATAGCTTAGTATATGTTTGTGTTCATACAGGGTGCAATATGTTCTTCAGAAAACAAACAACTCTGTGATTTCCCTTATAACTGCAAAATAAACTAGTTCCAGCTCCTGCAGGTGATTTTTCAAAAGGTATTTTTCCTAAACTCATATGTTTATATGAATCTCCACTTTTACTTGTGAAATCCTTCTTAATGCTCCAGTTTACCAAAGTCAAATCTACCTTGAACCCAGGGACTTTTCTTGAACTGAAAAACTGCAATATTTGCACATTGCAATTATAATTAATTTCTAAGTACTCTATAACCTATCTAATTCTAAAGAAAAGGTCAAAGCTTAATTGAGCATTTGTTAGGAGAGGCTGAGATGATGAAAAAAACCCTACTAATTTCTCCAAGTTGTAGTTTCTGCATTTTTTTTCTGTCTTATGTGGATATTACGGAATGGCTTGAGTCTATAGGTTTGTTGCAAATAAAGCACCCCCACGGATATGTTTAAAAAATGAAAAAAGATCCCCTGCACTGTAGAGTATCCAGTGTTTGGTCAATTGTTTTCCTTCCAACATAAAATTGAGTTCCTTTAAAAAAAGAAAACAACCTTTCAAATAACACAACCTAAATACACTTCTTCAAAAGCAGAATCCACAACGTAGCAGTCTTTTTTCCAGCTTACAACAGAAATTTCTGTAAAATGCCTATGGCACATTGTGACAATAACGTTCTCCAGCAAAGCGCTGGCTTTCATGTGATAAGAATTCCTAACGAGGATAAGCAATAATCAGCAGGCAAGAGGTAATAAGAAGGGTTAAAGCAATTCATGTGAACAACTTCAAATAAAAAACTGCTCAGAATAGGTTAAAAACAAAAGCGTTATCCTGCTTGCTTCTAGTCAAAAGTGATACAGATGCTGAAAGGAAAAAAACCCTTCCCAGCTATTTTTCTCCTCACTGAACCAACAAGAAAGAAGAGACACCTACAAAATCCTGTGTTAACAACATTCTGAGTCCATCAGGTTGTAATCAGAATGAACAGCTTTTCTATTTTGAATCATGACAGCAAAGAGAATAGAAAATTTCCCCCAAACAAACCAAATAAAACAAGAAAAGGTTCACTGTATAAAAGACTCGTTTTTCTTCTGGCCCAACAGGAGCACAAGATAGTCTGATCCCAGAACACTGTGTGCCTGGAATGCATTAAGTGAAGCAAATGGAAATCTCACATGGGCAGCACTGAAGGGTCAACTCCACACTGAAAGAATGTAACCTTATTTTAAAAATAAATGCCTCTTGGGTAAAAAAAGAGTAGACAAGGGAGAGGAATGACTTGATATGTACTGAAATCATGCCTAGCAGTGCCTAGTCTGAAAAAAGCTGAGCTGTTCAGCTTGACTTTCCATCTTGTGGAGTTAACAGCACTTTGCTCCATAGGAATTCTAGTTATGCCAGTATTATTGAACATCACCAAGACCTCACAACAGGGCAGGCTAGCACAGAGCTGAGAAAAAGGGGCAATTTTCATGCGGAAAAGAAATATAGCATTGTAACTGAAATAAAAACACAAAACCATCAGAAAAATACATTCCAAGAAACAAAGTTACCTTGTGCTTCATCTTTCAACTGATTACACTACTTATAAAAATGCACACCCCTTAAAAAACAGAGTTTGGGGTTTTTTTTTACCTTCTAGTTCTAAACAATCACTGTGTTCTATCTTCCATTAAAATCCAGGGTTGGTTTAAGACATTTAAATATTTCTCAACACACCAATGGATATGTGCAAGTCAAAAAGAATGGCAATTCTCAGTCATTTGTGAACAGCAGAAATTCACAGTAGCATTATGCACAAAACAATAACCTATTTTTCAGGCAAAGCTGAACAGAGCTGCAATAACCCTCCTATTACATTTATAGAAAGAGAAAAATGTAAATGTTACAATACCTCTATCTTCAAGTGGATTGCTGGCAAGGTTGATCGTATGAAGTCCTGAGTTGGGATTATGGGCTAGGGCACTGGCTAGTTTCTGTGCAAAATCCCTGCAACAAAAAAAAGAGAGGGAGAAGGAATCCTGTTACCCCCTCTGTCAACAGCACACTCAAAGGCTTAAAAGTGTCAAGGGATTACTATCCTTTACAAGTGGACTTTGCTACTGCAGAGCACTGACTGACTCCTCATGGTTCCAAACAATGTTTATCTTGCTAATTCGCTATATTTCACAGGGAGTTACTTCATCAATTTGCCCATCCTGTGACCTAAGTGGCCAAAGAGTATACAATGACTAAAATGCTTTTGACAGAGATCTGAAGGTATAAAATAGGAGTTACACAGAGTAACTCAAAACTTCACATCTTCCGTATCTCTCTGCACGCCACAGGATTTGGAGATACACAGCAACTTGCACTCAACAAACCATCCTACTCACTTGCAGCAGCTTTCTGCCAATAGTCACTCAAACAGATGGGCTTTGCAGCATATCCAGAAGTATTTCTAGTCTTATGAAACAGCAGGAATAGCTCTCTCAAAGAACAGCAGCACACTGATGAGCTGGTCATCTAGAAGCATCAAAGGTCATAACTGGCTGATCACAGTCCCAGCAATGGATCCGAAAGAGATGTGGAGTATCAGTTGTGGGAAGCTGACAACAGCCAGGCCAGATAGCACAGAGAGCTCTGAAGCAACCTTAACCAGCTATGGTAGGTAGATGTTGTAGCATGACCTCTGTCCCAAAGCCACTTTTTAGAGAGGCAATGGAGTGCTGCCCCACCTGAAAGCACCTCACTGCAGCTGGACTGCCACCACCCACTGCACTAAGTCAAAAGATAGCTTGGGTTTTCTCGCACACCACATCGTCACACTCTGGTGGAGAAACATTCCTTGCATGAAGTCAGAAGGCTGGTGTCTTATCAGCTCTAAAACAAATCCTCAAATCTGTTCTCATACCAACTGAGAAGTTATGATGTGATAAGGGACTAGACCTACTGTGGGCTTTTGATAAAGTGAGGCTGTAACTTCAGTGCCCTTACTTCACCTAAGTTAGATGCCAAGACAGAAAGCAAAACTATGCCTTGAATTTCTTTCTCTCTCTGCCTTGAAGTACAGTATTTCTCCTCCTGTAGGCCAGTGGTGAAGAGCTACCAAAATGCTAATTAATACTGCCCTCTTTCCTTGGAACAGATCCTGCCTATCATCAAACTGTGCTGAGATCCACAGTGGAGGTAGCATCCTCTTCCAGTATTTGGAAAAGAAAGGAAACTGAACAGCAATAGCCTCAATTGAGCTTTTGGTTATCTGCAGTTGCAAAGTTTCCTGGAGTACAGAGATGCTCCAGGGAAGTTTAGTTTCCCTTTAAAATCCTGTGTCCTTCTGGGGCTAGAACTGGTTCCAGCACTGCAGATGCAAGACGAAGGGCTGCCTTTAGGAAAAACACATTCTCTTCCTAAAATACAAGCAGCATGTGAATACAAACACTCAACAAAAAGAACTTCTGGACTTGAAACTTTGCCACCTGACAGGCTTCAGGGTCTCCTGCTTTGCTACCAGCTGCTGCTGCAGAAGATTATGGATCTCCTGTAGGTCCTCAGTGACATTCGCCAAGGCTCTGGAAATCCTCCAGCATTTCAAATGGTGCTAGATGCCTGCCCTTAGGCAACTGAATCAAACTCCTTATGTCCAGCCAAGAAAAAGGAGGTTTTGAGTTAAAAAGCAACAAACCCTTTCCTCTTGAGGAGTTTCCTCCTCTTCCTTTATCCCTAACAGATTCTTGTCATTACAATACTTTGCCTATACCTACAGGCTTGTTTACAAACTCTGCTCCAGCTTTTGCCAACAATATAGGCAGGATTACCAGAACATTTTGGACAATTAGTGTGTGTGAACTACTTAGCAAAGGCACAGCAAATTGACTTCCACCAGAAGGCACTGGATTATCTATATTGGGCTCACAGGGCTCCAAGGCTCATTTTGGAAAAAATAATACAACAAATAACACACACTCCCTGTGCAGCCTCTGCCATAAAAATAGATACCTTGGCTCTGCTCATGGGTGAACATCCCTTCCCCTCTTTTGTTCACTATTTGTTTCAAGTCATAAAATTTGTCACTTCTTTTGGCTGCACACTTATGAACAGAGCATGTGGTCCAAGTCTGAAACTTGCTATAAAGCATCAAGCTTGCTCTGTATGCATTACACAGCCATGCTTGGCTGAAACAAGCTTATTCATGCTTGTAGGTAAAGCCCCAAAAAGGTTCTATTTAATTATACATATGACAGATGGATATTTCATCAAGGGAAACAATACTACCAATCTGGAAACATCAGACAAACAAAACAATTCCTTGAGATTGTCTAGACAACATCCCTGTAACAGAAAAAAAAAGAGGATGTGTGGGAGGAAGCAACACTGTTAGGTCTAAGGACATTAAGACTCTGTCAAGAAGGGGAGGATAAGACTAGACATGACTGTCAAAGGCTCTCTGGATACCAGCAAGAGGCACTTCTGCTCTTCCCCATGTGGCAGCTGGCCACCCCCTTTGGAACAGGGCTGCACAGGACAGTGTGAAAGGAGGCAGGGACATTCTGCCTGCCAGCTTTTAGAGATCATCTAAGTGCAACAAATAAATCACTTGCACCAGCTCCTGCAAACAGGACTTTGCAGACTGGGAAGTCTGTCTTGCAGTTCCACGGAAATCACAGAACATCCTGAGTTGGAAGGGACTCCCAATGATTGAGACCAACTCCTGGTGCTCCACATGAAACCCCAACAACCCCACTATGTGCCTGAAATTATTGTCCAGATGTTCCTTGAGCTCTGGCAGGATTGGCATCATCTCCCATCATCTGGCATCATCTCCCCATGACCAGTGCCCTGGGGAGCCTGTTTCAGTACCCAAGCACCCTCTGGAGGAAGAACCTTTTCCTAATATCCTAGTCCTTGCCATTTGGCATCTCCCAACAGTGCAGGTCAAGGGCAGCTTCCACCACACACAGCCTGTGCCTGTCAGGCCAAGCTGCAAAGCCTGGTAGACACCAGAGCCCAGCCTAATCAATAGGCTGAGCTGCCCACTCAGAAATCTGTATTTTGGTTATCACATATTATTCCATTCCTCTAAAATACCTCAGGGATTAACCCTCTTTTCAAGCTCATTTTTTTGGGCCAGTCTGAATCAGTCTGCTCTCTGTGAATCCTGGACATCATGTATGTTAATTAAAACACTTACCAAAACACTCATGATTGCTATATATGCATTGAAGCTTTCCAACATCACAGCAATGGGGATAAAATTTCCAAGGGCATCTAAACTGGCACAAATCTTATCAGACAGGGGTTTTCATTTGACATCCTGTTTTTCCCAACAGGAAGTTCACACTTCCCTAGTTCTGCATCCTTATTACTGCTACTGCACAATAGTTTGCTGTTTCATCATTTGGGAGGATGACAAGTGTTTATGAGGCTGTGACCAAACCAAGTCACAGAAATGAATGGCTGGAGATAGAAAATAACAGAATCATCTTAAACTGTCTCTGCTGCAGGAAGAAATATGCTCTTGCAGCTGCTCGGGTTATTTCTTACAGCTTTACTCTTGGTAGCTCTTTCTTAACCCTGGTTTGGCATTCTATCACAGCTCATTAAAAATGACTGGTCTGTAAGCCATGGGAAGGAAGATACCCAGCAACAACAGGATCTCATAGCAAACAGACATGAAAAATGGCAAAACTGACAAATGCATCCTTGGCAAAAACAGACAGTGTTGATCAGAACAGATACACACCAAGGCACAATGCCGAACACTCTGCATGTAGATGGAGACATGAAAAACCAAAGTCACAAGTTGATTATCTGTCAAGTCCTGTTAGAACTGAAAAGCAGTTAATCCAACTGTGATAAATTAAGGTAGGCAACGAGCAAAGGTAGTCACCATATCCTTCTACATTAATGATTATCACTCGATTTCATGGCACATACTGGAAGAAAAACGAGATTAAAACCAGGGGCTTATGTCTGAATGACAGCTAAAGGCAGTGTACTAGTGATCAGAAAGTTCATGTTATTATTCCAACTCGACCTCAAATTTCTTGTGTCACATAGACAATTTTGTTTTAAAGGCATTTCAATGCAAAGTGCACTTTAAAAAGGAGAAAAGTACTCCGACAATGAAGAGGAGACAATGTAAGGCACACCAAATATCTCCCCTGTGCTTGTTTCCCTTTATTTGTAATTCTGCATAATGCTCTGCTTTTCCCAACTTTACATGGCTTTTTTGATTCTTTTTTTTAAAAAAAATCATTAGTTCTGGAGTTTACTTTGTTTACATTGTCTTGGACACTACCCTAACACTACTAAAACAAGCACTACAAGAACAAACTAGCACCTCTGGAAGTAACCTGAACTTTGCTTCTATTTCCTGTGAAGGGGGAAAAAAAAGCAAATACCTAGTAGTAGCTACAGCTTATTTAAATTTAAAACATATTGCAAAAAATGTATTTAAAACATATGCAAGGATTTAATTGTATGGCTTCTTTCTGTGTATCTTCTAAGTCTATGGCAAGCCAATAAACTTACTGATCTACTTTCTTCAAAAAAGTCTGTAGTGTAGAAGTCCCCTTATATTTGAGCAGACAGCAATCCACATTAAGGCAACACCAGCTCATTTGGAAATGAAACAACCACGTGTTATGCAAGATGGAATAATATGGTTTTTTTAACAAAACCTAAACCACTGTTTTTTAAATGATAGAAAGGTGTTGATACTTCTATCGGAGCCATATTTGGAGAGGAACAGTACAAGCCAGTTTAAGGTTTATGCTCTCTTTCAATCACTTTGCTCCACTTAGCCCAACTCTCCAGGCAGAATCTCAAAAAACACCAGTTTAAAGGGATTTCTTGGATATACAGACCCTCTGGAAAACCTCTGGAAAAGCTTGTGGCTAGAGGCTCATCACAACTAGACAGACACTGAGCACACCTTTTTTAATGCTTATTCTGGCTCACATACATCACACATCCCTTTTAGTGGGAGCAAGCAGCATCTCAAGCGACATTTCGAAGGAATTACTTACGTTCTAAGCCCGGCATTCTCTAATACCAGTTCTTCCAACCGACTGGACCTACTCACCACTCGCAGTATCTGCTCACAGAGATCAGTGGACTGCCACAGAAAAGACAGAACAGTGTTAAAGAACACAAACACGGAACAGACAGTTATTGAGCTCAGCTGTACATCGTAATGGGATCCAGGCCACAACCATCTTCTTGTTATACATAAATAGGAAGTAAAAATACCAGAAACATCCAGGAGAGTCAACAAAAGACTTCTGGAAAAGACCCAAGAGAAGCAGGAGGCAGACTAAAAGCAAGTAACTAATGAACCATGCCACCTAACCAAAAGGGGCAGAATGTTTATAATGACAGTGAAAACAACCTAAATCATCTGGCTCAGAGAAAACTCTCACTTAATTTTTAAGGAAATCTTATTCATATGCCTGCTACTCCAGCAGAAAAAAGTGGTAACTAGTACAAATGAGGATAAAGCCTGACCAGGAATGACAACTTAATACAAAGAAAGATGTTAGAAGGAAAGGGGGAAAAAAAATCAAAAACAAACAAACAAACAAAAAAAAAACCCAAACCACAAAAAAACCTCAGGAACAAAAGTACCATAGCTAGAGATGTCCTCTAAAGACTCCCAAAGACTAGTGGTTAAGGGCCATTTTATTTGAGTATGAATTCTTCCATGCAGAAGCAAGTCCCACCTCGTGTTCTTACTCTTGTTGAATTCTAGAATTTGCATGGGTATTTTGCAAGTCCCATGAACCAAACATGACAACAAAAGAGTTTGTTTGCTTTTCTCATTCAAATAGAGGGATAAAACCATAATCATTCAAAAGCCATGCAATGAACTCTGCACCTCATCACCTTTTATGCTAAACTTTTATTTTGCTCCTGGATTTTTCTCCCCACAGCTCACACTAACCAGCATTCATGTGATAGCTGAAGCTGAATTTCAGTCATGATCATGAAGTGTCGAAACTATTTGGTTACCTGCCTTTAAAAACAACAATATGACATTCATACCTGGGACATCTTTGTCTCTAACGACTGTCTGACATTTTGTAGTTTGTGTATCTTGCAGGGTTGGTTTTTTTACTTTCAAACTAATCAAATGTCCAGAAAACCCCCCTTAAACAAAATAAATCTGCTCTACCACACACACCAAATCTTATTAATCCTTTACACAGAAAAGGTTAACAATTTTTGGTGAAGACTGTTAACTCAGCCATCTTCCCACTAATTTCTTTACCATCCGTGTTTTAATAATTCAGAATATTGTTGGGATTTTTCTTCAGTACTGTGACTGCAAGTGGAAAGTTTCATGCCTGTACTATAAAACCACCGTGGGTACTGTGTATCAAACACAAGGTCAGAATGGGACTCATGAAACACAACGCACTCCATGGCCTCCGGATATGTCTGACCTCATAACGACCTTTGGCAGTGCTCCTACAGCACGGATTTACTGTCTCATGATCCATATTTCCCTAATTTTTGACTTGAAAATAGAATGTGTGGAAGGTAAGAGGCTGGGTTTTTTAAAGTAACTGATGCATTTTTTAGACTGAAAAAGTTTATTTGTTTTCCACAGGAAAGCTGCTAAGAGAAACCCCCAAAACATTCACAAAAATGTATCTCAGACAGATAATAGGGCCAAGTTTTTATTCTACGCAGACTACACCAGCCAACCTTCTAACTAAGCAAACTATCTCATTTCACTGAAGCAGAAACTGATCAATTGCATTGTACCTTTTAATAATGTTGATTTTAACAGCAAACTACAACAGCACTAAAAATACCACCAGCTTCATTCCATGCATAACTTTGAGAGAGACGTTCCCAGCAAGAAAGAAGTTTTTTGCCTATTCTTTTGCCAAAAAACATGTAAGTTCCTACTGAATTTTCATTGAAAATGATAGCTTAGGAATATAATGAGAGCTTTACAGACCAATAAAATGGAACCAACTTATACAAGATGAAACTTAATATTAATTTTTAAAGGCAAAAGTTTCCGGAGGCAACCATGAAAGCAATTTCTCAAGCAAACCACTAACTCCAACTGTGACTATAAACTTTCAAATTTATAAGAAATAACATATTTTGATATATTTAAATTGTCACTGAATAACTGCTTTTCTTGGACTTTTTTTTTTCAGTAGTCCAACTTGTTTAAACACGCCCTCTTTTCGCTTTTAGGAGCAAAAACTGATATGGAAAAATACCAGTGCCACACATCAGTGCTTTGGAAAACTGGGAGAGAAAACCATCAAGTTGCAATGATAATTACACAGAAAAAAAAGTGCTTTATGCAAGAAAAAAAAAATCCCCTGAATCTTGGCATTTTCTTTTCACCTCCAAAACACAACTAAGATTTCTGGCTGCTTTAAAGCTACTTTCCTATTAGTCACATAATATTGTGTGGGGGAGTCAGCAATGCCTGATGAAGTTTTATGGGCTACTACTATCAACCAACGAAGTTTTCAAACTGTATTATTTGAAATGCTCACAAGATTTGACTCTCAGCAATGTTTTTATTGTCCTAATTGACTACCCAACAGTTTGTATTTTCCTGGTATGATTCCAGGGGAAAAAAGTTGGCAATAGATTGTCCAGTTGTACTTGCCTAAAAAAATTCACTTTAGAAAATGTAACAGCATCCTTTAACACACAGCACAGCCTGGTAGAAAGCAGATATATTGTTTCAATTTATTACTTACTAATTTCAGATCCTTGGAGGAGAGCTTTGTAAACCACTGATTATACTCCAGAGCAGCAACTATAGGTATTAAGTCTCTAGAAAAAGAAAAACACTTTTACACACTTTTCATATAACTGTCATTTGAAACAATCCCCTAAGTGTTCTTCCACCTCTCATTCCCCATAGTTTTGCAATGCTAATTGCCTGTCATCCCCATTATAGAAAGCTCTGTATTCTGAAAAACAGCAGCAGCTGCATGTCTTCCTCCTATTTTAATAAAAATTTCTGACTGGCCAACTGGCATATATAGCATGAATTTTAAAAACAGGAATTTGTCTGGGCTGCCATTCCTACTTTTAGCATAACTTTCTCTTCAGCCCGTGACATGTTTAAGCTTCTTAATCACCTCTAATTATAATATAGCATGACGCTAAAAAGCTTTTTGGCACTCTGATGATTTAATATAATTCCATGACTGAATGCTTCTAGAGAACACCTCCTTGTCTCATCTCTATAGTTAAATTCCCCCAGGAAACAGGAGACCTGCAACAGGATAATGCGACACTCAGCACAAACCCTCCTTAATTGTAAAAGGGATTTCACAAATAAAATTCTAAATTATTCCCATTTTCTTCGTTCCAAGCCTCTTAACGTGATCTGCTCTCCCTCTGCTAAGTTTCTCCAGTAGCAGACGTTGATGAATGTCACGTCTGTGCGCTACCCCCGAGCAGAATCATTCATCAAGCACTATCACACCATTTAGCAGTGCGGCACTTGCATCAGTTTGGTGCTGCATATTAAATACTTATATACACCTACACAGAGAGGCTTAACAGCTCCTTAGAAAGCCCTTGTCTTTATAATGAAATAAAGAGCTGTAACATACACAAACTAACTTATCAAGCCAGTAAAACAGTGCCATTCAAGCCTGTTTTTCTAGGGAGAAATTTAAAAGCACTGGCTTTTATGAGCTAGTCCAACCCTCCCCCTCACTCCCCAGCTCTTCATTCAGGACATATGCAGGTAGGCACAGATCTGCAATTAACAGGCAGCACCCTTCTCCCATCTTCTTTCTATTCTCCCCCTCCTCCAGTTTTCCTCTGCAAACACGCAGACGCTTCAGGGTGGTTGTTAAACACCCAGGGAAGCCAGGAGACAAGGCGACATCACGTGGACACGCATTCCGTAGGCTGTATTGGGAACTGCAGTTGCTGGATTTGGAAGTACAAGCATCACTAAGGTAACAGATCGAAGGTGCAGCTTTCTGCAGCAAAAGACTGTAGCCCACCAGCTGAGAAGCTCATGCAAATAGACCATTTTCACACTCCTGCAGAGGAACTAGAGTGAGGTGCCCTTCGAGGATTTAAGCCATCTTTCCATCTTGCTCATGGCACATCACGTTGTGTGGTGAATTTGTTTCCACGGGCACAGCAGAGACTTAGCAGCTTCATGGAGTGTATAGATTTATTTCTGCCCACCACTTTGTTTTTGTTCCTACACACACACACACTTCATCTCCATGTAAAGCAATAACTAACAGGTGAAATGTTAGGTGAGAAAAAATAACAACCCAGAGGTACCTCCCCCTTAGGCTGAGGAGGCAGGAATCTTCCCATGGAGTATGGAATGCCCACAGACAGCGAGGTTTGCTCCTCTGCAGTTCCCTGGCGAGATCAGCAAGGTGGTAATGAATTTTCAGCTTTGATGCCTCTCTTGCCACTGCCTTTGCCTTGGAAGTGGAGTGAATATAAGAGCAATTTTTCAGGTGAAGTTTTGGTTTGTTCATGCAGCAGTAACCAGGCAGCACAGCTGGGCAAACAATGGACAGGCAGACGGTGGTGGAGCAGAGCTGTCCACGCTGGGGACCACCACCTCCAAAAGCAGCAGAAGGTACCATGAGCATTTGTAGTTCAGCCATCAGCAGCAGCCCGGCCCCTTCCAAGGAACAGAGGGACAATGACTGGGGATCACCAGCTGCAAGGGTTCACACTACCAGGGAGCTGGTAAGGCAGCTCAGAGGGCTGGCAAGGGCTCAGGACCTTCTGGGCAGGAGAGTGGCTGCAGACAGAACTTGCCTGAGGCTCTGTCTTTCTCCCCTTTCCTTCTCTGGCTCAGGAGGGAAATGGCCGAAGGACAAGGGGTGCTCAGTCTGAGTGGCAGAGCTATGACACTTTCAAGAAATGTTTAAAGATGAGAACTTGCAAATCAGCTCAGCTGATTTGCTTTAAAATATTCCTGTCCAGCTGCAAAAATGCTTCTTGAATAGTTTAGTCTTCTGCAGTATCCAAGGCCTGTTTGTTCAAATCCCAGTCAAGCACAGATACTGCCTGGGACTTTCACAAACACCAACTGCTAGTCCCCTCCACACACCCCTTTTCCCACTACTCCCAACATACCTGCAGACAATGGAAGCCCTGCCTGTTCTGCAAGCAGCTGTATTTACTGTCTAGAAACTTTATCAGATTCTACCACCTGATTTTAAGGGAAGACTTTTTCATTTTTGTTCCAATTTTTGAAGATACTTCTGACCAATAAGGGTCCCCTTCAGGAACTACCTCTACTCCTTCTCTTATTTTAAGCTCATTTAATCCAAATAGTCTTGATATTGAGTTTTTCTTTTCAAAATTACGTATTGTTTTATTCACTTTATTCTATTGCAGTCTAAATGTGGTATTAACAATAACCTGAATTATTTTCCAATGTGGTGTGAAAGAAAGCTAAGGACCAGTCCCAAAAGCAGGGCCTAATCATAACTTTCCCTCATTGAGATGCTTATACTGATTAAAATTACCACCCAGAATAAAGTAATATTTATAAAAGATAAATCTGTGCCATCTTAAAATAAAAAACAGATTCTGTTCTTCTGGAATGCAGACAATCTCTCCAAGTCTCAACAAGATTCCAGTTTATCTAATGCCTTCATGTTTTTTCAACATCTCTGTCCCCCAGTGTATTCCAGATGGCAAGAAATCTCAACAAAAGGAAAAAATCTAAACAATTACACTTTTCTTAGAATTTTTTGAATGTCCAAATAAGCTAAAACACATGCTACACAAATTAAGATCGTGATACTGTATCAAATAAGCCCTTTTTCACTTCTTTTCACTTTGAGTCATTATTATTATTATTATTATTATTATTATTATTATTACTATTATATAATTATATGGTTCACAGCACAACATAACTTCAGGCAAAATTTTGGAAGTCATGTTCCCAAGCAGCAAGGCATGCTGTGATACTCTGGGAACTTAAATTCATCTATAATTCATGCCATCTTACGTTGACCTTTAACAGAAATGTTTTACTTGGAAAAACACAAATTGCTTCTTTTTGCAACGCACAGCCCCTATATTCAAAGAACGGATGTCCCTATCCTACCTTGCTACTACACAACATAAACTATAGAGATTCAGCAATCCCAAAAATTAGGCGGATACAGCAGTCTGTCAAAATCCAAAATATAGTGGCATACTGTGAATTTATAGCAGTCCCACTGTCTTAAATATATTGGAAAATGCTTACATACATTCTTGGATTGACTGGGATTTCAATTCCTAATCTGTATTTTTAGTGAATAACAAGGGTTTGGCATTCTTAAAATTTTAATCTTGAAATTTCACTCCAAAACTTTCCTCAGTTCAGTCCTCAACATGTAGAAGCTCTCATCACAAGATGGATTCCACAGCATGTAAATGGCACCGAAATAAATTTGAATCTTTGGACTTAGACAATCGTGAAACACTTAATAAGGACTTTTCTTAACAGCACAAATACATTTCTTCAGCAACATCAATTTTGTAAGGTATATTTTAATGAAAAGCTTTTCTGAAACAGCAAACCCGTTACTTCATTTTCTGGAAGCCAAACTCATTTGCACCAGCAGAGATAGTCTAAATATTTAAAACAATTCCATCTACTCTTTCCTAATAAATTGTTCAAACATTTAATATCTATTGAGGCTGGGTATCTGCAGGTCACCTTCTCAAGAATGCCCCACAGTCTTCTCACCACTTCATCTTGCAATAAATGTTTAAAGCCCCGAAGTTCATGCCCCAAAATTGCTTGTGCTTAATAGTATTCCTCCCCTTATCCTCTTTCAGCAAGGCTTAACCAAGGAAAGAGTCTTTGGCTGCATCTGTCACGCACCAGTTGCCATCCTGTAGTCTTGAGTTACCTCTGAATTAGTCAACACAGATACTGCTCGGTAACTTTGCCAAGGGATGCACTGCAGTCTGTGAAAATGTGCCACAGAAAATGAGCTGAGTCGTTGAATGGGGCATTCTGTGAGTTCACATACCAGATAGCTTAAAGCTGCGAAGAATGCTGTGGCAAAATACTCCTATTTACCTACCTCCAGGTTCAGCCCTTCTGTTATGATATTCTCACATGGTATCTGTGATAGGTTCTTAATTCTTTCACTGGGTCCTCCCATAGAAACAAATGCTTTCTCTATCTTATTTACACTTTCTTAAATTTGCAATTTCCTTTGTATAATGACGAATTTTAGTTAAGTCCCATTTCTTCCTACTTGTAATGTCTCCAGATTCAACTTTGTCAGAATCCAATTTTCTCAGCCAGCTAAAGTCAGTAAACTAAATACAACACTTAGCTAAGTTTCAGCATCTCACAGCAAAATTACCCTCAATTAATTCCTTTCTGGAAGTATATATTTTTGATAGCATCTATTATAAGTGAAGAGACAACTGCCTGGAATTCAGTTGAACAACTTAAACCTTCTACTGACTTCCTGGCAAAAATTAATTTCCTTTACTGTGTACACACGAGAAAAAGACTCTGCAGAAGACTTCACAATTTCCTTTTTCGCTTTGCCCACCAGATGTAGCTGCATGTTTTATCTGCTGAATTTGAGCTCTTATACCCACCATCACAGGAAAAGTATCTATCTGCTAACTTTTTGGATTGCTTCCAATAAGAAAATATATTTATCTTCTCAGGCTCCTGAATGAAATGTGGTTTCCATGGGACTTTTGTGCAAAACCAGCAGCTTTGTGCTGAAAACTGAAAATTCTACAGATGGTCATTTCACAGGGCTACACGTTCCATTAACAGCTGTGGGGGCATCCCACTTCATCAACATTAGCATGATTAGCATGTGGTTTACCTGTGGTCAAGGTGGCTGAAGTCTTGCAAATTCAACTCTCTGGTATCTTGCGTCAGATAAATCGTATCAACGTCCTGTTAAAAACACATAACCAAAACATCTTTATGGAACTGTAGTGGGGCTTTTTTTTGGCAAGCACTGTGGATTTACCTGTTCTTTCATCACTAGTACAGATAGCTGAAAAGAGCTTCAGAACAAAACAAGCACTTACCCACTGCACTTCTTCTCTGTAGGGGAATCCAAGCCAGTCACAAACGCAAGCATACATCTGCGAAAAGCCTCCTACAAACAACCCGAGAGACTATTTAACACCGTAGTCAAAAAAGCAAACAAATGTACATCTAAAAGAACACTTCAATACTTAAAGATCCAGTCTGGCAAAACTCACTCCCTTTTTCTCTCAGAAGACTGTCCATTGTGCTTATGAAAGGAGCTGAGACTATCCTATCTTCAACTTGGTAAGTTGCAAGAAAGCTTAATATAGTGCCTTCACCTACCAATCAGAAGTCTGCTTCATACTAATTACACCTTAAAACTAATTACACCTTTTCAAGCTTCTGCCAGAAATAGAGTTAAACTTCCTGACACTGCAATTCCAGTCCTTTTATATTTGAGCATTTAAATTCATTCTCACCACAAGGTCCAAGTTCTGCCACTGTCTGACTGTCCCACAGGGCCTGGAGATTAGCCAACCTTTCTGAAGGCTCCATAGTTACTTTTTTCATAATCCTCCTAGATGGAAAAGAGGGGAAAAATATAATTCATGGCTTTGAAAGCATTTTTAAACACATAAACCTTTTTATTTTAAGAGCATTTTTAAATGAACATATAGGAAGAATTACCATTTTTAATACAACTCACTTTCCTACCTAAGAAGCACACAAATCATTCTGCAGCACAGCAGAAGTAACATTCATTCACTCTTTCTTTCTCTGATTCTTTTGATTAATCCTGTGACTACTGGAGCAACTAAACCCTTTTGTATTACAGGATCTCTCCATCTAAGGAGACTTGTGGCCCTCATCTGACAGCAGGATGCCCAAAATCGGGAAGAGACACAGTATTAAGGGTTACCCTGAAACCACTGCCGTACATACACTGCTTTTACGCAGAACTAACACCATGGTGCAAAGAGCAGAGCAGCTCCATGTGGCCTCTAGGCTGCACTCTTGATGTCCAGCTCCAATCTTTGTAATTTGGTAGTGGTTTCCTTCCCAAGGCAGATAAGAAACCTTCCTGCCTCTTAAGAAATAAAATTACCTGTTTTTTCTGAATGCCAAGACTGCCTCATATACTACAGAACTGATGAGGGGTCTAACAGGGAGGGAGGTGGAACAGAAGAGACTTAATAACCAACAATACCTGGAGAAACCTCTTCCCCCCTTTCTTGCCTGATCTGGCCCTCTATCATCTACACAACTCCAATGCCTCCATTTTGGAAAACTCTGCCATCTGAGAGGAGAGCAAGAAATCAGATTTTTTTTTTTCTGGGAAGCAAGCACTCCATGCAGCTACCCAAACTGCTCCAGCAATGTTCTCAAGAAAGCCCAGAAAAAACATATACAGAGTTCAAGGCCTTCATAAACAACCAAAGAAACAATCTTGCAACCCTCTTTATTCTTTTTGTCTGCATTTCTCACACTATTACTGAGGTTTTATAGCAACCCTGCTCACAAATACTCCGTTGTATTCCTGTTCTTGGAAGGGAGAGCTCAATCTCCACTAAGGCAGTTAACAACACTGCCTGAGAGGAAAATTGGAAGTGGAAAAAAAAAATGAAAACAAGAAAAAGAAACTGCCCTCCAGAGTTTATGAACTTGATTTCCTACTCCACCAACAGGAAAGGTGAATAATCAAGACATCCACCCAAAATAAAACACGTAAGTTTAGCCTAACCATTCACATCTAGTGTCTGTTACTAAAGTTCACTTATAAAAATCAGCATGTCTGGGAAAACTCTTTTCCACAGCCCAATTTTCTAATAATGCTGAAAACCAGGAGCTGAAGAGAATACAGTAGAGCTGCATGACTTGGTAGAGTGATGAAGATGAGGCAATGACTGAGAAGAAAGAAAAGAAAATGAAGAAAACCTACTGAGAATTGCTGCAAGATGATAGAATCTAGAGACACAGGTAAGAGAGAAAATCAAGGCACAAGTAATGCAATGAAAAGGCAGAAAATGAGGCAAATAATTCAAGGAGTCAGTTAAACCATGGGAAGTATATGAAAAGACTGCTCAGGGCCCAGTTTTGAAGAACAAGGCTCACAATCACGTGCATTGTTTCACAAACACTGAAAGTAAATGGAACTTTTCCCTCCTCTCCCAACTCAGATTTTACTTCTGGGGTGGGAAAAATATAAAACAGAAAAAGGAGCCAATTACAACAAAAAAGACAGAACCTAAGCTATACCTGAGGCTGGAGAGGCAACGAGGCAAAATAAAAACTCAAGGCCTCAAATAACGCTACCCCCCTTCAAACCAAAGGCTCTTATGACCCTACAGGATCACACACAGTCTACCTACGCTCTACACTGTGTCCTGGCTCTGCCATACACCTGGACAAAAGCTCAGTGCTTGTGGATATGATTCTTATATCCCCAGTGTATTTCTGAGATCAGGCTGGGAAGACCAGCAGACAAAAAGGGGTGGCTTGTCACTGCTTCCATACAATCTGTTCCCACTAGAGGTGCCCTAAAGGATACTCACACTGGTGAGAGTCCAGGGAATATCTTCCTGAGGCAGGTCCCAATGTGTGCCAGCACCTCGTTCACATCCTCTGAGGATGCCATCTTCATGGAGATGCTGCATTTCTCAGTTTCCATAATCAACTACAAAAAAAAGTGCAAGAGGCTGAGAAGGATCTCATATAATTCATGTTGACGAATTAAACAAGAAAGCATTTTGAATGCCAGTTGAATGCTCGTCGGGATCTGTTATTCTTTAAGACATGACACAGCAACGCTCCAGGTAAAAAGTTTCTGAAAGTTGTTCTTGAATGTACAAGACCCCCGTATTCACTCTTTGCTTTTTCTAACAGTGCCCTGCTTCCCACGGGAATACAATTTTCAAAGGATCTTGACCTCAGCTGACACTTTGAAAACCAAGAACTTTTCACAGCATTGTCTCTTTTTGAAACACATCCCAGAACACCAGGCGAAGCAAGCACAGTCTGACAGGAAACTATTGAATGAGCAGCGTGCCTGTTTCCTCCGGCAAAAAGTAAAAGTCTTTAATGGCTGTGATCCTCTGGAAAAGCTCTAATGCTTTGTTCTGTGCCGTTTAAGAAAATGCTGTGGTGCTGTGTTGTCTCAGTGCAGATGAAGCAGTAACTCAGTCAGCGTAACTGTCCCGCTGTCTGGGGAATATGTGCTTCAGAGAGTGGGATAAATAAAGCCTTTTGCGATAGATACTGAGCATTCAGAACCAAATCAGATTAGGGTATGAGTGACACATCAGCTCTGCTGCTGCTTTCGGCTGCATCACAGGAAGCAGTGTAATGTTTCTGTTGACTCCGGTGTGAATGGTTAGCACAGCCCAAGTCATCATCTCTCTTCGATGAGAAGCTGTGCACACACAGTGAGAAGGTAACATTAGGCATGAATAAGTGAGGACAGACAGTAGGAGAGGGGACTCTATGCAGGGGATTGCTTCTAATTGAAGCTGGTTCCCAGGGCTCTCTTGGTTCCAAATTCATGTCTAAGGTCACCTAAGAGCTTCCTACCTGTATTACCCCTAAAGCACACTGAGACTATTCACACCTTTTACCATCAATTCAACTCCTTCCTGAGCCTTTTGCCACCATTCCCTGATGATGAATGAGTGGGCAGCTTACCACAGTTTTTCATCCTCACCAATATTAGCACAGCATTTCCTTATATTACTATGTTCATTTGTTCACTTATCTTACAGTAGAAAGCTTTTCATGGCTCTCTGGCAAGATGCCTAGGACAAAACTACACCCTTATGATATCAAAGCTATAATATGCTGTTTGCAGGAAAACTGCAGCAAAATCATTTGCTCCACAAGAAATAATCCAGGATTCTCTCTGCCTTCAGTCATAAGCCTCACACAATTAAAACACTTATGAATGTAAACATGAAAAACCTTAAGAAATACTTTAGGAAAAGCGTCTGCTAATTGAGGCTGCTGAAAATCTTGTGTAAATGCTGCATTAACACTGATTGTCTATGCCTCTAGGAAAAATTAGTAATAGTTACCTTGCATTTTAGTACCTTAAATAAAAGAAAGCCACAAAAACTTAGAATTTAGTTAATGTCTCCTCACTAAATCACCTGGACCTTTTTATTCTTTTCCCTCCTTAAAGGAAAGCTTCAAAAGGCAGGTTAAAAAGATGACACATTAATACAATGGGAGCTTTTCAGAGTTCAAAGTATCTCAGGCACTCCTATTCTTAAAAAAGCTCTTTAAAAGCCAAACACACATGAAACACATGAAGACTTCGATACAATTGAACTGTCAAACCTTGTCAACATGTTCATCTTATGAATTAAAAACGCTCTAAAGGCATTCTTCTTTTCAGCACCTTCTCTTTGACATTTATGGTTTTGGGCACGTACCTTCCTGTCAAATATATTTTGTGTTGTACACAGTAAAGGCATGAAGAATAGTTGAAAGCAAAGCATTTATGCCTGCAATGTAAGCAGTAGCTTTTGGCTTCCCCATAAAGGCATTCACCACAGAAGCCACTGCAGCTTGTGGGGTGATTATTGTGTACCAGCCACCACTGCTTTACCATCACTGAGAAAAAGATCCACTTATGACACAAATGGAAACTTGTGCCATACTGATCTAGAAAAAAAACCAATCTATTTCTTATCATTATTCCAAGTGCACAAAACATTCCTAAAACTGACTCTTTAAATCCTTAATGCCAAGTTTAAGGCGTTAGACCAGCATGAATGCAAGAATCCAAATGCACAGTGTGCTCAGTGGAAAAGGACATCTGCATGTTAGAGCATTACCTCCTTGACTGGAACAATTTAGCAATGACTAAACAAGCATCTTTGATCTAGATTACACTCACCTGGCCTGGTTTACTGGAAGTTACTCCTTGGATTTCCAAGTAGCTGAAAGTTAGTTCTAACTGTAGTTAGGAAAGAAAACACCACATTAGTGCAAGCATCATCTTATTTTAAAGAGCACTTACACTTCTCCATGAGGTTAAGAAAACCTTGAGCAGGATACTGATATTTGATAACACTTCTGTACTTGGCACTAAGTATTTATTAATACCGGGATGCATTTTTCATTAAAAAAATACTTACATTTGCTTGTTACAGGTTTAAATGTTTATTAGAGGTTATAGGAATAGCACATCGGACATTTTACTGCAAGCTATAAGCACATAAGCTTATAATCAATTTTGTGAAAAAATTTTACTATAAAAAGCATCATTAATACAATACCCTACTGATGGGTACTCTTGTGACTGATTAATCATTTATTACAATCCTTACAGCTTTGAAATTATTCTTTCATTAGTTACATTGATCACAGATGTGAAAAATTTTACTGAACAGAAGCAGAAGGGACATGTACATATTATATATATATATATATATATATATATATATATATATATATATATGAATAAAAATAACATATATAAATAGATACATCCTGATATGAACATAAATGTCCAAGGACTGCTTTAACTTGTCTAAAAGTATGACAGGAAGTGATACATAAGCTTTGTCTGAGTGGTTTGTTTGGATGACATTCAGACTAGGCAGGGAAGAACATACTGAATCCAAATGGAAGCTCAGAAGGCGGCAGGGAATTCTTCACCAGGGACAAATCTAGGGCTACAGAGATTGTGCTCAGATCTGAATTCACAGTTAAGTAGACAATCATCTTGGCAGCTGAGATACAAAGAAAGAAACAAACCTCTTGGACTGAATTGGAACTACAGGGCAAGACATTAGCTCATTTCCTTTTAGTTACCATTGAAACCATTGCCACTGAGCAGCCTGCCTGAACTGCACCAAGTTTCCTGTACTTTATCTTACCCTAGGTTCACAGAGTGCTCCTAGGCTAACAGGCAAGCACCATATCATTTTATTCCTGTATTTGTGAAAAAGTCAACCCTGAATGACTACTGGGGTGCTCAGAAGACAGACACAGCTAACGAGACTCCCTCCCTGTAAAGGCTGGAACAACACATTGGAAAGTCAGGAACAGAGGTACCAGCTTCCAACCATCAAAAAGCTTTCCAGAAAACGTTTGTTACTGTGTTCTCTGTCGCCTATTTTCTGAATCCTTATCCCTTCAGTTGCCCTCACAATTTGGCAGCATCAGAAGATAAAAGCACCCCTCCCACTTTCTGTGCAAAGTTCACCTTCAGCCAAAGGCCCTTCTTGGTGAACAAACTTTACTCTGCAGTTTTTGGCTTTCACGTGCTTCATTTCACACCTGGTGCCACAGGGGCAGCAAGCACAGCAGACAGGCAATTTCAGGGGTGCCACCACATCTGGTTACAAAGCCCAGAGAGCACAGGGAATTGTGGCAGGAGAGGCAGAACCAGCACAAGCCTCTTAGGGCTCACACCAACACCCTGCATTTTCCCAAGTGCAAGGCATTCCCTTCTCTTCAGTGCTTTATTTCTAAGCCAGGACTGGAAGTCTTCTGTGATGACATGGCCCAGTGCAGTTGACTCAGGGCAGAAAGAAAAAAAAAAAAGGAAAAAACCAAACCCCCCCAAAAAATCTATGGCAGCTATTGTTAGCTACTGGATTAAGCAGGACTACACATACAGAAGGGAAAAGCTCTTTTTTCCAGTACTAATTAAATATTTATTTACCTAAATCACAATGAAATTTTAGAGTGGAGTTTCTGTGATTGAAATCCTCCATATTTTGAAAACTATTTACTTGAAGAACTTGAAGGTTCTCTTCTTTTGCTATGTGTAAACACATACATACATATATGTATACATAATCAAAAATATTTGAAAAGTTCACACAGATCCAGACTCAAGAATTTAGTCTGCAAATCCTCTTGCAGACTAAACTAACAAATATCAGGAAACATGGCACTATCTCTGCAGCTCATCTTTGGTTTGTTTTTCTAGTTAAAAATATGAAAGTATAGTCCTTGCTTTGCAGCAAAAATGTAAACACATTCTAAACATCATCTACCTCAAACTAAGAGTAATTTTTGAAAGGTTTTAAAAGGCATAATCTCATTTATTACCCAAAATTATATGTTTTTAAAATCCACTTAAAAAGCTATGCGTGCCTCTCATTTAGGAAACTTTCAGTTACCCAGACAGCTAATTTCACAGTTTTCAGTTTTTTCAACCAAAACTTAATGAAAGTTGCACTAGAAATACATGCCAGATCTGAACTACATTCCTACAAACATTTTAAATGCTTATTTGTGGGCTTGATGACACATCCAGCATTTACTAATGTTGCAATTACATTTTATTTAGACTGTAGTAAGAAGTAGCAAGCTTTAAATACTGTCCTTCAGTCCCAATCAGTCCACCTCTATTAGTGAGAATGACTGATTGGAAGTTTAGAGGTGGCCATTGCTATATCTTTGCTCTAAGAATAATAGTGTGAGTTGGTACTGTAGTTAACCAACATTAATTCTTTTTAATTTTTATCCTTGTTTAGTAGATGCATCTCAAACAAAAGT
The DNA here is from genome assembly GCF_971803275.1 of Cyanistes caeruleus. NCBI lineage: Eukaryota > Metazoa > Chordata > Aves > Passeriformes > Paridae > Cyanistes > Cyanistes caeruleus. The sequence goes on along the minus strand of NC_141701.1, from coordinate 60,070,321 downwards.
AAATCTTGGAATTGAATGCAGCAGTTAGTTGCTCAGAGCTGGCCATCTCTAGGCATACTCAGTTTGGTTAGATGTCCTCAGAGAAATAACATATCTTTACTGAATGTTCTTGGCTGTCTTTGGAGGAGTTACTGCCTGGCAGTTACAGGGAAGTTCTCGGGCTCAGAAAGCTTCTGAACAGCTATTGAAAATACTACAGACATTAGAAAAGTTACTAAGTTCCACTAACCCTGCTAGAAATGCATTTTAAACCATCATAATAATGGTTCAGACAAAGTTTAATTTTTACATAAATCATAAGCTCATCATCTTCATTCTATTTGCTATCGCCAAAATTGCATTTCTACTAGTACAGAATACATATTTTAAATTTTAATGAAAACAAACCCAAGTTTTTCAACTATGCAAATGTATTTAATGAGTTCTGAGAATTGTCTGAAACACTCAGTTGAACAGAGTTATCACTTAGTACTCCAAGCCTCAGCCTTCAAGAGCTTTTTGATGACTTATAGTGGCTTTGCTATTGTTTAACAAGATCATGATTACCACCTATCATATTGCCATTGCACTGATGTCTGAGCTGTTCAACTGGGTCTATCTTTCCAGGCAAGCAGTCACCAAACCTTAAAAAGTCTTAAAAAGCCCTGGCTGAAAACTGCAGTGATTCAAACACCAACAGACAACCAACTGGAGATACCTGTGCTGCAGGGACAGGGTGATCGAGTGAGGAACATGAGTATCCACAAAAATTCAAGCTGCTGTTCATCCTACCTCCCTGTCAGCATCTTCAAATTATGGCCAAGGATGGTTGCATTTACCATCAGTGACCATAACTGAAAATTTGATATCAACAGCTCCATTTATGGATTCTGCTATAAAGTGGATAGATAGATAGATAGATAGATAGATAGATAGATAGATAGATAGATAGATATACACACATACACTTAGGCACACACATGTCAAATACAACAAAACAGGACATGTGCCAAATTCCCATTCACTGATTCCAAGCTGGACAAGAGATGTTCTTTCACATCAGTTACTTTTATTCATGTGGAAATCATCTTTCTCCTCTACAACAATCATTACTAATTGTCACAGGCACAGAAAAAATAATTCACTGGCATTGGTGAGGCAAGTTGCCAAACTGCTTTTCAGAATTAACGGCAAAAATCACTAGAAAACAGCAGAATTTAATAAAACTCAACAGAGTTTCTGCCTCCATATCAAACATAATCCTATTTGACACTACAAACTCTAGAGGGAATAATGCCATCAGCTTGTTTGCACATAAACTGTCCTTCTATAAAATTCATCAGGCTCCTCTCACAAGGTGGAGTTTACAATGCAACTCTTCAGCCACCTGCATTTCTAGAAGTTAAAAATCCTCTGAAAAGGAGTGTGGATTAATAAATATATACATGTACTGAAAAATTAATTTAAGGCATATACTAATAGAAGCACCATTCTAACTCAAAATCATGCAACATACCATTCCTCAATTACCTACTTTTTTTTAACAGATGAACAAGTATAACTAAAATATGCTGATTTTTTGCTACTTAGTTTCTGTAACTTTCATTTGTTACCCCAGAGCATTTACAGAAACACAGTGATTTTACCTTGGTGGGAATCCGAGATGTTAAAAGAAATGCCCGACATGATGCCAACACCTATTGAAAAAACAAAAAAGAACAGAATTTGTAAGAAACATTTAATATTAGAAAAGATTATTTTCCAGGAAAATCCTGAAACCAGAGGGGAAAAGCCTCTAGCAGAGTGAGTGTAGATTCCCTCTGCTGTCATACACTGAAGGAAGCAAAACTGGGATCAGATCCAGTAGAACACACTGAAGAGACTGCTGCAACCTGATCAACTACAAGCTAGTTAACACACCAGTGAACTGAAGAAATCTATTTAACCAGTCTCTCAAGATCATATAACAGAAATCTTAGCGATATTTTAAAAAGAAGCAAGGATGAGAAGTCCTACCAGGAACATAGGATGTATTTAAATGTAAAAGATTATACAAGATTATCATGATATTATTAGCAATATAAGAGACTGTAAGCAAATGGGGGAGTTTTAGACACATTTGGGGCATTTCTAAAGTAAGAATGCAAAGATTTCTCATTCATAGCACCTGAATTTCTTCTCCAGCAAAGGCAATGGAAAAAATGCAGTTAGACTAGTGAGACCAGTGATTCTGGGGAGAAAGCACAACAAAACTAATATTTTGGAAGCTATTGCCTATCAAAATGTAATGATTCTATATCATATCACTCCAATCTCTGGTAACACATCCCACTCACAGATTTTACTCTTTGCTAAAGGAATGACTCATCTTGCAAAACTACAGTACTGTTTGTTGATTTACCCACAGAATTATCTGCTCTTGGCTGCATCTTTTTCCAGATTAAAAAGAAAAAAGGAAGACACTTGCATCAAAATCCCAGAGCACACACAGAGCTCTTTACACAGCTAGCACCTCCTGAACTCAGCCCTGCTCGGTACCCATGATCAAGCGATCAGGTCGGCACAAAACATGTTCCTCGCTTGGAGAGGAGGAAGCAGGCTGAGGATGTAACCCAGCATCCAACTCTGAACACTGTTTGAACCCTTCAGGGACAGGATTTCAGCTTCAGCTCCTCAGCTGAGTAACATCTTGCTAAATCCTAAGAGCACCAGTACTGTACCACTGTTGAATATTAGCAGATTATTTCAGGCTTGATGTCATGAGACCCAGTGCTCTGGTTACCACTGGTGTAGAGCCAAACTGCTGCAGAATAACTCGTGCCTCCTAAAGGCTCAACCCTCCACTGAAGCTCCCTTATGACAGGCTGGCCCTGTCACACAAAGCTGCTTCATTTCCTTGCTCTTGTACAGGGGAGAGACAGCCTCTCGTGCTCTCCTCCCAGCTACCCCTAGCCCAAGCATCTCTTCCACAGCCCAGAAGAGAAATGAAGAGAGTCCATGAAGAGAAAAGGGCAGGGCCCTCCCCAAGGGTTTTTTCCACTGCTCAGCCATAGTTTCCCCAGCCTAGCAGCAGCTTTCTCTCACAGTAATAAAACCTTGATCTCTTCCCTCCCTCACCCACCTCCTCAGGGCAGCCACACACAGTAGGTGCAGTAGGTTAACACCACTCTCCTGGGAGCCTCTGGGTAAGATCACACCTCGTGCTCACAAAATAGCTACACCAGCAGCAGGAGTGCCACTCTTACTTGTGAACCCATCCACAAGATGCCCATGTCTGAAGAGGGGCAGGTGATCAGGCATCCTCCCTACACTGGCAACACCAAAGAAACCTCTCCAGTATCACAGGCAGAGCAGCTTCTGGTCACTACACCACAGATGCCCAAGGGAGACAGTCAGGGGAAGGGAAACTTTCTGAAGAACTGCTTCCCATTTTTACCTTCTAGGTAGTGGCCAGCAGCATCAGAGGTATGAGTGCTCGGTGTATGTCAACACAGTGGGACAGCTCATTACAGGACAATCATGACACAGTCTTATTTTGAAATATTTGCTGGCATATAAGGGTTCAAGCTACTTTATGAGCCTAAAAAGGGTCAATTTAACATGACTACAGTACACATGAGCAGTCCAAGCAACAAAGTTAGATGTAAACCAGAAGGCCCTAACAAAATTATGTTGGAAAAGAATGTTCCAATAGAGCACGTGGCAGTGCATATTCTTGTGGCAGACATATCAGTGCTCCCAAAGTGATCTTTCTAAAACCAACAGAGCTTAAGAAAAACCCATTTAAGATGCATTTATGTACAAAGAAGAGGCCTGCTGTAAGATCATACTCCCCACTCAGCAGGTAAAGGGCTACTCTTGAGCAATAAGATGGTACAAAAAAAACCCCCAAAAAAACCCAACCAAATGAAAAAAAACAAAACACAACAAACAAAAACACCTGAAGTTTCTAATCCAGTAACACAAATTTCTACACTTTTCACAGTTAAGACTGTCACAAACAAGTAAGAGTTTGATTTTTACATAAAATCAATTGAAAAGAAGGTCAATTATTACTACAAAATTAATGGACTCATCTTGACAACAACAGGACTAGATTTATTATTTCTTAAAGTTGTTTTTTTTTACAATGGCAGAATTGGCTGAGATGAGGCTTGCCATTTAGCACAGTTTAGCTGTTAAAATATGCAAGTACACATCGTGACCTTTGAAAGGATCCACTTCAGTTTACTGCTTTCTGATTGTTTTTTTCTAATACTTTCAAAATTTTATTGCAACATCTGCATTGTAACATCACCATTTTTGCTCACTTTTAGCAACAGGGCAGCCTGTACCCCAGCTCAGCCCAAGACTTGCTGGATGAGCTGTGAAACACAAATGGTTTGTCTTCAATTACTTCCTTTTCCTCATAAGGCTGCAGTGCATAAACAAATAATGGTTCTTAGGGTACAGCTCGCCCATGTCTCTGACAATAGGGCTCTGCACAGTTGTTAGTGCTTACAAAGGCAACAGAACATGTATTCCAGTCTGCTCAAAAACATGTACTACTCCAGTCCTTCCCTTGAGAAATGTGATGCTGGCGCCAAAGGCAGAGGCACTGGAGGTGTTTTCACACTGACAGTTCAAACCCCCTCTTAAGACACAAGTTATTCTTGTGAAGGAAGACCCAGGCCTCTGTGCATTCCTCTGACAAGAATAACGAGTATGTGTGTGATTGCACAATCGTCCAGGGCTTTCAGAAGCATCCAGGAGTGCTGTTTTTCATGAATAGGCAGATTCTAGATTTCCTGGGGTGTTTGATTTCCTCATACAAAGAAACCAAAAAGCAGAAGCAGCCACCCTTACTCTCAAGCAATCCTCAGGCATCTCACCAAGACAGTTCTGCCGCTGTTATACTCATTTTGCACCCAGGTAAACCTTGAGCACAGAAGCGTTGTGGTCAAAGTCACTTGGAAACCCAGAGGCTCAGAGCAGCAGACACCCTAACTCCAGGGATAACCTGGAACAAAGAGCTCCCTGGCTCACAACTTGTCAGGAATGTCAGCTGAGCACAGTGTATAATCCACCTTATCATTTGATAACAAAATGATCTCACCTGTTCAGATTAATGCATCACAACCCACTCCCTTCATAACCGTTTTGTTTGGTCACCAGTAGGACTCAATCATTAACAAAGTTAAAAGATCCCATCAAAAGATAAACACATGCAGGCTAAAGAAAGTGGCTCAGGAGTTAATTCATGCTTTAACACACCTGTAAGCCAAAAGATTTGCAAATGACTGATGTGAAGGCAGCGAGCACATCCAGGCAAATTTTATACAGGGTACACAACCTGCCTGTTGCTCCATGGAAAGGACGATAAATGAGAATTATATTTAGTTAACAGCAGCTTTGGTCTGTCTTGCTACTTTGCCTTTTTTAAAGCATAAAATAGGACTATGATTTGAATTTTAAATGACTCCTACTCACACACACATACCCTAGTTGATGATTTCTTAATGTTTTTATCATTCCAAATTCTGTAACGCTCCCTACGCTGCTCAGAATGTACATGAAACAAAATTTGGAAACATTCACCAAAAACATATCCTGCAAATTATTATCTCCAAAGACTCATGGCCTACAAGGTCATCTTATGTTTACCAGAATACATAATATGTTTCAGTAAATAACATAGATCCTTCATGAGCATATCAATTTAACAAATATAAAGATGCATTTTGCCATTTACTGTCAAATTCTAGCCTTTTATTACCCATTTTAGCACTGTAAGTTAAATTAACAGGGCTGCACTGGGTTAACACAGCCATCCTACCTGGCACTCACTCCTGGGAAGATCACTAGAGAAACAAGCTCCCTGCTAATTGCATCTATTTTGCCAGACAAACCACAGCAACTAAAGCTACCTTATCTATACTTAAAGCAGTTTCAAATCCATAAGGAAATGAAAATCTAAAAAACACCACTACCCTTTTTAAAATGCTCGGGAATAAAGAGTTCTGGAAAATACAGTGAGCATACTTGGGCTACGTGACATGATATGAATAAAATGAAACCACCTCAGCACATCATGGGCCTGAGAAGTTGCATGATGCTCCCACCACTCACTACCACAGATGTTTTGAAACTTCCTTCTGCTGAAACCTCAAAATAAAGATGATTAACCAAATATTTTTCCCTTGCTGGGAACTGACTGACATAGAAACTTAAAAAAAACCCAAAATCAAACACAACCACAAACTCCGTACTTTTTTGATGAACTGCTGCATTTTTTGATGAACTGCTGCAATTTTACTTCTTAACATATGCTCTCCATACCTTTCCTTCCACCATAGTTTCCTTAGCCCCTGGCATCCGCCATTTTGTCAGCATCTAAATTGATTCAGCCTCTTCCATTATAATTTATTTGACGAAAGAAGCATTTTTAACAAGTGTTCTTTTTTCTTATCACATTCTTATGATAGCCACCATCTTGAGAATGCCTTGAATCCAGAATTCACTTTTCTGTACACACCTTAGTTATACCATCCCCATTTTTCTCCTTATTCATTACCATTATTATCCAAAACACCATCATTTTAGAGCTTCCACCTCTATCAGTTCTTTCTGATAAGCTTTCCATTGCTACTGCTGACTCAATATCTAATGTACACACAATAATGTGAGGTAAAGCAGCAGCACTAATACAGTTTTTGTTTTGTTGAAACACAGATGAATCAATACATGTTAGAGCATCCAGCCTCCCTCAGTCCCTGTAGGATCGACCGTTCACTTCCCGGGTTGCATGCCTGATGTTGTAAATGCTTCATCCTGAAGCAACTGGAGTTCGATTAGATAAAAGGCCCCTTTCAGCACCGTGTCAGAGATATTAGAGCTGGGTATGAGAGAGGCAGTTCCTGCTAAAAGCACTGAGTCTCCCTGCACAAAGAGGCCAGCTGACATCCTAGAGGGCTTTTTGGAGGGCTGATTAGTTCAGGCACAACAGGAACATGTATGCAGCATCATCTGAGATGGTGGCATCGCTTGGCATATAGTGGGTTTCTCTGCAGAACGCTGACACCAGTGAAAAAGCCCAGCTCAGCCCCAACCTGAGGGCTTGCAGCACCACCACCTTCACCCACACAGCCCTCACTGTTAAATTTGACTCTGATCATGTGGTCTCAACTTTTGAAGCGCCATCTATGATAAAACCATTGACGGGCCCTTATTCACTCCTATTCCAAATGTCCCCTTATTTATACACCAATACTAAAGCAAGTCTTTAGCTGCTGAAGAAAAAGAAGGAAACTGTTAGGAAAGGGTTAGTGCATTTCAGTTCACACACAAAAAACAGACTTTCTCCCTCCCTGAGCTGACCCTTAGCCAAGTTGAACACATTCCCAGGCTCGCCTATGTCGCCGGTGCCTGTGCAGCCAGCCAAAGACCGAAACATGGTAAGGGGAGCTGCTGCTTGCATCACAATTCTCTGCAGCACAAGTAACCACCTCAGCCATTCCCATGAAGGGCTGCTCTGCTGCATGTTTTTCTATGATCATTCCTCAAGTCAACCACTGCTTCCTCAACAAGGCCCCCTTACTGGAGCTGTGGACAGGGTGAGCCTGCCTGCCACGGGAATGCTGTGCAGATCACAGCTTTCCACTGGTCCTTATTGCCACCACACTACTTCAAAAACTCAAGCCTGCTCTGTTATGAGAGCAGGCTTGAATTCTTGTCTGTGTTTAGAGAAGAGATGCACCTTTCACATTACTGTAGGGAACAAGGCAGGGGACACCACAAGATGGCACAACGGAGTGCTTCACACACATTTCCCTTTTAGTCTGAGTCAAGGGACCCATTAACAGAAGTGCTTATTTAGCTCCTGGGAAGCTGTTCAAATCTGCAGAGAAATTTCTACTTCAGAGGCAGCAATGAACAAATCCTGCCTAGAAGACAAGTAAGAAAAAAGTATCCTTGTTTTAGAATTAGTAACAACTAAGGCATGGACACCGAAAGATTTGCCTAAAACAAAAAGGCAAGATGAAGTGGTAAAGCTTGAAAGAGTTTGGAGTGAAAGGGTCCTAATTCTGATTTTTAAGAAGAAGCAACATAGCTTGGAGGTTTATCAGCAAATTAAGATAAAATTTCCAGACATAACTAAATTTGTTCCAACAGCTCTAGCAACACTACCACTCCCACCTACAGACAGTGTCCTATCCCTGTGAACTGTTTCTAAAAGGCACGTGAATCAAACTGTTCGTCTTTAACACCTGTGAAGAACAAAGAAACATGAACACTTGCTGCGTACCCCTATCTGCAGCAAGCAAACCACGCAGCTATTTTAGTAAAGGTGGGATTTCAGAAGAAACTGAGACATGCTCACCTTCGGCCAGACCTCAGGCAGCAACAGGACCCATGGACACTCCAACTGCCGAGCCCCACCTCTGAAGCAGCTTGGAATCTGGTCACCAGGGGTGGTGACTGGGACACCAATCCCAGTCTGGGACTGCTCTCATTCACAGACTTTACATTCAAAAGTTTAGTATCTTAGGCTATTAACCACAGAGCCGCTTGTGGAGGGGCAGCCACCTACTGCCTGTGCATACAGGGCCCCCTTGTTCTAGCAACCAGTCAGTCATGGAACAGAGTTTCATGGCACTGTGAGAGATGTCCAACACGGAGCCAACACAGTGCAAAGCTTCCTTGTCATCCTGCTCACCACCACACCACAGTTCCCAACAACAAAAAGCCATAATGCTGTAAAACACTAAATACCAGGAGACTCACCTACCATGTTATTTAAGTCTGCTTTGAGCCATAAAAATGGGAATCAGCAGCTGCATTTCAACAATTCAAAGTCCTCTCCGTGGCACTGGACACAGCCAGGGCTTATCCCAGCTGAGGCAGAGGAGGGGAGCAGGCTCAACCACATACCTTCACTTGTAACTCATCAATGAGGGGTAACACCCCAACTGGGGCTTTCCTTCTCTGTTACCTACACAAAAATAGGTCACTAGCACATTAGTGCTAACATACCTTTATTTCACTTTTTTCCCTGCTTTCTCTCTTATTTGTATATAGCCATTACACAGATTCAGTGCTGAAACTCAGGTTACAATGTGCCTCAGCAGGGGCCTTCCCCAAGTTTTCGCCTTTTGCAATGTTCTAGACCCCCAATACATGGTTAAAAAGCAGGTTGAAAACATTCTGCTGATTTGTAATTCAAAACACCCTGGGCTCCAGCATTTTCTGTGCAACAATTTTTTACATCCTTGTACTACTTTTCTCTGTCACAAAAAGATCGTACAGGCACCCTTTATAAAAAAACCCTCCCATTACCTGTCTGTGGTGTTAATAATAAGGAACATCCATACACCTTCCCTCTTCCTACACAGCTTCTTTCTGTGTTTACACACAGCAGTTAAAACTGGAAGCATTCTGGTGTGCTGCAAATGACGCTGTCTCTATGCAGAAGTAGCTGTAAATAGCTTTTGCTATTACAGTGCTTTTATTCTTATCTTAATTTCATCACTTAGAAATGCCAGATTAAACATTTTGCAGTGATCCTTAGTGATGGGATTGCTCTCTTTCTAAGTGTGTCACAGCAACCATAATGAAGAACTTTAAAGACCAGGAAACAAAACAAGTACTTCAGGTTCAGAGGAAATGCAATTTGATCCACAACACAAGCACTTTATAAGAAATTCTTCTACAGACATTCTTATTTGCTTTTAGCTACTAACAATTAAATAAAGATTCAATTATCAAAGTGTGATGCACTTAGCTACACTTAATATTCAAATAAATTAAATAAGCCCAGTGCAACAGTTTTCCTCAATAGCCACTGCCATAAACCACAGTTTCAAAAAAAATTGACCTTGGATAGCCCCAAGAGCTAAGGGCCAGAGAAAGAAATCAGCTTAATAAATGTGTAGAATTAAGTCTTTTGTGTACTCTCCACAGCACAAATTGAAACACAAACACACACCAATGGGCAGAGAATCATAAAAACCCCCAAGCCAAGGCAGTTCTTTTCCAAAGAAACCATTGCTGTAAGTGCAAGACAAAACCCTCTTTGCTGCTAGATCCAGAGGGGATTAAAGATCTCCTCTACACTACTACTACAGGAGCATCATTGCTATCCTCAGATGCACTCTTGATTTCCTTTACTTCCTCCTGCTTTCCCACGGTACCCCTTTTCTATCTCCATCATCTGTAAAATACAAAGTATCTGCTGGAACTAATGAGACTATGGCAGCCACTTCATCCCTAATCACCTGAGATACACTGCAAGACTTAATCTTTATATACTTGGATATCTTAAGACCATCAATCTTCCAAGAGAGGGATGGATGGTGCTTGAGTGCTGAAACCAGCTATTTGGCCATTTAAAAATCCTTAAAAGCCACCACTGTACTCACAGCCCCATGTGTTACATTTCATATGATCTCTTTAACAGCTATTTTATTTCTAATGTATCACATTTCTCCTCTGCTAAAGAATCTTTTCTTTCAAGAGTTCCAAACACCTTCCAGAAATGGCAAAACGGTAACAAACTATTCCCCTGTCCCTGCTCAAGAAAGCAGAGCTGAAAGGGACTTGCCCACTGCTATCTCTGCATGAAACAGGCAGTGAAAGGGAGGCTCCTCCCAGAATGGAGCTTTCCCATATACTTTATTATTTAGGTAGTGGGAGCTGAAGATGACTGAGGCATCCCCTGACGGCTTACCCAGGGCCAACCACCCACTCACCCATTCAGCTGATGAGTAGCAACCATCTCCTGGAGAAAACTCACAAAAGGTTCTCTGTCATGCACTTTACTTTTACAGCCAGGACAGCTAAATAAGTGAGGTGTGAATGCTGTTCCCACTTGGTTGTCATGCAGGTGGTGCATGATGCTGGATGCGTTTCTTTCTTAGGAAACTCTGCACCTGACAAAGTTCCCTCCCTGCTCCCACTCTGTATCCAACAGGCAGGAAACACAGCAACCAGGCCAGCTTCAGGCAGTGGCACAGCTGACTGCATCTGGCTCCCCCTAAGTCAGAAATTCAGGAATTGCCACATTCCAGGAAAGCAATTCTGACTCCAACATGCTGCAGAAAAGTACCTGGCAGTCTCCCCCACCCTCCAAATGCACACTATCTTGTCTGCCTAAGAAGTGCAGGCTGCATGAGCTGGGCAAAACCCACTAAGAAACCATTGATGGAGGGCTATTTTTCTGTCTGCTGATTTTTAAAAGTCTTATGATGTCAATTATCTAATGCTGTTAATTATTAAAAATTAATATGCTCCTATTCAGTAAAAAAGAAGCCATTTTCATAATATCTGGCTTTGTGAAGATTCTTGAGTGTATCACACTAATATCGGCTAAAATATTGCATATGTGTTACTTATGCAGCTTCTTACAGAATATATTACCCTGGAAAAATGCATATAATATCAACATCCCCATTTATCTGAGAACAACATCAATTTCTAACAGCCAAATGGAAAACAAAGTCAGAAACCATGCTTAAAAAGAAAGAAATTACAATTCACTGAATGCAAAAACCAATAAATGATTCCGCTCTTCAAACTTAGGAGTTAAGTATAACAACTGCTGCAACTTGGTATCCAACACTCAGTATCAAGTAACTCCTTGATATACAAAATATTTCGGTAGTTTTTTAACTACCTATGCCTCTGAAAATTTGAGAAAAAAAAAGCTTACTTACCCAGAATGCCTTCACGAGATTCTGATACAAAAGTCTTGTAAGTCAAACAATTTCTCAGAACAGTTTTGTGTGTGAATTTTGTTTTTATAAGCACTGATCCACATGCTTGATGCTACTTAACTATTGTTCATTTCAGAACACAAGAGTCTTAGGGAGAGGAAGAGAACTTTTAAAAGGTTATTTCACTACTACTTCTAAGTTATGAACTTACAACTCACTCTACTTGTCAGAGCAAGCTACACAAGTGTAGAGTGAACCAGGTCCTCCTGGGCTTTATAATTTTATCTAGAGTAATGATTTACAAGCTCTTCAATGTGTGAGCTATCTTAATTTTCTCTGTGGAGCTGTAGCATAGTCTGCCGAAAAGGAAAGTAACCCTGAGAATGATATGGCCTTTGCTCTATTTCAGATGGTAGGTTTGCTGGCAACTCTCTCCTCATTCTCCAGGCAGCCAAGCCTTTGCTTCCTTCAGACAAGCCCTTCCCCAGTCTGCTCTGGAACAGCTGAAGCTCTTCCACTGGCCGAGCCAACCTGCTCTCCAGAGCTCTCTGCTGGGGTACACAAGGCCCAGGGAGCTCACAGAGCAGCGTGAGCTGCAGCAGCACTGGCCAGGCTGGGCAGCCCCCGGCAGCTGGTGGCACAATCCCCAACCTCAGGAGCTGACAGACCCTGCTTCCTGCAGGCCATGCTCCAATCCCAAGTGATCAGTCTTGTTACACACCCTAAGAATCGTCCTGCATAGACAGAACACAGATTCAAAAACTATAACTGAGACCACATAACTGAGATCAATGTTTTGTTTTTAAAGAAATTTCCAACATGGAAACCATGGTGTAGGGCTACAATTTGCACTGTGAGGAGACCACAGCCCCCACAGGCTAAGCTGCAAGTGCCACCAGCGCTGAACCCCTGGCAGGGTCCAGCACAGCCCAAGGCAGCTGCAGCTGAATGTATGACCATGACAAACCAAGGTCAGCCTAGCAGCAATATGGCCCAGATACCAGCAGCATCGGGGCACAAGGACATGGGTGCTCCAGGTGAGCCAAGAGCCTGACAGCTTCCCCAGCCCACAGGCAGGTCCTTCAGGCTAGATCCAAGTCCACTCTATTGTAAGTCACCCTGCTTTAAGGAAATGTAAAGCTCCCCTGAATAAGACAGGTCAGTACGTATCCTGACTGCAGCACAGATGCAGGTTTCAGCACGCCATTTCTAGGCTTCCATCTTCCCAAGCACCATTCTGCTCTTGCCATCAACACAGCCCAGCTGATGATCAAAACAGAGAGAAAACACTTACAGCTTTAAGAAAACAGAATGCCTTCACAGCATGGGACCCTCCATGACTATTATCTCAACCTATTCAATAGCATGGCTGAAAACCTACTTGCTCACCTACCTCTAGAGATCCACAGGGAAACCTTCAGCTGAAATGCAACATAACACAGAAGTTTTTTATGCTGTATTTCATCACTCCTCTACCTTTATGACCCTTGACACAGTGTTTGCACACACATTTGTGTCTTTTTTTTAAAAAATCTTCTTAAGCTAGACAGTACCTAAGTAAAACAAAGCCCCAAAGGCCTTTAGTAGTCTGCTATAAAGAGACTTTAACCCAAACACGTTATCATCAGAGCTTCAAAGCCAATGTGAGACAAAACCCATGCTACAATCATGTTGAACCACCTCAAGAAGCTATTTCCATTTCTTTTCCTTTTTGTAAAAAGTTGTGGTTTCTTTGATTCTTTATGTTGGTGAGTAGGTTTTTTGTTAGTGTTGGGGTTTTTTTTAACTGTAAAACCAAAACCAAACATTAGTTATTGTATTTGCAGTTGCTAGTGTTATCTTTTCTTGTCAACTTCTAATTAGGGGATTCTAATACTTAGGGCAACATCTATAAGTGATGTTATATTCAGCATCCTACATACAGAGTGAAAAAGGGGGATGGAGTTTCTAGCACTGCTTTAATCCCATAGCATGGACATTATTGCTGGGGCTGTGGTTTTGGCAGGAAGACACTGGTGCCAGAAAGTGGAAGCATGTGGTTTTTGCCCGGTTCTGGGGAAGAAGGTCCAGACCACACTGCCCTGTGCCCGGACTGTGCTGCCACCTCCACGCTGGAGAGCTGCCCTACACCGGGACTGTGTCGGCATCACTGCACTGGAGAGCCACAGTGGGGCTGAGCCTGTGCTGGAGGCCACACCTGGGGGGTGTTTCTTGGTGAAAATACCATTCTGTGTGCAAAATACCCTCTCACTCTGCTATTGATATTGTTGTGGTTATTGTGATTTTCAGTAAATTGTTATTCCAACTCATCATCCCTCGTAGTGATCCACCATTATCAGAAGGGCAGGGGAAACAGAGCAGTTTGAGTGGGTTTAATTTTCCAGCCAGGTTTTAAACCACCACAGTCCATCTAAGCTTAGTTTGTAAGAACAAGGCTTGCAAGTGCCATTTTAAGTTTATGCCAGTTATAAAGTATGGCATTAATATACACACACCAGTTTAACTAAATTTGCTTCTATTGTGATTATCATCCTTAGCATAAATTCACATTAACATTGATAAACTATCGCTGGAGTTATACATCAATCATCAACTACTTCAGTTAACTTGCCTGGGTTCAGTCAGTTTTGCTGGTATTCTCACAGAAGTCAGAAAGAAAAATGTCATTTAGCTGTGCTGTCTAAATAGCTGATTAATGTGTGACATCACCATTTTTCTACCCACTTTTTATCACCTCTTCTCAAGATCTTTCATTGCTTGAAGTTCTAAATGTTTTCTTCTCCTTTTTCTGAGTTTTGATACTTACATCAACACAGGAGTTTTTTACAACTAAAATTAGAAGTTTTAAAGAAATCACTGTAAAGGTTTTTTATTACACGGCTAAGTTCCCAAACACGCCATAAATAAATGATCAGTCTCTTGTTAGCAGGTTTGCATAAAATTTTACCCAACAGGCTATCAGATATATGGAAGATTTGAACCCTGCCCACACACAAACACTTGTACTGCTGGATAATTAACTTCATCATTCAGATGAGAACATTAATGATGTCAGTAAAGCACAGCCATCAAAACTCAAAACCTCCCATCCACAAATGCAACTCTGAAAAAAACTTTATCTTCCATGTCTTCTCTGTCAGGGTCCTGTAATCACTCAATTTGTCTAGATCATCATTTCTCATGTTCTTCAGGCTAGATACAGATGCCTTCTCCTCCCCTTCCTTAAATCCTAGCATTTCTGACCAAGAAATGAAGACAAGGAGCAGAAAGCATCCACATCAACGTGTGGATGGAATGACTTTTCAAACTCAGTTGCATGGCAGAGCTCACACCAGTTCTGAAAAGGCCACTACCGCCCCCTTGCTCATAAATTGGATGTGAATTTAAGAGATTCTCTGTCTTCAAGTATAGATATCTCCAAAAGTAGAGTCAAGGGAAGTGGAAACAACAGGATGCTCTATTGACATCTACTCCAGGCTGAGTAACGAAGCTCCAGGAGACATTGCTTTGCTCAAGTTAAAAAGCAAGAGTGCTCAGTACCTAATAGGTTTAACAGAAAAAGCAAAATCTGGCTTTTTGCCTCAAACAATCACATCATCATGACCATAAAGAACATTTTTAATGAGGTCTCTCCTACCCTAGAAGCTGTTAACATACACAGACATGTAGTTAAGGCCCTAATCTAAAAATGCAGGTGACAGAAACAAGTAGATACAACTCCTACAAGAAAAGATGCCAAATACCAGTGTTTTAAAATAATATATCTATTCCCACTTTTTGCATGATAAAGACCACAGTGTTTCCAACAATATCAGCATCGAGCCTGTAACCTCAGCTCCTCTCAATCTGATGCCTCAGAGCAGTTTCAAGAAGTGACGCACCTGTTGTCGTTGCTAAAAAAGTCTGAGGAATTCTGCTTTCAAATATGCAAAAGTGGGTGGGAGAGAGGGGGCAGTTTCACTTTCCTGCAGCAACATGAAGATATGTAACAGCTTTCAAAGTACATCATTGACTCACTTGTGGTAAAAATCAATCAATTCCATGAAGTTTCTGGAGCCTGGTAAATTAACTAGGAAAAACACAAGCTCCTCAGGGTTCACAATATGTGATCTGACCCTGGCTGTAGCAATCATATCACTATAAACAAATGATGAGGGAATCACAGCTGTCAGGAAACACTGGTACTCAATAATGCTCCTTTGCAAGGGGGTCAAAGCCTATAGACCACAGGCTTCAAGGAGCCCTGCACAGAGCCAATGCAACAACAGCTAAAAAAATGTGGGGTCACCAAATGCAGATGTAAGACACAATTACACAGGGAGAAGCATCAGCTCTCCTAAGAGGGTATCACTCCTGGGGAGGGGAACATGAAATGGATACTTCCCTGCAATCAAACCAGGAAGAGGATTTAATACAAAGTGAAAACACTATAGAAGTGACAAATGGCAAGGTAATTCAGTTTAAGGATTAACATAACAATCTTCCTCTTCAATCAATTTCTAGTCTTTGCCACATTTCTGCTTCCATCAGGCTGCAAAATCCTTGCAAAGACTTCAGTATCACACAAAAATCTTCATTGTTAAGGACAGTGATTTTTATTTATACTCTCTGAAGTTGTTACTTGCTGGCAACATGCCAACATTCTGGGGAAGGACTGGTAAGAAGAAAAACTAGGCTGAGGCTGAGCAACCTCTTCAGCTGTGTTTCTGTAGATTTGTTCTATGTAGAAACAAGAGAGATTACACTTACAGCAAGCTGAATGCATCTGGAAAGCCTGGGCTGCTCTACTGGCTCTGCTCATGCTCAGACAACATGCTTGAGACATGCTACGCTTCCTGACATGCACCTCATGCAAGACCTGCTGGATTTTGGCTACTGAATTCAGGTAAACTTAAAAAGAGTGTCTGTCATCCCCAGACATCCAGCATCCACGGTCTCACCTGGATCACCAGAGGCTTGGAAGTCCAGGAGAAACGCACCATACCTACCTTCAAGTTCTGGTTTCCCCCTACCGCAGGTGCAATCAGATAACATGACCAGAGAAACTCAGATGCATGGGGGGTGCCAAGATTGAGGATAGAGGTTCACAAAAGGGTTAATCTGTGCCAAGTCAAGCAGTCCTGATTTCAAAGCTGTGAACACCTGACAACAACTAGGGACTGAGCTCTCTCCCAAAGGCAAGTTTACCCTGGGCTAAATTTGTCACCTCTCATATGCCTATGCTGCAATTCTAGAACACTGAATTCTTATCAAATGCACAGCCTGCCCTTTTGTCTGCATCTGCTTCAGTGCTATTTGCACCATGTTTCTGCCTGGAGGTCTGTCCCTCTGCTCCTTTGCCCATAGCTTGAGAAGCTCATAATTGGCAGATCTGGGACACTAAATAATTCTTAGTGAAAGCCAGGAAGCTTCCGAAACCAACAAACAAGACAAAAAAACATCTTAGTCGGGGATGTGTGTATGTGTAATGAATGAAAAACAGTGGTAACATAAAACTGTGTGAAAATATTTCTTTCCAGGTTACTTATACCATGGAACATGCTTTCATTCTCTAAATTCACTCTGTCATAAACCCACCCCTTTTCATTAGCAAATGTGTAGATGGCTGCAGAACCACACTTTAAATGAGACAGCGCTGTTCTGTTCCAGATTGTTAGTTTGAAATACCATCCCTTGCAGTGCATTTACTCCTGTGTATGTACAGCTAGTACTGCTTTTATAATGATAATGGAGCAGTGATTCAAGTATTTTCTGGTCCCTTCCAACAAAGTAATGCAGAAAGACTACAAATACAAGGTAACCAACAGTTTTAGTTATTATTATTATTTTATTTAGTTATTTAGTATTTTAGTTTTAGAGAAGCAAAAAAATCATACTGATTTGTGTTTAATTTGCTGATTCCTGGAGAAGAGAGAAACCTTTTGAAACTACAAACAAATGAGGTCATCTGAAAAGTATGAAGGAAAGGATAAGACTTAAAAGCTAATACATTTAAATACATTTTAAAATGTATTTAAAAGACCCAAACAAACTAACTAAAAATTATTATCAATGCTATGTCCAGGACTCATGAAACAGGTACCTTTCTGGTAGTGCTTCAGAAATCAATTTTGTTATCAAAATACAGTCAGCAAATCTATATAATACAAACACTAAAGGAAGTCTAGAGTTCAACAGTCACCTCTGTCTTACCCTTGTTATGAATTAAAAGAGATGGCAGTGGGGGTGGTAATAGCTACACACAATTTGGGAACTATAGAGGAACACATCAAGCTTTATAACAGTCAAACAAATACATGGTGCCTTTTTTTTCCTAACCATATATTCACACAGAAATATTTGAGCAAGATCCAGCATTAGAAACAGAATCTACCTCCTCTTTTATGCATATAAACTGCTCTCTTGCAAGACCCAGCTACATCCACTAGATCATTGGTAAGCAGCAGGAAATTTAAATCATTCAATCCAAGATGAAAAATCTCCCAATTTTAAAAAAAGGTACCTAAATTAACACCCTGAAATAATACATAAACCTGCTTGCTAAGCAAGGAGCACTGCATCAGACTTGGCACTCCACATTCTAGGTCACACTTGCACAAAACAGGCAAGAAAGTGAGGGAAATCAATTACAAGTGAAAAGCCTCCATGCACGTGCCGAAATACAGTCTTAGGATGCAGCCGTGTAACCCACCTAATGCAGCGTAACACAGCTAACCCAGAGAGGCTGAGCCCGCTCCCCCCCAGTTCCATCATGCTGCAGGGCACTTCCAAAGCCACCCAGCTGCTCAGGTGGCCCAGCCAGGCTGAGGGGTTCCCACCATCTGCACACACACCAGATCGGCTCTCCAGCTCCTGATGTAGGTGTCATCGCCACGTCTGTGCCACCAACCCACCAAGAGGGGAGCCACAACCTCTGCCAAAGGGGCAGGTGGCAAACAGAAATGGAAACTTCCCAGAACGGGTACAGCTGGCCCATCCAGAGCTTGCTAGCCAACTTGCATTGGAAGGAGAGCCTTCCTCGAGAGATGGACAACTTCCATGATTTTAATTACCACTCTTTTGCTTTTCCCCAAGAGGACAAACCCCCAAAGAGAGAAGAGAAGGGAACCCTAGCCTAACTTTTCTTTAGAAAGGACCAGCCACAAGACAGGTACCATTACTGCAGGAAAGAGCATAGGGGGAAGGACAATGTAATTAAGCACCACAGCTGCATGGCTTTGAGTCATCCTGTGATCCCGGTATACAGACCCAGCCCTGGCAGCTCTTTGTTGGCAGTTCACCCCCAGCCTCCTACCAGACACAGACAACTCATTTGGAGATGCATCTGCTGATAAATCTGGCAAAGCTGCTCCCTGTTGAAAGGGCAGCACAGGCATGGTGGACGTCCCTGAAGGAAAAACAGACTGGAGGCCAGTAAGACAAGATCACTGGGGCACTTAAGTAGCAGAGTAACAAGCCCACACAAGGGTTTATGCATTTGTTTAACCCCTACACTAGAACAATCAGCACCATTTGGACTGATTAACCTTAAATAAATAAAATGTCACTGCTTCCTACCATGGACGAAAACCAAAAATGCTACATGAACTGGTACTCTATTTTTCAGAACAACCAGAACAAACTCCAGCTCTCCTGACACTGTGCTAGCACCCATCCTTTCTTTAACAGCTGTAACCTCTCATGTTTATTAATCAGGGACTTGTTCAAAGTATCCACAGCATGAGCTCCAAATTTCAGTTTAAGAGTTAACTTGCACAAAGAAGCCAATACTTATTCTGTCAGTCCTTGCTCACTCTTGGGAAAAAGGAAGCAACTCAGACATGTTGCATAACTGCTCATCGGCACCGTCAAAGAGCTCGAGCAGTAATTGGAAAACTAATATCACTGCTTCAAATAGGTGCAAAAATACACAGTGCAAGGCCCATTAAGAGGATAGATGAGGAGACAGACATTCAACTCCTCTCGCTGTCAGGGCCTCTTCAGAATAATTTAATGCAGGATCCAAAGAAAATGTCATCCCACGTGTATTGATGCTAATTCAGAGAATTAAAAAGCAAACCTAAGAACGCTGAAGCAAAGAAATGTGTTCACTGTAACATCAGCTTCCAGTTTGGGGAAATTAACTTGGTTGCATGCTTCGTTCATATGCCCTAACATACACGAAGTATCTCATTTTGGTCTGTAAATTGGCCAAGTGGTCTGTAAATCTGGCACTCCTGCTATCCACAGATACACAGGTGGTTTCCAAACAGCTCTTTCAGCTCCACTTTAGCTATTGCATCAGCCAAGACAAGGACATTTATACTTAAAATAGTTTTCTAAAAGGCTCATGCTGCTTTTTTAAAAAAGTAAACCATAATCAGAAAACATGTGCTTGAATATGCTCACACAAAGTTTGTTTTGCTAGCAAATTAAAAAGCAGAGGTCACCTACGTGGTCGACTTCACAGCACCATGGAAGAAGACATTGCGTCTACTTGGAGAAGAAGAGTAAAAAACCTCTATCTAATACAAAGGAAAATATAGCTCAGCTATGCAGCTGGTTAAATAGAAAGGGAAAAACATGGAAACATAAGACCTGACAGTTCTCTTACTTTTAAAGCCATCAGCAATTAAATAGAGGAAAACAAAATAAACATGTTTCTCAGATTGGGTGTTGTCTCCATTGGTCCTCCTCCCCATACAAGTATACAGTGGAGAGAGGAAATACATGAGAAGGATACACAGATTTTTTTTTCACAATACTTCTTTAGTGCTGAAGAAGCAGAAGACTTTGTCAAGAATTTCTTACCATTTTCTTCACATTACTGCAAGAAGCAATCCATTTGCCATGTACACTTAGCAACCCCTTGGAGATTACTAATATAAAATTGTAGTAAACAATCTTTCAGTGAAAGATAACATGCTTGGCTGCATAATACCTTAAACAGTATGTAATAGAGTATGTTAGGTTAGTCACAGCATTTTACATTGCTGTAACTATGTTTATGTTTGCTTTCCAATGAGAACAACACGACGACATACAGCATCTGCCCCAGAACCTTACACAGCAACAACATCTCACTTTATAAAAGAATCTTCTCTTTCAAGGTACTAAATAAACAAAAGACACCTAGAAAAAAAATTTGGTCTCATCTTCAGAAAAAAAAAAGCTCTAATGAATGACAACCTAAAATTAGACATTTCAAATGACAACATTTTCCAGGGTCTCCTTTTAATACATTCACAGAGCACCACAATTATATTAAAAATAGCAAAGGTGGCCACAGAGTCATTGTTTGGAGTCTGCACATTTGGGCTGCACTCCAGCCCTTGCCAGAGCACCTCTCTGAGATCCCAAGCTTATCAGTGGGTTCTTGCCTGATCCTGCTCAGACTTGGTCCCAGCCTGGGGTGCCTGCAGCTCCCTGGCCCTCTCCCAGGACTCTGTACCCCGAGTCTTCTCCCTCCTGAAAAGTTATGGCCATGCTCAATGAGTAGCCAAGCTGCCTTTTCCAACCACTAATGAATCTTATCAGTAGAAAAACAAAATAGAGGAGTATGGGTTTGAGACAACAAATACATATCCCAAACCCGACTCACCTAAGTGACTCAAACACCTGTGATGGAAACCTGGGAAGAACCCTACCCTCTTCACACTCTCTCAACAGCTTTTCCAAAACAAGGGCCCAAACTCGGTCAGAAAGGATTTTTTTAACCGTTCATAACCCTTTGGCTCACTGATCCACGCAACTGCCAGACAAAACATGTTTTGTAACTTGACTGGAGCTCTGAGCAGACTTTTAACAGCTAAAATATCAGGAACTGTCCACTAACCACCCTTGAAAGGCCCCCAGAAAGTATTTTATTGCAGGCTATTGTTTTGCTAGCAGCTTTTCTAACAGCCTGTTGTTACAGCAGCACATTCACAGCATAAACACCTCAATAGGTAACTGAATGGCACAATACAAGGGAAGCAAACCCCCCTGCCGAATGAGAAGGGCATTTTCTTATTTAATTACAGTGCAGCTGTCCATCAACACATGCATTTAAAGACCCAACTCCAGAACTGCAGTCATCAGAAAGCAGCCCTGTGTAACTACACCAGAAACACACAAATACCCTATCCACTGTTGCCCTGAACAACTGTAGATAAATAATATGAATGGTAATCTACCTGATGAAGAGCCAAGATGCAAAACTGCAGTTTTCATGGTTGGTTAATGAGATAAGCCACAGTCCAAGGTAATAGCCTCTACCAAACAAAGTAATACTGCATTTCCAGCTTATTTTAACTACCTACATTTTTTTCCTGAGAGAGATAAACAGCACACATGCTGTGTTATCTTAGGATGCTAAGCATATATGAAACAAACACGGCAGCTAATTCTATTATTGTTCATTTCTGTAAAGGAGTTAGACATCCAGCAGTGAACATCCACCCAGGTGAACGAAATAGTTAAGGAAGAAGTTCAGGAATTAATTCTACTCTGCTCTCTAGGCAGCTGTCAGACTGCAATGATGAGCAATTTATCTTCCATCTACAACACTATCAGCAGACAAGCAGAGTCACTGGGGAAGCCAGCTGCAGTCCACACCCTTCACGATATAAAATCCATGCCTCTGAAGAAGGAGACACCAGGGAACTTTGTCATTGCCTAGCTGCCCCATGAACTGTGAAATACTTGCACTTCCATGCTTTTCCTGGTCTGGTGCCCCCTGAGGGAGCAGTTCCAAAGACACACCAAACATCTGCTACACTCTTCCACCTCTGACTTGGAATCAGCTGTGCAAATCCCCATGCCTTTGCATCTTGATGTTACCACAACCTAAGAAATCCCACATGTGGAAGCTTAAGACGCTGAAATGCCCCTTACCTCTGGTCCTGAGGGTGCCACAGAGAGGCAGTCACACGTGTGCAGCCAGAATGCTTATCCCAGAGCATAAAATTCCCTCCCACACAGGAAGAAACAACTTCAGACCTGCAGGGCAAGCTGCTTGACTCAATGGCTGCTGCTGCCAGCTATGTGCAGGCACAAGTGTTTCACCTGGAAGAGCAGGTGAGAACTAGATTCCTCTTCCAGATCCACAGCTACTGTACTACAGGATGTGCTGACCCTCCCTCCCTCCCTTCCTCCCGTTTTACAAAACAATTGCAAAAGATTTCATGACACTGAGTTTTTACCAGGTGAGCTTGCAGTGATGGCAAAGCACTTTTATTTTACCTTAAATGCAACAAGAAATCAGAAACCACACAGACTCAAACTGGATGGCACAGATGCTGAACTAGTCTGATGGAGAGGCTGGACACCCCACACGTCTGTAGGACGCAGCACTGGCGACCTGGCTGACCAGGCAGGTGCACATTTTGCAGGTGAGGAACAGAAGAGCATGCTGAACCAGACCAGGCCTAACCAGCCCATTGCACAATCCCATGACTTACCTACAATGAGATCAAATCCATCAATACTCTTATCTGCCTGCAACCAGTATCAAGCTGTGGAAACTCGCAGCTCTTTGTCACCAATTACTCCAGAGGAGGTTAAACACATCAGCAAAATAAACCTTATGAACCACTTAGTCATCTTTTATGAGTAAATCCACAACATCAAACCAGAGTCCATCCCCACAGATAGCTAAGGGTGCATGAACTCCATCCACTGTCCACAAAATCCTGTCTCCCAATTTACCTCTAGAAGCACTACTGACTACTGCTTAGAAGCACTACTGCTTTTCAGCCATGACTCACTGCCCAAAACATAAAAGAAATTGCTTTGTACCCTTAGGAAAAACAAAACACTTCTAGCTGGCGGCCAGAGCCATGCATTTGAAGTTTTGTCTGACTTGAGGTATCTGCTAAAATCAAAAACTTCAGGAATGGGCTTGTTCAAAGTTGTTTGCCTTTGGTCATGTAAGTATTAACTTCCCAATTTTCATCAGCAACAATTAAATTTGCTAAGTAAAGATATTAAATAATGTGCCTCTGAACTATCAAATGTTATCATCAGAATAGTTCATCTCTGCTTTTTGCCACTGTGCATTACAAAACAAACTTATCTCAAAACCTTGAGAACATTCAGAAAAACAGGGCAGCAATAAAACCTCCCTTCTACAAAGACAAGTATTTCAGGCAGCAGCATCTCTCCTTTCTGGATGTGCTACCGATGTTCTCACATCAAATACACATTTCAACATTTTCATACATGCTTACATACATTTCAGTTCATGCTGAACTCTCATGATTTCTCTCTGAGTTCCATGGGGAAACTTTTAAACAGCAGTTGAGATTTCTGATGCCAAATGTGATCAGGGTATCACAAAAAAAAACCCCCAAAAGCTAAACAAACAAACCAAAAAATGAAATAACAAAGCAGTTATTTTCTACTTGACATGTTTTCTACCTTTGATTAAGAGCCTATCCAACATTAGAGGTACTGCTATTCATTCTTATTGTCTCTTAGCGAAGAAAAAATGTCTTTTTTTTTTAATAAACACATTACACTGAAAACTCACTAAACTCATTAATGATTCTAGGTGTTTTCAATAACACCACTTAAAAATAATTCTGTTCTGATTCCTACCGTCATTTCTCTCTCCACAAACCTAACTTGTCATGAAGACAGAACCATTAATAAACATGTGTTGATTGATAAGAACGAGATTGTGACTTTACACAGACCTCTTTTCTTCTGAGCCCAATAGGGCTCTTGCCCACTCTGGGTAACCCCTTTTAGCAATGGAAATGTCACAGTCATGCAGCATGAGCCCTTGCTGACTTCTGAGTTTACAGACACCGTTACTGATCCCATACTGATTCCCTTCCTTGCTGTGCTCCAGGGAAGTGGCTTCAGTTGCCAACACAGGGCACAGGCGGAAGGGCTAATCCCCTTCCTATGGGGCTGAGCAGCAAGTAGCACAACAAGAAAGCTAACAGTAGGACTGCAGAGAAATAGCTGGACCACACACTGTAAGATGGAAGGAAGACTGGAAAAAGGGAAGAGCACAAATTAACCCAGCAAACATCAAAAAAAGAGCCGCCAACCAAACTAAATGCAAACGCTAATTGAAATTTGCTCTGTAACTTGTGGAAAGTAGTAGTGGATTACAAGCCAAAACCATTTTTCATAAAGAGACCTGTCACCAGTTGATTTATGTGCTCAGGCTCTGCTCACAAAGCAGTTCTAGCCATATGTAGCCAAGTAGCAGCATTTCCTATTTCTAGATTTACGTGTTCATGCTTTCCAATTCTTATGTTCAGTCAGAGAGCCCCACTGGCCTTCCTCCAGCAAATCTGTAACCACCAGGAACCTGGCTTATCGAGGACTTTTTTTTTCCTTTTAATTGTGAACACAATTTAAGAAGAAAAACATTTAGTTCCATCAGTGTTGAAAAAACCTGTGCACGTGGAAAACAACAGCCGCAGGTACGAAGCTGAACAAAACCAGCCTGCAATGCTCTTCAAAACAACTCCCTGTCTCATGCTAAAGAAGCAGGGCAGACATAACTGACACTGCAAAAACAAACCATTATTTTTGTGAGTCATCCACCTGCAATAGCTTAACCAGACTCAGTAACTGTTTAGCCAGAACTCTGGTCAGCTTTCTGCCATTTTTCTCCCAGAGACAATTACTTGGGAACGTGCACACATGCGTGCTTGCGCACACACAGCTACCCACAAATGCTGTCCCTCCACAGCAGCTCAGAGAGCCTCCTTAATTGCATCCTCCACACAAACCACACTTGATTCTTCCTCTCTGGCCTCCATCAATGCTGCACTTAATTATCCCTGTTTACCAAGATGCAAGTTCAAGCGTGTATCAGACCAGGCAGCATGAGCTTCCTAAACTGCTGGGAGAGGTGGGGAGCCAGTGTACAAAGGTCCGTGTAACAACCTGTTCTGTCTCAGAGCACATGGAGAACAAAGCAACTCACTTCAAGCATACTCCCAAGGCAGATATCCAAAACACACTCCTTTCTGTCATTTTGACTGGGGTGAAGATGTACTTTTATGTCTTCTGGACGTATAAATATGAATACGGTGCTTTGAATTATAGCAAACAGGACCAAAAAGATCACTGTAAGACACCCTCTGTGCTGTCTTGTAGGTATGAAACAGCAAAACCTAAGAACCTTTGTATTTTCGTGATCAGGTAAAAAAAAAGCACTGAGCTCATATTGTAGAACAAACATGAAGTTAGCTCCTCTACAAAGACTCACCTTCTATTGTTTGTGCTCTATTTTAATCTTCCTAGCCTTGGAGGAACCTTTTCACTTACTCAAAGCAATGAAACCTCTGATGGTTGCACGTGCCCTAGTGCAGCTCTTGCTCTCCAGAAAGTGAGGTACACTCAAGAGGGCAAACAAAGCCTTCCCAGAGGAGAAGCTTTCCCAGAGGCTTTCATGAGAGCCGTGTCTTTTTCCACAGAACACCACCTCTCTCAGCAGGAAGGGCTGCCCGAGCAGCAGAGTGCTTCTCTCTGAACTACACACACAGGGCCTGGCAAGGAGCTGTGAATGCTCTATGAAAGCATTCAGAAGCTGAGCTCTCCTCACACTCACCTGCAAACCAGCAGATTTAACCTGGAAGCTGCTGCCTGCTGTCAGCAACACCAGAATGAATTTTTCTTTTTTTTTCAAAAGAGAACTTGACACCTGGTTCCACAAGATGGTAGCTTGGATAACTTCATCACAAAAAGTAGGACCTACTGTCAATATGCTGAAGCTGTTAGCCAGTTCATTTTGAACAGAGCACTGTGGTGCTGAACATCTTAGTCACTTGCACTCTGAAGTTGTAGCTTGGGCACACCATCACAAAAGGCAGCACCTACTATCAACGCTAACAACCCTAACTATCTTGTAGGAAAAACAGCACTATTTTGCAGGGCTTCTTAGCCATCTTGCTGTGGAATGCTGTCCAGGTGCACCAGCGCTCAGGAGGAGGTGAAATCCAGTAGCATTCACTTAACCTGAGCTCTGCCAGAACGGCTTAAGCTGCTATTCCCTCCCACAGATCACACTTGCAGGTTGGGAAGTCAGCAGCTGAGGGAGAAAGAGAGGGAAAGCTGAGGAACAGAACTTGTTGGCCTTGGCTTGTAGTCAGAATTGCAAGCTGGACTACGGCATGGGTGCTGAAGCTTCTCCTCTGAAGCACTTCACACTGCACACACAAGTATGCAGGCTTCTGTCTCCACAAAAAAATTCCTACAGCAGGAACACACTGTGAACAGATATGGCATTTCATTCTGTAAAACATGTGCAGAAATGTTTTTATTGAAGGTCTCCATCACCCTAAAAAAGTAAGTGGAAATACCAATCTGAGAGCAAAGTGAGGTAGGAGAACAATACAGTATAAATAACTATAATGAAAATTATATATTAATTCTACAGCTAGGCTATAGGTCTTAAAGAAAGAAAGTATAAATCATATTTTGCTTTTATACTTATACATTAACAACACTTGGATAACTACAGTTCAGAGCAAGTTTCTAAAATAAATTTAGGCAGAAAATGTGTGAACAAAATGCAAGGCACAGAACATCATGGCCCCTCCTCTGTGTCCTCTTTTTGCACCCATCCCATTTAACATCTTCTCCATACTATGCACAAATAGCAAAGAAACCCACAAATTCACTGTCTCCCATGTCTGAGAATACTCAATGTAAAAAAAAAATTGTATCAAGTTCTTCAGTGTACCAGGCATACAGAAGTAAAATACCCAGAATCAACTGTAATTTCTTTAATGCATATTCTAGTTTGACTAGATCAGACCACACCACCCACAGCAATGTCTGCAGTGTACACTTCAAATGACAAAGAGAGAAAACTTGTCTTTGCTTTCACAAGGTGCTTAGATTTGCCACTTGTGATACTCACTGGGGTAAAGGACAAGAGGGTCTCTAGTGCCCAGGAACTGTCCTTTCAACTCAACCATGCTTAGTCAGAATTCAACCTCCTCAGGTACCTTGAGTCTGAAAAGCTGGAAAGACCCCAGATACACATCCTCACTTCTAACCACTCTAAATTTAGCACCTCAGTGAAGTTGCTATTCCCTCCTTCCCCCTTCCCCACGATAAAGGCAGCACCAAGAAGGAACTAACAAAAACCAACCAATCTGGCCCATGAAACATGAGCTACATTCACGAGACAAAAATAGAAAGCTTTCATCTTTCATTATCAGACACTCTACTGCACAGCACAGGAAGCTAAAGCTTGAGGCAACAGTAGGTTTCAAATACTCCTCAAAATGGGAGCGTGGCTTTCCTTTTCTGCTCTGTGAAAGACTAAAAGAAGTTGGCTAGGCAATGACAAAAACCATTAGAGTCCAACAAGCCTCTCCAACAGCAATCCAAGCAGGCAGTTGTTTTAGCAATAGCATCATCCTCACTTCATAAACTCTCCTGTTCAGAAGGACAATCCTTGCCTCCTCAATTCTTCTGATTCTAAAACTCTATGTCCTAAAATCTAAAAATAATTTTAGATCTTTAAAAGTCTAAGATTCTAAAATATTTTTTCATAAAGATTTTAAGATTTAGTCCTAGTCCTCCCCTGAGGAATTCAGGGGAAAAAAAAAAGAGCAGAAAAAGACAATTTCTAGGGATTTGATGTTTCAGGAACTCCAAAAATTGTACTTGCTTACAGGCCTCCAGCTTCCCTCTGCTAACTAACAAACAGCAGCCTGAGTTTACTGGGGTTTGTGTCTGCTCCCTAGGGTTTGGGACAGCCAGACTGAAGGCAGGGAAGGACTTGAGGAAAGCAGAAACACTGTACTGCTCCTCTGTCACGGTGTGTCAGGTTCTTCCAGAAGTCCCCTCAGCCTCCATCTTTACAGTCTCAACAACAGATTATGTAGCCATCTGCTAAGCTTCAGTTCTTAAAAATGTTTTTATTTTAAGAGAACTTGTCACCACGCAAAGTCACAACTCTTCCTCAAATACAGTTTTTGCTGGTGGCTTGACCTTTTTATCTTCTCTATTCTTACCCACACTGTAATTCCCCAGGGAAACCAGAAACGAACAGGTTTCACTCACCTCACCAGCTGGGAAAATGGTGTTTATGAATCTGAATGGACTTTAACTGTCCATACTGTGAACTAGAAACTACACAAATAATTTGAATTTGTCTGAATGAGTCAGCCTGGCTCCCCTCATCATTCACATCTTACCCATTCCTAGCCTTACTACACACATTCAGAGAATATTTTCTGGGGTTTATCATCTGTTGCGAAATACCACATTTCAATATCCAGATGAGGCTTTGCCTCTTCTGTCCTGGCAAAATCTTGAGACATAGCAGAAAAATTGGTACCTGTTTTGGTTTTTTTTTATAGAAAGAGTTCAGCACAGCAGCAGCACAAGCACAGCTTTCCTTCTGGGCAAAAGAACAAGGTGGCTGGCAGTGTTACCTGGTGGATGGTACATCCCTGAATGGTGCAGAGAGCACTGGGAAGAGGAATTATTGCCACTCCTGCTTAGCATGAACGAGCACACGAAGCCATGTAGGGGAGGAGAGGGAGAAATGTTCCATTAGGGTGAAAATGGAAATGAAGACACAGTTTTATATTTTCCATGGTACTGCTATGCTTACTTCTAAGCAATTAAAAGAAAATTTTGCTCAGGCATCCCAAAACATTCGTGCAGAGCATCCAACATCAAGATGCCCTACAGTCCACTTTCAACAGTTTCAAAATGGAATTAACTTTCTTGTTTTACAGCCTGTGAAATTCAAGATGCCTGTAAGGCAAAGAACATGAAAACAGCAGCAAAACTCAAAGAGCTTAATCCATTCAAAACTCGAAAAACCCCAGTAATCATCATCAGTGAATTCTTAAAGAACTGACAAATGAAACTGCAGGACTAGGCACAAGGGCTTTAATAAAACTATTAAATATAGGGTGGTACATGATCTGAAAATATTCAATAAATACAGTAACTAGATTTGAAAAAATACATTACAGAGGAAGTGGCAAGCAAAGCTAACTCATCCAGGTAACTACTACTCACAAAAAATACCTCAGCAGAAACACAGGGCACTGGAACACATTGTAAAGGCAGGCATCATTAAACAAAGTCTAAAGGAAAGCAGAGTAAGACACAACATCAGCTTGCCAGCACCAATGAGAAAAATCACATCAGACCAACATGACTTTATTTCTCAGTGTTGTAGCTCATTTTCTAGATGGGGGAAATATTAGATTCAGGTGAAAGAAATGTTAGCTTTAACATATCTGAGTACCCTAGAACATGCACCAGTGTTGTTGAGGACACTGGAGGTGAAAATGAGTAATTTTAATGTGGGTAGGAAACTTATTATGAGAGACAAAATGAGGGTTAGAGACCAGACTATTACATGAGCCAATATTTCACCTAAGTCACTGATACAAAAATCCTCAGCGTTAAGTCTAAAGGCCTCACCAGCAAATGGCTGAGGGGAAAGGCAACTCCTCATGTGACAGAACACCAGAAAAAGCTCAGTATATTGGCATTATGAGGGGACTGTAAATGTCTCTGTTACTGATTCAGTTAATCTTGAAAAAGACAAGAACTACTTAAATTTTCCCTTATTCTATCTGGGACTAGAACCAAGTATGGTTAGCCTACCAACAACACGTGTCAGGAATTGGAACGCTCCTTTACCACCAAGAAAACAAAGACATGGGATGGGGTACAGCAGAGGCAAGAACCTTACAGACAGAGGTTGGTTAACACATGAGTACTGTGTTATGATGTGATATGCCCGTAACAGCAGGAACTAGGGTCAATGAACCAGTCCTCTCTTGAAATTTTTTTTTTTTTTTTAATTGATCGTAATTTTACAGATAGTCATGCAGGTGCCTCTTTCCTCTTCCACAAGAGGTTATTCAAATAGGTGGTCATACAGCAAAACTTGCCAGGAGACTTTAACCCCGCATTAACTTTTCAGTTAGATATGCCTACAGTGTGACAATACCAGAAGAGCTTCATTTTTGGGGAGGGAAGGAGAGTTGCTTTGTTTGTTTGTTTTAAATTATGTTATGCTTCCTTGCTGAGACCAAGTCTCAAGTGCACCAAGAACCTCTGCAGGAACAAAGACTGTTCTGGGGCTGGCCTCAAGGCAGCAACATCCAGCACACCTTCTCCTCAAAGTGGCAGAGGATAAAGGGGATGTAGCACTAGTCTAGTTAATGTATTACACAGCTGAAATACAACCATGACCTCACTGAAGAAAAGAGAGGTCTAATAAGAATTAGAAAAAGTGAATTTAAATAATGGCACTCTAAGATCTTGATTTTAATGTAAAACATACTCTACACATCCAAATTCTACTTCAATCTCCAGATTTCTTACTCCCCACAGATTAGCCTTTGCTATTACTGTTTGTCTGTTCTTGGTGAAAGCCTGGTGAAATTTTTATTAAATTCTTGTGCAGTCTCACTATACACCTGGGACTCTGAAGGTCTGTAGGTGTAGCTAGACCCAACTCTATGCAGGTAGGTCCAGCAGCACATTCAGTTCTCACAGACTACCTACTGGATCTACAGAATTCACATAAAAAGCAAAATTCTATATTCCAATTCAGTTATAGAAGAACATTCCCACTAATGCATTTCATTAGGAAGCTGGAGAATGGTAGATGATAGGAAAAAGATTAAACATGAGTCTTGAAAAAATGGCTAGCAAAAAACACCCACGCACATGCACGGATCCAGAACAGCATGGTATGTAAGGTGGGCAGAAATAGCTGCCAAGGATGATGTGAGCTGTAATAGAATATAATCAACAACAACAAAAACCCCAGAACAGTTGCTCAACTTACAAAAAAAAAGAATCAAAATATCCTTAAAATGAGTCAGTAAATCTGATCTTATTAATTCCAGTAAATTGCAGTAACAGGAACAATAACATTCCCAAACTGGAAGTTATTGTTAGCTTTATATAAACACTAAGCCCAGAAATCTACATTGAAATAACATACACTTTAAAGTGAGCAATTTTTATTTATTTATTGGTTACAAGTATTTAAAACAAAAACCCACTGCACTTCTAGATTTCCCTGTTGCAGAAAAAAAATGCTGCCAGAAACTGTAATATAATGAAATGAAACAAATCCATAGTATTTCACATCCCCTAAAAGTAGCTCACATTCACTAACAGAGGAAGTAAAATGGCAAGATGGTAAAGAAGCAGAAAATCAAGTTCATGTAGTAAGTGCAAGCAGATTTCTATTTCTTATCAGTCCATCTCTTATTAGTTCTGCTAAAGAAAGATTACCCTGGTGTTTCAAACAGCGCACAGCTACCACATATAAATGCTTCAGCATTCACAGAAATACTACAAATTTAGTTATAAAAGATATATACTGCACTTTCCTACAGCCTGCTGCAATAATTGCAATCTAGAGTTTAAACCATTTTTGGATGCATTTGGGATCTCACAGAGAAATCTGTTCCTTCCCAAGTCTGTGACTTGCAGCACACCCCAAAAACCAAGAGAGAAAAGGAAAGTTACTTGCCATCCCCTGAATTTACTATACACACACAACTCAATCAAGAGGCATATGGTTTTTGGCATTCCTTCACTTACTCCCGTGCTCTTCATCTCCTGAATGATTAGGGAACAAGCTACAAACAGGCTGTATCATCTAACAGATCAGAGCCTGATGGAGCCATACAAAACCTCAGTTTGTTCAGGACCTTGCCAGTAAATCCAAACAAGTCCCTATACTTCAGAGAATCATGATAATCCTTCCTTATTTTGTCTATTTTACAACTTTGGGAAGGGACAGTGCCTTGGGCAATGTGTAGTTGTGCCTAGATGGTATGAACCGCAGCATACAGCAGAACGTGAACTAGCTGATAAAGCAGCCCAGCTACACTGCTGTGAAGCTACTGTTCAAAGCTTCACCTCCTCCCTTCTGTACTATAGTTTCTAGCATCCAAGCTAGAGAGGCTTAGGCTTGCCCAAGAATCCCTAGCCATGACACTTAACACAGTGGAAAATTGCTTGTGGATTTCTAGACCCCATTATGATTAAAAATAACAGAACAGATCACACTGGAAACTCATGTTTTTTTCAGGCCAGGACAAAACACAGTCAAATGTCCTGTTCTTATCTACCCAGGAAACGCTCAGGCAGTGTATGTGTGCTTTGCCAATTCCACCCAGCAATTCCAGCAGCTGCCTCAGTTTTTGGCTCTGGCTCACCTGCTTTGAGGGACTAGCAGCAGCTCCTACTCGAGATCAAAGGACAACACAGCACAAACCCATGGGGTGGACTCCATTAAACCAGACACTTCCACCAGACAAGGCTCCTTCAATGTGTCAGTATTAACACGTGTTAGAGACCATACACAATGGGAAGAACTGCTTCTATCAGTATGAGAGAAAGTTTAACAGGCAGTTTGGATGTGTTTAGTGTATTTGTTTGAAATTTCCATTCCTTAATTCAATTTTAGATTTTTAAAGGCAGTCCAAACATGCATCTGTCTTGAAATCCTTACTCAGGGGATATACAAGTTATAGAAGAACATGAGTATACTGTGCATATGGAATCTGATTAAAAAGCAGAAACATTTGTTTTATAACCATATTACTTAATATCCCATGGTTTTGGCTGATCTATTATTCAGCTGAAATACTGAGACACTTTGGAGAAATGCTGATTCTGATGAAGGCTTGAAGCACCTCCCATATTCATAAAGGAGCCATTTCACAAATGGCATCATATTCCTTAACATGTTTATCCTGAAGAGCATTCAAGTCCTAATTAGGAACAGAGCCACACTCTGCTAAAACTGAGAAAAAGTATATTTAGATATCATCTATCCCCAGTGATCTTGCAGGAAGACACGTAGCATATGGCACATGAGAAAATCAGAAAAGGGGAGGGGGCAGGAGAGAGAAAGAGACTGACTCTTAAAAATACTTCAAATGAATACTTTGGTGAAAAAAAAAAAGTTAAAAAATGGGAAAAACCACAAACAAACACCACCAAAACCACTTTGTCAAGAGCTCAGCATTTCACAGAAAGATGTGGAGATGTGTAGGCATTTTAAACTAAAATGACATTGACATTTCTATGTCAATTGCTTTGCCCTCTATCTTTGTATTCACAAGAGTAGACACATGTCTTAGTTCTATTTAGTACTTTAAACTATTAATCGTTTTCTTAAAATTTAACACCATTAATGAAATTCAACATTTCACCTCCCAATGGTATTTCAGAATTCTCATTATGTGAATATTTCCAAAATACCATTTTTTTATTTTTTTTTTAATTTCAAATAAGAAAACACTAATTTCCTGTTGCAATGCTAGAAATTTCAAAAACATGAAATAGGAACAAACTGCAGTATTACCACAAGCCAAGGATTCCTACTGCAAGATAGTGACCTTTTAGAGGTAACTGAGAATTTACATGAGCTCACTTCAGGCAGAATTGTGAAGGGATGTTAACCTACCTTTCACCATTTTACTGCCAAGTTTCATAACATCCAGTGGTTTTCATAAAGCCCACATGCTGATATAGTATGAGAGTATAAGAACTCATTTGATTCTCCAAAACCACCTGAACACAGACTTGAGTCTTAGTCTTGCAAGAAGACCTTGGATATATTACCAATAGTTTAATCTAAAAGCTATAAAATCGGAACACAAACAAAACCAAGCAACTGCTTTGAGAACAACCATAAACATCACAAATTTTTCATCTTCTAACCCAGTCGAGTGAAAAAACAGAATTCAGGAGGTGCTGCTGCACAAGTTTGAAATCTCTTTGGTGAGAGAAAGAAGGGTCCTAGCTCAGTTTCCTGTACTCTGTCAAGGGACATGCCCAAAAGAGCAGGCAAAACACATTGATTTTGTAACGTGCTGCCCTGTCACTTGATTGTGACAGCCCTTGGCAGGCTGTTTTAGAGCATGGCCCTGCACAGAAACACTCAAGCAGTGCTGAGCCACCCAAGCAGCACACAAAAGCATTTAGTGCAGGTCATGGAAGTTGCCTCCTGGCCTGCCACAGACCCCATGCCAAGCGACAAAGTCACCTTCCCAAGGAGTAAGTTGATCCACAGAGAATTCTTACGTCCCGTGATTCATGTTGGAAAGAAGTCAGCCAAATCTTGAGATTGGGTTATCTCATTGCATCACCCCTCAGCCTTGGTGCATGCAAAGCAGGGGGAAGGTGGATGAGGAGTCCAACAGTGGAGGAGCAGCAAGGAGGCTCCCTGACATGAGACCCAGCACAGCTGCAGCACATATGGCTGTGGAGAGCCCTCACCCCTATCTGGGACGCTGGCCAGGACTAACACCTGGTCTAACTCAAGTTGCACAGCCCCATCTGTGAATGTGGACTGGTCATAAGCTCTCTGTGAGCCTAGAAACCAAAATCATCAGCCTTTGGCATCCAGTCACAGCCTGTTGTCTGGTATCTGTGGCGAAGGAAGCTGTTAAAATGAACGTGGTAGTGGCCTGCAACAAATTTTTCCATGTAAACTGCCAACCACATGCAGCTACCAAGGAAGTAAACACAGAACTGAAGGCAAGCATACGCTCTGTGACACACAGTCAAGCTGTAAAGGTGAGGGGGATGCTGTGCAACTGCAGAGCGCACAGCGAGGGCCAGGCCAGGCACACGGGCAGCCCCCTCATCAAGTGCAACAGCAGCATGAGCAAGGAGCCACCACCATGTCCTGACAGCAGGTGACCCTTGAGGTGCTTCTGCCTCCCCCTCTCTCCCAGTGGGGCAGACAGGACTTTCTTTACATATTTCTTCTTGACTGAAGTCATCTTAGATTTTCAGAGAGTTGGCTATAATCACATCTCAGTAAACAAGCCTGCAGTGGCCATGGTGGCAGGGCAGCAGCCAGGTCTGCTCTCAGAATAATGCCACCATCCTTGGCTGCCTCCATCCCAAAAATGGTGGGGCACATGACTTAAGGTAATGGATGTCCTCCCCAGACACCCCTGTGTATTCCAAGCAGCCACTGCCAGATGAGGAGCCACCACCACAAGGAAACACCAGCTGAGCACACACCTGGCCACCGTGAGGACATCTTCATCAACAGATGTCATTCACCTACAGAGGAATCACTCCCATGAGGGGAAAAAAGCAAAGACTCAGGTGACCAAGCAGCAGAATTCTGAATTTCTTCTGAATTTGCTCTCACTTTTTTGGTCTTCCCTTGCCTGTTTCACAGGTCTTTTAGATATGTGTAATGTCCACTTGGAACCTGTCAGCCTGGGTGCCCACCCTCCCCTTGTTGTTTATCTACATCTCACTACGGCAGCTCATTCAGCAAGCTGTTACGCTAAGCATAAAAACAAGCAAATTATACAGTAGATAAAATGCCAAGCTCATCTTGCACTGCCAGCTACATTTGGGGGGAAAAAAAAAGTGATGAAGTCTGCATGCATATAATCACAATAATTAGACACTTGTAACCAGCTGAACATCAGCATGCATGCTGAAATTAAAATTGCCCAGTTTTAAAAACTAAGAGGGCAGGATCTGTGCAGTCCTATCTTGTAGAAGAGGGAGGAAGTATTTTTTTGCCTAATTCAGCTCCTTCTCAACAAAAACCCTACCGCATTTACCATTTGTCACTCACTAGAGAAGGGCTGTTGAGTTTGTTGTACATTAACATGCTCATCATAAATAATTTTTTAAGTTGAGGAATTTAAAACTTGGTTGTGGGTGGCCAGACCTACATTTCAACAATTTAATAGTGCTGTGCAGCTTTGGTTTGGGTTTTTTAACATTTGGTTCTCCTGCTAGAATTAAAAATACCTTGATTATTAGCCCACTGTCAGTGGTAGTCTTTTTTAAACACATATTGTGCCGCTACTGTCTGAGAAAGCAACTTCACTAAAGTATTTGTGAGTTTAAATGAAAACCTACTAATTCCTTAGTGTTTGTTTTAAGAGTTCTCAGAATTAGTAGGTCAACAAATGTGTAAATCCAGCATAGAATCAATCTTCAACATTGGTACTTGTCACATAAGATAATCCCTTTAAAACCAGCCTGCTCATCCTGGAGACACTATTGCTAACTTCAAACATCAAAGTAACTCCCAATCAAAGGACTCGGTAATGTTCAAAACTGTCCACCCACGCTTTTCAAAATTTCCATCTTTTATTGTATTTTCAAATTGTATGTCCTAGTCTTCCCTTTTACCCACTAAAGCAATGACTTAATTTTAAGGATATTGCTTATTTACTGCAAAAACAAAATAGCAGACAAAAATTTGTTCTGTTTAGGACAAGGCAATCACTAATTTTATGCAGACATGTCAGCCAAGTTTTCTTGCAGTGGGAACTAGAAGAAAAGCTAAGAGTAATCTCTACTCATGTTTTTTAATTAAAAAAAAAATAAATCCAAAAATCCCTTTTCACTTTCTGTTTTCGTACATTGTTTTTTTCTATCTAACATTTTCACAATGTCTTGAACCTACATATTTTTAAACCCACAGACTTCAAATGTAATTATTTTTACATAATGTATAGGAAGCCTACTTCTCCATTCACTGAGATTTTGCAAGATATCCATTTGAAATCATTTATTTCCTACTGAATTCTGTAATAGTGAATCAGCAAAAGGTACAGAATAATGAAAAGAGATTATGGGGA
Organism: Cyanistes caeruleus; assembly: GCF_971803275.1. Taxonomy (NCBI): domain Eukaryota; kingdom Metazoa; phylum Chordata; class Aves; order Passeriformes; family Paridae; genus Cyanistes; species Cyanistes caeruleus. Next base: position 60,033,078 of record NC_141701.1, on the reverse strand, counting down.
TATAATTTTATTTTGGAACTGTATATTTCACATTGTCATAATTCACTGGGTAAACAGAACAAATTAAGTCTTCATGAAGGAGACTGAAAAAATACAGGGATTCCATTGCATGAGTGGCACTGGGTTTTAAAGTAATAAGACATGATTGGAATTATTCTAGTTGTTCTTGTTCTACTGTAATCAACTGAGGTACACAATTGGTGTAACAAGAAACAAAAACCTACCATGAGAATAAGAGAATCACAAAACTTTTAGAATGCAATTAGTGCCTTGTTTGATGAAGCAAAATGAAAACGATAACTCATTATTACCCATGATAGGTATTAATCATTTTATCCTCTGATGACTTTTCTCCTACTCCTATAAAGTTCAGCATTAGACAGAGATAGAACAAAAAGCTCTCCATGTGTTCTTGGATCATTTTGAAATATGTTTGGGGTGTGACAATGTGACTTCCTCCAAACATTTATCATTTAAATTTCTTTTAAAAAGAGGGGGATTTTCCTAAGGTATTTTAAAGAAACTTCTCCCACAGCCAAAATTTTATTCTCAATAAGTTCTTGATACAGATCTTCATTCAGCTACTGTTCTGTATTCTTCCAGAAGTCATTTAGTTCATATTTTATTACACTGTTTCTATGAGAAATTGCCAACAAGCAATTTGTGAGACCAGATTCTCTCTTACTGTGTAGAAAAGAGTATTTCCACATACAGAGATGATAAGTCAAGCTGAAATACTCAAAACACAATTGCAAATAATAATTATTAGGAATTATTTAATAAGTTCTGGAGGTCTTACATTTGCTGAAATGCAAGAAGTAAAGCAAAGAACTCCCTGGCTAAGAAACTGGTGCACCTTGCCTATTTGCTAACAAATAGGCCTGCAGTTCTTCTCGTTAGGATTCACACAGTGCTTCTACAGGCTTGGCCTGTAGAAAAACATATGCAGGAGATACATCTGTGCAAGGGATCTTAACCAACTCACTGAGGGTAAAGGCAACTGGTTTTGAAATTGAAGAGATTAATATGAAGCAGCTGTTGACAGTCTTCATCCTTGGCCAGCCAAGAAATGGGTGAATATGAGCAGCTGCTTTACTGAAGGGTGGGAGATCCAATGCCTCATGGCACATGCTACAGCCAGGATAAAGCCATTAGGAGCCACAGTTACCTTTCCCACCTTGCAGCACTTCCCCATCAGGCTGCTATTCCTGCTGCACACGTCTCTGTAAGGCAGCAGCTCTCACCAAGGTTTGTGACAGCTTCCCTTCCTCTTACAGCTTCTTTACACAATGAGATACTAACATGTCAGGAAAAAACAGTGCAAAGCCAATGGCTACACACATGCAGCAAACAAAAACTTCATGCTAGTGAAGCAGCTGTGTGACACACAGGCATTTAGGGTGCAACACAGCTCCATCAGACCTGTTGCTCAGACATTCAGCAAACAGGATGAGGACAGATATCACGGATGCTAAATGTTTGTCAACAGCTTCAGTGGCCCTGTGAAACTACTCCAGACACAAATGTTCAAAAGAAACTATAAAATATCCACCAGTATACTCCAGGCTGGGACATTTCTTTCTTTCCTGAGAGTTTCTTTTCCAGGCTTGTCAAAAGGCACCTCAACCTGTCTGACACCTGCCAGAGCATAAAGCTAACAGGCAAAGTCCTCTGGAGTCTGTCTCTTTAGAATTCACCTGGGGAAACCCCAGGACACTCACTTTTCTCTGGGTTTATGCCTCAGAAACAGTTTTGCTGAGACAAAGAAGTTTTGTGCAAATTCACAGCTCTGAAAACCACCAAAATCCTCCAAAACAGTCAGGAAAACAAACAACAACAACAACAAAAAAACCCCACCCTATTATTATATACTGCTTTTTATCACCATCAATAGCCCAGAATGGAGGAGAATACACTTAAGCAAAATTTAGGCAATGTTTGATGCTTCCTGGCATGGAGGAACCTCACTGCCAGATCACCTGACACACCTTTATTAGCCATTCAAAAGTAACTAAACGACATGTCCAAACATCTCTATCACTTCAGAGAACAAATGGTTTCTTTCCAACCTTCTTCCTTGCCCTGGAAAAAGTTTGCTCAGTGACAGATTATCAATTATTAACTAAAACTTAAGAACTGATAATGTTCAGATAATAACTGCCCAGGAAGAAAAAAATTACCCCAAGCAAACATTACTTGTAAAGACATCAAGTATTAATCTGAAACAATTCATGCACCACAATTAATTCTCCTGCCATAGAGATTTTTTCAATTAAAAAAAATCAAGGAAAAATCCCTGTAAATTCTTTAACTCTTGCCTGAGAAGCCCCTTAAGCACATAACCCTATGCTGAAATACAGATACTGTTTGAATAGCTGGATTTCAGCATGTGCTAACCTACTTTGCTGAAACAGTGCCCAGATAACTTATAAAAGTTTTATACTGTATTATATAAACAACTGTCTAACATAAAAGTTATGTACTTCACTAGACACCCAGGCTTCCTATGTTTAGCCCTCAAAGAGATACCTGCATCTGTTTAAGAAACATTAGCATACATTGAACTTGCCAACGATTTATAAAATCTGTGAGTTATTTGTACCCCATGTGGTCACATACTTTTAGTCTGAGGTTTAAGGAAAAGAAACAAGGAGGGACATGTAGCACAATGTAAACTTGTTCAGGAACTTTCTCTTTTATCAGCATAGAAAAGAGTCAAAAACAACCTTCAAAGAAATTGAAGAGGTCAACTAAAGGCCGTTCTACCATTGGCAGGAATAACAGGCAGCAGGCCTGAAAACCAAAGAAATGTCTTAAAAGTCCTGTCCAATTTTCTATTCAGCCAGTTCACCTGGTTTTCAAGCTCCCATAAATCATTCCTCAACGCTACTGCTTGCTTAAAAAACCCCAGAAATCAAAAGTTAACCTAGGCCATGTGGGCAAGTGTACCATCAGTCATTGAAAGAACACTTTGATCCAATGCCACCATTCCCAAGAAAAGCTTGCAACACTTGGCAGAAATGCAACGTTAGACTTATGCTTTGAATGTCGAGCCTGAAAAAGCAGGAATCCTGCCCCAAAAAGGCACTTAAAGAGCAGAAAAACAAGTTTAAGAATTACTGATTTAATGAATAATTTCTATTTGAATAAACTAGTATTTCAATGAACTCCCAATGTACTTAGCAACAAATTTCCTGATTCTTTTTAACCTACCAGCATGGTTACCTCATGAGCTCTAACAGCTTGCCACCAAGTGTAAAAAACTGCAATATGGGGAGGCAAGCAAGGTGATTTCCACCCAGTCCTGTGCAGCCAGGGAGATTATGTGATTTCTTGCTACTCACCACCTGCTTTAAAAAGAAGTATCTTTCTTTATTATCTTTTTTTCCACTGCGTTACCAAGCACTTCCTCCTGGATTATCTCCTCCCTATAAAACCTCTCTGATAAAGGTCTAATCCAGAAGAGTGTGGTCTCTCCACAAAATATGTCCACAAAAAGTCAGGCAGTTCACCCCAGGTCAGATGAGTGGCAGGAAAGAAGATACGCTATCCAAACCTGAACAAATAAAAGTCAATCATCATTTCTTCTTCGTGATTGAAAACGAAGCCTTTCTGGAGGTACGGCCATCCTCAGCAAGTGCAGCTGTCACTTAGATGTACTTGAAAAGGCTGATTTTACTCTGAGGTATTCAAATGCAAGTCATTTGCTCTTATTACTACAGTGAGCAATTTGCTAGGAACTAGAAGCACGGGAGACATTTATAATAAAATCAACTTGACTGAAATTCTACTTGGTGTGCTTCTTCTAGCACTCTGGCTACTTGGTTGTGCAAATTAAAGATTTAAACAATATAGCACATATAAGAAAAACTTACTTTAGGAGTCTAAAATGGCTATACAGAACATGTAAGAAACATACACTTTCCAAAATATACTGCAACAATTATACACTGGAGCTCTTCACAGGAGCTCCCAAGTTTGCTTAGTTCTGTACTATGCATTCTGTATAGGCATATAGGATTTTGCTATTTGCTAGCCTACATTTGCACCCATTTCTCCCTTCAAAACAACATGAAAACGGGGGCCAGAGTGGAAGAATGCCTGTGCCCAGTGCAACATCCTGGAGCTGCAGAAATGAGAAGCCTGCTGTCCCAAAAGCCTATCCTTCCCCTGCCACCATCTCCATCTCTCCCTGACACCCCAAAGCCTGCCAGGCTGAAAATGTTCTCAGCCCTACTTGTTTCACTCTGTTCTTGCAGCTTTCAAATAGCAGACACTGGGTGCTACTGTAAAGAATATGAAAAATAACAGGAAGCAGGATAGAAAGAAAAAAAATACTTTTTTTCTCAGTACTGAAGTTTTTTCAACTGAATTCAGATTTTTTGAACTAAATTAAAACATATAAATCAGATTTTCACTAAAAGACTTCTCTCAAAGACTAAGACTTCTTCTCTTCTATTATAAAAAAAGAACAAATTAATTCAGAAAATAATCATAATTAAACAATACTTACTCATATCAGTGCTTTTGTTGCCACACACTCAGTAACCTGAAGTTACAAGAAATAAACATTTTAATAAACCCGTTGGACAGCCAACATATGACCTTCCTCCTCCACAGAAATCACAGAACTACTAATTCACAAATTCAACTAAGCCCCTAAGTGCAGTTGCAGAACTAATTCAAAAATAAAGCATTTCCCTCCTGACACATCAGCTTTAGGTGGAAGGTGAGGCTGCTGGAAGGCAGCTTTGGATGGAAACCTTTATTGCAGATTAAGCATGTTCAGGGTAACTACGTTAGAAAGACTAAAGACCTCAAAAGAAGAAAGAGCAAGGGGAAACATCCACAATTGCTGTGGATTCTTTCTGGATTTTTTTCACTACTGATGGCAATGAAATTAATTTAAGTTACTATCATTTAACTATTAAGCATTATAATAATAGAATCATTTACACTGGAAAAGATCTTTACATTCATCCAGTCCAACTGTCAATCCAGCATTGCCAAGTCCACAACTAAACCAAGTCCCCATGTACCATATATCCACACCTCTCTGAAAGAGCTCCAGGGATGGTGACTTCGCCACCTGCCCAGCCTGTTCCAATACCTGGCCAGTTTTTCAATGAAGAAATTTTTCCCAATATTCAATTCAAACCTCCCCTGACACAACATGAGGTCATTTTCTCTTGTCCCTTGGGAGAAGAGACTAGCTCCCACCTTGCCACAACCTCCATTCAGGTAGTACTAGAGAGCGATGAGCTCCCCACTAAGCTTCATCTTCTCCAGGATAAACACCCCAGCTCCCTCAGCTGCTCCTCATCAGACTTGTGCTCCTTCCCCAGCTCCAGACATGATCCAGCATCTTAATGTCCTTCTTGTGCTCAGTTTTGGGCCCCTCACAACAGCCTTTGTGGTGTGGCCTCACCAGTGCCAAGCACAGAGGGATGATCGCTGCCCCAGTCCTGCAAATTGCGATAGAGCCTGTTTGCCAAGAAAGGTTGGATGACACCATAATCAACTCACTGGGTTTGAGAGGAGCCTCATTCTTTGACATACAAAAAAAGTGACTGGTCCATTTACAAAATATTCCCTCCTCACAGTGAAGTCAAAGCGATCCAATAAAGTTTATGAGGAACTTTCTTCATAAACAGAATAAAAAGGTTTATATCTTTATCCCAAAGAGTAGGAGAAAAATCACCAGCATAGTTAATTACAAAAGGGAAAAAGTATTCCAGGGTAACCAAGGATTAGGAATGAATGCTATTTCAGAGCCAAGGAATAAGAATTACCAAACACAGATGGACATCAACCTCTGCACAAGCCTGACACTTCCAAGAAAATTTGTCTGTCAAGAAAAGCCTTGGATAGGCTCTGAAAAACTAAGCAACAAAATCACTTTATTTTCTCAGCAAATGGCACATATTTTCAGAAAGAATAAAAAAAACCCCAAACCAAACACCCCCCAACCACAAACCTTGAACCAAAAAGCCACCAGTATTTAATACAGCATCGCTCACTGAACCCCTAATACATCAATCAACATTTTATAGAACAATTTTTAAAGCCAATGATTAGTTGATGAAACGTGGAATAATATTGAAAGGAAAAAGATGAATGTGTCTTTACAAAACAGACCATGAAAATCTGCTTGTAGATAGGGCGAGGAACCTACAGACAAGGAAGCAACTGAAGAAACTATCAGTTCTGGAATATGTTACTAATTGACACAGACTTCTGCTCAGCCAAGGCCATGTAAAATTCCTGAACTTAGAGAAAAAGACCAAAGACTTAATAGAATTATGAATATGTTTTTTCATTCTCTTACATAACAAAAGCAGGGGTACATATTAGAGAGGGGCATAGAGTAGGTGATTCAGGAAGTCTGTGTCTTCTGAGCACCTCCTGAGTACCTTCTGAGCCAATGGGGAAAGGAAGAGGGAACTTAGGATAGAAAGACGGCTGTGTCCCCCAATAATTCGAGAGATGCCAGAAGAATGACCCATGGCCTCTCCCCTTATTTAAATAAAGTTACTGGACTCCTCTATCTCCTTTCTGGACATAAACCTCTGGCATTGTGAACTTTTCCACACACTATCTTTTCCTTCTATCTTACAAATAATTTGACCACATCCTTCTATCTTAACTTTTATTGCTGGCTGCCTATTTTATTTGAATTTTGTCAAATTAATGTGAATCCTACTTTGAATTCCAAGAAATTCTTTAATTGTGACTTATAGAAGCACTTTACTCCAATTAAAATTTTAAATTTTTATGGTACACTAACACTTAAAGTCACTAATATAATTGTGTCTTCTGTATGGCATAAATTCATTGAAACTGTGAGAAAACGTTTCTATTATCAAAGATATTCATGTGATATTTAAAAAACCTAAAGTAATGGCTAATAATGTAGCAAAAACTATGAAGAAGACAGTAGAGCACATAACATAGATGTCTTTCCCACATAGCTCAGAAATACTTCACTGAATTTAGGTTTGGATTTTTAAGGAATGCTAAGTGTCAGTGGATTTATTATGTATAAACGAGGAGAGGCTGGTTCTCAAAACGAACAACTTGTCGGATTTGTGAATGAACTGCTAAAGACAAGATAAAGTAGATGAGGAATGGCAGTACTCTAAGTAGTAAATCTCACGATGGGGAACATTCACAGCAAACCACTCAAAGCTCATTTCTCTGCCATTCACAGCCTTCAGCTTGTACCAGCAAAAATTAGAGGCACCAGAGAGTTTGCGGAGAGATAACAGGCAATAAGGGTTTGGGGGTTTACATAGCACATCTTTACCAGGTTTATTTTACTCTTTCAGAAAACACGAGTGGAGGAGTTACTAAGTGAATTTCAGCTCATTATGGAATGCTTATCTTGGGTTTGTTCAGAGAGGTATTCAAAGACTTTGCAGAAGCCCATAAAACGTCTGATGGCCACCTCGGAGACCAGCCTTTCCCCACTGAACTCTGTAAGGGTGTTTGTTGGGACAAGGCACAAGAGCTGAGCTCAACAGAACAGAGAATGCATTTACACCAGCTCAGAGCAAATCTCCAAGTCCCAGGTAGCAGGGAAGGGGCAAAGCACAAAGCAGCAGCAAGACCAGCAGGCCTGAACAGGCTGCCTGCAAGGCACAGTCCTTGCTGCCCAGTCTCCTCTGCTCCAGAGGGGCAGCAAGAGCTGGTGCCTGCCCTGCTCCTCACTCAGTCCCAACACACTTCTGTGGTTCAGTGACTTTCACGGGCAGCCACCCCAGCCTGCTGAACTGGTGTCACCATACACACAAGGCTGGAGTTCAAATGGTAAACCTGGTAGAAACTCCAGAGCCAATTTCTCCGTATCAGCTGGAGCACAGGCCATTTTTCTCTCCTTTGCCTTTCTTAGCCCAGGCTAAGAATGAATGGAACTGGGAGGACATCCCCAACCTATGTTTTAGCTTGTGTTAAAGATGTGCGGCTTTCATGTTCTATAACTACTCTTCCTTGCTTTTGGATTGCTCCCTCTTACATCCTTGTCTTCTGTAGCAATACTTCACTGCCATTTGCCTGGACTGAGGCATTACTGCTGCAGAAGAAATTTCATTATTCTAAGACAAATTTTTTGTCACACAAGTTAAAGATTAACCTAGGGAATAAAAAACATTTATATTATAACTCATCACAGCACAAATTCTTCTATAAAGTTGTAATATTGCTATCATGTCATTTCTATAGCAAGCTTTGTTTAACCTTGGTGTATGTTTCCTTTTGCCCAAAAACACCCCAACTGTAGTGCTGCATATAATTTTGCACTTGTCAATGCCAAAAAAAACCCCAAAAAACCAGAAACTATGTAATTAGTGTAAGCTTTTTGTTCTCTTGCTTTATTCCAGCTTCAAAACAAGAGATTAAAGTTTTGGTGAGCAATACCACCAGTCACATAATCCTCCAAAGCCCTGGATCTGTTGCTCCTGCTCCTATGATATACTGAGCCTTCTGTGCTATGGATCAAACCTTCAAACTCTTTACAGAACAGGCATCCACCAAAGAGTGCACTTGCCTAAATCCACAAGATGTTATGTTCTCAAAAAGGAGGGAAGAGGTAACAGAATTCCAGACCCTCCAGAGAGAAGCAGCAGCACCCTCTGAGAGCCAAAGCCCTTTAAGCAGGAGGTGCTTTGTAGAATTCTCACATAAACCCTATTCCTGGAGAGCACTTGGCTGCCTTAACCTTGAAGTAACTTGCATACACTTTCTACTTTTGGCTATGCATCCATAGAATTTCTTTCTTTATAAATGAGTCTGTGTCTTAAGGAAAGTATTTATGCATGTAATGCTTTCCTCTGGAGGAAATAACTCTAGGTTAGATAAACAATTAATGGGATGTTGTGGTTACAAGTACTGTACCAGTCACATCAGACTATATGATGTAACTCTTTAGTTATGCTTTCCAGATACTAAAGTACAGTATACCAGCATCTAAAAAACAACTTGAAAACATCAGTCTGCAATATTGCTCTATAACTATTACTTGTTGAATGGAGGTGGGAAGTGGGGTGAAAAAATCACTGTATTTTCCCCAAATATCTTGGAACCATTTAAAGCTAGTTTAAAAGAGTCATTTCTCTTCTGTGCAGGTTTTAAACCCTCCAATGCTGTAGCTTTTCAAACCATCTCACAGACCTATGACTGATTTTCTAAGCTCTCCACCACAGTCAGTTACACAGCACATGGACAGGATACTAAGCAACCCTGATTTTGTGCTCTGCAAAACTGCAATGCTTTGTACCTTTACTAAGTGCTTTACAAAATGATTAACTACTTTGAATTGCAGGCTTTATTTTACACATAGCACATACACATACAGAAAATTCTAGACTCAATGTATTCTTAGTCCAGGCTGTCATGTGTGCACACATTTGGGACCCAAGCACATAAAAGCATGTATTTTCCAAAGACAAGCAGTCTTCTCTGAAAAAGCAGCACTTTTCACAGCAGCTCATCACTAGAGCCAAGGATGGGAAGCAAGCACTGCTGCTCCAGCAAAAACCACCAACCAACCTGTGAAGGTGGGATGAACAGCCACAGCGGGAGAGCAGAAACTCCTTGCGTTAGGAGGGAGCGCCCACACTCATTTTGTTCAAACACATATTTTCTGCATTCATCTTTACCTCTCTCCCTTCAGGGCTGAACAAGCCAGCCCTGCCATAGGACACAACTAACCTCCCACTCTCTCAAGAGCTCTGACAATTTAAGCACACTGTAAATAATTTATGCCATAGATAGTTGTTGCCCATAAGCAATCAGCTCTTCCTATTGCTTCGGAGTCGACAGCATTTCTGCTGAAGTATTCTAAGCAGTTATTACAATCCAGCCTCTCAACTGAATAAATACAACTTGATTATGTTAATAATGAGAAAGTGCTGTCCTCCTCAGGAAGTTTTCCCCTAAAGAGCTCATGCAAGGTTGAAGGTGAGCTTTGGCTGAGCCCAGAGTGCTGGAGAATACATGGCTAGGAGGAGGCAGGGGACCTGCAGGAAGGGGGCTGCAGCCCAGCCCAGGCACTTGGAGCAGTCGAGGAGCAGCACCCCAAACCCTGGCAGCAGAGACAAGCTGGTTGTTGACACCTTGGTGAGATGCTTGCCACTCATCAGATCCATGGAAATAAGAGAGGCCTCAGCCAGCCCATCTCAGATCCTGGAAGCTGCTACACACAGTTTCTTTCCTCCAGTAACTAACAGGACTCCTCTCTTCCTGCAATAGCCAGCATTATCAAGCAGTTGTGGTACTGGTTTCTGTGGCTGCAATACTTGCCAGTAAATAGTATCCTGACAGCTGAAAACAGAGGGGAAATCTTATCTTACTAGGAAAAAAACCAAAAAAACACCAAAAAACCCCAAAAACCCAAAACAAAACAACAACAAAAAAACCCAAGTAAAACCCTGTTTCATGGAACCAGATAAGGAGCTCCAGATACCAAGGATTATGACATCAGTTCAAAATACAGAACTGCCTCAGACATCCTCCTTTGTAACTGCATACAAGTCATTTATGCCTGTGGCACAAGTCTCACATATGGCATGTGAGTGTGCATAGACACTCACATTTTCTCATCTCATAATGGTTTATGCAGTCCCAAGGCACAACTGACGTTTTCCAGTCCCATCTTCTATTATCAGCCAGGCCCTGATGCCTGAATTCTCCCCAGCCAGCACATTCCTGAGCAAGTCATTCAACCTTTGTGTCTTTGTTTACCTCCCAACAATACCCTGCACCGACTGATTTGATAAGGAAGTAGCAACAGCCATATCACACACTGGGAGGGTGGGATTCCTCTGCAAAATGGAGCAGGGAAATCACCCATCATGTAAAGGTAAAAAGGGGTAGCACACACTACTTTGGATAATGCCATCACTTAGAGGTGACACTACAAAATTAATAAACACATACTTTCACTTTACAAATTTGTTATCCAATGACTAAAGCATCTTGGAACTAGAGCAATGCTATCATTTTCAGTCCTGTTGTTTTAATGTTGTATGAAAATTGTCCTAATACTGACAAAACTAACTACAAATTAACTGCTCAGTGTGAGCCACATTTTAAATGTGAAGACAGAGGTCATTATAAAGCAAATACAAGTTTATTTTCATAAAATAACTGAGTTTTACATGCATTCCAAAAGAAGCATTTAACAGTGAGGCATCTGCAAAGATGCAGAGTGAAAAGCTGTACAAATACACTTTTTTTTCCTAAAAAAAAAACCTCAAGATCTATTGATGAACAAATAAATAAGTAGTGATTCTCACTACAAAGCTAAGAATGGAGAAATCCTTCCTTGAAATAGGGTTTTTCTAAGAGCATTACCAACATCCATGTTCCAAAGTGATGGAAAAGAGGGACCTAACTGCCAAACAAAGAGTATATTCACTTGGCTTGACATGCCAGCAAGTGAAAGGTAGAAAAACAGGAGCCAAGCCAGAAATACGAAAACAAAGCATAAACAGAGACTTGCTTTCAGCTCAGTTCCTTGACAGTGAGTACATTATCACTGTCCACCTTACTGACACATTTTGCCTCCCTGTTGGGGAAAAATTGCTCACATTAACAAACATGTTTTGATTCCTCATCGTTACAAAATTATTACTTGTTCGTTTTCAAGTTACAATCACAGAATTTACATTCCTCTAGGAAAATGACACCAGCTAAGAAAGCAGCAGGTCAGTTTTAAACAATAGCAGATTTAAAAAAAAAAAAAAAGTAGGAAAGTTCATGTTCCTTAGTGATCTGAACGTCCTGTTCTTGCTGCCTGGTGTTATTCACCGGCACACGTCACTTCCTTGCCGTCCACCCGCTGCCGCGACGTGGGCACTGCTTCTGCACCCCGCTGCCAGGAGAGGCGGGACAAACCAGGAGCAGATAGGATTTGGGGTGTTATTTCATCCTACTCTTAAATGTAAACATGCTGCTGGCTGGTCTCTGGGACCCAGACTCACTGTACTAACACAGCCCACACCAACTTTTGAACAAACATCTTTATCCCATCGAACTAATGTAATGCAAAAACGCCACATGCACACACACATACACCATAAATGCAAGGCAGTAACTCTACAAAATGCAATCTTGTAAGAGAAATGTCACATGGAACTCCCCCATTTCATGGGATGGGCTGTCATGTGCAAGCGTCTGGTGTTCAGAATCAGCGCTGGCCTTCAAATCCAGGGAAAACCCATTCAATTCCTCACTGGTATAGCTTGGCTTTATAATCACAAGCATATGGAATTGCTTTTGTAGGACAATTTTTCTGCAAAGCTGTGGTAAAAAAAGCCTTAGAATCTTTATTACTTCACTGCAGTAAACTCAGAAAAATGCTATTAAAAGCAAGAGATACAGAACACAAGGTCTGCCAGGAAGGTGACTGGTTAAACAGATATTCATATGAATTAGAAAAGGCAAAGCCTTAGAAAACAATGGTTTTCTAACAATGCCTTCCAATGGCATCATATTCCTTTCAGAGAGCATCATCCAACCTCTAGTCAAGTCAGATAAATTTCAATGGTAAAAAAAAATGGCACATTTCAATGGTAAAAAAATGGCACATTTCAATGGTAAAAAAAAAAAAAAATAAATTAAATAAGCACTGTGCTTCTTCTCCCTGTGCAGATAAAATAGTTATGGGCATAGACCATACAATGTGTTCTCCTGGAAAATTTTGTTTTGCCTGTTCCTACACATGGCACACCTGGCTGCTTTCCTAGTACCCTCCTGTCCCTCTCTGGAACCCAATGAGAGGATTTCCGAGTGCCTGTCAACATAAAATCCTTTTGGATAACTGCAATCATCCTTCCTGTTTTCAACTGTGCCTAAAAGGAAACAACCCGCTGGTATCTCCCAGACATTAGAGACAACCTCCTCCATCTTCTGTAACCACTTTGTTGTTGTTCTCTTTTATTATTTCCCCATCTATATTAAGTTTTCTACTCTAGAAGCATGCACTGTTTCAAGACCTACCTATAACTAAATGTGGAGAGAAAAATACCTCAAAACATCATGCTTCAACAAGCTGCAAAAACCCTTCAGTTCCAGAGAGCCTTTATCAGATGTAAACAACAGCTACCACACCTCAAGAAAAACAAACATTTCAGCTGCATGTTTCCCCACCACATCCACTGTGGCAACTCAGTATGATGCTTTCCTGGGCAAAGCCTGGGAAAGTAGAGGAAGCCTGCAGCACGCTCCATGAGTCAGAGTCCCGCTGCAAACGTCAGATTTCAGGATACACACCGCCTTATCACCATACGGCTTGATGGGTCATCATCAAGTCAGCTTCCCTGCCTACACAAAGCAGGGAGCATTACCACTTCTCTAAGGCCAAGGAGAATCTGCTTCTGCTGATTTCATCAGCCATGAAATAATAACTAATCTTTCATGTGATACAGTTTGAGGCTGAAAATGCATGACATGCTTCGCTGTAAGGATAAAAATACATAATTAAATGTAATCACAAGTCCCAAGGTAAAAAAAAAAAAAAAAAAGTGCCTCTTTGGATGCTTCAACAGCTTTATCTTATTTCCTAGAAGACACCATACTATGAATACTAAATAAGGACCTACCTAGCTATTAATTTTTTTCATTATATATCCACTGAGCTAGTCAATGCAATTTCCATTTTTTAATCACTAAAAAATAAAAAAAATAAGAAGGAGAAAAATGGAGGGGGGATAAACAACATTTATTATACAGGGAAGGAATGTCATATTCTTGATACAGGAAACATGAAAAGGGGGCATTGGCCTAGTCCTGCTCTCTTCAGTTCTGAAATCCCCATACTTGTGCAACTGTTGGTTAGTGAACATCCTTCCCCCACCCCTGCAGTGGCATTCCTGCCTGATGTGGTCATCCAGCAATATACTGACAAGTCACCATTGTCAACTGACAGTGCAGCCAGGACCAAAATCAAGCACATATATCCCCTGACAATATTTTCCATAGGGGACATACACTGTAGCACAAATTCAGAATGATACCTTCTGAAAGCAACATGGAATGATACACTAAAGACAATTTCTAGGAGGACTTGATGGGCAGGTTAACATAGAACCGCTGAGCAGTTTCAGAGACAGAGAACTACACTTACCAATACAGCACATTTAAATCACACTGAGAGATTTTTATTCTAACAATTATAAATGGAGTCTTCATTGTCCACGCAGACATTATACTGACGTGTCTGGGTTTATGCCAAAACTGGAGCAATAAAACTAATGAACTGTCAAGGCAAAACTTTCCAAGGGAAGTTTAAAGTCCCTGCACTTGGCAGAGTAGGACTTTTTTTTTTTTCTTCTCACTTAGTGTATACTGAAATTCAGAACTTTCATAGTACTCCCTTTTTTTATTCCCTCCCAACCAACTTCACCCCTTCCAAATCATGTTCCTCAGGAGCACGGCAGCAGAGGATATGCATACTGCTTAGGTGTAGACAAGTAACTAGTTATTTTAATTCAGAGCTAAATAAAAAAAAGAGCTAAATAAATCAACAGAAAGATACAGGAGTCTCCACAAAGAGATTCAGAGGAGGAGCTTAACCTGGATTCTCTTAATTACTGTTTGGAGAAGCCCTTGGATCCATACACTGATAACAGAAGGAGCCTCACTGACAAAAATTGAGTAGCTTCACTTACCCATTCTGCTCTAGCCTTCTATCACAAACACATTCATTTTCTTACCTGGTTTTTAATTATCCCAGTCATATGAACATTGTCAAAAACATCTACAAGTTTTCTAAAATATCTCAGAAGCCAAAGAAACAATAAACAAATAACTGGCAATAAAAAGTGCTGGTTTGCAAGATTTGATTCCACTATGTTGGCTACAAAATCACCACTACAAACAGCCTTTCATGCTACTTCCATACAATCCTCCACAGTAAAAATAATTCAGAAAATCCTGTTTCCCTACAGAATCCTTCATTTTGTTCATCCTCACAAAGAATGCGAATTAATGCAATTTCTTCTCTAATTTTCCATCAGTTACCAGTTATAAAGCAGGTTTTCAGAGGTGTTCTTTGAAGGTACGCTTATAAATGCAGCCATGAAACAAGCTGGTTTTTAAAAGGTCTGGACAGGTTAGCTGCAGAATGCCCTTTGCCTTCACAGAAAATTCTACCCTTGCATTAAAAAGAAAAATTTAAGCCACAAGAAACATGTGGAATTGCTATCAAAATTCTATCCACACATGTTGCCACACCTAGTTAATATCACTGCTTAATTAGTGGCTCTTTGTTTTCTACAGGAAACACTTTAACAGAAAAAGTGATCCTCTCTGTTTGCTCCACTAGGGTACACAGAGTAAATTTAATGCATTTAGCTCTCAAAAATAGTATGTCAGTAGAAAAAGTAGGACTTAGCCAGCATTCAGAAAGGTAAAGTGACAAACAAGAAAACATTTTACGGTCTTCCTGTGGGGTGAACATTGATAAATTAATGGAACATAGGACATTAAACCATTTGTTCATCATTCATTTATTCCTAAATATGTCTTTCTGAGGACACAGATGCACTGTCTTCCCAACAGTTCTCTTCCTTTGAGATATTCCAGATTTAAAACAAAATGAGAGACATGTACTACTTTTCTAAGTCAGGTTTAAAAACAACACTTTTGTATCCAGCTTTAAAAGCTTTAAAAGATGAACTTTGCTGACCCGGGGAATGCCACAACACTTTTCCATCACAGAAAACAGGATGTGGCCAGTAGTGTTAGTGGGACTACACACCACTGGACACTAGAACAGACATGAGGCCAGACATGTTCTCTTATTTGGTTGGTTTGTTTTTTTTGTAAACTTAGTATTGTGTGACAGCCTCAATCCATGTTCTCATTTCCACTCCTGTACCAATAAATCCCAACCTGATCAGGCCACGTTAGGCCTAGCAGTAACGGAGCTGCTGGACACTCAGAGTTACTGCTGGAATTTTTAGCAACCCCCCTGTTGTTTTCCCAGTTTGCTGTGATGAGCAACACTTCTGTTTCCCCCATGCCTGCCAGGTTGGCCTCCTGCCCCCACATTAATCTGCAGCCCTGGTGTGTGACAGCACAAGGCAGGCTTAGCTAAGCTCTCTCCAGTTTTGCTTCTGTGCTGCAATTCACCTGGCAGATCTTCCCACGGGAAGCTGGCAGCATCATCCTGGTGCTCTGCAGCTCCAGCTTGTCCCTTCAGAGAGCACCACTGCAGAGCAGGGGCAGGAGACAAGAGCCACACAGCAGTGGTCAAGGACAGAAGGAACAAGTTTCCTGGTTCCATTTTTACCTTCCACATCATCCACAGAATCAAAGCAGTTAAAATAAAAAGCCACTGTCTCTTATCCTGCCATAAGCACAAAAAGGCAGGTACACTCGCACTCAAATTGAGGGGACATACCTCAGGAATCATTCCTATGGGGTTGATTTGCTCAGGTATGGTTACATTTGGAGGATAAAAGAAAGTTTGCCATTACTTCAGTTTGGAACTGGCTACCACTTCTACCAAACTGCATCAAGCACAACCTGCAGCTTGCACCTCTTAAAAACTATGCAAGACAGACAAGAAATACTGAGAAAGACAATGAATGTTTTTTTCTCACAGTTAAAACGGCATCAAAAGATCAAATCACTCTAGGAGGCTTCAAGAGAAGGAATGTACAGGCCATTCCAAATCTACTCTCTGAAAGTCATTTTTCCAAAACAAAGGAAAGCAAACAAGCAACAGCTTTTCCACTGGACTGCAGTCCTGTAGAGGCAGAGGTCAGGAAAAAGTAGCCAAGAATCCTGCACGCAAATCGCTGCATGCTCTTTTTTTCAGCAAGGATTTAGAGAGGGCTCAGGGGTTTTTGATGGATTTTGGGGTTTTTCAGTATCTGCCAATTCTAATCCAAAACCTCTGGAAAGTGGGATGAGGTACAGAAACATCGTTTGCTGGGATGTCATATTTGAGACGTAAGTAAAATTGCTGAAAAAGAAAATAATATCTGGTACTTGGGTGCAAAGGAAAAGCAAACAAAAGGAACATAGGAACAAACACCTATTTGAAGAGAATTAACAGCTCCATGAATGGCCTCTGCATGCAGCACCCTGGTAGATCATATTCAGTCACAGAAAGAAGTATCTTTGCTGAGATGCCTCTCACACCCTGCATGCAGAACCCTGGACCAACACTCTCTCCATTTCTTCACCATCACTGTGATCAGCATTAACATCCTTGGTAACATGCACATTCCTAACAGCCCAGCTCACTTGGCTGAGCAGGGACAATGAGTTACCAGACACTCTGATCATCTGAAACATCCACAGCTACCCCTGTTCTCCACAAGACTGTGCCATTGTGGTTGTTGGCGTCACCTTAGGCAATAGCAAAGCTCAAGGAATATTGTTTGTTGCTGGTGACATCAGCCAGAAAAGTTCATACAAGGAAAAATGCTTTGGATTCCAGACATTTTGAGGTTTCACTGAGCAGCTTTGGCCATTTTAATAGCTAGTCATTAAACTTGTCCCTTTTTTATATCACAAGCCAAACAGCACCACAAGCAGTTCACATTTCATTATCTCCACTCAAGCAGCACCTACAAACAGTTTTAGAAGTAAGAGTCCACTGTCCTGCTTGAATACAGACAACGCTCTACCCAAAAAACTTTCAATATTTAAGACCATACATCACAAACAGCAGTAGAAAAGAAGGGAGGGAAGATGGAAATAAATCTACATGTTTACAGAAGACTGCATTGAGAGGCTAGAAAAATAATTAAGAGTTCTCGGGGGAAGGGACAAAGACTGGAGCTCCATGAAATAAGGCATTCAGTGGCTATATCACATTTACCATGGAATATTACCCTTCCCAGGATATTGTGTTTAAGCAGATATTCAGTGAATACAAAATAGGATCCCCTGGCTAGTGTAATAAAGTAAACTCACAGCTGGACTTTTAAAAACTGCCAAGATACTAAATCAAAGCAAAGCAAGTCACCAGTTCAGAGGCTCCTTTTTGAGAGGCCTGTTACCAGCACTGTAACAAGAAATTCCTGTGTAAGGAGAGGAAGACAAGCTTATGTTATTTCCTGAACTGTCTTCAATACTCCTGTGATACGCTCCCTGGTTGCTACCTAGTTCAGCTGGGTTTTGCTGATGGATTAGACAACACTTTATTCTGTACATCTTTGATTTAAGAGCACTTGCCTTTGGTATTTAGAAGAACTGTTTTTAGAAAGAAAGGGAAGACTTCTGGTATCACGGTTAGAGCAAAGCCATTGGGAGACAGCTGATAAGAGGCATTTATCTCAGAGGGAAAAGCACACCTCCTTCCTCCAGCACTTGGTGGGACTACAGCCATGCCTGGACCACAGAAGAGGCATCAATGCTGGCCACAGGAAGGGGACTGCTAAAGCACTTGTTTCATTTCCCAAATTTACTGCAGCAGGATTATATCAAAGGTCTCCACTTAAGATGGTCAAGGAGAGCCTTGCAATTCAAGAGACCTGTAACTTAAACCTGTTCTTGACCAAATCCACACTCATTCACAGTTGCTCTACAGCACCTCTGAAGATTTCATCCCAATAGCTCCTCTTCCTGAGAGAGGAGCAGCAGCACTGGACACTTTAAAGATCACAAGGAGGTAGAAAAGGTGCCTAGCAGATACCACAAAACATCTGTTAAATACACTGCTACAGCCCACAGCAGGCAACCCCATAAACCATTACAGGCTTCAGAAGACAACCAGAAGCTACAATTACAGCATGCCACAGCAGCACAGATGGAGAGATCAACAGCACCACCGAGAACCACACACTTGTGGAAACCCATCACAGTAAGAACACCCAATGGTGCATTGCCAGTGGGATGCACCATTCAGGAAAAAGGATGGTTGTCACCCCAGGCAGTGCCAAGCCACTCTTCCACTCCACAAACATGAAAGCAAAGTGCAAATAAGCAAGGTGAAAAATAACTTTGTGTAGTGTGAGCCATCTAAAAGATTTAGGCATTTAGCCTAAGCTGAAGCCTAGGTGATCCCCTTGGTCCTTCTCTAGTCACAGAGGGGGCTTCACCTTCCTATTCCAGAGCTGTTCTTCAATTACTTAACTAGCTAAACTAAAATTGCTTTCAGCCTGCTAATGTGCAGAAGATTCTGTCTTGCCCAGAAGACTAGGGATGAACTGAGATGTGGTCTCATTTGAGATGGAGATGTAAGGTTAAAACACCATCTGAAGAACTTAGGTCCAGAGCTCACTCCTCAGCTGGTACCACATCTCAGCAGCTTGGCAGCACATGTGATGAACTGACCACCACACAAGAGCAGGTGGGTTACCAAGGACTCCTCACAGCTTAAGAGCAGGCATGCAGGCAAATACCAGCTGTAACAAATATGTCAGATATTGGAACTCCAGCAATCCAAGTAATTGTTTGTGTAACCCCAGCTAACATTTTTAACCTCTTTAGCTATGCCTGCTTTGATGTAGCGAGTACTTCTAAAAGGTGAAGGATTTTTAAAGCATTGTATCCAGTAGACAGCTGTTCAAGACCCCTCTGACAAAAGAAAGAAGTAAAAAACAGGTCCACCTTTAAAACCACACTTATAATTGGAATTTTAGCCAATACTAAGCTGTCACTGAAACTGCTGATGTGATGCAATTACCCAGACAACAGCCCTCTTTCCATTTCCATCCTAAATAAAATTTACGTCAGACCAAACTGCTCCTGCTTCAATCTAACATAATCAATGCAGAAATCTGAGTTTAGCATAAAGATAAACCTCAGCACAGCTACTCTTATGGCTACTCACTGATGTCTATGAATTGAAACAACTCCACAGCTGTGGATGAGCTCTACATTTACGTCTCTGTATCCGTTCAAACACACTCTGAAAATACACACTTCCCGAGTTGCTAGTGTCAGTCATTTTAACCTCAATAATCCTAACCACTATCACTGCACATGTTCTGCAGAATTTTGCCATATTGCAATTATTCCTTGGAGAGGGAAAAGAAAAAAAAAAAAAGCCACAAATGAGTTCTGGGCCTCTTCAGGTTACTTCTCCCTTTGCCGGGGCCTGATCCTCACAGCACAGCAGGGCATCCCCAGCACGGACTCACATTTCTATTCTGTTCAGCAGGCAAGGCAGACACACAGATCTTGTTGAGACTGGGGTTTACAGACTGATGCTGGGCAATTGTTTTCCTTGGCTCTGCATCCTCTGATCTCCTAGTTTAAAAACCTTCCATTCCCTATAACCTCATTTTTAATTGCAAATTGCACAACCGTTTATTTGTGCATTCTTCATACACATAGAAAAGCCTCTGCCAAAACAAGTACTCCTAAAAAAAGCAGCCGGGTTAACTGAGGCAGACTGCAAGATCTTTGAGAAATGAGGCTCATTAAGTACTTAACACTAGCGCAGTGTAAGCCCTTCATTCAAAACTCAGAGCACAGATTTCCATTACTGACTGAAATAAAAGATCCAAGAGACAGGAAAGGGGAGGGAGGAAATGCATTTGAGCGTTTCCATCTGCTTTTTCCTTCTTGGCACCATGAAGCCCGCTAGCTATAGCTAACAAGCTATTACACCACACTTTGATTTGATACCTGGCTTCTGTCTGCACTAACAGGTATAACTGCCCTGCAGCAGCTGAGTCTGCTCAGCTTACTCACTGGCTGTCACTCCGCTCATCACAGCGGCTCACTCAGGAAAGCACAGCAGACCACAGTAATGGGCAGCTGATCTCTACCTGGAAAGCCTTTTCCCCTCCTCCAGTGAAATATGAAAAGCCACTACAAAGAGCTTGGTGACTCGCCTACAGCTAGCATAATAAATGATAAAGGAAATTCCAGGGCAGAGAGGAGGTTTTAAGTTATTGCTATGGGTTTATTCCTTCAAAACATCCATAGGTCTTTGCTGCTTGCTCTCTCTCTCTATTAAGGGTGGGACATTAAAAGGAATCAGCTGTGGTGGTTATCTTTTTTAAACACAGGTAAGAGAAAAGCTGCAAAAGCCAAGTGTGCCAAAAAATTAGGTCTCTCCTTAGCAATCATGCAACCATTCACATTTCCACAAAATACTTTGTCAAAGGAAAGATGCTTTAACAAAGGGAACATAAACCTGAGTGTAATGCCTTGCTTGAAGCGACAGAGCACTCAGAAAATTAAAAGCAGAAAGGGGATAGCTCTTCAGAGAAGAAAACGTAACAACAGTGGTATCAAGTTTTCAAGGGATCAGTGGACTTCTCCACAAAGGAAAACAAACTGAGTGAAGCATTTCCTTCACTGAAAAAATAAAACTATCACAGAGCCCAGGGAATTTGGTTTAAGTCACTCAGCTTAACAGTAAAATTCTAATAGTATATGACTTCTCAAAGTTACTAGAAAACTTTTCAAATACGTTTTAAACACCAATGACTTTCTAAATGGAAACTACTTAACTTCTAGAGAAAGGATTATAACACATATCCCTTTGTATAAGGGAAGTTTCCAGAGTGAGTCAAACTTTGATCCTGTCTTACATGTGGCAAGTCCTAACTAGACAATCTTTTCGTACAAGATCAAGAATCAAGGTCAGTCAGTTTATTCATTACACACCCAGACAACTGAGAAGTGTAAAGAAATTAATCACTTGAAGACCACTCAGCGTGGTCTTTCATTGCTAGCATTTGACATGGTCATTCAACATTCTCACTCCACAGCAAAGGCCATCCTGACCATGTAAGTAGTGTCTTCTTTCCACTGAACTACACAGAGACGTAGTCTCTATCCTAGACCTCTTTCATTACAGGAATCAATCCCAAAATTAAACTGGGTATAAAAAGTTTAAAAGCCTCCAGTTTCTCTGGAAATTTATATAGCTCATGTCCACTATTTAACTATTAAAGAGCAATAACTCTTCATTAAAGGCTGCAACATTGTTTTCAAGCTAGTTTCTTAGCAAAGATATCTGGCTTTCAGCCTCATCAATCAAAACTAGATAAATACTTAGATTAGGAATGGTTCCCAAATCCTAGCACACCTTCCTAAAGTCTATCTCAAATCTGTACTCAACTCCATTGAACCATATACTAATGTCACCAGTCAGTATCTGCAAGATTTTTAGTTGCGAGGATCTGACCCACCCCCTAACAGACCCACACTTCACTAAGCAGCATCCTTTCACATTAACAAGAACAGCTGCACTGGCATATTTTCAAGGTCATTTGGAAAATTAGTAGACCTGTAATACTATAAATATTTTCTCATGCCCTTGCATACTGTGTATTTATTAAATCTGTTAAATACTTTTTCTGCCTCATGATATGTTTTTCCCTGTTTACAATAAATCTGCCTGCATAAGGTTTTCCTTCAGAGAAGAGCTTTACATCTCACTTACAGGTGATATTACCTAGAATCAGAGACTCTGAGACAATTCCTTTCTGTTAGGCTTCACCTTTGATAATATATTCCAATAGTTTGCTATAATGTGCAAGCAAAATATATATCTCATAAAAAATGAGCATTTTGAAAGAAGAAGGATAGCCTATACTAGTGTAAGAGATTTTTAACTAAAGATTGTTATTTATTTGTCTAAGTCAGTGGCTGTGTCTGCCCCAGAGTTCCCAGAATACCACAGCTTATTAGTGTTCAAGAACACTAACTTTCCCTGCAAAGAAAACACTTGTCCAGAAGAGCTTGTCACATGGAATTCACTGGAAAGCACAAACTGGATAGCATCAAAACTACACTGCAATAACTTAAGATAATCAGAAGACAGAGAAAATGTTGGAAGAAAACGAATTTTTTAGAAAAGATCTGGTTTGTTAAGCCTGACTGACTATATTTTTGCTCGATGTGTGTTTTCCCAGCTGAAAAGGGGAACCTTTCCAAAAGGGCCTGCCTTCTTATGAAAACAGCTGCTGAAACCTGACATTTTAAAGTCCAGGATTCAAGACCTTAGTCTCCTGTCATTGAGCCACTCCACTCACTCTATGAAAATAATCACCCTTTTAATTTGGTGGGGAAAAATAAACAACATTGATTTAATTTGCCTTGTTCTGGGGGCGTGGGGGGAAGACCTAAGGTACAGACTCAGCAGGAATGCATGAGAGATGATTTATGTGATGGCTGTGATAGGTGACAGCTCCACTCGATTACTGGATGCTGCTGCCTAGAGGTTTTCATACATCTGCACCTCAGTATTTAATGCTATTAAATAATCATGCTTAACACTCACTCAGTTATCAATATACTTCTTTGAGCTGCTGTTCAGATTTTTATTACCAGTAAATCTAAAGAAATGAGTGTGGCAGCAGACATGACTGTCAATAGGCCCTGAGGTAACAGATTTTCCTTCTGGCTTTCTGGGACTAGAAGCTGCCAGATCCCAATTTTTTGACTCTTCACCAATAAACACAGCAGCTAAAATGCAGTGCAATTCAGAGACAATGCCATCCTTGTGTACTCTGATACCATGTTATCTTGTCAGAAGCACCAAAAAGAAAAAAAAATGTGTGGGGCAGTGTTTTCAAGTATATATTTGTTCACAATCATACTCAAAAAAACGACAAAAGGCGGAAAGAACAAAAGCAGTGGATACCTCAGTAAAGCACTGTTTTTGGAGGGCAAGGCTAAGCCAACAACCACACACTGTTCTCAGCAAGCACCAGCAGCTGTAGGTTAATGTTCTCACACAAGTGCTCACTCCTTCCAAAAATGTTTGAGAAACAAATTTACTGGAAAAGCACCCACAGAAATTATAGTGGGGCTGTGCCCCACGAGTATTCACAGAAGACAAACATTAATATTCACAACATAAATGTTTCCAGCATCTTCAAGTTTGGGTGTGGAAAAAACATTCAAATACCCAGTAAGGCAAACTGAAACCTCTCAACAGCACATGCTGAAAGAGCTCTGCACATCTGCCTGAGATTTTCAGGGAATGGTGTTATATCCACCTAAAAACAAGCACCATGGCATTTTTGTAAACACATGACCACACGGAGGAGGTAAGGATATAAATTTATCCAATTACTCATTCATTGCAGATGACACACTTGGTTCCTATTAGTGCTCCCACAACTTCCACACTTTTTGTGGCTCTAAAAAGAAAGGAAAATTTGAGCCTATGCCTTGGAAATTTAAGCATTTCAGCAGATCCAGTGTTACTGAAGAGTGTTCACCTGATAACCACACTTTTGGCACTGAACCAGCACTCCTTAGCAAAAAGGGGTAGTGGTACACCTGGAGCTAAACCACACTAGCTCTGACTCCAGGTCTATCTATCTATCAAGGGCCATGACCATCAGCAGCACACTGATCCTGGAATCCAGCATCTCTCCTCTGGGATGCTATGACCCAGAGGAAACTGTCCTACCATTTCAACACTGAGCGGGAGACCAGGAGTCGGGAAGAACTGGTTTCTGGTAGACAGCATTTTGAGGAGCCTTGCCATGCTGGTGGCACACCACCTGCCATGCTTGTGGCTACCTTGCAGCTATTTCAGCAGTGGCAGGGCTTGGAGCAGACACACAGCTGTCCCTTGGCCCAGTAAGAGTAAAGCTGTGGGACTGCAAAGATGATCACAGTTGAGACTAGATAAAACCCACAAGTCTGAGGCATGGGAAGGCTGAATTTCTTGGACTTCTTTACTTACAATGGTCATAAAAAACACTCAGCACGTGGACTAAATTCCTCAAAGCCTCCTTCGCTTTCTTCTCAGCTTCTCTTCACCCTATTAGATAAACCCTAATTGACCTGTGCTCTGAGAAAAAAAAATTGTGCCTTTGCTTACAAGTCTTCTGCTGCACAGAGAAGGACAAGGTTCACAGTTGTGTCAAGTACAGAGAACAAAAAGAAGGCTCACTCAGCAGTCTGAATAATTCCTCTGGCCTTGATCTCATTCTCCCTGGCCTTGCTTTCAAATATCCTTCAGACAGTGTCCCATCTGCTTCTTTGTTCTTTTCTAGGGAAAGAGTCAGCTCTTCCACTGCTGGTTATCTTGGTTAGCCAAACTGCTGTCCCAGGTCACTGCTGGTGTTACATCCAACTGCAGGAGAAATCTAGAGGCTACCTCTCTTGACTCAAGAGCTGAATCAGACAGAAAAGCCATCTTACAGTCTCAAACTGATTATTTTCAAAGCAAACAATTAAATGCACACAGGTGAAAACTGAGCTAAAAATGGTTATATTTCCTGAGAAGAAAAAGAAGCAAAAAGCCTGTATTTGGAAAGCTACCTTCTTATCAAACCAAGATCAAGAGGGTAATCTTGACTTAACTCAGTTGTTTTCCTTTTGGAGGAAAAGCTGACGTCCTGGATTAGTATCAGGTATGTCTATAGTTCCCAAATACTGGAATGCCCATCCAAGAAAGGATAAATAAAATATAATGTAATAAAAGCAAGTCAGAACATGCCTAATAAGAATTGAAAGACAAAACAATGCTTAGATAAGATACAGCTTAGGAAGGAAATCTAAAGCCCTGACTGATCTGTTGTTCTCAAATGATCATAAAACTTCAAATAACCTGCAAACCTTCAACACTACTTGTCTACACTCAGTTAATTTAAAAATACAGCTTCAGAAATCTAGAACTCTTGAGCTCCATGTTAGAAAAGCGTATCTTTCAGTTTTATACTCTCTGTTCTTAATGGGGGCTGCATACCAGCTGAATCAATACAGAAGAATGTAATAATGACACACAAACTACACAGTATGAACATTAATTTTCATGTAGAATTAATATACTATCAGACCTCTAGAAACATTTTTCCAACACACATGATAGTCTGGCTTCTGTTTCCAGTAGGAATCTGGAAAAATCAAGCATTTATCTTCTCATGACTATGTGGATTAAAGAGAAGGACAGGGAGTATCTACCAGCCTGTTAAGGAGTCTGGTCTGAAGAGCACTTCAGCAGAAAGTAAGAATAAATATATTTATTTGCATAAAAAAAAAAAAAAAATTGACAACCCTTCTAGACTCTCAAGCAGAGGTTCTTGGGTTCAGCCACAGTGAAAGGGATTTTATAGCACTTGTCAAGCAGAAAGTATGCATTTAATAATGAATAAACGAAGAAGATAAAGCTACAAGAACTCGGCAGCACAGAAGGTGAACCAGGCTATGGTATTTCACAGCAAGTGTCAACAGAGGACTGTGCTCAGGCTGAAACAAATGGGCCCTGCAGAATCTGCAGATGCACTCCCTGTCTGGGGAAAAAACACATTTAGCAACCAAACACCATCTTGATGCAAGAGGCAGCATGCTGGGCTCAGAAGATTTGATTTTATTGCCTCATTTCAATTACTCTGCTAACCTTAAAATAAGAGTATAACATTACAATCTTTGAAATTTACATAATCTATGTGTGATATATTCGGCAATATATAACGAAGTGGCTCTTTACATCACAAACCCATCTAAAGCATCAACTTGTGCAACATTATAGGCATGGGTATACATTCCTGGGAGGGGTGATTACTATGCACACATAAAAGCTCAACCTTCCTTTTGCGCATGAACTCTACCTACAGGAATGGAAAAACATCAATATTTCCATTACAGATGCTTGAAAGCAACCTTATCACTCTGTGGCACGGTGATAACTGCAAACCACTATGAATCTTTACCTCCATGTAATGCTAAAATCAGCTCAGGACAGATTTTCAGTCACAGGGGGAATTAAAAAAGGAGTATTTTTCTTACAGTAGATCAACTAAATATTACAGCCAGAGGCTACTGTAACCAGATACTAAATTTCCTCATGTCAATGCATCCAAAACACCCCAAGCATTAACCTAATGCCTCGTCAAACTGACCTGGCATCACACACCGAAAGATCCACTAATCCTTGGACTGTGCAAGAAACACTGGACAGGGCAACCCAACCCACTCTTCATCTTCCAAGTGTGTGGGGTCCAAAAGCCACCTGAGAGCGCTCTTACACCACCAGAGATTACAGCAAAGAAACCAAAATCAGATTTTGGTCACATCTGAAGCAGATACAGTTCAAGATAAGTGAACAGATGGATTATTCAGAAAGCCAAAAATATAACAGATTGGTGTTTAATGGATTTTCACCACTGAAGTTTAAATGACATGGCAAGACCAATTCCACCTGACCATGTATTTTTGTTTTTTTCTCTCAAGACAATGCCATCAGATTGTCCAAAAGTCAATTATGAAAACTCCTCTGCTCCCCAAGGGAGGGTCGTCCAATATCCATATTGGATGTGAAGTCGATTACCCGACTTACTCAGTGCTTTTCAAGAAACTAAGTGGCAAGAGCCACACTGTATTAAGCAACTCAGCTTTGCAAAAATGCATCTGGGCCCTGTATGTTTAAGGATTTTTTCAGCCTACTTTATTATATCAGATATTTAGCCAGAGAACTGAACCCAAAAGCTAACATACAGCTTGAAACAGTTTTGGGGGAGCGAGGAGCAATGTCTGTGCACTGTGTTTTAAAACACTTCTGCAATCCTTTGTCCATTTGCAAAATTTCCCACAAGGGTATTGCTAGACAAATAAAACCTGTTCAAAACCACAACAACTTTTCTTTCAAAGGTAACTACAATGGCATAAGTAAATAAATTTAAAAAAAAAATGAGAATAGCATGTCTTCCCAAAGGTTCTAAAATTATTTTACCAATAACTAATGCCCAATGAGATCAGTGCAGTATTTTTCCTGGGTCCATAGAAAGTACACTTGAAGAGAACACAAGTAAAGAACATTAAGTAAACTTGCTTAATTCCAGCCAGGCTTCTGACAGAGCCTCATGTCCCTGCCAGCTCTTCCTCTTTATGTTCCAGGAAAAGCTGCTATTACCACTTCAAAAACAGTGATGCAGGGAGGTGGAGAAAGTTATTCCCCTTCTTTTTGGTAGTTCTGTACACTGTATATTCCCTTTTGCACAAACTGAGGTTTTTCAGAAGTACTATCAATAAAATAAAGAAGAAAGGAAAGAAAGGATGGGAAGATGACATGGGAAAACATTTCTGAGGCTGGCCCTTCATAGAACATGTACGGTAAAAAGACTGGAGAAAGCAAGTAGTGTTTCTGTTAGACTCCCCTACTCTCAATTCTTCAGTGCCCTCAAAGCAGTGAAACCAGTGAATCCCTTCCTCTCATCATGTTCTGGAGCCAAGCACTGCCATGCAGGTTCCTGCACTTGGCAAGAGAGAGGTCTAGCATTACAGAAGGAATTGTGCAAGCAGAGACACCTCCTCCCCCAGTACAGTCCAGCCTCTTCCAGCTTCCCTGCACTACGTTTCCCAAGGAACAGCCACATTGTGGACTTGAAACAGAGAGGCTACCGCACAGCCAAGCTTTCTTCGCAGCACATCTCCAAAGTACACTCATGATGGCATTCCTCCTCCCAGGCACCACCCTGCCTTTGCTCTGAGGCACAGAGCACCAGCACCAGGCAGCTCTGGCTCCCAGGGAAGGCAGAGGAGAGTTGGTTCCTAGCACTCTGTGTCAAGCACCATTCCCTGGCCCCTTCCACGCAAGCTTCATGCTGCTCCATGCTAAGGAAAAGGCTCCATGGACATCGTAGGAGCCACAACCCAGATAGCAGTGGGAGACTGGGGCAGTTTAAGAGGTGAAAGGAGAAGCCAACAAGCTGACTTGCCAATGTTTCCTTCAATTATCAGTATGCCCTTAAGGCCAGTCTTGATATCAGAGAATTGTCCACAATTGTCTTCATGGTGAGAGGAAACAGACACTCTGAACAGAAAAGCAACATAAGGAATATTCTAAAATAAACAATGGAAGATAAAAATAGAAAAATAAGACTGAGGAAAGATGGAAAAAATAAAATAGAAGAATAATGTATTTGGGGTAGACTTAAGCCCTCAGGCTGAACAAAAATCTACTGAAATTGCATTAAGGATACATTGTGATAAACTAATACCATATAAAAACCTGCAGAATTTTAATTTCACACAATTTCACACACATATAAACAATAGAAGGACAATCTAATAATGTTACGGGGAATACATTTAAAAGGATTGCATCACACTGGAAATATCACATGAAATTAGTACTTTCAGGTTTTCTATTTTTGGCTAAATGTTTTCAAAATATTTAACATGGAGGGATGTATTTCCAAGGCTTACAATAAGCATTTACAGTTTCAGAAATTTTTCTCAGCTGGAAAGGGTCATAGTTTAACAATGAGAAGGCAAAAAGGCAATGTATTTTCAGAGTCACCATTAAACCTGCAACCATCTAAAGTCTTTCTAATTTGAATACGCAAGTTGCAAGAGTTGAGAGCTGCACCTCTTAGCTTTATTTTTAGTAGTACTCAGTGTAGGCAAAAAAAACAGGCAACAGTTTAAATTTGAAAAAAGAAACAAACAAAAAACCCAAAAAAGCCAAACAAAAACAAAAACAAACTAAGTCCCTGCAGTATTAGGTCACTGCTGAAGACTTTTCTTGGCATTTAGCTAAAGACCAAACACACACTCCTCCAGATAAGCAGCTTTTCCCATCTTCAGTTGACATGCCTACATAGAACTCCATGAGAATCAGCATTCAGCCTCTCCTGCAGTTTGCCAACATGGTGTAGGTAAGCAAATAAACGGTAGAAAACTGGCTTTGAAATCACATGTGAAGGAAATAGTACAGATTACATGTTAAATTCCATCACCAGAGTCAAGTCTCATAGAGGATGTCTTCCCAAAGTGAAGATAAAACAATAAAACTTGGGTAACAAACCATTGTATTCACAGATGAAACCCTTTTAAAGCTATTTTACAATCTTTTACACTGCTCTGGCACCATTCACATCAGCTAATTACATTTAAATTGCCATGTTATACTGTTGGTTCTTTACTTCTGTTCTTTTAAGTTTCTCCCTTTTCTCAGCCCAACTGCTCCTGTACCTAGAGATGTGGGGAGAGCAATGCATGTGAGTTGTGTCCATTGTACTGCCTTGCCCACCCTCAGGACAAGCATAATTTGAACAGCACTTTGTTGAGATGCTAGCAGTTGGTTTGGGGTTTAATTGGTGAGGTTTTGAGCAACACAAATTAGTTGGTGAGTTTTTGCTTGTTTTGCTTTTGTGTTGTTTTGTTTTTTTTAATGTTGGGTTTTTTTAACCAAAGAGAGCTGCTTTGGGAAAGGCGTAAAGAGCTTAAATCGAAATTACACAAAGAACACCATAATGTTTAGAATGAACCAAACTGCCACCACAACACAAATAGCACAGACCTAACATAGATTTTGATTAAACTGTAGAACAAGGAAGCAGAGAACCTGGTTAGCAAGACAAGATAAAAGTGTATGCAGAGTAAGTTTATGGCAGCTGACAATATTTTCTAGCATAGGAGCATCATGTTCGGTCCATTATTACTGTATTTGCAGGGATACTGAGGAATTTGTAAGGAAAGGAAAGAGAAGTGGGGGAATATGGGCAGTTAGAAAATAAAGCATACTAGTGTGGGAAAAGTCCAGTCCTGACAGCAGTCTGAACATGGGAAAGTTTCCAAGGACTTTTTGATGCAGAGGATATGGAAGGACAGTAAAAAGGAAGATACAAGGTAAGAAAGAGAGCATAAAGATACCCATAGTGTATGAAACAACTGTACACAGAGTACATCAACATGCTCTACCAAAAATGTAGGGATTTCAGCCCCTTCTTGAGATGAGAAAAGAGAAAGGCCAAAGCCTGTGCTTTTATGCAGCTTGCAAAGTGAAGATGTGAAGAATAGCACAGTCGAGAAAACTGCTTGTTATATGTAAAATTTCTCTTTCATGCTATAATAAAAAATAAATTTTTTAGTTTTGGGATATGAATAAACCTACCAAGGTGGCAGAAATTATATACTCAACAAAGCACCAGTACCTAGCAAAACTAATATTTCTTCAAATGTTTACTTGCAACATTGTAAATACCAAAAGAAGAGATTGCCATCTGAAGCCAGCTGCACTAAAAATCCAAACATCTGGTTTGACCTACCTTCGCTGTTCCCTGCCTAAGGCTCCTCAGCTCCACACTTGAGTAGAGGCTCACATACGTGGCTATAAAAGGTATCATTCTTAAGCGTCAGCCTCTAGTGTTTGTTAAGAGATGAGCCTCTGAAAGGCTTCCCCTTTATCAGTAGGTCTTGTGAATAGTTTCAGTCTCGCTAATGGCCTTCAAGGCAGCGAGGCAGAAGCCTTTTCACTCAAAGGCTGACCCTGAACAAACACAGCAGTGCCCTGTCTCCCAATTCAGATTGGGGTCAACAGCCATCCACTTGCTCTAATCAAATCTGAGTAGAAACTGCTCTGCAGCAGCTATCTCACACTCTGGTTTTGCTCCCTGGCCCCAAGAAGTAGGTACCTATAACTTGGCTCAAATCCTCAACATTTCATGGAGCTCTTCAAAAGCAGTGGTTTGACCAAATCTTAGGTACAAGGGAAGGATTGTTGTTCAATTGACATGTACCTTAAGTGGCTACTCCATAAAGACATGCTCTGGCAAGTATCTTTGAGGTACAAAGTGGAAATGGCTTGCTCCAAGTGACCTCAGCTTCCTAAGCCCTGGCTAAGAGAGTGCTTCTAGACATCCTAAACAGACCACTGTCTACCTCACACGCACTGCTAACCACTGCTTCAGCTGTGGAAACGGGAAAAGATTAGTTCACAACCAATGTAAAAAGCATAGAAAACAAGCACCACTTGAAAATGCAATGCAGGATGAAAATCTTAAGGGGAATATAGACCCAGCATCTCCTCCTCCGTTTTCCATTTCCACATGCACATTTTGAGGCCTATCCTGCTGTCACACAGGCCTTCTACTGTATGCAGGGACATAAATGTCACTTGTCAGCCAAGGGGCTAAGCTGCACAACATCCACACCAACAGGCCCAGACCACAATTCTTGGATTCACTTTTTTTTAATAAAGGTCACTTTGCAAAGAAGATCCAGAAATGTAACCTGTTCAGGTAAGGGCTGTTCCTCACTTGACAACAGTTCCTACGCTGTGAACACCTTTTCAATAGCCTCACAACCCTTTTAATTTGTATCACCACCAGCAATGTGACTCTTTCTCTGAGCTTCATAGCAGAAACTTGTTTTGTTGTCCTAGCCTTAAACTTCACATACCACAGCTATTTGGATCTTATTCTGCAACCGAAACTCCCCGAGCAAGGGTCTCTCTTCCCTCATCCAGCAGGCCAATTAATTTGGTTAAGTCTGTTTCAGAAGTGTAGGGTTACAAGAATCTGGCTCTTATAATTACATTTTGCATCCTAACAGTTTGACATCTGAAATACTCAAATTAGGGAAGCTATCACTAACTCAAAGATATCACTCATGAGTTGACACAGAGTTGACGTTTCAGAAACGGGGAGAGATGAGACAGGACCAAGTGCAGAATCAGCCTGGGGACTCAGGTAGCTGTACAGAGCACCATTAGCAGCAGCTAAATTTAAAGAATAATTTTATATCCTGGACCTGTAATTACTTTACACAGAATTAAATTACCACCACTATGAGAAAAAAATTAAGAACTGTAGGTGAGCTAAAGTAAGTATTTTAATAATCAAACAAATTAGTGGCATTCACCAGTTTTCCACCACAACGATGGTTGAAGAGAGGGACTTTGTGCAACAAGAGGCATTTTTCACAGTACACTGCACTAACTTTTCACTTAGCAGCCCTTGCAGCCTTTTTCAAGTTTACTGTGTCCTCCTCCACACTACTTACACCAGAGTAAACCACATTCTCTGCATGATAAGTCTTTCCTTAAAGTAAGTCAGGCAGATAAAACAAGCTGTTAGAGGAAAAAAAGAAAGAAAATAAACCCCCCACAAAAAAAAAAACAACAACCAAAAAACCCACAAAAAACCCCCAAAAACACCCCACACCAATATCTGTCTACCAAATAACACATTCTGTTCCCCTCCAAATCTTCTCCTTCTTGGGGAAAAAAGCCACCAATGGCAAAGAGTGACTGAGACAAGAAGTTGACCCCAATGCTCATTTTCTATTTTTTTATTTTCAGCTTTAGGGAAATTACATGTAATAATCAGTCTGCCTCTTTTATGCATAGATTTCATTGAAAATCCTTGCTTAGGAAGGATCCATTTCATAAATAATGGTGGCAAGGAGTCAGGCCCTCTCAAAGCAAAAGCACATTAGCAAACCACTTTGGTACATTATATATTCAGCAAGAGAAGTGGAAAGAGTGTGGCAGTTTAAGGAGGAAATGGTTTCTAATGGGGTTACAAAAAAATTGACAGGAGGAAAGATTCCATGATCAATTCAGAGCCACAGTGGAGTCCTCCCTCTCACCACTTTTTTTTACCCCAATAATGGTTAAAGCTGTGTACAGAAAACCAGAACCTGCTAAGAGTGAGATTGTGTTCACATTTCCTCCTTTTCCTCCATTTCCAGAACACTGCAGGTGGGTGTGCAAATGCAAAGTATGTGAGCCAGGCCAAGAGCAGGTGCTTTAAGGGTACTGAAAAAGGAGTCCCTTTTTCTTTTCCCTGCCTGTACCAGTTGCCCGGAACTAAAGAAAGAGAGAACAAGCAAGCAGCATTTCTGTTATCCCAAAGCACAGAAAGAGCACACTATACTCAAGATGCAAGAAATCATCTTGTATTTTTGTACTTGCATGCACTATCACAGCAATTCATTGAACCACTGAATCATTGAACCACAGAACAGTTCGGGTCAGAAGAAACCTTAAAGATTATCTTGTTCCAACTCCCTGCAATGAGCAGAGACACCTTCTACTAGACCAGGTTGCTCAAAGCCCCAAATCCAGCCTAACCCTGAACACACCGAGGGGTGGGGCATCCACTTCCCTGGGCAACCTGTTCCAGTGCCTCACCACACTCATCATAAAAAATTTCTTCCTTACATCTAGTCTAAACTAACCTCTTTTAGTTTAAAACTATTCCCCCTTTTCACAACAGGTTCTGATAGAAAATTTGACCTTGTTTTTTGTATAAGCCCACTTTTAAGTGAAGGCCACTTAAGGAAGGCTGTAGAAGGGTCTCCCTGGAGCCTTTTCTTCTCCAGGCTGAAAAATCCCTATTTTCCCAGCCTGCCTCTTTAAGAGACGTGCTCCAGTCCTCTGATCATTTTCACAGTACTTGTCTGCACTCACTCAGGGTCCATGTCCTTACATTGAAGGCTCCAGAGCTGGACACAGCACTCCAGGTGGGGTCTCACAAGCATGGAGTAGAGGGGAAGAATCCCTAGGGAGACTCACTCCAGCAGATGGGTCCACGTCCTTCTTATGTTGGGAGTCCCAGAGCTGGACACCATACTCCAGAATGCTAGGTTTGTAAAATTTCCCCACCAGTTAAAAGACACCTCATGGATTTATAACATAAACGTAAATGTCAGTGAAACCTGCATATGTGTATTTTTTTTAAATGTTTCCTATTTTGGAAACATATGCAACCACATGACTGAATAAATAATTTTTATTTCCTGCAGTACTCTTCTTATTTCAGGTTTTTGCAGCAATCTCACAGGCCACAGTTCAGCTGTTTCCTAAGAGGCACCTTGTAAATATATTAAAATACATTTTCACATAAGTATTTTCTGATTACTCTACCTCACTTCATTTAGATTTCCTGACATGAGGGATGTACCAACACCTACCTCCTTTCATCTTCACAAAGACACACTTAAGATATATGTCATAACAGTCAATGTTCTGGGCAGGGAAGAGGAAACACCATTATTTTTAAAGAATGTCCCTATTTAACATCATTATCACACACCAGCTGTCATGATATAACGTGTGAGATTGCACACATTTTATGTAAAACCAACCTTAGACAACCCTATGAGCTTCATGCTCTTAGTGGTTTAAAAGAAGTGCATTTTTTTTAAGGTAGGACATGAAATTCATCTCTGTTCAAACTGAGTATCATGGATGGATCAAGACAAAAGATGAGCAACAGAAAACAAGCACCAGAGCCTTTAATCCCAAAATAGTTTTGGCAGTGCAAAATACTACTGCCTCCACCCAGAGACTGCCTCCCTGATAGCTGAACAGGCACAGGAGCTCATTCAGGCTTGCTTCACGAGAGTCAGCCACATCGTTCAAGCAGCATTCAGGAGCCACATGGAGAGCACACAAAATGGCCATAATTGCACCTTTGAAAGTAAACACAGATAGATTTTATTTTTTAAATAGCATTCCAGTCTTTATAAGGGAGTCTTTAGAAGCAGAACATGAAATCTCAGGCCATGTGCACAGAAAAAATATAAACTTCTTTGACAGGAGTCAACTGAGTTTTTTGTTTTAAAAGCCCATGAAAACATATGTCCCAGAAAAAGTGACAAGGACATATGAATTGCTCCCAGTGAATTTATGTTGGGCATACAGTACATTTTAAGGAGAGCCACCTGCCAAAGCAACTGTCTCAATTTCAGAAGTAGCACTGTGATATTTTAACAAAGAGAATGTAAATGACTGAGGGCAGAAGTGTAAAAATCCTCAATGGGATTTCCTAATTAAGTGCTTTTGGTCACTGTGTCACATCCTACTGTTTTATAGCCTTAAGGTTAGGAAAAAAACAAAACAAAAAAAAATCAAAATAAACCCAACAACAAAGCAAAGAAACCTGACCAAACATATAGACAGCATGACCACTTGCAATACTTCCTTATTTTTTATATCCAAAATAGTATTATTTTTAAAAGGAAAGCTAATCTCAAAGGCAACTAGAGCAGGAATATTCTCTTTTTCTAATAGTAACAACAAAAAATAAGATGAATCCTGAATTCTGGCCTGTCATGAACCACTCCTAAAAACATCAATATTTCATAAGGAGTTGGTCACATTTATTTCACATATTGGCTTTAGCTCACATTTGAACTTTTCAATATTTTCTACTAATTACAGTAAATCTGAGAGGAAGAAAAGGCTGTAGGACATAATCAGCAAAATTATGTACAGATATCTTGGCTATTTTGAGGAGGGAAAAGCAGCACCACAAACACCTGAGCTAAGAAGCCCAGTCCCTACCAGCATTTGTCTGTAGGTGATAATCTGATAATCACTGAGGCCTCTGGATTAAAAAAATAAATAATAATAAAAAAATATTTAAAAAAAGAAGAAAATACTGAAGTATCTCACAGAAACCGACAGGGCATTTTGTCTGTTCCCTTATGGTGGCAAAAGGTGGAGGCTTCAGAAGAGGGAGTAGGTGTAAAGTTTCTCTTCTCTTTCTGGCTGTCTCCCCCCACTTCCCTCTTACCATCACAAACGAGACCTCTCCATACCCATCAGCTTAAGCTGAAACTGGAGAAAAGGTCAGAAGTTGTCAGTGTGAGGAAAAATACCACAGGTACTCAGCATGATGCCTTAAACCTTGTCCTCATAAGAAACCAGCTTTAAACAAAACAATCACACAAAACCAAAGCAATCCTCCACTGATTAGAAAAGAATGACGTCTTTATCGATTTTAACCCAGTAAGGACACTGTTGTGAGCATCACATTGAAGCCAAACACAGCTGGGTCCACTCTTGCAGGAGAACTCTGCCTCTGGCTGAGGGCACCTGGAGCCAGCTGGGGCAGCCTGCTCGAGGCCTCTGCCACAGCTGGGCTGCCTGCAGCCAACAAGGCGCAGGTACGGGACCCCCAAAGTAGGTCCAGGGCTCCCCACCTTGCTTCAGAGCTCTGGCACTCAACTCTGGCCTGAGAAACGCCACAGCTACACCTGTACTTGGTCTCTTTCCCAGCTGAGGCTGCCCCACAGACCCAGCTGCCTGGCCTGGCCTCGGGTCACTGCAGCACTGGTGACCACTGGATCCCAGCTGCCGTCCCAGTCCTGCTGAGAGGACTCCTCTCAGTGTCCCCTGTGCCCCACTGGGGAGCCCCAGGATGCCTGTTCCGCTCACCCTGTGGGGCAACTTGTCACCTTTCAAGGTCTCCTGTACGCTTGCATGTTTCCTCACTTTCCCCAGCGGCAGCTTGGCTCTGCCAGAGCACCCAGATGGGACTGGGGTTTAGCCCTCGTCGCTTGAGGACTAATTTTTCTGCCCGTTCAACCTGGTTATTGCCTTTTCAGGGTTGGATACCCATTTGCTGCCTGAACACGTGAGATTTGGTGCCAGCAGACCAGAGGCAGCTCAGCAGCTCATGATGTTTACTGTTTTGCATCATTATGACTAACTGAAAAACTAAATAACTGCAGATTGAAGTTACTGAAGCATCAAACTCCTTGTGCAGACTGGAAAAATCTGGTTTAGATCAAAACTCCTAGACATAATTTCCAAACTCTGGCACCCAGATCTGGGATCCCAAAGCATCTTAAGGTAAGCAGGGTCTTTATCCACCAAATTCACCAGTTTAACACTGGGACCCTATTGCAATCAACAAAAACAGGGGGTTTGCACTGTTTTTCTGTAGTCTCAGATTCTAATTTCCATCTTAATTATCAGAGGAATTTCCTGTAGCAGAGTGATCTAAGCAGATGGTGACATCCACATTCTACTACTGTAGTACATTCTAGTACTGTACCTTGAATGCACTGTGAACAACAGGGCCAGCAGTCAAGTGTTTTTATAGCTACCTGCCAAGTGCAGTCATTTTAAAATAATTTCCCTTTCTCAAAGTGGTACTAATTTTGCTGGATTTCCCTAGGAAGAAAGGATGAGAGATCATTTAATTTAAGCACAGATTTGGGTGTCAGGGCTCAGTGCCAACCTCTGTGATAAACCTCCTCTAAAGCCATGAGCACATTTCACAACGGTTCTGGGGTTAGCTAGGTGAGAGTGACTGGTATTTTCTTCCTATTAAGTCCTGGGCTAAAAACATGACACCTAATTTGCTTGTAAACACCCAGCCACTAATACAATATGCCCAAAATCTCAAAACAATCCATTGCCACGCGTAAACTCGAAAGACAGCACTCAGAAGATTAATGTTTCAAAACTAAACTCTCAGGAGTCGAGGAGTGCTGGCATGAAGGTTGCCCATGCAATCCCACTTGAGCCCTCTGGTGCATTCACTTAAGGGTATAGTCTTTAATTACTGAGCTGCATTTGCTGCCAGCACTTCATTCAGCATTCCAGGTTTGAGAGGCTCACCCATGACCCAGCAACTTGGCTTTACCCGCTCCGGTTAGAGCGCAGCTGTACGCATCGTTTACCGAGTACCCTGAAGTTCCAGCTCAGAGTACAAAAATTCTCAATTTTGCTGGTAGATTTCCCGTAGCATTTAGTATTAAGCAGTCACTTCTGAAGGTTATTTATTTTCAGCATCACTCTTTTGATGAGAGAAGGGTACACATCCTCTACTATGCAGGTAAGAAGTGAGACAGGGCCAACATACTAAGGCCAAAAAGTCTTTGTTATTTCAAGGTATCAAACTTAAGGTGTTTCTGGTCTAATTTTTTTCAGAGCATTCTGCATTTCATAGAACTTTGCATCCCCAAAGCGAACCACAGTCTCTACAGGCCTTTGCCACAGCAGACAACATTCAGCACATCTGCAGAAAAGAAAAATGACAAAAACACCCCAAATAAACAAACAAAAAAACCAAACCAAACAATCTGACATAAAGATCTACACAGTCAGACAAACATTATAAAAAAAGCATCTTTAGTGATTTGTAGATCTACACAAAAAGGTAGTTTTCTTCTAGAGAAGAAAACAGAAAATCCAACTCCAGCAATCAATAATCAATTTCTCTAAGAATAAAAACTTTTTTTTCCCCCACCAATAAAAATCCCCTGTATTTCTGCATCAAAGAACAAATGGTTACACCAGACAACATCCAGCAAATCATTCCCCTGTAGACAACATGTATGTACTCAAGTAGTGCTCACTAACTCATGAACCTCTGAAAGGTTCTCTCTCTTTCAGTACCTCTTCAGTCATGGAAGGTGAAAGACCCACCCACCTGAGACTTTAGGAGATTAAAGAGAGAAAAAACACCCAAGTCATCACATTTAGGCATTTTACTTCCAAGTAGTACATCCCTCAGAAACCTCACTGATGATTCAAAGCTTGACATTCTCTTGGTCCCATCAGTTCAGAACAGTGTTTCAGTATTTCCACAATATATTTCACTATTGATAATCGTTATGACTCCATGCAAGTCAAAAAGTCAATCAAGTGTAACCACTCCAGTGAAACCTGTCAACCTTCCCTACAAACATGGCTTTCAAATAAATAGAGACAATCAATCAACATTCACATATTCAATCTATTTCCAGTACAGAAACTGTAAATTGAGGAACTAGATATAACACGGGTAGATATTAAGCAGAAAATATTTCAAGTTCCTGAAGCAGGAACTTGAAATATAAGCCATTATCTACAGTCTTAATGCCCAGGGATAGCAACACATACTTTAAGAAGATAATTCAGAAGTGATTAAAAAATTGCAGTTTTGAAAGACAAAACAGCATATCTTCATGGAGAATGTACCTACTATCTGTAACAACAGCTCTGGCAACAAAACTTTCAAATATGGAACAGCATGAACACAAGACCCCAAACCTCAAATATCTTGCAAAGTATTATGGCAGCATTGTACTTCTGTGTGTTTGTTACTCTAAGAGTTCTCCTGATAGAAATGTATCAAAAGAGTGAGGAAATACAGTTCCATGTCTTTTTGCGTATTCAAGATAGTATGCAAATGTAGCAGCTCATTACCACAGCTTTCTTCCTATCAAGAGGGGCCAGCAAAACTATTCTTGAGAAAACAGGAAAGCATACTTAAGTGAGATTAATTTGACACTTTCCTTCCCTACAGTTTTAAGAGCAATTTAGAATCCCACACATTAAGCATTTTTTTTTTAAATGCAGATGTATGACTTAACAGAGAAGACCAAAAAAACACAAGCAGTCATTTGAGTTCAAAAAGCCCAACAGTTTTACTGTTGCTCTTCACTGCATAACAGCTTCTCAAAATTAAACAGTTTAAAACAAAAACAAAAAATTAAAACAGATTCTCACAATTAATTCCACACACTTCACTTTGCATTTCTTGGCACATAAAACTCTTATAGATGTAAACAGGAAACCTAACCAGCAAAGGCAGCAAATATTTTAGAACAGGTTCTGATAATAGCTAGCTTTATCATTAGTCCACAACACAATACCCAAAACTCTGAAAAAAAACTCAGTGTGTGTACACATGCACAGCTGTACACCAATTTCCTATGCAGGCTATCATGAAAGCAAGAAAAAGGAAGAAAATAAATTTCATGGATATCTTATGGCACACACAAAGTTCAAACAATACTTCCAGTGGAAAAAAGTATCTGAAAAGATTTTAAATATTTCAGTATCTGAAAAGATACTGGCTTTTCCTTCACATATGTAAGCAGACTCATTCTATTGTACTTACCAGTATTTTGTTATCCACTTTATCTCCCTTGGTTTCCAGCTTTACTTTCTTCTTGACAGAAATTTTGATTTTCCTCCCAATAACATCCCTGACACTTTCTGCAACAAAAGAAAGTATCTTAATTAAATACCTTAGGTGTCAACACAAGAAGGAAACAGATGCCACTGTCGAGTTTTCAGAAAGACTCAAAGCTATGTTGTCCAAATGCTTGCACTCATGGAAGTCACATGCACCAGTACCAAACACAACCTAGCACAAGCACAATTTTGTAAGTATGCCATCTACACAATAATTTGTGTCTACTATGATAGGATTATTGATGTCATATGCCAGGATTCTAAACACAATTTGATATTTTTTACCAGCACGACTTACATACCGAAAGCATTCCCAAGACAAGCCACAGCACTGCTTAGCTCCATTCTGGGAAAATACAACAAATTCCTCACTGCTATTATTTGCACCTGAAAAGCATACTAAAGCAAATTAGCTCCTTGCATTGCACAAATTTCAGCCTCTTGCTAGTGTCAGGGAGGCTAAGTGGGTCAGGCAATAGAAGAGCAACTGTTCACACATTTTGTACTCTATGCATTGAAGTAGCGAAGCAAACCAAGCAGACTTCCAGATAGTAACACCTGGCAGCTATGCAGAGGATGCTATGGGGGCAACATTGGTCTTGGTCCAAATCCCAGCGACAGTGTAGCCACTCCACGGTGCCAGCACCGAAGTTACATCAGTTGCTGTAATGTTTTAATATGTACATGCACACACATGTATACACAGTCTCTGCCAAGTAGGACACGAACCAGCTTTGCCCCTGAACATTTGCACCCTGGCCTGAAGGGAACGTACACACCGGGAACCGTGTCTAGAAAGCTTATACAACTACTGACACTGATGTAATTGAGAGATAAACAGAGGAGTTCATCCAGAGAGCCAATTTGGCATCTTCCCTAAGTTTCGCTCCCCAGCCCCCACTGAAAGGGAACGAGAAAGAAATCTTTTAAACACATTAACCTATTTCCAGCCCAACAACAGGCATCTGTAAAAGGCAAGTCTCCACCCTCCCCAGACACATACACTTTGCCCTCGGGCACGCTTAAGTTTA
Source organism: Cyanistes caeruleus (assembly GCF_971803275.1). Classification (NCBI taxonomy): domain Eukaryota; kingdom Metazoa; phylum Chordata; class Aves; order Passeriformes; family Paridae; genus Cyanistes; species Cyanistes caeruleus. The sequence continues at coordinate 59,991,678 of NC_141701.1, read as the reverse complement.
AAGGCAAAAATGAAAAGATAATAGGCTATTCCTAAGGCTTTTAATTATAGTGCTCTGTATAGTGCTTTTCTGCACAATTTTCATCCGGTAGTCAGAAGACGTTAGCACAAACAACACACCATTTATTAAGCCTGAATGTTTAACCCAGGCCACAGTGTTCTGCCCGCCGGGCAGAAGGGTACGCAAGTCAGAAACGTGGCTGGTCGGAGAGACTCTTCACCAGAAAGAGCTCTTTCTGCAGAATCGGCATGTTTTCCCCAGGAATTTTAATTTTCCTATCGGGAAACAAAAGCTCCTCGGTAGCAGCGGCTTGCCCAGCGAGAAGCCTGTCCCAAGGCGCGGCAGCCCCGGTGGCGGGCGGCCAGCGCGGCCGGCTCCCGGAGCAACCGCTTGGGCCGGAGCCAGGCCGCCAGAGCCCGGAGCAGCCAGGTAAGCGGAGCCCGGGGGAAAGTCCAGCCCGATGTGAACTGCTCTCCCAAGGCTTCCTCTCCCATGGGTAATGCCGAATTCTAGTCTTTCTGTCCCTGCTTGGGAACCCAGAAGCAAGCTGACCACAGGGTCTTTTTCATCGAGTCCTGTCTCCTCGCAGAAGTTATTGCTGCTGTCTTTGCTACTTTACCTCCACTTGCAGCCTGTGCCTCTCGGTTTCTCCTCTCCCACAAACAGCTCCAAGTGCCTACATCTAGCAAGGGACTTCCTCCTGACACACCTGCATGGAGAGACGTGCTTTCCCTTGCTGTCCCATGAGTCCCACACAGCGCAAGTGGGAATGACTGCAAGCCCTCAGCTCCAGCATTCTTACTCCAATAAACCATAGCGAGAGAAGGGGCCTGGGACCTCAAGCTGCACAAAGCATCATTGGGATGTCAGCTCCTCACAAGGACCTATTTGCCTGAAAGCCCTAGAAACACTACTTCAAAGAGCCAAGATACAGATTTCATGGATACTCTCCATGGGACTGAAGACAATTGGGCAGCAAATGGACTCAAAAAGTAAATTTTCACACTTTGAGAGATGGAAACATAACATTAGGGTTCACATTTTAAAGTGTTCATCCATTTCTAATGCTGGAGACTTCAGACATCCACACCTGGGAGGAGTGGTTCCAGGCAAGCCAACAGTAAGAGAGGGTTTCTTTGAAGACTATGACCTACGATACCTGACAAAGGTCACACGGGGAGTAACAGAACAAAAACTGCAGCTCAAACACTCCTACCCCCAGTTTAATCTCCACACTCCAATCACTCCGCATTAAAGCACATCCTTTCATCCTACTCTCAAAACATGGTTATTACAAAATGCTTACTTAAAGGTTAAATTTTAACATGCAGACACCAAAATACTGCTAGAAATTAAACCAATCTCCATTAACACATCCCCACACCCCAGAATAGCCCTCGACAAATCAAGCTGAATGCATGCAGGGCACCAAGGCTGGGGGAGTAATTCTTAAGATTGTTCAAAGCCACCAGAGAAGGGGACAAGTGAAGATGCCCACCTTATTCTTCCCTGTAATACACAGCACACCTCACCTACAACACCAGAGTGCAGACTCACTGTAAAAAATACTGTGTGTTAGCACCTCATGCCTGGGCGCTTTAAAATAGAAAAACTCCATGGTTTTGACCATAGCTACTCCTACAACACATCCCAGCTCATCACTGCTTAGCAGTAAGCTGTATGTTACAGTCTCTCTGTAAACCACATAGTCTGGAGGACTGCAAAATAGAGCTATTTTGACTCTACAGGAAAACATCTGCAGCAGCTGCAAATGTCCATTCAGATTCTACCAATATTTGATAAATAAAGCACTTACTGACTGACGAAACTGAAGGAAATGCAACCACGTAAATTACCTAGGTATGGGCTGAAGGACTGTATTCAATGCAATGTGCACCTTGTTGCTTGACAAATCTCTGTTTCCATCTGTCCTTAAGACAACACTTTAAATTATTCTGATGCTGGTGAGAGCTTTAGATTGCTTTTCAGCAGGCAAAACCGAAGGAAATTCGGGCTGAACAAGGTAGCTGAAGGCCTAGAGCATCATTCCTGTTATCCCCAAATGACACCGGTTACACACACGCTGCGTCAACGATCCATTTATTGGAAGCTCCCCAAAAGAGGTGACAGCATTTTCAGGGTCCTCGCCATCACCTGCGACTGAGCTCCTAAACGTATACCATGCAGGATGAGGGCTCGAATACACGGGGCCATAAAACTTTAACGACAAATACCCTCACTCCCTCCTACGTACAGAGGAAAACGAGTGTTAAACTACGCAAAACCCGGGAGGATAAATAAAAAGGCACCGAGCGGAGCCGCAGCCCGTGTTGCCAGGCTGAGGCGCTCCGAGGACGTGCCCCGGGCGGGTGGCGGTGCGGGGGGCCGGGGCAGCTCCACCGCGCGTCTGCCAGCGCTCGCAGCCTGCCGGCATCCCGGACAGACCCTTCCGGCAGGGACACACACACACACCGTGCCCGGCCGCGGCTCCCGAGGGCGCAGTCCCTGCCCGCGGCCGCCTCCCCGCTGCCCACCGCAGCCCCCGCCCGCCCATTCCCCGCACGCAGCAACGCGGCCTCGCCGCCCCCCGCCGGCTCCTCCGAGTCCCTCCAGCCCCGCGCGGAGCCCCTCGGGCTTCCCGGCCAGCGCCCGCGGCGCTTCCCCGGCTCCGCACACCCAGCCTCGAATTCCCCCGGACCCCCGTCTCCGGCAGCGCTGCATCCCGCGCACGGCGGCCTCCAAACTTGCCCCCGCGGCACCTTCCCCCGGGACCCCGCACCCCCGTCCCCGCCGCCATGCCCCGTCCGTCCCTTACCGATCAACTCTTTGGGGACGTCGGAGCTCTCCTCGGCCATGGCGGCGGCGCTGCCCGGCGCCCGGGGGTGCCCGGCGGCGGGGCTGCTTCAGCGGCGCGCCGTCCCTGCGCCGGGCGAGGCGGGCATGCACCCAGCGGGCGGGGAAGGAGGAGGGCCGGCCGTGCGCCTGGCTGCGCAGCGCGGGTGTGTGTGCGGCTGCGAGCGCGGGCGGAGGGAAGGGGCTTCTCCCGCCCCCGCGGAGCCCGCTCCCCCCGCGCTACATGCCGCCCCCGGCTGCCGGCGCGGCCAGGAGGGGCATTTCCAGGGAGGGATGGATGGCCCGCAGGCGGCCGTCAGGCGCGGCGCTCCGCGCTCACGGCGGCCCCCGCACCGGCTCCCCCGTTCCCGCCTGCGCGCCGCCCGGCTCCCCCGCCCGGCACCGGCGGGAGGCGGCGGCTGCCCCCGCCCCGGGAGGGCTGGCGTCCGCACCCCGGCCCGGCCCGGCCCCCGAACCGCGCGGGAGCCGCCGGGAGCCGCCCGCGCCCACCGAGCACCCGGCCACAGAGCGGGAGGTGCAGGCGCTGGCGGCCGGGAGCATCGCCCTTAGGAAGCCATCGCGGCGAGGGAGGAGGAGGAGGGCAGCGGGCTCGGAGATTTAGCGCGGCGACGCCGGCCCCTCCTTCGGCCGATGCCGCCGATCGGCGCTGCGGCGGGGGCCATCTGCCGGCGACCGCGGGCGCCGCGGCGGCACCGGCCTGGCCCGGCCCCCGCCAGCGAGGGACCACCTGAGGCGGCGGCAGCAGCAGCATCGGCCCTCCCCTACAGACCGCGCCTTGCCAGCTGCACCCGCAGCCTTTGCCCCGCGGGAGTTCTCCGCTGGGTTAAGTCAAACGGGCTTATGCTACGAAGGGGGTGGTTTTCATCGTCAGGTCAGTCCTTGCCACCTGGGAATGGGATTGCCCAGTCCCACTCCAGAAAAGCTGGATCACTTCGAGACCTGGAAGAGGCTAACCTTTGGTCCAACACTCATCTGCCTCTCCGTCGCTCCGTCACCTTATCTCCATGGGGACGGCGGCTGCCTCGGCACCTGTTGTGAGATAACACCATGGCTAGAGACGGCTTAGCAAACTCCTTGCGCAGGGAACCTCGGTGTTGTTGAGCCTGAAGGGAAGTTGAAGGGAACCAAACATGCTTCCTTTCCCAGGGCCAAATTAAAATCCACAAGTTGCAGCGTTTTTGCTTGTTGCACTTTGCCACTGAGGATTTTTGTCATGCGTTAACAGCCACATTATAGAAGCACAGCACGCAAGCTGCCTAATTGCACTCATAAATATGAGCACAGAAAGATGCTTATTGGGTGAGAGTGAAGGAAGAGGTTTGGCAACCCTGGAAATTCTTTGGCTTGCTTCTGGTAGTGATGCCTGGCTTCAGTGGAAGGCTCATTTTCACTGCAGCAGGACCGCGATTGGTCACCCTCCATCCTAAAGGAGCGGATTACTGCATAAACCTCGTAATTCAAGCACTCTAGAAGTGCGTGGTGGATCTGGGAGATCAATGTCATTTATGTCTAATTAAGAAATCTGAAATGCATTCAGTGAGAGCAGCAATGTGAATCCAGTAAGAGTTATTTTGCTGGTACAGTTCCACACTGCTACTGTATACCACAGTCTTTGGAAGAAACATGACCACTTTGAAATTCATGTCACTTGTCAAATAAATGTGTCATGTTTTCTTTGGCACCAACCAGATCTCTAAATTCTCTCAGAGCTGATTTTACCAACACAGATACCATTACTACTGAGATGGATACGATTTGCAGTCTTTACAGTTTGCTGTTTTCACGTAAAGAATAAACATATCCTTTAAAGAAAATAAACAAAAAGTGACTATATTAATAAAAGAATAAAGCAAGTGATGTAGTTTTAATACACAGCAAAGTCATTCAATCTTATCTGGATATTATATGTATCTCTCAATAAAATACACTATATTTATTCCTTTTCTCCTCTGGTCTCTTTTCCTTACTGTAGCTGCATCCTTTTATGATGGACACAGAATACCTGCTGACCTCTTCCTTCCTTTTCTGCCAATTTTTCCTTGTAGCTCAGCAGAAAACTGCATTTCTTGCTCACTGGATACACATAGACTTACTTCCACCAATGAACCTGGGCCTGGGTTCTTTGTTTTGGCAGGAAACAAAAAAAAAAAAATAAAAAATTGAGAATTTCATATCTTTTCTAATACCCAGGAGGGAAAAGTTAGACCATCAAGTCTACATAAGAAAGGCCATATAATTTCATATAGTCACTTATGTATTGAGTTTAATTCCCTGTCTTCAGCTATCACTATTCACCTGCTCTACAAAAAATACATATATTTTGGACCTATGTCCTCTTAAGCATGCCAGTTTCTCATGCTACTACACCACTGTCTTGTTTCTGACACAGTATTTGAAGCATGGACCTTGCCTCTTTTGCTGCTGCCAGACATCCACAGGCCTCTCAGTATGCATCAGCTGCAAAAATGATGAGCTCCTTCCATGCCTGCCTGCCTGCCTGTAGCATTCTGCTGGAATACTCCTCCACCCCAGTTTCCTACCACGAGCTGACACATACGGTGAGCCCAAGTTGAGTAAAGAAAAAAAAAGAAGAATGAATGATGGCAGCAGGCAGGGCTTTTTTTTTTGTTTTGGTTTGTGTTTTTTAATTAGTAGCACTAGGGGTTAATGGAGCACTGCCAAGGCTACTGTATAATTCCTGCTCTGGTGCTTAGGAGACTGGACCTGGTTCAAGGTAGGGAAGGTACAAACTAAGCACAGGTGGATTAGTGCTCCCAAAACTAGGTTCAATCAGCAGAATGCATACTTTCCCATTCATTGTTCCCTAGTCAGGAGGTAGAACATGATTGCCCAGGCAGGCTGCTGCTCCTGCTCCTCCAGCCACAGTAATGCCCAGGTATTGGCACTATCACAGTGTCAGTCTGGCCTGTCAAAACAAGGGTGTTTCTAACCCAAAGGGCCCATGTCTCAGTGCAGAGAGGACTAGACCACCATCCCAGAGATCCCAAACAACTAACTTCCAGAGTCTCCAGTCTTCCAGAGTCTCTGGAGAGACCAGAGACTATGGATGGTGGTAAACTCTCCTCCACAGTTTACAGGCAAAGCCTCACCAGGGGAGTTTGCTGGCTTTGCAAGAAGGTGTGATTTCCATCCTTTCCTGTTGACCCTTACTCTCCACCAGTCAGCTCAGCAGGGATGCAGGTGTCACTGGCATCTTTCCCAGTGGCAAGGATGCTTGAAGAAGTTCAGCCCCCTACAGCAAGTCATCCATATCCACTTGTAGCTGTTTACAACTTTCCATGTTGTGCCAGTGTGAAACATTGTTTTACTGTCTTGTAATCTGAATGAGTGGAGGGGGGCAGAAAGGGGATTTTTGTCATTTCAGTAACTGAATTTTAATTATCTTTTATCCCTCCTTGCCCACCAATAGAGGCACACTGGCACAGCTGAGGAGAACAGAAGTGCCCAATTTAAACTGCAACAACAGAAGCAGATGCAGATGGGTTTCCTGTCTGATTTCAGTGGCATTCCCCTAACTCTCAGGTGCACTTCATGCCCTGGCTGCTCCCAAGCAGTCCTGGCTATATTTGCAGGGCTTCGTAACCTCACTTCAGGGGCACTGGTGCAAATGATCACAATGTAGGTGCCCTAGTTATGATCACACTCCAGTAGAATCATAGAATCATCAGGGTAGGAAGAGACACATAAGATCATAAAGCCCACCTTTATGTGTCAGCCCAGCACTACCACTGAAACTCCTAAACCACGAAACCATATTACCCAGCACCAGATCCAGATGCTTCTTAAACACCTTCAGGGATGGTGGCTCCACCACATTCCTGGCCAGCCTATTCCAAAGTCTGACCATCTTAACAATGAAACTTTTGTTCTAATATCTAATCTGAATCCCCCCTTCTCAGCTTAAGACCATTTTCTTTAGTACTCTCACTGTAGGCACAGTAGAAGAGGCTGGCTCTCACCTCAACACAATCTCCTTTAAGGTGATTGTAGCAGTGCAGGAGTACTGCAACATTGCACATCACAAGTGCAGCAGGCACATGGAGATAGAAAGAGGCTACATGGTCTTCTGCCAGAGCAGAAGATCTTTGAAGTAATTTTAAAAGTCTTTCAAAGGATAACTGATTTGTCTACCAAAAGAATGGGATGTGTGTGGTTTTGTTGAAGATACTTTTTCTCTAAAGGCTGTTCAAGTTGTTGTAGTTCCTGGCATGACAGAAATGCTGATGAGAGTAGTGGGCTGGATCGTGTGTGGGTTAGATGGCTGCAGGGGACGTTGCAGCATCCAGAGCTTGTGTTTAACTGACAATAACAGAAGAGGGAGGGAGGAACTAAGAGCTTCAGAAGATATTGATCAGACATTGACACAGAAAGGGCTGTGGAGGGAAAATGTACTCAAAACTGCAGCCTTTATGCATCAGATTAACCATTAATTGCATGAAGTAATTTCTGATGGACTTTTGAGTCCACCTCTTGCAGGTCTCTATTATCATGGCACCTCACAAGCTGTACTGGCATGCAGTATAACATATTCCTGTTTCCCTGCCTGTCTGCTGCCCTTGTCCTTCTTCTCAGCCTAAATCCTGTCATCTCCTGCAGATAAGGCAGGTGTCAATATGAGTTGTTGCCAAGACGTGCACACTGTCATAAGGCAGGGTATTTATAGTCTCAGGCGTTGCATGTCCTCCCTGGCAACTTCTCTGACCCTTGTATAATGGCTTCAGCACTGAAGAATTTATTTTTTCCTGAGAAGCAGTAGAATGATGCTATCAACATCATCATTCTACATTGATCATTCATCAGTTGAATGATCCTGCTGAAGACAGTGAAAAGATTTCAGGTGCCAATAGCAGGTGTCAGACTGACATTCAAGTTACACCCTGAAGTCATCCTGCTGCATCAAGGTTGGAGAAACCATTGGTGATCCAATCTGATTTTCAAAGCTGCCTTGCAGCCTGGAATACAAGCTTGGAACATCCTATAAAAGACAGAACGTCTCATAGAAAGTAGTAGTAGGCATAAATGACCCAGGTTTGCCAGTTGCATTTCTAACAAATCCAAAGTGGTGAACCCTTTCCCAGCTATGCCTGTGCAATCCCATATATTCTGTTTCCTGCCCTTATTGAAAGCAGACAGAACAGAGCCATACTGCCTCATGCACCACAGTACTAGCCAGCCAGGCGTTTCCAAGAGCAGTGTCATTTAAGGAAGTGTTTCTTTTCAATCACTGCAATTATTATGAGCATTTTGAAGACCAAGAGGCAGCTATTCTGCCACTCTATGGAAGTATATGAAGCGCAATTAAGACACATGCTTCCAATTATTTCTGAGCCCAGTTGTTCATGAAATCTACACATCCATGCCAGCTAGCTTTATTTCCACTCAGCCTAAAAATAATTTTTAGCACTTCCAGTTTTGGGACCTCTCCAGTTGTTTGTTTGTTAAAGTTTTTACCCTATATATATTTTTCTGTTTATTGTTTATGTGTTGTGATAACATTAAATGTGATATTTAGGCCCCTCACGTTGATCACATATGTTTGGAAACATGTAGATATTCCAGGATTTAGGGATCTTTTGATATTATCTTTAGTTAGGAAAAGAGCAGAAAACAAGTACCTAGCTAATTGCATGATGATAAATATGTCTTGTGTTGATGGATGATCATATGCCTTCCTTGAATTTCACCAGCTGAGACAAAATTCATAGGGAAAAATGTGTGTCCTACATCAGTCATAGTTTGGTAAAGGAAATTACAGACTTTGCCAATAGTCTCCTGTTGTTGTTTGTGACTGAGTCTTTTCAAACTCTTTCCTCTGTATGCTTCTATGATTCTTTCACTACCTTGCACTCAAAAAAAACCCATTTTGTCTTGATTTTAAATAGTAAATGTAAATGGAGCGGCAAAGATGTATGTTTTGATAAGGCATACTTTGATAATAGTGTTAAGAAGAGAATTAAGAAGAGCAGTTGATGCCTTGTGAATATCTTAAAATGAAAAAAATCTATTGAAAAAAATTCTGGTTACTCCACTGTGTTTGGAGGGGGAAGGGATAAAAACAGGCTCCCCAGAGGTAAGTCTGGGAGGAGCATGACAGTGTTTGAGGGACAGAGCACTATCAAGGTCCTTGTCTGCTGTCTCAGTGGAAAGAGAGGATGGAGACCCATGCAAGGGTCATTGATATGTTAGAAACCACAAAGGTGCCTGCAGATAGTCAGGTTAGAAATAGGGCTTGTCTCTTCTTGAAGGTGGCAGGATCAATAACCCAGCTGAGGTACATCTACGCCAGTGCATGCAGCACAGGCTATAAACAGGAGGAACTGGAAGCCACAGTGCAGCAAGAAAACTATGACAAATTTCCACCACAGAAACATGGTGGGATGACTTGCACAACTGGAGTGCTACAGTGGATGGCTACGAACTCTTCAGAATGAACAGGCAAAGTAGGAGAGGTGGTGGGGTAGCCCTGTATATTAGTCAGTGTTTTGATTGTCTGGAGCTTGGTGATGATAGGGTTGATTGTTTATGGGTAAGAATCACAGGGAAGATCAACTAGGCAGATATCCTGGTGGGAATCTGCTATAGACCATACAACCAGGATAAAAGACAGATGAAATATTCTGTAAGCAGCTGGGAGAAGTCTCACAATCACTGGCCCTTGTACTCATGGCAGACTTCAACTTACCAGAGGTCTGCTGGAAATACAGCAAAGAGAAAATAGTCTAGGAGGGTCCTGGAGTGTGTGGAAGACACGACTGACAAGGGAGGCAACTAGGGAATGTACCTGCTGGGCAGATTGTTTTTAAGCAGAGGAGGAACTGGTGGGTGATGTGACAGCTGAAGCTTGTCTTGGGCAGATGGGAGGTTTAGGTTGAATATTAGGTAAAATTCCTTCACTGAAAGGGTTGTCAAGCATTGGAATACACTGCCCAGGGAAGTGATGGAGTCACTCTCCCTGGAGGTATTTAAAAGACATGCAGTTGTGGCATTTAGGGACACAATTTAGTGGTAGACTGGGCAGTGCTGCATTAACAGTTGGACTTGATGATCTTGGAGGTCTTTTTCAACCTAAATGATTCTGTGATTATTTTGCCATATATTTCCATATTCCTCTTGCTTCAAACATTTTTAGCAAGCATATTTGTGTAAAACAAGGATCATTGCTGCTATAGAGCTCATTTGCTTCTGCTGCTTAGCTTACTCATGAAAGCATAACCCTTTGCCTATCCCATCACACTTAGACATTTAGAAATTGTGTAACTGATGCTGAACTAGGGGAAAAAGCAGATCATTCCTAAACAAACTGTCTATACCAGCATCCTGTTTTTCTCTGTTCTGTATAAGGCATTTTTAACAACATATGGAAGACACTGAGCAAGATACTGAACGGAAACTTTACATTTTGCATCATTTAAAAAAGGTATGTGAGCATTGCAGCTACTTGGGTCATCTCTGACTAAGACAAGTTCTACCATCGTTAGGGTATGTGAAATCTCTCCTCTACTGGAGACTTTGATCATGTGAGATTTCTTAGCAAGCCTCTTTTTCTCACCATTGATTCCAACTTAACCAATCAACACTCCCTGATAGGTTTCCAGCCCTGTGATATTAACTGGTACCTGTAATCGAAGTGTTGAAACTCCACAGATATTATTTGTACTGGTGAGGTAACTGAAGAAGAAATTTCCTTTGTAGTAGTGAAGTGGGTGAAATGAACCTGTATAAAAATGAATGTGAAATAATTCTGACCTAAATTTCAAACTGAGCATGATTCTCTCTCCTTTTTAGTAGTTTGAACTTCTCTCTCAGCCTTTACTATTCTTACTTCTTCCCCTGAAGAAATAGCCCTTCCATCAATACCAATACCTTCCATTTAACCTAGCAACCTCTGCTGCAAAAAATATATTCTTTAAATCTCAAAAAGCATTCCCAGAAACAGCACATTCTGGAGAGGTCATTGACCATATGGTGTGTCAAGAGCCTTTAAGAGAGCATGCTAAGCCTAAATGGTGAGACACATAACTCTCCAGCTCACACTGTGATAGCCTGAGAGACAGGGGGGAAAAGGGTGAGAAAGGTGTGGGAAAAGTTATCTTGGATTATACTGCTTTGGGACCAGAAAAAGTGGAATATATAATGACTAAAGAGAACACTGGCAGCAATTACATGTGAATTTCAAGTGCAAAACAAGGTTTCTAGCTACACCAAATTATCAACCTTTTGAACTGCAGCCACTTTCAGGAAAAGTTTGGGATGTGGCTGGAACATGCAGGAATCTCCTTTCACACACAAGACCTGAACTCTGATGTGTGCTGTAGCAGTAATATTTGGTACGGTACTTCTCCCTTTGCACAAGCTTTTTCCTGTGGAGGAGCTTGCTCAGTATATTCTGAGAACCTCTACACACTTATGTTGGTAAACAATTTACAAAACTCTTGCAGAATGGTGTTCTAAACTGAAATTCTGTTGGTCTTTTTCACAGACTAGAGAATCTCTCAGCTTGGTACAGTGCTATGGGGGGGATTTTTTTTTATTTTTTTTTTTCCACTCATCTTTGCACCCACCTTGAAAATCCACAGTTATCTCTATATTCATGAGAACTCCCTATGAGGATGAGATCTTTCTAGAGCTCTCCTAGAGTTGTCCTAGATATTTTGTAAAATAAAATAAGGAACACCGGTCATCTCTGGACAGCTTATGGAAGTTTTACAAATAAAACAGAGAGGAATTAGCAAGCAGGGAAAGTAATGTGAACAAACTGCAAGAATGTCCTAGCTGCATGTTCCTAATATAAAACAGCATCAGATGTGGTATGGCAATGTAATAGGAATTTACTGGCAAAATGAGATTGCCATTTCCGGGTCTGGCCATAACAGGATATTAATATAGGAGTTCACTAACACAGTAAAGTTGAGGTCACATCAGGTTTTCTGGATGGATATACTTCATCAATGACTTGGAGAAAATTATTTTTTAAAGTGCTATTTTTCATATTCAAATCATCACTCTTCAGACCTGAAAAAAAATCCAGTGCAATAGGATTTTTTACCAACACACACAACCTCCTTTCATCAGCATACACGCATATGTTCATCTGAGTAGGTTTGCTTCCACATATGGCAATTTCAGTCTTAGTGAAAAATGATATCTTTAGGCTATTAATTCCAAGACATATTTTTAATTCCTAAGAGGGCTTATATCTGGGCACAAATGCCACTACTGAAACAAATGTTTTGAGAGGTTTTGGTTTGCTAAGTGGGCAAGAAACAATTCTTGCCATTTATTGTGGTCCTCAGAGTACTGCAAGGAAGTCTACCAATGACAGGATTTCACTTCACATCCCAGTTAGGTGTTCTGCCTACCAGAAAAAAAAAATAAATAAATAAAAAAAGTAAAATTTATATCAGTAGCTTTAAAAAAGCAGGAGAAACATGGCCACACCACATGTGTGTGAAGAGAAAGACTGTTTTTCTATTAATAAATTGAATGGCCTGGTGAGGAGTACTGAGACCAGCTCTGGGATCCCCAACACAGAAAAGGTGTGGACCTGTTGAAGTGATTCCAGAGGAGGACCATGGAGATGATTAGAATGTTAGAGCATCTCTGCTATGAAGACAGGCTGAGAGAGTTGGGGCTGTTCAGCTGGGAGAAGAGAAGGCTCCAGGGTGACCTTTCAGTACCTAAAGGGAGCTCAGAGGAAAGCCAGAGAGGGAGGGACCTTTTACAGAGGCATGTAGTGGACATGTAGTAGGACAAGGAGCAGTGTTTTTAAACAGAAAGAGGCTAGGTTTAGATCAGATATTAAGAAGAAATTCTTTACTGTGAGGGTGGTGAGGCACTGGAACAGCTTGCCCAGAGAAGCTGTGGATGCTCCATGCCTGGAAGTGTCCAAGGACAGACTGGAAGAGGCTTTGAGAAACCTGGTCTAGCGGGTGGCATCTCTGCCCATAGCAAGGGGTTGAACTAGATGACCTTTAAGGTCTCTTCCAACTCAAACCATTCTATAATTGTGTTGCTGGGTGATAAGAATGATGAGCATGTGGGGGCTTGTGTCTGTGCTAATGAGCTCCTTTAGCCTTCAAAGGGTCTGTGGACCACCTTAGTCATTATGCAGCGATGGAGAGTTGTTTGCTAGCTGGCACTTGGCAGCTCAAATCCAGGAGCAGCTTTTTAATGCAATGTTTGCTTTCCAGGGCTGAGAGGGGTTCCTGGTGCAGTTTATTTCTGGAATTTACATTAACCATAAGCATGCTCAGTCTCTCCTCCCTTGCATGGTGAAGGATGCTCAGAGAACTTCTCCAATACAGTGAAATCACTGGACATTTTGCTGCAGAGGCAGTGACCTAAAGCCAGCAGGACCAAAGGAACACTTTGAGAACAGTAGAAGGAAAATCACTTGTAAAATTCCTGAGATAAGCCACAAATATGAGGAGGTTGCAGATGAAAAGCCTGCCTTGAAGTTCCATGGAATGCCATCAGCAAAAACAGCTTAAGACATTTCTGCTTACCCTATTACCACAGTTCATAGTCACTTGACCGGGTGTACTGGTTTTGGCTGGGGCAGAGTTAATTTTCTTTGCAGCAGCCTATATGGTGTTGTCTTTTAGGGTTTTGATGAAAATCATGTTGATAATAACACAGGTATGTGTTAGCTACTGCTGACCAGTGCTTACACAGTGTCAAAGCTGCCTTTACTTCTCACATCAATGCACCGAGTGGGCTGGGCAGGAGGTTTGGAGGGGACAGACATGGGGCAGAGCTGACCTCTGTGACTAAAGGGACATGCCATCCCATCCCATACAACATAATGATCAGCAAAAAAAGCTGGGGAGGAGCTAGCTAGGGCTGCTGTTGTTTGAGGACTGGCCAGGCACTCAGTGCTCACAGTTGGCTCAAGGACAGCAGTTGCTATATCTTGCATCATTTGTCTTTCTTGAGTGGTTTTTCTGTTATTGACTTGTGTGTGTGTATCTGTTTCTGAATTTTTTTTTTGTTTCTTTTTTAGTTTCCTTCCCTTTTTACTTATTAAACTGTTTATCTCAACCCATACATTTTCTCACTTTGCCCCTCCTATTCTCTCCCTCAGCCCATGGTAGGAGAGATCAAACATCTGTGAGGGGCTGAGCTGCCCACCAGGGCTAACACACAAGCCAGACTGTTTCAACCCTTTGCAGGGCTGTACTGAAATCCAGGTGAGAAGATCCACATCAAAAAGAAATCAGTGTATCATGATATTGAAATCACACTCATAAAGAGCAGACACTCCAGAAAAATCACAGATGATCTTTTAACTTGCTGTGAATGCTTAAGACCACACTGCCATTTCTCTGAGCTCAAATCACCATTGGAAAGACCACACACTAACTGAATGTATTTGCTATTAGGAAGGAATTACCCAGATAGTTCTTCAGAATGGAATCAATGATCTGCAAAGCACAAGTTTATGAATAACTATTTGCAGTTTCTAATCTCCAGCCTGTATTTGGATCTCAATTACAGATGCCTCCCAGTCAGGGGAGCAGAAACAAGATCACATTATTTAAGGTAGGACATAAAGATTGCAAATAGAAAACTGTATGACTGTGTAATGTTCAGAGTTTGTAAACTGTCAGCAGTATAGGTCAAATGGTATTGTTTGTTTCCCCTCTGGACAATTTACATAACAAACTAGTATAACAAGAACAACTTATTTCACAGTCAGCCTGAAGTTTGCTTTTAGCATAGGAGCACCAGTCCTCATCAAGTTCCAGTGCTCAAATGATCTTTGAAAACAATTAAGGGTTATCTCCCCAGTGGAATAATGAATTTTGTCAGAGATTTTTGGAAGCATTTTCCCCAGTCACCACTTGGTTGTCATTTTCTGTAACATCATTTCTCAAAACAAAAAAATATATCAGATTATTATGATTATATGCAGTAAAACAAAGCAATGACAGGGATGAGCTCTTCTTCAGTTTTTTTTCATCTTCATTTCAACAGAAAGGATCCATTTAGCAGCCTTCAGTCTGCCCCTAAGTGGTTAATGTAGTGTTCAGAGCAGGTTTTTATTACCCTTTCTTCCTTTCCTGCCTCACTGCACACACACTCATCTTTTCTTTTTTTTCGTGCAACTTGATGCTTTTGGTTCCTTTCACTATGTATTATCTGCTGCTGGCAGTAATCTTAGCTCTTCAACTGACAGCAAAATTATGAGGTGCTCAGTACAAGATGACAATTTTCCTTTCCTCATTCTAATTCATTCGTGCCGCCATCAAGGAATCAGCGTCATCTTTTCAACACGTTAACAGCTCTCTGCTGATAGAAAGTATTAGCCCCCATTCTTCAGCAAGAGGTCAAAAATTATTTTTGTTTTGTAACAACCCATTAGATTTCATGCTTTGGAAAATTCCATTGCTTTCTGATATCAAACAGCTAGGCTGTTGTCTTGGTTGGCACAGAGGGAAGAGAGGGTTTGCTGTGAGAGTCAAGTGACACAGGCAGCTAAAATACTTTCCTAGAGAGGACTGTAGTCTACCATCAGTCTGGTTGATTACTTTGGTTACTTGCTTGCTTGGGTTTTTTTGGTTGTTTTTTTTTTTTTTTTGGCCTACTCTTAAGAAAGTCTCTTCATTTTGATATTCACACAGAGGCTCCTGGCATTGTTTTTTCTACCTTTAAAATAGTTTTTAACAAAATGTTGCCGTAGGCTTTTTGAAAGTTAAAAGAATCTGGGTTTATATATAACCAGACAAGATGTAATCTATTTCTGTATACATGGCATGGCTTTATTCAGTCTCCCATATAGCTGAACTTATCTGGGTAGTGAGTTCCCTTATTCCCAGGCAGCTTCTTAACAGGAAATCTTGGTCAGCGTTACACACACTCATTTGCATTCAGTGTAAGAGAAGCTGAAAATCTTTGTCAGAAAACTTGCATTAAATTGTTCAGTGAGCACGGTTGTGTTTCTGTTGGGTATACAGGCAGATTACAGATAGGGCCTGAAATGAGCCTGGCAGCAGACAGAGGGGTCTGCAGAGACTGAGGCTCTGCTGACCCTGCCAATGTCCCCAGGCACTGGAGCAGAGCCCAGCTGACCAGCTCAATTCAAGGACACATGAAGCTGGCAGTGACGCTCCTTGTGCTGCAAGCAGACATATGGATATGTTGGTTTTCTTACCCCTCTTTTAATTGTAGCACTTGGAATAAGATGAAACCAAAATAAGGAGAAGAAGAGATGGAAACAACCTGGTTAAAAATATCTTATACAGCGAGTATGCAGTAAAATATGCATACTGCAATATTTGCAGATAGGGCTGTGAGGAAGTAGAGGTGGAAAGCTGTGGGTTTGGGTGAAAATAGAAGTTGAAGAGCTAATTCAGCATTCACCTCAGGAGTGTCAGAGCCCTGGCAGAGAAATCAGCAGGACTCCTGAGATCTGCAGCCGCAACAGCAGGACACCCAAAGGACAGTGTTTGAGGAAGAGAAATCTGTTCCTTTGGGGCAGAGGTGGACAACAGAAAAAAAACCCATTAATATTTTGAAACTCTTGAGGAGATCCAGTTTTCTTTTACTCCATGTGCCAGCCGCAATTGCTTCATGCCTCTCCAGGGAGTTTTGAGGGGCTCCTGGCGAAGGGTGTAGGCTCTTCCACCCCTTGCTGAGCACGAACACTCTGACACAAATCAGGCTGACTGCTCCTTTCCAAGGCCAGTATTGTAGGCACATTTCCCAGGAAACTAGCAGCTCTGTGAACCTTTGGTTTATTACTGTTACCTTGGGAGTAACTGTATCTATTTCTAGTTTTACATCAGACAGAATCTGAAATTGATGTTCCTTAATAAACAGCAAAATGTTTGTTGTCATCATCTCTGGGTGAACACACATAAAATTAGACCTTTGGCAGACCTGATTTATGTTCTACCTGCACCTAAGAGTGATCTTCAGGTTTTGTCCCATGCTGGCCTGTATTGTTGGATTTAAGTATTCAGCTGTGATTCAGCAAAAGGAGGGAAAAAACTGCAAAAAACACAAAGACTTCACTCCTCCTCACTCTTCCCAGCTGCACACACCCGATCGACTCATTTCCTTTCCCAGCAAAGGAATTAGGCCCCCGCAATGCAGTTATTTCCAAAACAAGGATGCTCAGCCATAAAACTTTAGCTTTTGTGTTAGGAAAAATGTGCCAGATGTCCTTGCTGCACAAGGGACGAGCCTGGAGACGAGCACACAGCGTACACCAGTTAGTGTTGGGGAGATGCAATATCTGCCAATGTATTTAATGCAACACATGCCAGCACACTGAGCGCAGAGTGTGCCAAAGCTGCTGAGCTGTGAGACAGCAGGAGATGCTCACCCCAGGGGATGGAAGCTGCCCAGTGAAGTCTTTTTAGTTCCCTGTAGTACTTACACAAAGTAATCTCTCCTGAAGCAACTTCCCGCTTCACCAGACTTACCATCCTCCTTCCCTTTTTTTCCAAGGCATTACATTATCATTTGCTTCTTATTCCCTTGGATGACCTACCTAGTTTATGCTAATTCTCTTATGAAGTGCAGCTTCTCCCTAGAGACCTTTCACAGGGCAGTGTTTTGCACTGTTTTCCTGTGCAATGATGATTTCCCCATGAAACAGGCTTGATTTGAAAGAGAAAGTGTTTCCTTGAGCTGCCAGCTCACTCAAGTCTCCAGCAGCTGAGCTGGCTTTCTTCCACCTTAAGCCGGAATGACGCTAGTAATCGAGGGTCGTGCTGACAAGCTCCGGGCTCCGGCTGTGCCTGTGTGGCCGTGTGGCCATCAGCTGATGCTCTAAGGGACAGCTTGCTCTCTCTGGTGGCTCTAGCACCGTCACATGGGGGAACCCACTGCAATGGAGCCAGCAGAGCTGATGGCGGCCAGTGATGCTGAGGGGTGCATGAAAAGCATTCACGACTAACTAAGACCTGGAGATACCTCCTCAAGTGAAAACACACCAACTTTAATCAATTTTCAGAGTGTGAGTGCACTAAGAGACTATTTTGCTGTGGACTGGACAGAAAAAAAAAATTTCTCCCCTTTACAGCTTTTTCCAAATGTGTAAGAAATCCCTAAAGGAAGACCAAAATGCCTTCCTCCTCCCTAATATGACACCATGGAACATAAATTCATGCATATTCAGATCTTACTCATGGGGGAAAAAATATAGCAGCACTGAGACAGTTCAGAATGCCACTAAATTACACGTGCCGCGCAATTTGTATTTTTCCTCTATGGCAAATCAGTGCTATTCTCTCCTGCTAACACTCAGTGTCGGTACTTGAATGCTGAATCGCCACTCAGAGCACACAGAGTTCACCCAGGGAACCCAGAGGGGATTCAATGTCCATTAGCTATGGAAAAAGGGAAAAATGTCTCTGCTATATTTCAGCTGGACTGTTAGTGCTCGCTAGGATTTCTGAGGACAGAAATGCTGTTTATAAAGCATCACTTGGCAAGAAGGTGTTTCATAACTGAAACACAGTTGAAAAATCTGTCTGTTTAACAGACGTGTAAATGCTGAGCTTTTTGAAAGCCTGACTTTTCCTTTTTTGTCACTGTTTTTTCTTCTGTCACTTGTTATTCTGAAGTGTTAAGTGTTTCTGGATGTGTCTCTAAAGCTTTCTTGTTTTTTTGCTGATCTTTTTCACATCTTCATTAAATAGAAACATATTGAGGAGAGTGCAACTTTTTAATATATCTCACCAAAACTGAAATACTGCAGGAAAATAACAATGGAATTGAGTTTTGAGTTTTGATCCATTATCTATGCAGGAGAGCTGTGTATCTAATATTACAAAGCATGAATGTGATCTCCTTACAAGGTGAAAGGAGAAGATTTTGCAGTTGAGTTTTATGCTTGTCCTTGCATTTACTGCCTTTTCGTCCTCTTTTTCCCTAACTGCTCTTGATCCTGTAGGAGCCATAAACTTTGCTTCAGCTCTGCTTGAGAGCTGTATACCAGCCATTAGTTCTTGTGAGTAAGGAATGACACCTTGTGGCCATAATGTGCCAAAATAAAAATAATCCTATTACATTTTGAACCATCTGTCCATTGCTTATAGGGCAAAGTTTTCTTTATCATTTCTTTGAGGAAGCAGAGAAATTTCAGTATAAATAAGGGTTTTGGGGGTTTTGTTTATGTTTTTATATTGCTAAGAACAACTAAACTTCTCCCAGGGAGAGAAAATAGTTTTTGAGGCTTTGCTCACCTAGAAGCCAGACAAAGTTATTTTACTCCAGCCAGACTATCCTTAGGGAGAAGTTTGCTCAAGGATCATCTCACTGGGAGACTTCATTCCTAGCCCTTTGCCAGAATTTGAGGAACAGTATTTCTCCATAAAACCATTTGCAAGCAGGAGTAGGATGATCTCCCAGTGGACTTTTCTGAAACTATTAGCCTTGGTCGCCCTGCCCTTTGTCAGACCTTTGCAGGGCAGACCTTGGCCTAGGGATCAGAAGAAATGTGTGAAAGCGCCATCATAATCTGGGGACAGGATGAGTTTTGGCTTCAGGATATTGTTTCTGCTTCCACCATAAAATTTAACAAATAACCTTTGAGATTCTCTTTAAATTGCTGGTTTCTTAACTGTCCTACTAGCAAAAAACATGGCTCAAAACCTTTTTAGCTCAAGGAAATGGGAGTGTAATGGGCTTAAAACAACCCTTACTCCAACCTAGCATTTCTTCCTATGTGGTTATTCATTTTTATTGTTTAAATTGCACCAATTCCTAGGAACATAGGGGTTTGTACTAACAAAATATTCAGAGGCAGTTAGACATCACCTCATGCCCTCTGTGTCTACATAGTGGATAAGAAGTATCAGGTAGGCAAAATGGTTTAAATCTGATGATGTGTACTGGGAAGATAAGACAAGAGTGAAAGAGGGAAAAAACAGATATTCCTGCTCATCCACTGAGTTTAGGTGATGTCAGATGAGACTGATTTGTACTTCATCATGGGAAAGGTGAATTTTTAGCAGAGATGCCAGAGAGTGTAGGTCTAACTTCTTCAGGTATTGGCTGAAAGCTTTGCCCAAGGGAAAAGAAAGAGCATAAGGAAGACAATGCAAATCATCTTCCTGCTCTTGAAAAGTTCACTGGGTGAGTCTGGAGGCTGGCAATGAAAGCATTACCTGACTCAAGCTCAGTCTGTTTTGCCTGTGCAGAGTGCATAACTTCTCCCAAAGTACATCAGTCATCTCCTAGAGATGCCCAAGGGAAAAAAATCACTGACTTTTCTGTGGGTGACCATTATAATGATGTAAATGGCCATTTGTCCACAGCGACAACGTCAGACACTTTAACCTATGCAACAAATGAAGTCAGAGTAACCCAGACTTTTGAGCTCTGTTTCTTTTTGGGCTTTAAGAGCATCTTTTAATGAACCTTCATGAACTTAAAAGCTGAAAGACTCATCCAAACCTCTCTCCTAAGCAAAGGGCAATGCCTGTTCTGGACTTCCCAGTTTTGATTAGTATGTTTTGCATGAACATTTAACTTGTGCAGGAGCCCTTCTGGACATCACATATCGTTCCAAGATACACAAACCTTTCAAAGCACAGCTGGAAAGGGCCCTGAGGAATGTCATTTCACCCCAATCTGAACATGGAGTTACATCAAATGCTCTCCAGAAGCCCCTTCCAATCCAAATTTTTCTATCATTCTCTAAGCAAGCTGTGTGACATGTCAAACCAAGTCTCAGACCAGAAAGCTGTCAATAAAGCTGTGATTAGGGCCTTTGTTTTGAAGAGAAACTCAAGCCTAACTCACAATTTATTTACATCATAATGCAATTGCTATCACTCTGCTGGAGACATGGGATGCCTCTTTTTGTAATTTTATTACAATTATTTGGAACTTACTTTTCAAGTTTCAGCTTTTGAAGGCTGAAGGTTTCAGAATTTCAGAAGGAAAAGAATGTGCTTGTGGGATTGAGGCAAACTACTTTTGAAACACTATTTTTCAGACTCGATGATTTGTTTGTATGTTCTGGATGGCCACTGATGTTCATTCACAGTAGTGCACTGAGTTCAAGTCTTTGATTCTCTGCAATAAGCCTAAAAGATTATTTTTATATAGTCATTTGCTTCAGAGGGGAGCGAGGCAGGGAAGAAACAATGCCCAGAAATGTTTCATTAGACATAATTTTTCTAAGGCAGTCAGTTAGTAAAAGCATCTGAGTCATGAGCCAGTGGAAGTAAAAGTTTTTGTCAAACTGGAGAGAAGTTTGAATCCATTTGTCTGCTACCTGGTCTCTTGTGCAACCTCAGTTTGAGAATACACAGTTAGAATACAGGTTTAGATTTTTCTTTGGCTTTGAGTCATGCCATTAGGGTCTCTGTCAGATTTATAAAGTCAGAAATCATGAAGGAAAATGACTGCACTGGGACTCCATATAATATTAGCCACAAGAGGTGGTTTCTTAGTTTATGTCCATTGCAAGAGGTGAGCAGCACATTCTGACAGGATTATTAAAACAGACAAATTATCTTAAGGGATAGTGGGACCTAAATAATAACTCATCTTTAAAAAGACTAAGTGTCACCTCCTTCTCTCTTTTAAGGTAACCAAGTATGTTATAATTATAGGAGATAATTAACCACTCCTTATTCTATTGAATATTATTTAAAATTCTGGAAGCATAGTTATAATCACCATTAGACAAATATGAAATCTGAATCCAAGAAAATAAATTTGCTTATAGAAAGTCAGCTGTGAAGTCTGAAATGCAAACAGGGTGTGAGCTTCCCCCATAGTCTCTGATATGGGACTATACACCATGGTGCTTGCAAAAGCATAACTCTGAATAAGAAAGACAAATTTCTGGCCTGTGAAGTTCCTGGATTGCCGTGTTTAGAGTCATAATTGCCAAAAGGTAACTTTAAAGAGAAAAATGCAGAATAATAGAATATTATTCTCTTCATCAGGGATGAAGAGAAAAAGTAGCTACAAGAAAAAAGAATACAGCTAAACCCAGGAAATCTGAGACAAAATTAACAGATGAGTTGATTAACAAGGCTATCAAAAATGATACTTTAAAAGAGTAAGTAAGGGAGCAGGCTTCAAAGGAAAAGACTGAAAGTGGCTCAATAAATTTAGGCATGGATATCACTTAAAATCATACTTACTTTTAATTAAGAGGCCTTTAGAGTAACACCTACTTATCTAATAAAAACATCCTAATAAAGTGTTTCAAAGGTTCTCAACAGACACAAATTTGCTGTGTACTTTCTGATGTTCTCCTTGGGTGCAGCTTTTCAAGGGGGAAAACTAAGTAAAGTCACACTGGAAGCTTCAATTTGAACTCCACTCTCACAGCAACTCCTATTTTAGGCATCCTCCTTTGCAGAAACACAGTCCTATAGACCCTGAGTTTATCCATCCAAAAGGGTTAAGCAGCTCATTTAGCTCTCACACCTGTGAAATAGATAGCCTCAAAAGCCTGGTTTAATAAATGGTTTAGCTGCACTGGGTAACTCTCTGAAAGGGGAAAAAGGAAGTTTAGGAAAAGATTAAGGAAACAACAGAATTTTGCCTGAAGTACAATATTTATTTATTGACCCCTAAGTGGTGCAGCTGTATTTTCAATGTTTGATGTGAAAAAGCTAAGATAAATATTTCGAGAGGTATGACTGTCATGTCTCCCGCCGTTATTCTAGGCCAGCAAACTACTTTGAAAGCTTTTTTTTTCCAGAGGTGAGCTTCCTGCAGTTTTTCTGACTCAAATCTATATACACACATGGGAAGCATTAGATGATTTTCTAAATCTTCCATGTTTGATGCTTTGTGGCAGGTCCTGCATGATAGTTGAGCACAGAACAGGAAATGTCTCATAACTACCTAAAAAACTTCTCTGTGTACAGTGGTGTGCCAAGTTTATTGGCAACAAAATCCAAATGCTTTCCAATCTTTGAAATTGTTTCTAAAAATATTTAGTATATATGTGATCATCCAGTTGAGATTTCTGGAATGATTAATCCAATTAATTTTAGAAGAAATTGCCTTCAGGCCAGCAAATAAAATGCAAGAAAGCATTAATTAAGATCACATACTGAACTTTAAATAATTAGAAGAAAACACTGTGTTGCCAAATACAAAATATATCCATGATCTCTTTGTTATCCCCTTTAAAGATTATATGAAATCTATGAATGAAAAAAACATTAAAAAATCATGCTTTTATAATAGGGTGAATAAGCTTGCCATATCTTCCCATTTAATAAAGAGTTGCAAAAGCAGCCGATTTAGTAGCAAAGAAAACTGAAAGCTTATTTTCCACATATTTTTTTAAATACACATTGAGGTCATGGCCCCACTGAAATGTGCAGCTGGAGGAGAGCACAAGGGGGAGGAAAAAACTGCAGCTGGAAGCAATTTTTCCATCATCACGCCTTGGCCTAGTCAAGGCTGTTTTGCATCCAGAGCAAAGTGGTCATTTAAAATCATATGTAGAAAAAAGTGTCATTCTGACCACACTTTTCATTGTGAAAAGCTCTAGAACAACAACCACCTGCTCTGACAGGGCAAATACTAAAGTCCTCTGATGTACTGTTGTGGAGAAATTACTTATTGATGCCACAGTCACACAAAATTCCCAGTCCCAACCTTGTCCTACCAATGTTGCTACTCCTTACAGGTTTCAGTCAGCTCTTGATGAGGGCTGGAATCTCTTTTTAACCTGAAGCCTTCAGAAGGTTAGCTGCCACAGACAGGGCGAGGAAGACAGTGGTTATCACAAACATTTGCAGAGCAATACCAATCCTGAGCCTACTACAATTGTTTAAGCCCCCTCTGGCAGAGCAACTCACAGTCTTAGGCCAACACCATCTACCCAAGATAAATGCAAACAGGCAGCTTTACAGCTAAACCTACACAGGAACAGAGTATATGTTTTCTGCTTTTAAGCATTTCAGAAATGTTCAGGGGGGGTGAACACACACATCCATTTAGCCATTGCCTTGACTTTTAATAAAAAAGAAAAAATTGAAAGAATTATCTTAATTCTATAGGGTAGTTCCAAATTTCAGATGGTTGGAGAGCCGAAAGAAAAGTGCTTCTCTAGTAACACAGAACATGGATGAGGACCTGAAGGCTGAATTACAAGACCACTCCCTGATACGGGATTGAGAGGTCAAGCCCTTGCCATAGCTTAGCCATGTCCCAGAAAGCACCTATGGACTGAGGGCAAACTCTCCAGGTAGCTTCTGATTTTGAACATCTGGGAAATTGTAATGATTTCAGCGGTGCATTACATATTTCAAAAGAGAAAACACTGTTGGACCTGATGTGCTGGATAACACAGACTATCCCATCCCATCCCATCCCATCCCATCCCATCCCATCCCATCCCATCCCATCCCATCCCATCCCATCCCATCCCATCCCATCCCATCCCATCCCATCCCATCCTCCTTGTACTGGGCCAGCTAGTGCAGGACAGGGTGGTTCAGCTCTGAGCTAGAGCATGTTGTCAAGGCACGAAGACTGACTATTCACCAGGTATTAATTGTTTGGGCAAAACCCAACATCAAATACTGGCATTTAAAAATAAACTGGAAAACGTTCCGTTTCCGAATTGAAAGCCAGGAGGAGCCGGTCAGTAGGTGGCACAAGAAGAGCACAGCACTACACTGCAGTACGGGATCTGAGCAGCCAGGGCTGTATCCCGAGCCAGCAATCCGGCCTTTCCCCCCGCCGCCTTGCAGTATTTATAAACCCTGTTAGCCAGTGATTTAACTGAATCATTGCACTGAAGCACGCGGAGTGAGGGGCTTAAGTGGAAGCTTTCTCTGAAATGCTCCTTATTCGATCCCACAGTGCACTGTGTACTCTGGACATCTCACATCACTACATCAATTGCTTTCAAGTATTAAACAAGGTTGAATACCAGGGCACAACAAAATAGAAATTTGACATGCCAAAGTATAGTGCTCCGACATTTAGCAGGGTTGTGGTTTTCTGTCTTGAAATATCTTGCTTATATTGCAGTAAGAACACCTCAAAGCCTTTTAGAGTGTTGGGGGAAATATAGCCCCACAACAGTCCCTTCTGCTGAGGGAAAGATTTCATGAACCGTGCTTGTTTACCAGCAGCATGTTGAAGAAGAAAATAGTAGAGCCACATGTCAGGGCTTGAAGCAGCAGTTTGTGGTCGTCACGATCTGCAGGAGGTCTCTGTCTTTCCAGAGGAATAGCAGCAGCTGCTAGACAACCACATTGCACTAGGAGGTCAATGGATTGAGCAGTTATATTTAACCTTAGGAACTTTGTGATGACTAAAAGATGTTGCCTTTGTTGGCTGATGCCTTCATTAGCTGTTGCCAAGGTTTTTCTTGTAGGTTGGAGTTCCAGGAGCACCATGACTGGGTGAGAACCAGCTTAACACTTCCTGTTTCTTCTGTGCAACTGCATGTCTCTTCTTCCCCACCAAGGTTTTAAAGGAAAATGCAGAAAGACACATGTGCTGAGTGTCCTGCCTTGTGACTCTGACATGTCATCATTCATTTACAGGAGGAAAATTGAAAGGGTGGTGGTATCAAAAACGATGTGCATAATTAAGCTTTTCTGAATCTCTCCTTTGCACTCTGGTGCCAGAGGACTGCACGCAAATCACACAGAATGTTATGAAAAAATAATACTGAATTGGAACCAACCAAGTGTAAAAATTATGACTTCTGCCTACTCTAAGATAAAAATACATCTACAAATACCTAGTTCTAAGCTTAGGTGTGTTTGTGTTTAAAAAAGAAAAAAAAGGAAAGGGAGGAGGACAAACATCAAATACTGAAGAAAACAAGCCATCATCAGCACAAATATACTCATCATTGTAATGTATTTTCCTTAAACAAGCAAAATTGAATCCTACTTAGCCCATCTCTTACATTATTCTATTTGTCTGCACGGTTCTAAAAGGACAATTATAAGCACTGTTAAAGCATAAAATACACCAAAGCTGTCATACCTTTCTCATTTCAGGTCTAATTTCTATTTCCAGCCCACACATACCTGCTGTTTTATCTCATTTATTCCTGTAAATTATGTGCATCAGCATAAGTAACTGATGACACTGAGATCACAGCTGTGCTGAATTCTAATAAAGAAGTGAATTTTCACCACCTAAAGTCCCCTGCACTCCTATTTCCTTCTTCCTCAAGTAAAAGAGGACAGAAAGCCTAATTCTGAGATATAATTTATTAAAGACCTGGAAATATGCTGGGATTGTCAAAGCAGCTGAAGCTGGGCATGGTGACCCAGGAATCCCTTTCACTCTGGTACAGCCATGGTTTCAGCACACCCAAGAACCACAGGATGAGTCTTTCTTGATGGAAATAGGTGATGGTGCCCACTGAAATACTGGAAGCAAGACAGTGGGGAACATATCCTGGGTCAGCTGCTCCCTGTTACGCCAGCAGTGTTGCCCACCACAGTATGTGACCAATTCAGTCTGACCAGTCTCCAAATGCACAGTGACAAAGACTCAGCGTGGATTCTTCATATTTTTCAAAGTGTTTCTGCACCATCCATAGCTTTAATTTCTGATCAGCTCCAAATGAATAATCTGACATGACTGTTGCTTGGCAAAATGTAATGAGTGTATGTGGAATTTCATATCTTGATTTGACAGTGATTTGTGGGTTTGGTTTTAGCTCTCTAGGCTGCTTGGGGCTCTCATGCAGACTCTGGTGTGAAATCCCAGTGTGGATGAGCTATTCCTGGGCTTTAATGCAATCTTCAGGGGCAAATAACACCGAGTTTTTCATATTCCAATAGAGATTCAAAATGCTACATTTAGTCCAGATCAGGATTAATCAAAAGAGCTTTAAAATGAAGCTCAAATGCATCTGCTGGGTTTTACCTATCATTACAATGACAGCACAAGATTTACCTGCCCATGTCAAGAGCAAAAAAATCAACGATGGCCCTTTGGATGACCCTACTGTGAGATTCAAATGGCAAGGAAACCTGACACCTGGCCATCCACCACTCTCCAGTTACACTGGCACATGTGGCAGGGCTTGCTGTCCTCCAGTCAAGCCTTGAGTGGTCTCAGCTGCATGTGGAAAGGGAAAAGCTTCAGGAATCCTTCTGGGTAGGATACAGCCTATACATTTGCAACACAGCCTATGTACACCAGACCCACATCTTAGATTTGCTCTTGCCTGGTAAAGGGTGTGCAGTGCATGTGTGGTAACCTCTTTCTTGTAATATAGGAGACGTTTAAAGTAAACCCTACAAATTTACTTGTTGAGGTAAAGCTTAAAGGTATGAGAGCAGGGCCTAAATTGCTAAATGTATGTACAGACTGGGAAATGAGATGCTGAAAAGCAGTGGTGTGGAAAGGGACCTGGGGCTTCTGGTCAGTGGCAAGTTGACTATGAGTCAGCAGTGCCCTGGCAGCCAGGAGGGCCAGCCCTGTCCTGGGGCACATCAGGCACAGCATGGCCAGCTGGGCAAGGGGGAGGATTGTCCTGCTCTGCTCTGAGCTGGGGCAGCCTCACCTCCAGTGCTGGGGGCAGTTCGGGGTGCCATAAGATAAAAAAAATATTAAACTATTAGGGAGTGTTCAAAGGAGGGAAATTAAGATGGTGAAAGGCCTCAAGGGGAAGCTGTATGAGGAGCAGCTGAGGTCACTTGGTCTGTTCAGCCTAAAGAGGGCATTGAGGACAGACCTCATTGCAGTCAAAACTTCCTCGTGACGGGAAGAGGAGGGGCAGGCACTGATCTCTTTGTGACAAGACCAGTGACAGAATGCGGGAGAATGGCCTGAAGTTGTGTCATGGTAGGTTTAGGCAGGATATTCAGAAAAGATTTTTCACCCTGATGGTGCTTGGACATCTGGAACAGGCTCCCCAGGGAAGTGGTAACAGCATGAAGCCTGACAGAGTTCAGGAAATGCTTAGGCACATTGTGTTCCCCTTGGCGATGGTCCTGTGCAAGGCCAGGAGTTGGACTCAGTGGTCCTCGTGGATCCCTTCTGACTCGGATTATTCTGTGAAATTCTGTGGTTGTGAACTCATCGGAGAAGCAGCTTTTTAGTTATGTTACAAAGTGCCTCAGGCAGCAGTGACAGTGTTGTAAGGGTCACTCTGGGCATTACTGTATATAGCAAAAGTGAAATGAGAATGCGAGAATGCTCACCACCCCTACCAGTGCAGCACCGACGTGGACTTGCTAAAGCTGTGTTGCCCTCACATGCTCCTGTTTCCTCACGAGGCAGTAGCGGGGCCGAGGTTTCAAACCCGGGCCATGATTTTGTGACGAGAGCGCACATGGGTTTCTGCGGGGTTCCCTAGTACCTTCGGACCTCTCCAGGGTTCCCGCAGCGCAGCACCTGCAGGCTTACACGTGGAAACTTCAGCCCACCCCGCAGAGGCCGGGAAAGGCCGCGTTCCTGCCGTGGGCACCTTCCCCCGTCCCCGGAGGGATGCTGGCTCCTTGCCTCCCCCTGAGCTCGCTCTCTCCGGGGACCCATGCCGTGCCTCCTCCACGTCGCAGGAGCTCACGTAGACACCAGGCGCGGAGAATCGGGATGAAATTACCTTCATGCATAAAACATGGCATGGCGACAAAGGGACGGCAGGGCCTCGGTGGCCGCCCGCCGCATCCTGCCGGCGGCCCGGAGGCTGGCCGGGGGCTGCCGCAGGTTCGCCCGGCGGGGAGCGGCCCGTGCCCGGTGGCCCCGGGGACGAGCCATGGACCTGTCGCCGTGCCTGCACTGGGTGCGGACGCGGCTCTGGCGCTGCAGGGTCAGGCGGAGACAGTTCTGCAGTAAGTGTCGCGTCCCAGCTCCCCGCGCACCCCTTGCCACCCGCTTTGCCCTCAGTGCCTGGCATCCATCGCAGCTCCATGCGAGAGCCCGCGGCGGGGCTGAGCCCGGCCGCCCCGGCCAGGCCCAAAGCCAGGGCCCGGCTGCTGAGGGCACGGCCGAGGCTCTGTGCCCCAGGGCCCGGCTGCTGAGGGCACGGCCGAGGCTCTGTGCCCCAGGGCCCGGCTGCTGAGGGCACGGCCGAGGCTCTGTGCCCCAGGGCCCGGCTGAGCGGAGCCCTGCGGCTGGGGCATCGACTTGGAGACTGGGTGCTTTGAAAGGGCCCCCGCCTAGCACGGCTGAGCACTTCGCACTTTTCTAAGAGAGTTTTAAGACGGGATGGTTTGTGCGGTGAAAGGGGAATAAGGAAAAATGCACAATAATACCCGCTCCTTTTTTTTGGCCAGCTGAAGGAATCAAAAAAGTTTGATTGACGGGAATATAACCAGAACAGTGGTTTGTAAAGTCACGGTGCAGACAACACTCTGAAACTGCCCACTCCTTTGTCTGGCTAGAAACCATGTACATCACTGATGTATATATGTGTGTGTATGCATATATATACACACATACACATTCATGTATATAAATGTATATATAGTCGTACTGCAAGTTGCTGGGGTATGTTATTCACCATTTCGCCGTGGTTTTACTGGAGGTAGTTTGCTTGCCTTCCCTGACAGACCGTATACATGGAGATCCAGCCAATTCTAGCTGATTTATTCAGGCTTCCTTTCAGCTGGCACCTTGGAAAGAAATGCTGCCAGCAGTTCTTCAGAGACACACAAAGGGTAATGTATCTGTGACAACTGAGGAAACAGAGGGGATTTCTTTGGTTCAGTCAACTATAGTGTCTAATCACTCCTGAGGAGATGCTATGCAGTGGCTTGGGAGGATGGGCTGGGTTGGCCGGCCAAATGAAGCATCCTCTATTCCCATCAAGGTGATATATTGTTAAAGGGATCTTGGAATGGGAATGCCATTAGGAATACACTGCAGAAGCACTAATGTGATGAAATGAGCATGCTGTCTGTCAACTCTGCATCAAGCTCTTGTCATTTCAGTACCCTGGTTTAGCCATGAAGATTACAAAGTCTGAATTTTTCTAACTCATATCATTGCAGTATAGACACAAAGCTCTCACTGCTACCTTCTTAAATATTGTTTTGCCATGAATTCAACTCCGGTGTGCCCTTCAGATGCAAAATATTACAGATGTCAGAGAGACTGATTTTCTGAGTTGTCAGTTGACTGTAGGCTGTGTTCACTGGTTTTCAATGCTTGGACCTTTGTGAGTATTTTGGTCAATTTTCTGGCTGTTAATGAAGTAGAAAAATAGAAATAGTTTTGTTTCCTGTCTACGTAGGGTTATATTCACCTTTTCCATATGAGGTTCCCTACTCTTCAAAAATTTGTTTTTGGCAGGTAGTTTGCAAATGTGTATGAAAACTTCTTACCACAATACTCACTTTGAGCATTAATTATCTTGTGAATATATATATCCCTTACTTGTGCTGTCTTGTGAGTTAATAAGAACTACTGCCAAATGCACTACTTAGCTGGAGCTCTAAGAATGAGAAAACTGAGAACAGCAGATGCTCTGAATAATTGAAGGAGGTTTCTTTGGTTGACAATGGTACTATCTTTGCACATCTCTCAGAGCCCCTCTTTTTAGCTGGCCTCTGCCTTAGGGAAACTGCAGCACCAAACAAAAAATAAAGATTTTTTTATTTTATTTCTTAATGAGTCTGAAAAATGCTAATCACTCAGAAGAGTGTTTGTTGGCTTTGTTACTAGAAATAACTTCTGGCATCTTTAATTAGGTTGCTTTAGCCTGGATCAGTGAAGAAGCACAGCTTTCTGTGATCTGTGCTGAGGCCAGTCCGGAATAAGGACTGCTCCTTGCAAATTCTTTGTGTCCGGATTCAGTTTGGCCTCTTTAGCTGCCTTCTGCTGAGGCACTGCAGCAAAACTGCTGCAATTACAGGAGACATGCTAATCTTCTGTTTAAAAATGTGCAGTTGAGAATTAAAAAAAAAATTAAAAATCTAGTGAGGAAGCTACTGCTGGCTGTTTTTCGAAGTCTCTATGAGCACAAGCTGTCATTGTACCTCCTGGTTAAGGCAGCCATTCAGAGAAACAGCCGGGCGACTTTGCAGTCCTTCTGTGCCTGCCCTTGTGGCCTCATTTCACGGCCGAGTCCCTGAAGGAAGCTCCCTGCAGGCACGTGTGCTCATGGCAAAAACACTGCTTTGAACAAAGGCACGTTTTCAAATGGAAGAGCAATAGTTTCCTCATTTTTCTGACTGCCTGGCTGGATGTGGCTGTCCCTTCGACCAAGGGGAAGCAACTGCAGCTGGCACCAGAGAAACCCTCTGAGAGGCTTCTGACATTCACAAAATTAATCCTCTGTTTTCACCTCGCAGCAAGGGCTGGTTCCAACAGAGAGATATTGGACAGAGAGTGTAAGTTCATGATACTGCTGTAAAAAAAATTACACTGGAAATACTGAAATCTGCTTTTCTTCTGGACACTCCTGTGTCCATGCAGATGGAAAAACATGGTGAAGCTTTCCTGGAGTGGGTCATGCACAGCATCTCAGTCTCACTGGGCTCTCTGAGGTCTCATACAGGTTGGCCTGCTTTTCCTTTCATTTCCACTGTCCCAGCCATACATATGGTTCATGAACCTTGTAGGAACTTGGGGTCTCCAAGACTGCTGCCTGGCTGCTAGGTTTGATTGAAATTGACCAGGGGGTTAAAAAATATTAATGATCATAGTGCATAATGTTTCCTCAGGAAAACAGGCTAATAAGTCCTGCTCATGCCAAGGTTGGAAGCTGAGCTTGGATCATGCTAGTAATAACTGCATGAAGCAAGTCTGAAAGCTGTGTTGTGAAGAGTCTGAAAAGCAGCTGTTTGTTGCTAGTCCCCAAAATGTACTTGGCTTCTGGCCACCAGTGCATGTTAAAGCCTTGGGGATCTGTGGGAAGGAGGTTTCTCTGGGTTTGCCTGAACCTTAACAGATGGGGATTGCACAGAAAATATTAAGAGTTTACACCAAGCAAAAGGATTTTATGTCCCTGATGCAGGTCAGCAAATAGGGAAATTCTGCTGGCTGTGTGGCCGAGGGCTCTTTTGAATGTCTTGCCCTACCAGCCCAATACTCAAGGCCATGAGTGGTCTCAGAAATTCTGCAGGTTGGGCCTATCTGTACCTCTTCACTGAAAGCATTTGGTAAAAAGGCAAGAGCTGGGGAAGCCTCTGAAGAAATATTTAGTGATTTGTTTAGAGCCATAACCCCAGGTGGGGCTGTGGGGCAAGACACAGGGTGTCTATCCACATGCTCACCCCATGAGTACTGGCCACCCATGGTGCTGCTGTGGGTCTGGTTCTGGTTCTGGTTCTGGTTCTGGGTCCAGGTCCAGGTCCGTGTCTGGATCCAGCCATTGCCAGTGCTGATTGTCATCAGCACAAACTCATTCTGGAGTGCTGCCAGCTATCTGGGACCCAGCCAGAGTGTTTATTGTGCAAGGGTGGGCCTTAGAAGCTGTATCCTCTGGTGCTAATGTACTTTCACAACCTGTAACATTTAGGGCAAGGAATTGATGGCAAGCTTTAATCAAATCTCATTAAGTATTCATGGTTAGGCACATTTTCTCCTCACCAGCAAGGCCCACTGAAGTAATGTTATGAAGAGTCCTTTATTATTTCTGATCCAAACTGGCTGTGTAATTTAGAAAGAAAAAGGTCTGCTTTGTATTTCAATTTGTTTCCAGATGAAAAAAACACAATTGCCATGAAAAATCTAAGAAAAGAAAGAAACCAAGAGCAAAAATGTCATGTTTAAAAGAAAAATGGCAAAAGCATAATTTGTACATGAACTGCCTCACAATATGAAAATTTACCTTATTTTGTGATATGTGAAATTGGTTTATAGAAAAGAACCCCAACATATGAGTCACTGGTGTTAGGGAAAGAAGGCAAGAATATTGTTTATATTCATAAATGGGAATGATCTATAAGCTAATAGACGAGTCTGGATTTAAACTGCACTTAAATGGCAATAAAAAAAAAGCGTGCTGTTTATCCTACTCATTCTTGGTAATAATGTAATAATTTTAAATTATGCTTTTGTTTTGGAAAGAGAGAAGGAGATTGTTCTCCTGCAAAGGAGTAGATTTCATGCAATATGGGATAGCTGTACTTTTCTTCTTACCTCAGGGAAATGTTCTTTGGAAACACAATGTTATGTACCTGAAGGTATGGGCCCATTGAAGTGCTGTGATTCTTGAGTGGGCAAGAAATGTTTCCTCAGAGGGGTCCTTTCAGGACCAGTGGAGATTGATGGATTTCAAAACCATCCAAGGCACAGCTCTTTGTCTCCTCAGACCTTTGACGTCTGGAAGGAAGAATATGCAAGTATGACTAATATTCACCCATGGCTGTGAAAAAGCTCTTCCCACAGAGCTTTTGTTAATGCTGTATCCATGCGATGCTTAGACTCCATCCTTCTGTGACTGGAAAATCATAATGGGATTCAAGGTAAATTTTGAATAATGATTAAAGTACTGAGAATTTCAGATTAATTAATCTTTCAAAACAACCTCAAAAAACCATTTGCATGGTTTGTTTTGTTTTTCTTAGTGTTGCCCCTCGACCATTCATTTTTTGCTGCATTTCAGAAAAGGTGGAACCTTTTTGTCATTATTCATTACAGCTGGGGAACCTGAGAGCTTAGTGGTGAGTCTGCAGCAGACCCCTGGCAGGGTAGGTGATGAAAATGTAGCTGATAATTTCATATAACATGCAATAATTCACAGTACCAATATTAAGATTTCCAAGGAAATAGGTGATGACTGCAATTACCTGCTTTCACACTACCATGCTTCAGCGAAACTAGGCCCTTTCATTTAGTATAAAATGTGAGACAGAATTTGAACTCTTATATTAAAATATCATCTGTTGCATTCACCAAATCTCAACAGAGTAGTAGATAGACCCACAGCTGGGGAGGAGAGCTCTGCATTGCAGAAATGTCTCCTTTTCCCACTCCTGATCATCCCAGAGTGCAAGAAGATTGGCCTCTCCCAGCAGCAGAAGACACAGACAGGGACCTCAGAGTCTGGCCAGGTCAGAGGAACCATCTTATGGAAAATATGGAAGATAAAGTAACTCCCACAACCAGCTTTACCCTACTTACCCTTTCTATTTAAAACCTGTACTGAAGGGAGTTCAGTATCTGAGAGGGTTTCGTTTTGGGGAAGGGACGGGCTGATGCATAATTGAATCATTTCTGATTTGGAGCGGCAGTACAAAGCCAGGCTTTCGCACCAAGTCCCTAAAATCTAACCCAAAAATGTCAAATCACCTTGAAGCAGAAAAAAATAAACTTCTAAGAAGAATGTAGAACAGAGAAATTCAGTTTGCTTATAATTGCTTACGTTTCCTTTGCTTTTCTAGTGCAAGAGTGCTGGATAAATCTAGTGTAATTTAAAACTTAACTAATTAATATTTTACCTACACATGCACATGGGGACGTTTTAATATACTCAGATGCTCTTTAGAAATATTGAAGCATTGCATCAAATTTTTCATCTGGAATTGAGAAACTACCACATTTTATTATAGAATCATAGAATATCCTTATTTGGAAAGGACCCATAAGGATAATTGAGTCCAGCTCCTGACAGGACAGCGCCAAGGGTCACACTATGTTCCTGAGAGCATTGTTTAAATCCTTCTGTAACTCTGTCAGGCTGGGGCTGTGACCACTTCCCTGAGGAGCCTGTTCCATTGCCTGATGGAATGTGGTTCAATCACAGAATGGTTTGGGTTGGAAGGGACCTAGTTTCAACCCCTCTGCTGTCTTCTTGATGCTGAGTGTTAGCTGATGATATCTCTGTAATGAAAACTGTCCTGAGGTAAGCCTACAGCTCTTGAGTGAACTATTTATTGCTCATTAACACTGTGCTTGTGGTAGTAAGCTTGATTAAGCCATTTCCAATTGCCCTTTGTATAATCTCATGAACCAGCTTGACTGCTAACAGGGACTGACTTGGGAGCTTGACTGAGACACATACTTTCATGGTGCTTCCTGTGCACATGTACTGGGGAAAAAAAGTTAAATTATTGCAGCCCCAGGAAGATGGTTATCTGCTGAATATTGAGAAGTGTAGTGCCATAGCCCTCAACAGCAAGGACCTAAAGAAGGATCACAGAAAAATCCCATTTCTGTGCAATATGCAGGTGGGATGCAGAGCTCTCTGAGATGCAGCTGGAAAGCTGTAAATTGTCAGGGGATAAAGAATAAGGAGAAAAGCATCACAGCATTTTTCCAGCTAGTGGATCCCCCCTGCACAGTGACCGACAGCCACAGAGAAAGGCAGCAAATGCGCAGGGAGGAATTTCCACAGGGGATACTTGGCTGGCAGTCCAGGGCAATCCTGTGAGCCAGCCATGCTGTACTTCCCTCCTAGCTGATGGGCCAGTCAGTAGAAGAGAAGGATGGACTTCTCTAGAAAGTGCCACTCCTCATTCCGAACTGAAATGCTTTCTGCTTAGGTCATTTTGCTTGGAAATGTCTTTAGGTGCACATGAGGTAATACTCCCCCTTTCTTCCCCATGCCATTCTGTGAGACAGGGAACATCAGTACTGACACTTCCTCAAGCAGCTCATAGCTTGGGCAGATGTTGCTTGGTTACACTCTGAATAATTTTCACAGTTTGCATTACAGTCACAAGGGCAAGAGATTTTGAATACATATATCAATCAGAGCTGAGATTGCAGGAAACAAGTTAGTAGATTTTGAAAGAAACACATGCACATAAAACTGAATCCCTGCCAGCCATGGCATCTGAAAACACAATTGTAACTTGTTTAGTGAAATTTTCCACAGTTGCAGGTCCTGATGGCACAGGTTGAGTCTGACAATACAGCTGAGTTGGTCAAAGCCAGCCACTACCATTGGAAGCTGTGAAGAGAAATCACATTAGCAGGTTTAGACCCTCAAGAGATACAAAAAAAAAAAAAAAAATCCCTTTGCAAATATCTGTGGAAGGTACTACATACCTTTGATGAGCATGAGTTTGCATGCTTTCTCTTGCTAATTTTGTCAGGTCCTACCAAGCATATGATGTGTATTTAACATCAGATTTGGTTGTCAGCAAGGACAAAGGTTGCTTTCTCTTTCAATTGGGGGACTGGGAAGTGTCCTGCTTGCCCTGCTGAGCCTTCAACTGCTCAGCTGTCTGTGCAGACATCCGTATGGGCAATCCATGTTACCCCCACAGCCCGGGCTGAGGACAGGGGTGCATGGAAGCTAAGGAGCTTCCAAAAAGACATGAGTTCATCAAGAAGAGGTTTACTTCAGGGTAGGAGACAGCAGTGATCCTTCTCCCATGGAGAAGGGTCTCCTTCACAGCCACTGCCTGCCTTCTCTGTCATCAGCACATCAGTATTTCACATGAGTACTCTGGAAGCACAGTG
This sequence comes from Cyanistes caeruleus, assembly GCF_971803275.1. NCBI lineage: Eukaryota > Metazoa > Chordata > Aves > Passeriformes > Paridae > Cyanistes > Cyanistes caeruleus. Next base: position 59,955,525 of record NC_141701.1, on the reverse strand, counting down.
AAATGGTTATTTCTAAAAACCATGGTTATTTCTAAACCCACAAACTACATTCAAACATTATCCAGACAAAGGAAGGGCAGGAAAAACACTTCCCTTTGCAGCAGGTCTGCATGGTTTCTAAAGGTCAGCTGGAGCTGGAGTGGGAGTTTGTCTGACTCAGTCTGAAGGCTCAAACACTTAGAAGTAGTCCCTCTCATTTTGGTATTTCATAACTGTATGTCTTTAGTGCAGCTATCACCTGTCCCCAAATTCCAGATGCGTGGCACAAATATCAGCCCACCTTATTTACATTTTTTACATTGATTGGCAAAATAAGGGCAGCTTTGGTTTAAGTAAGTGTTGGTAAGGCAACACTTACTTAACTTGTTGGTTACCTGCCCTTGGTTTGGTTTGCAAACCCTGCAATAAATCACGATTATACAGGAAACTAACCTGATGACCTTAATTTTTTTTATGACCTCATAGAAATGTACCACAGTGTTTTTTTCTACCCTTTCTAATAGCCATGATCACCAGGTTTGTTACACCTCATCATTAGCTAAGAAGAACACAGTCACATATTATTTGTGAGTCAGATCAGTCATTTGAGATCAGTCATTACTACTGACAGTGAAGTTCTCACTATTTTAAAGATACATTTGAAAAAAAAGCTTTGGTCCTTGTAGCATCTTAAACCTGTTGCAGTCAATTTGATATATTAAAATTATGGGAATTTGGGTGCTACTGTTATACTGCCATTTGTATTTAAATTTTTTCCATTCAAGTACCCATCAACAGAGGCTCTAAAAAGGCCAGAGGGAGGTCTGGTAGACTAAAATCAATCATTTCCATGGTGCTACCCTGCTGAATGAATCAATTAGAAGCGTTTTCAAGGATCTTTTGTGCTACTTCCAATGCTTGTGTATTGCTAGACTATATATTCAAAGAGTCATGCTGCATGAATTAGCTTTTGTGGAGGATATGCCTTTCTTTATTTCTTAAAAAGACTATTTAGTTGGTTGCAGGAAATAAGTCTTGTTCAATGAGTGCTTCCCTGGGTAAATGGTCAAAGATGTGTCTGTGTGAAGGCACTAGGCGAAGAAAATTCCTACCAACAGAATTACAGATTATACTTTATATGTAATACATATAAATACAAGATAGTGTATATATTTTAACATGCAAAGAAGATTCTAAAACCTATAGAAAGTGAGGAATGTGACATCACTTGAAGATGTTTATTTGGCTAATTGTGTTTCAAGTCTATGACAAGGGACTGTTGTGATCTCTCCCTCCATCTTTATATGACATGGTGGCCTTCACCATATATCAAAAGCTACGTAATTCTTCTCTCTCATACATACATTAAATTAAGCCCTGCAAAAAGTATGAGTAGAGTATTATCTGTTCTGGAACTATGGCAGAAGGTCATAATCTTGTTTATCTGGCACAGAGAAACGTGGGCATTACCTTTGTACTATGACACGATTATTTTGGTATTGCCTTAATTAGCAACCATAATTGCTAATTAAGATGAAAACAAAGTATTTTGCGTCCCAGGTATTTTCATTAAACATAATTTACTTTAGAAAAAATGAACAGTGGCAAAACCAGGTTTCAAGGCTCTTGTAAGCCTAAGTTTTTTCCAGCATGGGCTTGGTGGGTGCATGTGACAGTAACATAAGCAAAGTGCACGTGCTCTTTGTGCACTGAATGCTGGCAGGGTGCTCTGGTGGGCACATCCATGGGAGTGGGGGGATCTGGGGGTGCTGTACCGCCCCCTGGAGAGGAATGGGGGAGCTGCCCTTCCACATAGCCCTGGAGAATCCCCCTCCTGGAATTGCTCTCTACTCTGATTTGTCATTTATTTTGCAGGTTTTGCTCTTGCTGTTGCTGAAAAGCAGAAGCGTAAAACCCTCTTGCTGTGGTGGCAGATGGGATTTGGGGGGCATTTATTCCTTCAGGGCAAAAATATGTGTCAAATTTATAATTTCATTTGTGTGGAAACATTACAGTGTTTTTGGGGCAGAGATGCCGAGTTGTTTATGCTAGACCACTCTAATCAAGCTCTCCATATAAAGTGCCAAAAACAAGGCCATTTTTTTAGTTACTTCATGAGAATTATTCAGTCATATAGAAACAGTATGTCTGAAGAGAAATATGCAGGTTGGTATTGCAAGTATCCAGTTGGAAGCAAGATAAGGCTCAATAAATGCAAATTGATAAACCTGTATGTGCTGCTAAATCCACTTGAATTACTTACACAGTATAGAGTCTGATGGTCACAGCTCTTTGGTGACACATTTTTGCTACAGCAAACAATCTGAGGATTGAGTAGTCCATGATCCCTGACTTGTGAGATAAACCTGCCACCTTTTCCTTCCAGTCCCTGAGAGTCCCTCCATAGGCCATGACTGCTTATTTTCCCCACTGGTGGACTTGCAATTGGTTCATCAAAAATGAGACACAAAATCCTAAAGTCTCCTAAAGAAATGTTTCCCCCTTTGAGGGGAAGAAGAGAAGAAGGCACTCTAGGGGCTGGAACTTCCGGTGTGATATATTTGATGCTCAGTTACTCCCAGATTATGTAGAATTAGGTACAATTTCTCTGGAATTTATGTCCTTGAATGTGGAGGAACCCAAAACTAACAAACCACCCTGTGAAGCTGAGGGAGAGTGGTGTAATTCTCCCATCCTTGGGTTTAGATGAGGCTATAAAGGGACAAAGGACTAAAACATCCCACTCTATCTGCCAAAGGTTAAACTTGCTGTGACCTCCTTAGTAACAATCCCAGTTGACCCCTTTGCAGGAGCCTGTGTTTCAAGCCTGCTGAACAGGGGATCCAGATCTCTCGGATGAAGCCAAACCCTGCTAGTTCTGTCTGCAGTCATTGCAGTTATTGCCAAGGTTTGTGCACTCTGTTGGGTGTATCTCCTGTGCAGCTGCATGAAACAAGAAATTGAAAGGTATCTATCCTTCTCAAAATGTACACAGACTCTTCTTTCAGCTGTAGGTCTTGAGGGGGGAATCACCAAAGATGACCAAAGTCTCCTACAGAGACCACTTTCATTGCAGGCTCACGCCCTATTGGGCTCAAATCTCATGCCTACCTCTTCACAGATGATGTGACCTCCTGCCCACTAATTCAGAGGGACAAGTTTGTCTCTTCGAGACTCTTTCCAAGCCATTACATAGGGTCTAGAGAAACATTTTGGGGAAGACAAGAGGATGAGCCATCAGCAGCCTTGCAAAAATGAGCCTCCAAGCTGCTGTGCTTGGGTGGACCAATCCCAGCTCCCTTTCCTGATTCTGCAGAGAAAAAATTCCTGCCATGTTTCTAATGCCTTCCTATTTGCTTGCTAAGAAAGGCTGCTGAAGATCATCACAATGGGATTTGCTCATAGTGTTTGTACAGCATGACTCTAATACACATTATAATGTGACTGTTTTTGTCCCTAAGCATTACATAGCTTAATTTAGATGGAAAAATTAGCACAATTATCAACTGAAGCCAAAAAAGCCATGCTGGGATGTTGCAGTACATCAAATTAAAGTGCAAGATAGGCTAAATAAATATATTTTTGTTCGGATAATGTGTCAGCCTATAAACAAGACATTTGTCATCTTGTGTGATGTTTTCCTGAGAGCTGTGATTTTTATAAGAGCAAAGCTCCCCAACAGAGCAGAAGCATGATTACTGCTGGTAGCTGCAGTGTGGATGCTCTGTGCTGGCCCTGTGCAGGCAGCCAGGCAGCTACCCACTGCCCAGGGACTACTCATGTCCTAGAAATACCCATTTTCAGAAAGCAGAAAAGAATGAAAATCATGAGGGAAGAAAACCAAGCAGTAAACAGCACTGGGTACCAGGAAAGGGTCACTGATTTTCTGTTAGCACTGGCCTGATCCTTCACAGGGAAGAGCTTTACGAACAAGTGGAAAATAAATGCACTGGGATATGCAGCTGGAGTTATTCACACTAGTGCTCCTCCACTTTTTTTGCAATTTGTACCTCCTTATTACTGTGGTCAAGGGTTGGCACGATCTGGAGGAAGCTGTCTTTGATCTCATTACTTCAGTTCCTGATTTCATGCTCATTAGCCACAATAGTTTAATTCAAGTCCTGTATTTTTCTGTCATCATTTTAACAGCGATGTTCCTTTGTTAAATACACAGAGAAGCTATAAATGGAGATGCCAATAGAAATGAATTTGTTAGATTGTTTGAGTGAGCTTAATTCCCCGTGACACTCATTAACACCCAGCTACATTTCCTTTTACAGAACAAGGCTTCTGGCACCATGCAGCATTGTCTGTAAGCACCTGTAGCTATCCTCCAGAAGCACTCAAAGTATTTTGGACATGTTACTAATTAAAGCCCAGAGCTGTAAGAGGATTTAGGTGGGACCAACATTCCTGACAATTGTAAATGTTGAATAACAAAGTAGCACAGCTGCTTTGTGCATGTGCAATATGCATATGCTGGTGTGTTTTAAGTCCAACAACCCACCCAGAAGACCCAGCTGCTCAGGGAGATTTTTCTGTAGCTTATGTTTTCCTGATTGAGCTCCATCAATGGGCTTTTTGCAAGAGTAGATGAGTGCTGGTGTCAACAGCAGAGTGGACAGGACCACCATAAGGCCCACATAAATGGCTTTATCCTGTGAGGGAGCCTCCTCCTACTGCCTGGGGACACCAGGCTGTTGCACTGAAAATGGTCTCATGTCTGAGAGGCAGTGAGATATTTGGAAGCCTCTCTGAAAGTCAGTATGAAACTTTGTGGGGCTGTTCTTACTGGTGAAAGTATTGGTGCCTATAACCTTTGAACAGCTTGGGCTAATCTGAGTTTCAGTGCTGCCCAGGGACTGAGGAGGGCAGGTTACACCGGAGTTGCACTGCAAGTCAAACAGCCTTTGTTCTTTTTTGTTTGGGCTTAGTCTTTGGGGTTTTTTTAACCTTGCCATTATGCACAAGCACAGAGGACAGCACAAGAAAGCAGGTGAAATTCTGATTTCACAACACTCTTTGAGATCTTTGCAATAGGTTTCCACTTCATTCACAATTCCTTTCGATGTGCCTAAATTTACTTTTTGTAACAACTCCTGCGATTCTGAAAATATTCCTTCTCCTTTGTTCCCTCTGCCACTTCATCAGCATTGCAGCAATAATCATTAGGGATTCAGGACTGATAAAATTAACTTTGGAGCCTCTTTTACTTTGGAGGATGATATAAAGATAGTGTAATTGCTAACTTGTGCATTATCTAGTGACCTACTACAAGTAGATTAGTTATAGCTACAAGTATTGAGGTGTTGAAAATAAGACCAAATGTTTGGTTTGGATTGGAAGGCTTCCTGCTGGATATCTGTGAGTGGTTTTACTTGCTAACTTCTGATGTTCAGTATTTAGCAATAGGAATACTTAGAGAGGAGAACCTGGAAAAGCCACAAATCCACAGTGTTGCTGAAATCTGTGGGAGGACTGGATGCTAGATACCAAGTACTAACTTTGTCATTATGTCTAATTATACAAACTCTATAATGGAGGGGTCATGACTATAACCCAGCTCTACGTAATTTCAGCAACTTCCAAGTATTTTCTCTCACTGTGAGAGAGTTGCTCCATCTGAAATAAGATTCCTCACAGGAGAGAAGGACATATTCTCACTCCCACATTAAAACTCCTCAGAGCTAACAATGATGCCAGTTAATAAGTTTGAAGCATCAGATTAGTAGTTGCAGTGAGACTTGACTGAAGGGGACCTTCTCTTTTCAGCCTACAGATATAACTGAAAATGCAAAACACATGCTTTTGGGTGCTGAAGCTCTTCTTCGGGTGGGAAGCAGCAGACTAAAACCTAGTCATGAGTACTGGGAGTTGAGTAATACTGCAGAGTTTATCCTAACAATACTAATCCTTTAGATATATCAAGATAAGAGCATGCCTTGTAACCATGGTGTAATGGGGAATGCTAGACAGAAAAAGGGTGATTTAATCATTAGCCCCCATCATACAGACAAGAAATAGATAACTATCATATTAAGGAATTAACTGGGAAATGTCATGGAAGAATTATTGCTTGCTATGAAATCAGTGTCTCAACTGCATTTATTATTTTTAATAATAATAGAACTATGACTTCTATTTCCCAATCTAGTATTTGGAAATATTTTCTGGACCTGCATTAGGGGTGTTTAAGGTATGTCATGACATGCATCAAGAAAGGCTCTGCAAGATGAAAACAAATTCCAGATGCAAAGAGTGCTGATATTTCAGTGCTGGAAAGAATAGCATGCCAACTTCCTGCTGTGCCCTAGGCAGACACATGACCCTTGGGACATTTTTCTATTTTAGATGATGTGGTGGGCTCTCATGAGAGAGGAACTGATAGTGCTATTTTAACACCCCAGTTTCAAGAAAAAGTCAGCTCACAAAGCCAGAACAGTTCCTGCTACAGCTGCATCTTCAGCATCAGTCTCAAATGTCCTCAACCCCGAAACTATCACAAATGATCATTATAACTGAGTTCTCCTCTCTGCATATCACTGTGTTAGAGTCTGGAGCTAGTGAAAGGTATGTGCTGAATTAATGAGATTGACTAGAAATGAAGAACACTGAGAATTTCCATGAAAGGGGAGGAAAGCCTGTTAGACTAGTTAGACCCCAAGGAAATGGTCACTGGCTGCAGCAGACCTGAAATGAGTTTTTCTACTTGGTTGCAGCTGGATTTTTGTAAACATGGATTTCTGTTTGGTGGGTTCAAAGAGAAAAATGGTGGTAAGGGAAGGAAAGCCTGCAAATGTCTTCTCCAAGCATTGACTTCTACCCCTATCTATCTTTAAGCAGTGGGATGATTTCCTTTTTCCCCACCTTTTTTTTCCTTTTTTTTTTTTTTCTCTTTAAAGAGGATGTTGCCAAGGGGTGTGCTATGACAGCAGCATTCTGCAGTATGTTATTTGCTTCCTTCCTAATCAAAATATTATGGAATTGTTATTGCATATCCTTGCTGTAATTTTGGAAATGTAATCCTGAGCGTTTGGGGGATCACACTCTTCCCTGCCATGTAAACTTCCTATGCGGATTCTCTGCCAAGTTTTCAAGTGCTCCAATTTCAAGTTATTTTGATCTTATCTCTTGTGTTTCCATAGTGCATTTATACCATTAAAGATTCTTTATCAGAGTCAGAAATTACATACAATTACACTCTGTGTAAAGGATCTGTGAACATGGGCTGTGCAGTCCAGAGCTCTCTTGTTTAATGAAGACTGAGCAAAAAGTTACCTGGGCTGCTCCAGAAATTCAGTTAGAGGAGAGGTACAGATTTTGTAGCTACAGTTTGAACTGCCCCTAACCTTAATATACCACATGTTACACATAAAGGTGACCCCTCTAACTTCATCTGGTTTGGAGTATAAATCTTAATAAACAATCCTCGAATTTTCTTGTCTAAAAGCTGCAAAGTTCTGCCTAGAGAGCCAAGCTGACACAGGTATAAAAGAGAAGGAGTTTGGACTAGTGTGCCTAAATGATGCAATAGCACAAATAGGTAGTAAATGTCCTCTCCTGATTTCTGAAAGCTCTCTGTAGAGCTGGGGTGTCCTGAGGGAGTTCCCCCAGCAGCTGCTTTTCACTGCTTGTTGAAATGCCTGCCGTGCATCGCAAGGGTGTCGATGGTTTGAGATCCCTTCACACAGACTTGCCTTCGGTCCTCAGCTGTGCTGCTAAAGATGACTCTGCTCGGTGCCTGCCAGCCACAGGGCTTGGAAACACCCGCAGCAGCTCCGGCACAGCTGTGCTGCCTTTGCTCCTGGCACACAGATTGATTCAAAGATGGAGAACATCATGTAACAGCTCAAATCTTTATGCTGATCCTGGGGCTCTTCTTCCTTAATGGGGAAGAACATCGTGTACTTTAGGAGGATTACGTATTTGATGATTTTTGGTTTTTAAACACCTTTTCTTAACTGCTTGCTGTTCTACCCTCTTTCTTGGACACCCAGGCTCTCACAGCAGAACACTACATAGCAATGGAAAACCATTTATCCTGGTGAGACTCAGGCACTGTAATCCATGGATTCATTTGCACTCAGAGACTTACTTTTGCATCCTGAGTTAAATTCAAGGACTTCTATCTTTGAACATCCATAGTATATCTTGGATCGGTGAAACACTTCACACACCAAAATAATGCATTATGCACAAAATGTACTTGTGTAGATATGTCCAGGGAAGATGGAGGCAGAGACTAACTGAGAAACAAATGGAAAACTGGCTTTAGGATAAGAGCTTTGGCAGCTCTGACCATCCTATGGAGCAGGCAGGAGTGTGAGGTGCTAAGGTCACTGACAAAAGCAGAGAGTAAACCCAGAATGCCTAATTTACCTACCTTGAGAGCAGCAATGGCTGCTTCTCCAGGGTGCTGATGACACTATCCCATAGCAAGGTGAGCACTGCATGATCCACCAGACACTGAATGAGAGGCTAAAGAAAATACTCAAACACAGACAACAATACCTCTGCATACATACCATGTGCTAGTGAGGAATAACCAATCCCATCTCCTACAGAAAGTGAGCTTCACACCTTTGTAAAGCAAGCCAGCAGCAGAGGGGTCCTAACAGTCATTTTGAATGCTACCTCTTATTGCCATGGCAAAATGGCTTTCAAAAAGCTTTAAGAAACATTTTACATCAGCCAAAATCTTGATAATGCACAGAAAAGCCCTGTGTCAAAAACTCTATGTGATACTAGTGAGACAAGTAAAACATTCATTTATGAGAGTTTTTCCACCCTGGGAACTGCTAGGGTTGCTGGAACATACTTTGCAATCTTGGATGAGCATTCCGTGGTTTATACCCTATGCTCCCTGGGATTTCAAATTGCCTGCAAACCAGTATTCTCCTGCTGGGACAGTCATGCAAATAAACAACTCACTGTTATTTTATGACTCCCCTTGAATTTCTCAGTGAGACATTTCTAAGCAGCAAATAGTGAAAGCAATACCACATAGCATCATCTCTCTGCACTTACTTGGAGAGCTCTAGCACTTGCATCTGGGCACTGCACATCCTAGAATGTGGGCTGGCTTACATATGAACCTCCCTGTCTTCTATTTTCTTTGTTACTAGTTTTAGTAAGCCTTTACTTACGTAAAGTATTTCCTTTTCTTATGAAAACTACCAGCAGCAGCTGATGTTTGTGATGTTATTCAGCTGAATTAACCAATTCATTCCCACCAAAAATAGCATGTGTTCTGCCCCTCTGTCATGTACAAATAGAGTTTTCCCACCAAGACCCACACAAAGCTGCTGCATCCGAACATGGTTGCTCTCTGCCATGCCCTGTACCTCCCAGCAGCTTGTGTGCTTGTTACAGCTCATGTACAGCATGATATCAGATGTTTACTATCATGAGTGGCCAGCTACAAGCAGGGCTGGACCAGTGCCAAGCACAGGGGCTGCAGCAACACTTAAGCATCCCAAACTTCCCCTTTTGGCAGCAACAAGTATCAGGTGTGGTTCCGTTTGGGTTTTGTTTTTTTTGTGCATACCCAGCTGGTGAGGTCAGAACAGGACAATGAGGGAGGAGCCCCTGGCAGGGCACAGAGGGGCATTGGGGACAGGGAGAAAGCTGCTTGTGGGGGTGGCAGGCAAGGGGCATTGGGGATAGGAGAAAGCTGCTTGTGGGGGTACCATGCAGCGCTGGGCTGGGGGACGGGGAGCAGCTGTGCCTTGATTTCATCAAGGGGGCTGCTCACACATGACAATCATCCTGCTGCCTACTTGGTCCCAGAGCCAGCCAGTCTGTAGTTAACCTGTCTGACCAACACTTTGCATCCACCCCTTGGCACAAACCCAGCAGTTTCTGCTCTGTAGTCCATTTCTGTTGTAAAGCTGAGGGTGTCATATGAAACCAGACATTCATTTAACTTCAGAAAGGGGATGTAATACCCAAAACCATAATTTTTTTGGACAAGTACACATTTTTGTTTCCTGAATGAATCTTTGCTCTTGTGTTGTCCCTTTGACGAGTGACTATCAAAAAAATTCAGGAGAACGGTTGACATTATTGCAAGTAAGGGCTTCCTAAATATCTTGCTCAAGAAAAATAAGGAAAAAAATCCCTAATCAATAGATTTCCTTTAAAATGTACATAGATTCAACATATTTGCTAAAAGTAAACATTGCATTGATGTTTAGTCTTCAACTGCAGCAGGACAGAGCTGGCTTAGATTTTAGGCAATATTTTTTTAAGGGTGGAGGCCATGGAGCACTGGGACAGGCTGCTGAGAAAGGTCAAGATCCCCATAACCCAAGGTGTTAGGGAACAATTTAGCAAACGTCTGTGCAGAGTGGTCTCACCTTGGAGCAGAAGAAGTAACTTCTGCAGGTCTGGAGTAGAATCTGTAGGCTGGAGAATTGGGTAGACAGAAATGTTCTAAGGAGGTTCAGCAAGAGAAAGTGCAGGGTCCTGTACCTGGTGAGGAACAACCCCCAAGTACCACCACAGGTTGGAGGCTGACCTACCAGCCGAAAAGGACTTGGGAGTCCTGGTAGGTGACAAGCTGTCTGGGAGTTGGCAATGTGTCCTTGTGGTCAGGAGAGACAGTGGTATCCTAGGATGCATAGGGACCAGTGTGGCCAGCAGGTCAAGAGAGGTGGTCATCCCTGTCTACTCAGCCCTGGTAAGGGCTGTGGCCAGTTCTGGGCTTCTCAGTACAAGAAAGACTAGGAGCTACTGGAGACAGTCCAGTGGAGGCCACAAAGGTAATTTGGGTGTGGAGCATCTCTCTTATAAGGAGGGACTGTGGGGACTGGGCCTGTTTAGTCTGGCAAAGGGAAGCCTGAAGAGGATCTCTCACTAATGCGTATAAGTATCTCCAAGGCGGGTACCAAGAGGATGGTGCCAGACTGTTTACAGTGGTGCCCAGTGACAGGACAGGAAGCAGTGGTCATAAACTAAAACACAAGAAGATTAACCTCAACGTGAGGAGGAACTTCTCTACATTGAGGGTGGCAGAGCACTGGAATAAGCAGCCCAGGGAGGCTGTGGAGTCTCCTTTGGAGACATTCCAAACCCACCTGGATGCATTCCTGTGTCACCTGCTCTAGGTGACCCTGCCTTGGCAGAGGGGTTGGAGTAGATGAACTCCAGAGGTACCTTCCAAACCTAACCATTGTGTGATTTTGTGATTATGTCTCTTCCAACCCCACTTTATTTTTCTAGGCTTTTAGGCTTTTCCTTTGTACCTCTGTCCCTAACAAAAGTCCCCATTCAGTGTAGGGTAGCAGCCAGGAACAGCTCCCAGTATGGTGCCAAGGTGGGAGATAGATGCCATGTGGGATACAGGAGGAGCCAGGAGGGGAGTGTCTCCTCCCTGAGCCAAAGGAATGGGGATGAGTCAGAAACACAATCTCCTGCTGAGGAGATGTGGCTGCTTCACACCACACATCACAGGTCAGGACTCCATCCCAAAATGATGTTTTCACCACCTGGCTGTGCATCTCCTACAATCAGGCTTTTGTGCTTAAAGAAAAATTAACAAAAATACCAAAGTGTTCTTCTCCTAAGTTACTCTGTGAATGAGATTCTCAGCTTTTAGTGCACTTCCTGAATTGCCAGAATTCTGCTGATGAGGAAAATTGCTGAGGGTTTATTCTGTAACAAGAGGGCATGCAATGTAGAACACACCCTGGGATTTGCATAAGGCGACTGAGCACAAACTGGAGTAATTTGTATTTATTTTATTGTGTCATCTTAAAACATTTTTCCTGCACTTTAAAGACTGACTTACTGTCAGGACAAGTAAAGGGTTTTACATGTGGCAAAGAACTTGTCAAGCAGTGACCTCCTGGCAATTGCACCACCATGCTCGGCTTCTGCCCTGAGAGGACATTGTGCCAAGTAGCTTCAGCAAGAAATCACTCTCTTCCATTCAGTGCCATGGATTTGTCTGATGACAAACCTTTATGGGTAAACCTGTTACTTATCTGTGCCTGAGTTTTCTCAACTCTCAAATATTCACAAAAGAGTTATGTAGCTTCTTTTGCTGGTGAGATGGTCCCTACCAGTTCCACACATGACTCAGGTTTTCAGACTAAGAGGAAATTATGACTGATGGTGATTTCTGATTCTACTGATAAATTGCTTAGCTTTGCTGAGATGGTATAAAATGTCTTGTCAGAAAGTTATTTGGGATCTTTTCTGAGAAAGAGATTTTCACTTTCTGGTAAGCTACAACTTTCATTAAGGATTTCACCATCTCTTTCTGTCAGGAGGTGTCTCTCTCAGGCCTCCTACATATCTGGTGAGGCTTTCCTGGCCAGGGGCGTAATTTAGCTGGTTCTACACAACCAGCTCTTCAAACTCCTTCCTTCTTTGTCCCTTTTCTCTTCAAGAGAAAAATCTCACAGACATGTATCCAGTTTTAGCTGAGGTACCTGTTGGTCTTTCTCACTCTGCTTCTGCAGTTCTATAATCCCATGATTTTTCTACAAATTATAAATTATCTTCCTGAAAACCATGTTTTTAGACCATAACCAGATTAAGAGATTGCATAGCCAGTAGGAGCTGGTGTTTGGCCAACAGTGATTTCATTTAATTTGCATTTGCTCTCCAGCATAGTATATTTGTGTTAGTTAAACTTGACCTTTTTAAAAGAAAAAATATGTCTACAATTCTTAGATAAGCTTATTAACTGTATACCAAAATGTTTTATTCCCACCATGGATGTTTTGGGGGGTTCTTTTGTTGGCTTTTTTTTGTTGAATTTTCTTCTGTTTGCATCCTTTCAAAATGTCGCAATTGAAAATTTGTCTTCAGAGTTCAATTCCTGACACCAAAGTAAAAAAGCCTCCCACTATCTGTTAGCAGGAGAGCACAACTTCCACTGTTGAAGTTGTGCTCAGAAAGCTATACCAATTTACTTTTATTTCTCATACAGTTTGAAATTTTGCTCCTTTTAATAGGGCTGATTCCCAGGCATCAATTCCCAGTTACTCTGTGGTGATAAAAGAGACATATATCCCAACTCCTTCTGCTGTCCTCCTTCCCTCCCCACCATATTGAAAGCCATAAAAAGGGGGAAAAGTTGTTTCTCCACCCACCTTCAGTCTGCTGGCAACCATGAGGCTGCTTTGTACCCAGTGGTTGTGGATGCTGCAGTCAAGGGTGTGATGCTGTAGCTTTCCACAAGCTACTCTGGAAGCAGCTGAGATGGATGGAACCACCATCCTTCCGTGACCCTTGGCAGCCTCGCCTGCTTCTCCCTGCTGTAAGTTGTGAAGCTTCACACGATAGCTGTCTCAGCTGTCACCACTGCTGGACTGCCCTGAGGAATGTCACTGGCACCTTGTTGAAAGCCTCTAGCTGATGGATTTGTTTGCTGTCTGTGGTCTGCACAGTGTCCACAAGTGCCAGCATGGGCTTGGGGCAAAAGCTGAGTGTGGGAGACCAGGACTTCTTCCTCACCCTCAGGAAAAGCCAAGAGGCTAGCCCAAAATCAAACTGCTGATAAATGTGTGAAAGGTGCATTACTCTTACTGGGACTAGTGTTTGCTGTTTTGATCTGCAGTGCTTTGTGTCTGATGGTTCCTTGGCCTGTCCATGGCTTGGTAGCAGAAGAGACACCTTAACTCCAGCAGCCTACATCAGGATTTTTGGTGCATCAGGCCATTAAAAGCAGGTATTTCTGTGCAGCTTGGGATGTGAAGCTTGCAGGCTTCCTAGCCTCCAGGGACAGCTGAATAAAGGATGTTATACTCTCGGATCTTCCTGTACCAGTTCTTTCCTCAGCACTAAGATATTCAGCAGAATAGCTATGCAAGTAATACTTTGAGAAACAAAGTGCCACAATGCATTAAAGAGAACATTGTGAACATAATCAGAAGTGAAGCCATGCAAGCAAAGCAGAGGAAAGCTCTAGGCAAAAACAACTACCACTGAGTCCTTGGCCCTGGGAGTGTGTTTCTGCCCAGGGCAGGTAACAGCAGGGCTGTGGGGCACAATTCAGGCAGAATTGTGAGGAGCAGAGGGGGAGCCCAGGGCTGAGCACAGAAGGGCTGAGCAAACAGCGAAGGCATGCAGGGCCCTCACTAGCTGTGCTCCCTGCAGCACATTGACAGTCTGTCCCCTGGGACACTGGTGCACAATACCTCCAGTGCCTCCCAGGGCCACTGTGACTGACTATTGAATGAATGCATCGGCCATCTGGAAAAGAACTGCCTTCTGCCTAAGAGCATTGCTATTTGGGTCAGGCCCATCTGATTGTTCCTCCCATCTCCATGGTTCTGAGATACTGTGCAGGTCCTGCAGTGCTCCAAGCAGCACCTTCTTTTTTTTGTTCTCTATTCCATGGCCAGGCAAAAGTCTTGGTGCTGCCTGCAGACACTGATATCCTCCTTGACAAAGAACACCAGTCCTGTTATTACATGTCTGTCACCCTGCAGTTCCTGAATGCCAGACACATGCTCACCTTCAGAAAGGGCAGGCTGTTTAATCAAGTGGGCTGGGGTTTGTGGGTTTTTGGTTTGGGGTCTTTTGTTGGAAGGGTAGGGTGAAGCTGTAGGACTACAAAGAAACCAGTAAGATGTGTCTCTTCATTTATCCCCTTTCAAACCTGCATGAAGCTTCTGACCATCTCACATATGGTTGTTAAGGCCTGTACTTCTGTCACAGACAGAAACAAAACCCTGAGTGACAACAATCCTGAACCAGGAAATTTTGAACTCTCTATTGCCTGTACCCAAATGTAATATCTTCTAACATTTCATTTGAATTTGAGCAGCAGATAGTAGACAGGGAAAAAAATCCAGCTCTTTAAGGTAAGACTCAGATTAAATCTTTCATTTTACACTCTGTGCAGATTTTATCTCCTAAATATTTGATGTTATCCTTTAAATGCTTACTTCCTGGCTCTTCGTTTTGCAAGTGATGAGAACATATCTAGTCTAGCAACTCTGTATCTTCTGAAGAGATCACACTGTATGTGCTTGTGCTGGCAGTCATTGCTTCCTTGATGGAGGAAATGAAAGGAATCAAGTTTTTCACCATCTTGGTGATAAGAGAAATTCAATACCTTCATTGCTTACGCAAGCAGAGAGTCTCTTTTTAATCATATACTTCTAAAAGCAAATGAGTTTACCTCCAGATCTCCTACCATGGATTCATAACGCATCCCACATTCATCACATAGAATAATGAATAAATAATGTAGGAAAAATGCTTCTAGCTATGAGTGGCATCCTTATTACAGGAACACATAGCATTTCAGATTTGAGAAATCTGAGGAAACTCACTGAAATGAGTTCTAAAATAGCTGCCATGGAAATTTGCAGAAGGCTGGGATGAAATAGAGGTGGCTTCTTCCTACCAGAAGCATCAGCAGGCTAAGACAAACTGGAAAAAAGCTAACTGAAACACAGAAACAATGGGAGTGGAATCCAGCCGGTACTGCAGGAGCATCTCTCACCCTGTGCTGCTGCTGGATTTTCTAGGCAAAGGGAGCAAGCTCACTTCAGTCCTTGCTGTGAGGCATTAGCCCAGCTGCTGGCCCACAGTCACACCATAGTTAGCTTTTATTACTGAATTTTAATTACAGCATGCTCAGAAAAAGATAACTTCTCCACCCCTCATTTCCACACCTGCTGGATAAATCACTGAGGGAATGCCAACCTCACATGAAAACTCCCTGGCTTCAGCCTTAACAGTGGCACCAGGAGCGTATGCAGCTGGCTTTTATTGGTATTTTTAGGTTGTGATCTGGGGGCTACATAGCTGTTTCAGCTTTCTTGGGCCTCTCTCAGCCCCTAGGTGACAAGTGGGTCTGTCTGTGGCACATACAGCTGGCAGCTGGTCTGGTGGGGCAGAGCCGAGGAAGGAGGGGTGCAAGGAGGCGCTGCCTGAGCAGGGAAGAGTTGCTGTGTGCATTGCTCCATCACCCTGATGCTGAGCTATACTGCTGTGGCAGGACTTGCCAGGGATGACAGACAAACTAACAGAGAGGAAGCACTAAAAAACCCAGTCACAAAATTAGTGCATTGTGTAGAGGTAGTCATTTATCTGATGTTGGGTTTTGAGCAGTGAAACAAATAAAGACAATAAATGAGGAGTGAAATTTAGTATATGTAGTTTGTAAGTTATTCAGTGAAAATCCCATTATCTTTGCACACAGAAAAGTTCTCATAGTAACCAGCTTTGTAACACTACCCTTGATCATGAAGGTTTTGTGTATTTTCAGCAAATCTCATATGTCTTTTGTTGGTTCATTTAAACTAACTGTGGCATATAGGCATCTTTCTGACACAAGCAGAGTTGCTTCACTGCTCTCTGCCCCACAGAGTGCTGGTGAAAAGAATTATTTGTCCCTAGCTAGAGTTATTTGAGTCAGTTGTGCCAAGACAGTGAATCCTTCATAAACTTCCATTTGTATTTGAGTAATTAATCAAAGGAATTATTTATCTGTTCCCAACACTTGCAAAGTAGCAGTAATATCATAAATCAACCATTCCTGCCTTAATACACTTTAAATACTCAATTTCCCAACTACTAGTCGACTATATATGAAAAGGGAGCAGCACTACATATGAGCAGAGCGCTCACTGTTGCTGGAAATGAGTGGTATTATCCACTGGGATGCTGCAGCTCTAGCTGAAAGGAGTGGAATGACCATTCCTAGTTGCAAAGTAAGAGGAAAGGACTGAAAAGGGTATTCTATACCCTTGCTGTATTCTATATTTTCTGCACATAAAATTTCATTTTTGCCAAATATAGTCAGGGTGTCAGCACATGGGGATTGGGTCATGTTGTCTGAGCCTCCTGCACAACAGTCTTTGGACTGAATCACCTCAGCTTTTTACTTACAGACTGTGAGAATCCAAAAGACTTTTTATGTCATTCCAGTTGAAATAAAACCCTCTCCTTGCTGAAAATTAATTATTGAGTGTTCTGCTGCTTTATAATATATTTATGTGCTCTTGGGAACCTCTTTCTGTTAAAGCAAAGAAAGCAACATCTTAAACACAGCTCAGGCAAGAGAAGTGCCCACCTCTGCTTTGTGATGCCTTTCCTGCTCTCAGATTGGGAGGTGATGCTATCCACAGGCAGTGGGCAGTGCCCACAGTGGGTGTGCCTGCAGCTCCTGAGCACTGGCTATGAAATGGAAGATAAAGAGAACCCTGATGTTCAGGACTCCTATGCCAAGTGCTTTGCTCAATGGGCTCCCCTCAAATTCAGGTTCAATGAGAACTCTGCAAGCCTGCAAGGAACTGTATTCTATATTGTGGTGAGGTTTCCATCTGGGCTAATGCCCATGGCAAGTGCACCTTCCAGAGGCACGGCAAGCACTGTGGCTGGCAGCTGTCGTAGCCCCCTTATGCTTGCTTCCCATCCCCAAAGGGACAAATGTGTGCAGTGAAGTGTTTTGGTGACCTTTTTGCTTCTAGCTTGTGCAAGTTTTTTTTAATTAATGTAATTTCACTGTCATGTATATATTAGGAAAGGACAGCTAACAAAGAGCAGTCTGGGCTGGGGACTGGATCACAGAAGCTCACCAGCTCTTGTAGCAGTCCTCTCCACCAGCACAAGCCAGCCACTGAGGACCACCGTGTCCCTGTCTCATGGGGCTTTGCTCATGGGGCTGTGGAGCAAACAACTGAGGGGTGAGAGCTCACCCACAGTCAGGTCTGACAGATGGAGGCTATCCTGTGCAGCACAGCCTTGCTCTCCCTTCCCTGTTTCCAGAAAAGAGGGCTTGAGCAAGCAAGGATTCCTCACCCCCACTTGGTGGAACTCACTAGAGCCAGGCAGAGTCACTTGACTGTGACTGAAGGTGAGAGACAAAGGAACAGGAGAGCATGAGCTGAAAGCTCAGTGTATTGGTGCTCTTGTAGCTTGCTCTCACTCTCAAAAAGCAATTAAAAAAGTAAAATCCACAAACGCATAGGGCTGGGTCAGTCCTTCTGTTGCTGTTATGCTGTTAACATATTCTGTGATCCTCCTACGCTGAGTTTCTTTCTTCTTATGCTTAACCTTGACCACTAAGGAAAAGAATCATCTAGCAACTTCAAATTCAGTGATTCATTCCACAAGTTACTGCATTTTCTAAACCACATCTACTCTGAAGTCCTAATTGCAGGCTTATCGCCTGCCTCAAAAGTTTGCTTTTGGCCTAGAAAATGGAAACAGCCACATTCAGGCACAATTAGAGGTCTGGGCCTGCAAACACAGCAATGCTGAATGCTGAAGCAACTGGGGACCAGAGGGGATTTCATTAAAACCTTCAAGAGAAGGCCTTTTGCTTTGCTTTAATCAGTCACAAATCCCCAGGTGTGGCACAAGAACAAGTGGGCGCTCTGGGAAGAGGTGTTTGGGTGAGTTGGCATTAGGCAGTGTCCCAGCCTTCTGGTACAAGGAGAGTCAGAATTAGGCTATCACTCTAACAAAGGCACTCAGAGGGCAAATCTCAATAAACATGATGAAACAGAGATTAAAACTCTATGGAGGTTTCATGTTTGAGAAGGCTCGTACATTTATGAGAAGTTTCCAGCCCACCTCCAGTTCCCTACTGCCCCCAGCAAACATGCCTGCTCCATTCATCACCTGCAGGCTGGAACAGCATACTTTTTGGGTGTAAATGACATTGCTCAGATGGTAAGAGGAAAAAACCATCATTATTTTCTTTTAGGAAGGAAAACACAGCAAAATCAATGGGCTTGGGTTCACTCAACTCTTTATTCAAAGTGCAAGCCCTGAATATCAGCTCGTGAAAGTAACCAGATTTGGTTCATGGCCAGCTGCATAGGCCTGACTGTATTTCAGCCAGGGGGCTTTGCCAGCTCCCCCTGCACAGAGGAGGTGTGTGGCTCTGGAGGAGATCCCCCCCATGTTTCCCATGGCAGCCTCTGTTTTCACAAACGACTTCCCAGACAATGCTGGTCACACCTGGAAACCCTAACATAAATTTGTCTGCCTAGCATCTTTCTTTAGTCTCTCCTAAGTCTTAAATTTACCAGAAAACTTGCCAGCAAGATTCAGAGACCAGATTGAGATTAATTTAAAATCTGGCTGACAAAAGAAGGCTCAGACGGAGCCAACACTGCACTGAATATGTCACCAGCTGCCTTTCTTCTCTGCTGTGCTCCAAAAGACAGCCTATCTACTTCAAACAGGCAGCTTTCCTTTTCCACCTTTCTCAGATGTTTTTAAGCAACCTAGTTTCACTGGAGTCCATGGGGGCTGGGATTTCTTACTTTGAAAATGTGAGACCTTCTGGGCATCAGCTAGCAAGAGAGTGCCAGTCACCAAAAGCAGGCTGTTTTGGAGGGTTACCAAAACTGCTGCAGAGGCAATTCTCCACGGGGAGGAGAAGGGTTCAGACATTGTTCTCAGCCAGTTTGGTCCACACTGTGAAACCCTTTCGAAAAGGAAATGGTCTTCCTACATGTCAGTTTTGACATTGCCATCCTGTTTCTTTCTGCATTTCAGCATGCTAATTGCTTGGAAAGGTGGGGGGTAAAAGATCTTATACTTAGATCTTTGTGTAGGTGCTGTTGCTAAGATGCATGATGGAAAAAAATTTCCTTTTTTTCTTTTGATTTTATTCCCATCCTGGCCATACTCTGCAGAGGAGCAGGGAGGAGGGGTACCATTCGCTTGCACACCAGCCCAGGGTCTGGCAGGAGGGAAGACATCCTGTGAGAGGTGGGAAGAAGCTTCCTGGAGCTCTTCCTCACACCACAGTGATGGCAAAGCTGAGATGCTGTGTCCTGGGCAAGGCCCACGGCTGCTCACCAAGCCAGTCCTCACTCGGCTGCTCCATCCTCACCATCCGCCCTGAGCAGTATCATCTCTCTGCCTGTCTCTAGGACTGTGAAGTTAAATTGAGATAAAATATACTTCCCCCCCTCTCCCCCAGGTTTTTTCACAGTTTTTTTTCAGCACTCTGTGCAGAGAGCATGAAGTAGGGCATGCCAGTGTATCTTCTACAGTAGCTGCTTTGTCACTCAGTGAGATCACTACTTCATTATCACCAATTTGCTGTCCTGCAGTTTCAAAACCTGTGTCGAGGCTATTAGATCACACTGCCCTGTCCTAGGAGAAAGACCCTCCCCATAGGGATATGCTGTTTGTTTCTGGTTTTCCTTCTTTTTGGCCAGCTTGTTATTTTCTATCAGCCATGAATATTATTTCTCAATTGCCTGTTGTATAAAATACTAGAACTCATTAACATCAGACTGAGACATTTTTTGTTTACTGTGAGAAACTAACTCCATGGTATGCTGCTGTTTAGAAGAACCTCATGCTAACTTCAATATGTATGTGTGTGGTCTCTAAACAAGGGTTAAACTTGCCAGAAAAAGGAAATTCAGGAGATGCAAACAGGAAGAAAAGTAATTGCATGAAGTGCCACATTTTGCAGAAACTCTTGTCGCTATTTTTACTTTTCTGTGTTGTACCGCTCTCTCTGAAGTTGCTCTCTCAGCAAACAAGGCCAGGATGAAAGACAGGCTGATTAGCAAAATCAAGGCTGCTGAAGAACCACTGATGCAGTGGGGGGTGATCTTTCCCTGAGCCAGCTAAGCATTAGTGCAGCAATGCAGCAGGAGGGACCCAAAATCCTGGCCATGGACAGACAATGGAAGGTTTTAGGCACCTTCTGTGAGTGAATTCTTCACTCACAGAAGTGGACACTCATGTTTGGGATACCATGGCCAGCAGCTGCCATTATTTTAAGGTGGAAAATCTGCTCTTTGATTCCTGTCTATAACTACTTTATATTTTCGGGGCAGAGAACTGCAGATGCATGCAAATGTTTCCAGAGATTTGCTCATTTTAAGATACTCTGCAAATGCTAACATTGTTTGTCCTCTCAGCTGCCAGAATTTCTTCCTGAAAAATGTGGATGTGGCTCTTTCACTGCTTTCTCTTTAAGGACCTCAAGTCCACATTCCTTCAATTGACTCCACTGTGCTTTGCAGGGAAGGGAGAACTATTACTCTTCAGTTAAAAGCAACCAAACCCAAAAATGCCAAATAAGTCTGCTCTGGCCATTACACTGTTTCTGAGCTGTTAATCACTTCAACAAGTTGCAAAAAGGGAGACACTGTGCTAAAAATATTTTTTTTTCAAAAAAGTCCTCTTTTCTGCCCTACTTTGTAGGAGTAAAAATGAAGCAATCCCTCCAGGAGAGCTATTACCAGCCCCTGCAGATGCCCTGCACCACTTGCTCAAGGAGGAAGGCAAACAGGGCGGGGATGCCTTGCAGTGCGATTTCCTTTACCACAGGTTCCGTTCTCAGCTATGCTTTTTTCCTAGGGCTTCAGATAAAGGAGAAGTAAATCCTGCTGTTGCAATTATTCGGAGAACTCAATCCCAGAGTGTTACCCATGTACCAGGAGGCTGCAAACACAAAACAGGGACATTTTTCAGTACAATTTCTCAAAAAGCTACCTGAAATACAGAACAGAATAAGCCCATCTCAATTTAACCATTTTTATCCCTAGCAAAAGTGTTCTCTTCTGATGACACATGCACAGTAGGCAATATGAAGGCTTATCCATCCTTTGGAAACAACTCTGTTTTTCTAAAGCCAAGGTGCTCCAGTTTTAATACAACCCCACTGCTGACTGTGCCATGGCCACATGCACTGTATAGGTTGGAACTGGGGAAGGATCAAAAGCTTGAATGCTCAGATTAGCACAATTTAGGATTAAATGCTCAGATTCCCTGGGACCTTGGCACCAGGTGTCAGGGACACATGGCCTGGGAGGTAGCACCTAAATCAGGGCCAGTATCAGCAAAAGTTTCACAGAAAATGAACTGGGCTTGAAACCAGATGACCCCACTGATGAAACTAATGTTATACAATCTTTGTTATTCCCTGTGAGCTACAATGAAGTGATGCCTTCCTACAAAACAGAGGAAGTGCAATCTTTAGGGCTGTTTCAGCTCTTGGAGATACAGCATCTGTTTTAATGAAACTTTCCCACCTGACCATTCAGATGCCACTCTGACAGTCACACTCCCACCGCCCGAGATTTTAACTGCTGAGACTGAAGCCACTTCGCAGGGGGAAGTTCCACTGAACCAATGGGTCCCCCCTTTGACTCCATCCACACACCATGCTCACAGAGACAAGTTTCCCTTATCCCTTCAATCCTAAATATCCCATAGCAAAGTCCCAGACATTTGGCTTCTTCAAGTAATTTAATTGTGGTGCTATGGCATAATAATCCAATAGCTCAAACTGGGGGTGCAGGGGGATCCCTTGGCTTTGATACCCTTAAAGTCTGAGCACTCACTCTTCACACTGCCTGAATTCCATATTCCTGTGTGCAGCTTTATTTGCAGCAGCAATTCCTTATGTCCACTAGTCCCTGCTAAGTGCTCTGCAAGAGAGATGTTAAACAGTAATTTATAGCATTCTAGGGATTGATGAGAAGAATGCATTGTAGGCAAGGGGCAGATGCTGAGACTTGGCAGTGTCCTGGAGATGGAAGCAGCTAAGTCAGACTGCCTGAGAGAAATGAATGCTTGCTCCTTTGGGACCAGCCCCAGGCAGGGTCTCTGAGCCATTTCACAATAAGCTGCCCATCTCAACCACAGTTTGCCAGAATATCGGAGAATGTATTTAAAAAAAATCCTTTGGCAAAGGAAAAAAACCGCACACTGTCTTGCAAAATACCCAAGATCAGTTCTGTCAAGAACCATCTCCCAGCAGCAGAAAAAACACTGCTGGCTGGAGCTGGAAGAAGCAAAAACTAGGGGAGAAGGCCAGCTCCTGAACTCCTTCCAGCAGCTGGAGAAACACAATGTACACAAAAAAGTAAAGGCCCCCAAACTGAATAGTCCACAGGCAGAATTATTAATGTGAAGGAAAGGCATTCATCCACAGACATCATTTGTTTGACAGTGTGACCTGGGAGTTTAAAATAAATGAGCTAGGGCTTTCACTCAATTTCCAATAGTCTGCCTAAAGGGAAAGAAGGGAAAGAAGGAAGAACTCTTATATTTTTTTGAAATTTTACTAAAATAATGTTGTGAATCACTTTACAATATCCTTTGCCTGGGATGGAAGGCATACAGCTGAACAATGGGATGACTTTCTTTTCTGTATTTCCTCCAACACCTGAGGTAGTTAGTATTGGAGAAAAAAAGCATTATTAACAAGAATTATGGTGGAGAAAATTGGGATGGTCTTGTGCATAGGCATTAGAATATTGTCTGGAACTCTTGGGTCAATTTTAAAATTGGTTCACATTGATAAAAGTATTATGTAGTTGGTATCTGACTCTTAGTAAGACATAATGCTTTGATGCTTAGCAGGATTGAGCATAGTTGTTGGTTATACTGGGGACAGCAAGCTCTCGTATTATTATGGTATGCAGATTGCTTCTCTTTAACAATTCATAGAAACAATCTGAGGCACTTCTAAGAGAAACCCATGGGATTCAGTCATCAAAGGATGAAAAATCCATCCTCTGTTCTTTGCTGATGACAATGACCTCACTGGATTACAGAGGAATAGGTGACAAAAGAACTAGGAGGAAAGAATGAAGGTGAAAACAACCATGAAGATTTCTCACAGGAGAAAGATAGTAGGGATACTTAAATTGCTTGAGATAGCAAAAATATTCCCATCCCAGTCAAGATCCACTGGAATGTGCTGGACCCCTCAAGCAGTGGGAAGATTTAGCGCTTGGCTAAGTGTCACTGAGAAATAAATTTAACAAGTAGAAATCCAGTATTACTCAATAGCTTCTCTAGTCTCACTGAGTCTAACCTCAAGAGATCCCCTATTCCCATTGCCCTCCCCTAAGACAGAATCAACCATTCTTATATTGCTCCCAAAGGCTCTTTTCTGCTGTGTTCTTCAAAAGCCTTGCACATGCTTTGTAGGTTAAAGCAGCACTTTGATTCACTCAGCACTGACTCACCCAAGCACTGCCTTCTGCTGCTTCACTGTCTTGGCTGTTGGAAAGTGGTTTCTCCGAACTTCTTCCTATTTTCTGCCTGTTTTCTAATCTGCCTCCTCATTTGCTTCCTCCATTCTGCAGTCTCACTTCATGACACTTTGTTCACAACAAAGGTGAAGAAGAGGGCTTGAGTACTGCTCTTATTTCCTTTATTTGTTCTCTCTCCCTGAAATGAAGTAGCTACAGTTTCTCCAATCTTTTCCTTAATCACCCATTTCCTAGCCCTCAGAACAGTCTGGTTGTTCTACTCAGGAACATCATCCAACAGTATCTATCTTAATCGAACTGAGATGACCGAAAGCAGTGTCCTGCCTTGGCAGAGGTGTTATTAACCTCAAACACTGCCTGAACTACTTTGTGTCTCTGCCTTCAATCACACCTAATGGCAAGCTGTCTTCTGGTTTTGGGTGCTGTTGCTGAATCCCATTTTGCTGCCTCCTGCCTTCTTTCTGAAAACCTGCTATTAAAGTAGCCATCCCTCAGCCTGCATTTATAAGGATTATTTCTGCTGGAGAATAGTACTTCACAGATCATTCTCTTGCATTTAATTGTTTCCAGGCTGCTTCTCCAGTTTGTCACTATAAGCTTGAATTTCGATTCTCCAGTGTACGTATGCTGGGAAGCCTGGCATCTGCAATTGTAATGAGTGGGATCATATCTATTCTGGATATTAAATATCATCTAGGATATTAAAGTATATATTGAATAATACCAGATCCAAGGCTGAGCCCCGCAAAATCATGCTTGACCATTTTCTTATCTTTTGATAATGAGCCACTTGGGAACTACTTAACTGAGTACAATTTTCAAGATTATACTCATTCTGTAAGGGTTTCATCCAGCATGGTTTGCTTCCTCCCTTTGAACTGAAATAATATTTTGCTGTGAGAAGATAATAGGCCAAGTGATTCTGGAATGAAAAAGTGCTGTCTTGGAAGAAGCCAAAGTCACCTTTGATGTGCTGGTGGGATGTGCTAGGTGTTGTAGTTTGCAGTGTCATGCCAGAGTGCACACAAATGCCACTCACCCCTGGGGCATGTGATGGGTTCTCTGCTCACAGCGAGGTGGGGAACATGAATGGACACCAGCAGGGCACCAACAACACGTGTGCCATGGTTCCTGCTCACTGCACTATGTGTCTGCTGGGGAATGGGGCAAAAAGCTAATGTACTACAGGGGTCCTAAGGAACTACTGTCCTGTCTGCTGTGGGAATGGTTCCTGGAGCCAGCCCTTTTTTCAGCCCTCTGAAATGCATGGTGGATATTTCACAGCTTTGTGAATATTTGTGCACAGGGCTCTTAATGTCTGTGAAGTTGTGTGCAGTGAGTCATGTCTTCTACTGGCCTGGCTTGCTGACGCTCCTTCTGGACAGTAAAAGGGAGAAATTCTCCCAGGTTTTCTCTGGAATAGAATATCCCTACTTAAAAATCTAAGAAGAAAAAAAAAAGTGCTTAGATTTTTGGCAAAAAAAGTGCAAAAAGTTTCAAGAGTTGGAAAGAAAAAATTGTACTAAACTCACTCAGACACTGACACAGACTAAACATAATCTAAGTCCCTGGAGTCCCTGTAACTTGCAAATGAGGTAACAACTAGACAAGTTATTGTAACTATTTATCAGGTTTCTGAGGAGCATGTTTTGCTGGAGGACTGACACTGCAGCAATATCCAGAGTGAAACTTAACAAGTACGCCAAATGCATGTGAACACTCACTTTTCCAAACTGACCGGTGTCAGCCACCTTGTTCTACATTCTCTTTCATACTGTCTTCACCTCAGAGTCATTTGCCCTTTGTTTATCATTTTTCCCTCCCTCCTTGTTTTCCATGTAGATTATCCCACCAAATGTAATTTTCACTCCAAATCAGAACAAACCAGGGCACTAACTACCCCTGTGACCTGCAACTTTCTGTGTCCTGAGAATCCTTCTAGTGCTGGAACAGGAGAGATATGAATAGGGCAGAGTTGTTTCAACCACAGAAAATGGCCAACTCATCTCTCCTGCTGCTTGTGGCAGTATTGGTAATTTAAGGTAGAGTTGAATTAAAACAACCCCAAAACTTCTAAATGGCACAAATTTTTATACTTCTTTTTTCATTAGGAATGGCTTTTAGTCCTGTATCTGAAGATAGAACATCTGAACACCTGACTTTCTCCTGGATCAAAAATTCTAAAGGGGAGAAGAGTAAGGTTGGAGTAATGTAAAGAAGCTGCTGTAGAAATGTCTCCTTTTGCTTGTTCCACCCTTGTTTTTGACATTTCCCCAGGCTCCCCTGCTTTTTGTTGACAGGTTCTTAGAAAATGGGTGGTGGCTTTTTCTGAGTGCAGCATCAGATGTGGTTACATGAGAAATATACACGTGAGAGTTTTGCAGTGGATGCAAAATTGATTGGAGGGCTTTTATTTTTGATGTGGAGTGGGTAAAGCCAACAGGTGAAAAGAACATACTGTGTTTCAAAACAACTCAACAAAAATGATAAAAAAATATTTCTTGTGGGTACAGAGGGGAAAATCCCCAGATGTGCTACAAAACAAAGCTTTGTTCAGCTGATGGTTGAAATCAGTAAGCAGCAAAGACAAACTGCCAGGGCAAAATCCTGCTGCTCCAAAGGCAAAGATGGAGCAGGGAGAAGGGGAACCTGGGCATCCATGTGATGTGGACTGTTTTTGTCTGTGTTAATTTATCCTGTCTCCAGGGAAAGAGCACCGTGCTTCCCTGGGAGACAGGTCTCTGGAGGAACATCACATGCTGCGTGCAATGTAGGTGAGGCTGCTGCCAAGGGACGATGTGGCAAACGGGAACGAATCAAAGCAACTCTTCTTTGTGCATCTGCAATGGAGGCTGAGTCATTACCATTCATCACTAGCCCGACTGGTGTGTTAATTCTGGTGACAGTTGTTTTCGTGAGAGAGGACAGCTTTTGATGCCTTTTAATTCCTGAAAATAAAAGAAAAAAGGGCTGTCAAGGTAACAGGCATCCGGAGAGGCTGACTGAAAACAGTGGGTAAGGAAATAGCTTTAAGTCCCAGGGAAATGCAGCATAAAAGGGAGCTGCCACAATAACCAGGACAGTGTGGCTTGCTCCTTCACGTTTCTGAAGGAAGCAGTAAATGGCTAAAACTTCCCATGCCCAAGTTACAAATGAGCTCCAATTGCAGGACAATGCAGGAAAGTTAGCACTGCTGTATTTTCTCTGATTCTTCCTGCTGGGCTGTCTGTCTGGTTTGAGTATTCACATCTGTATTTGTAGCATCACTCATCTTGAAACTTATTCTAATCAAGCCCAAAAACCTGCCTGAACAGAGCAGAAGCCTCTTCTAGCCCACCCCGGTCCTCAGACACCGACAGGCTCCACAGCACCTGGGGCAGTTTAGCCATTGCCTTTACAAGGGCTCAAGATTTCTGACAAAACACTTCCTGCTGTTTCAAGGAAACCATGGGCACTGGCTGTCCATTGTCAGGGGTAGGTCTTGCTGGGAAGCTTTAAGACAAGATACACCCTGTGGCTGTCCTTCCTTCAGCACTTCTCCTTTCCCCCAGCCCCAGAAATCATTTCTCATGCTGGCTCCACCAGCCTCTGCAAGCACAGGGGTTCCCAGCCCTGACCGTGGGAGGCAGGGCCTGGAGAGGTCCCAGCCTCCTGTACCAGCATTCCTTCCCTCCAGACTGATGCTTTTCCTCTGCAGCTTTCATTTCTCTTACTATTCCTCTTTTCATACCTCTCTCTCTTGCTGATGCCCTCCTCTTCTCTGCTTCTCCTCATCACCCAATGATGGTGTTTCTCTCTTCTTATGACTTTCTCTGTCTACTCAGCACCATGGCAGGAGGACCATACTGAGGCAGAGGGGTGCTTTCGTTAAGTACCATCTAATCAGAGATCGTCCTTGCCTGAAAAAATATCTTTAAATAAGCAGAGCAAGAAAAAGGATGAGGGAGGATGTCTAAAAAAGGAGTGACTTCCCCTAGGCTGTCCAGCGGTGCCACAAGCAAGTCCTCTTCTCTTTCCTGTTGGACCAAGCTGTCATGTCCATGGGGATTTGAGCAAGTGTAGTTTTAAAGCAAAGCCTAGTATGAGTAGGGCCTGTTTGGAACAGAGTTCCTTAAGGAATCTCGCTGCCATGGCAGAGGAACAACCCAGCAGGCAAACCACAATACCCCACTAAAAAGCAAACCTGGGATGCTCTTGGTTTCAACCACATCCACCCAGGAAAACACAGCTTCCCTGTGTCCCACAGACAACCTGGCAAGGCAGCAACTCACAGGTTGTGCAGCCAAGAACACCTGATGTGACAGTGAGGGGGAGGCATGAGCAGGTGGGAGCAGCACCACTTTCCAGGGACCCTGCACCCAAAGGAACACTGTGCCTGAGCTGGGAAGGGCTTTTTCACCTTCCTATGATGAGCAAAGTGCTGCCATAGAATTTGCTAATGAACATGGCCTGGGTTGGGGTGAGATCAGGTGCTTCAAATGGACTTGTCCCATCTTTAGTTCAAGTTGTGCAGTGCCTTGCAGACACCCACTGGGAGAGCTTTAAAAAATCCCAACCTAATAACTAGAGAAGAGCTCATTATGTCTGTGACTCATCTGCCGGAAGCTGCAGAGAACACGGCTGCTGTGCTGGGAGTCTCGCTTCCAAGGGTGTGGTGACACATGCAATTACCAGACTGAGTAATCACTGCTTAGTTCAGGTTAACAACATTACATTCTAACTTCTGATAGCAGAGCTGTGGGGAGCTACCTGTGCTAGGCCCCACAGTGGACAGACAGATATATGAAATATCCCTGAGCGGACCGAGGAAGACAGGAGGGCTGTGCAAGGGTCAGACCTAATGGCCAAACATATTTTTGTACAAGTTTAGAGTTAGTTTGTAGGTAAGGTCCTCTCATAAACTGAGGGACCTGACACAACAGAGTCAACTTGCTTTACAAAGTTCAAGAAACATAGTGACAGGACAGACCAGAGTGATGCCGAATTAGTAGTGACAGAGATAAATAATTCACCTATTGTTGGCAGACAGCAAGTTTTACTTTGGTGCTGTTCTGTTGTACACCTGATCAGGAAGGTCCTTAGGCTTGGTAGTGCACCACAGACTGTGACTCAGATGAGTGTAACTGTGAGAATGATGGCAAGGCATCTGCCCATGGGACAACTGCCGTCACCTACGGTTTTCCAGCTTGTCCACATGTCCATTCTATGGGCGACCCCAGTGTGGGTGAGAAAGTGATGTCACTGCCACCATGCTAAAAGAAAAATTAGTTCCATGAACACATGACGGTGAGAGAGCCTGGGGGTTTCCTCATGTCACGCTGTCCCTGGGGTGAAAGGGAGGAGTTGCTGTGCAGTCCGAGCAGGGTGAGTTATTCCCCAGCTCTACCTCTGCCACCAGAAAACATTCCCATTCATATGCAAAACTTTTAACACCCCGGGCTGAAAGGGCTGCCGCTGCGCAGTTATGGCACTCAGCAACAGGGCAGGATGCATTTCGAGCCTGTCCTGCCTCCTCTGCTCTCAGAATCAACTTCTCTGTCAGCAGTAAGGACACCTCACCTCAAAGCTCATCTCAAAGACTGACTGTAAAAACAAGAGGCATCATTTCTGTGAATGAGATTGTTTTCGTAAGTGCAGATGCGGAAGCTGTTACCACCAAAATATTAAGGAAACTGGTGAAAGGAAACAGTCGAGCTGTAGCGTAGGAACAAGTTCAAGCACTCGGCTCTGGCTGCACCCTGAGCTGTGTACTTGCCACGATGCAGCACTCCCAAGAAGATTTGACTGCACCCGGAGAGGAAGATGGCTCCTTTGGGGGAGGTAAAAATCTTTTATTAAACTAATCCTTCTCCTACTCAGACTAGAGACCGGTTACTAGCCTGGGTGGTATTTCTTGTGTAAATCTGAAGTTGTCTGTGGGCTTCAAGGTCATAGGGTGACCAGACTCTTTTTCTCCTTAGAGAATGGAGAACAAAGGGACCACAGATATAATAAAAATACTTTCACAATCGTTCAGCAGCTTCAAGGAAGTTACTGCAGAAGAAAGCTGGGGGGACACCCAGTGTATTTTCTACAGTGGCTGCACTGTGCAAAGTAGCACATTGAACATTCAACACCACAGGTGCAGCTGTTGTTAAAGTAGTAGGGGCTCTTTACAGGGGCTAAATGTGACTTGCTATTTAAATTATCTGAGCAGAATTAGTGTCCTCCTCTCCAACTGCCACAACCTGGGATACAAAGTGTCCCGGCGTCATAATTTCTTATCCCTAAAGCTGCTTCTGCTGGTGCTTCATTTCTCGTTGCTTGCATCCTCTACCATCATTCACATGTGTACTGAGTGCTATCAAGTCAAAATAGCAGAAATGCAGATAAGAGGGCCCAGAGGAGGAGGAAGAACCTGGCCCATGGAGTTCAATTTCTGCTGCTGCTCACTGCTCTCCTTTGCACTCGAGCCAGGGGGAAAACTTGCTCATGCAAATCTCCCGGCCCCAAGCCTTCCACAGTTTCTAAGGGAGTTGAAGGCACAAAGAGCTGCCTGGATCCACTCCAAAGACTGTGAACCTTTAAACTCACTTTCAGCACAGCTTCAGCAAGCCTCATTTAAACAAAGCTCAGCTGCGGTTGGTATGGAAAACTTAGCAGTGAATAGTGCCAAATCAAGTTATCTGAGCCCCAGTGAAAGGCATCAGCTCAGAAAAGAAAGCAGTCTCAATGATGTTCTCTCTGTATTCAAATATATTTCTCACGTCTCTATGCCCCCACTTCTCACCCTGTATCTCAGTCTGGGCTTAGAAGGGCAATGCATTTGCAGAAAGGAGAGGTCAGTGCATTTGCATTATGGAAGGACTCTGGATAGTCCAGGAAACACCTCATGCCAGTGGGCAAATCAACTGGCATTGAAAGTACCCCATTGCATTTGCTACATCCTGCATTCAGCACAGGTGGATGCTGCTTCCCAGGATAATCATCGTGCTCTGACTTGATACAGACATTTGCAAGTGCTCTGAAGAGTCAATGGATTTTTAAGCTTTGCTGTTTCTGGAACCTTTAGCCCATGTTCTTAGTCAGAAATGTAGAAGGGAAGGAGAGAAATGTGGGCAGGTTAGTTGATACATATATTGCGTTATCTGAAGGGAATGATACACCACTTCAAAAATCTGTTCCAGCCTCTCAGCTAAGTTGTTTCTGGCAGGGCTGATGCAGAAACAGCTAGAGGAGGCTCTGCTTTTCAAAGGCAGGAACATTTTAAAAACCTCTCCATGACCCTTCTTGGAGCAGGAGGTTGGAATAGATGATCTTCTGAGGTCCCACCCCACCTGAGGTATCCTACGAGTCTATGTGTTAGTGACATTCTCTTCAACTCACCTACATGTAACTGGGAACACTTCTGTCCCAGCTGCTCTCTCAGACAGAGGAATTGTTGGCTCCCAAACCTACCAGCTGGAAAGCCCAAACAACACAGGCACAGTGCTAGACTTCCCCTTCAGCCCCCTCTCCTCTCTCTTGAACGGGTTAGCAAGGAAACATTAACTTTATGGCTGCTATTTCTGGAGCGCTGTTGACCCTGGACAGCCCAGCACACTCCCTGGGGCTGGGTGGGATCTGAGCAGGGAGGAGCAGGGCCCGTTTCGGTCACAGGGCAGCCCCCGCCCCGCTCATGCTGCAGCCTTAGGAGCCAGCCAAAATTTAGTTGCAGCCAAAGCTTAGTTGCTGATTTCCAGGCCAGATGGAGGCATTTGTCAGGCACTGAACTCCCAGCTCTGTGCAGACCTCAGCTCTTAGGGCATGGGCTATTTTTTATTATTTTCCACATCCACCTTTACTTGAAAAGTGATGATGGCAAATCTCTGTCTACCTTTTTAACTCATCCCAAGGCTTAACTACCATCACCAGTAAAGACAGCTATGTTTTATTTCTTCTACCACTGATCTATCCACTTTTTTTGGAGATAATTTCCCTTCTGTCCAAGAGAGCTAAGGTCTCACTATTGTTTGTGCATACAAAAATCTCATATAACTATCTACAGGCCCTCTTATCCTTTGCCAAGCAGACAACAGTCACAAATGACTGTTTCCTTATAAAGTTTTAATCTGTTAAGCATTTTCATGGTTCTTGAGAGCAGTCCCTTGGAGAGATGTGGACACCAGCATAGAGCCCAGCGCTCCAAAACTGTTAGACCAGGGACAAATCCGAAAGTTACATGATATGTTTACTCATACTTTTTAATTAATGTATTATATATATATCAGGATCAGTTCAAGAATCTGCTGAAATCCTTTCAGGTTGCAGCATCACAAGAGGGTCTGCTTTTCTCAGATTTTTCTCTTTAATCATCAAGTCTTTCAGAGTCAAATTTCTCAAGACAAAGTCAATGCTATCCTGTCAGGATGGCTTATCTCCATTGCTCCCAGCTATGCCCATACTAAAGCCAGATGAATAGTGTCACTTCCTCAAGTAGCCTGTTTCCCACTTCTCCAGACATGGTGCCACCTGCATACTTAATCACTGTTTAAAGTTCAGGTCACTGACATAAAAATTCAGTCCCATGGGACAAAGAACCAATCTTTGTAGGTACTCTCTAGAAACTGGCATCCTTGATGATTTCTCAGCTGGGTTATGCATGTAAAGATCTCATGCAAAGTTTTATTTCTTACCAAAGTCCGAGTACGCTATCAATACAATTATTTTCCCTAAAATCCTAATGATTGACACTGATTGAACTCCATCTCCTTAAATTTTGCTTAAATATGGCTTCTACATCAGCTATTCCTTGACGAGGCCAAGACCACTGACAGGCTATCGCATCATTAGTGACACAACATTAACTTACAGCTCACTGGAGTTCCTCTGGTGTTTCAAGTTTTGTGAAATATCAACAAGGATTTCCTAGGATAACTCTTCTCAGAATTACAGTTTTAAATTCTCTTCTGGGAAAGATCAAGGGGGAAATATTTTCCCATTGATACAGACTGTCAGATGGCACTGATATTTTTCCATATTCCCAAACCAAAACATTTGTTGGAAACTTGTGTTTTCTTCACCATAATTAATAATTCCACAATTTTCTTTTACTAATGCTTCAATAGGCATTGCTTTTCCTTATTATACATTAAAATCACAAGTCAAAGAGCTGGGTGTGACAAAATAGGCTAGAACTATCTTCACAAAAATGCAATAGGTATTCAAAGCTTCAAAATGTTCATCCTCAAAGAAACTTTGTTAGCTCTTTCCCTTGTTTTGTAATAACAGTGCCTGGCACTGACATGGTGCTCTCTCCTTTAGAGGCTTTGCAGAGATTTTGCAAGTGACTGTGCTTAGGTTCAGTGAAGCACAACTCCCTCTCCTTTGCAACATGGCCAGTGTTGGAGAGAGCAGAGCTCTGTTGAGCAGAGCAGAGCACAGCTGTAGTGTCCAAAAGTTTCAGGAAGAAATTCTTTTAGCCTTTTGAAAGCACAGGGAGTGATAGGTTTAATTTCTTTTCATCCCTAGTCACTATGTTAACTCAAAGCAAGTGTCTTCAGTTACTCTTGCAATTTTGTTAGGTCAAAACACCTACTTTGGGGAAAATGCTATTTAATTTTTTAGTGACTCTAAGTGCCTGAGATTCTGAAGTTATATTTCATTGAAAAGAAATCCCTTCCACTAGCACTAGGCTTCCCTTTATCACTGCAGCCTGCGGTGATGGTGTGGATTTTCCCTGACTGTCCAAGATGAGCCAAGGCCAGAGAGTGAGGGGGATTTGAGCACAAGTCAGCTCTCTGGGCAGACCCTGGTTTCCCTGGGAGGTTTACACGGAGGTGTGATGCCACCACACCAGCACAGCCTCTGACTGTTGACCACAGGCTCAGCACAGCAGGAGCTCCTAGATCAAGCAGACACATCCATGAGCAGAATTTGCAATCAGTCAGAAAACATGGCCAGCATATCACATAGGATATGCTGAGTTGGAGGGGATCCATCAGGATCATCAAGTTCAACTCCTGGCCCTGTACAGGATTATCAAGAGTCATACCTTGTGCCCAAGGGTATTGTTCAAATGCTTCTTGAACTTTGACAGGCTAGTGCTGCGACCACTTCCCTGGGGAGCCTGTCCCAGTGCCCAACCACCCTCTGAGTGAAGAACCTTTTCCTAATATCCAGCCTAAACCTCCCTTGACACAACTTCATGGGGTTTCCTTGGGTCCTGTCCCTGGTCACCAGAGAGAAGAGATCAGTGCCTGCGCCTCCTCTTCCCCTCACAAGGAAGTTGTGACTGCCGTGAGATCTCCTCTGAGTCTCCTCCAGGCTGAACACACCAAGTGAAAACTGCTCCTCACATGGCTTCCCCTCAAGGCCCTTTGTCATCTCCATTGCCCTCCTTTGGACACTCTCTAATGGCTTAATGTTTTTTTTGTCTTGTTGCACCTCGAACTGCCCCCAGCACTCAAGGTGAGGCTGCCCCAGTTCAGAGCAGAGCAGGACAATCCTCTCCCTTATCCGGCCGGCCATGCTGTGCCTGATGTCCCCCAGGACAGGGCTGGTCCTCCTGGCTGCCAGGGCACTGCTGACTCAGAGTCACCTTGCCATTGACCAGGTCTCTTTCACAGCGCTGCTTTTCAGCCTCGTGTTCTCTAGTTTATATACACAGCCAGGGCTGCCCCATCCAAGGTCCAGAATCCAGCATTTGCCCTGTTGAACTTCTTACAGCTGGTGACTGTCCAGTCCTCTGATGTATCAGGGTCTCTCTGCAGGCTCTCTCTGCCCTTGAGGGAGTCAACAGCTCTTACCAATTTAGTGTTGTTGGCAAACTTGCTTGGTATTCACTCGAGAATTTAGGTCCGAATATTTTGTTAGCCCTGACCACCCTATCCAAATTGAGAATGCACAGGAAAAGTAGAAATTAAGCTGTGATTTATTGCAGATCTTTTCATGTAACTGCTCTACACTGACCTCTCCTCACACCTTCAGTTCCCACTTCCTGTATATGTCCTCGTGTTGTACATAGGGTAACCAGAACCTCCCTCCCAGGCCAAATCTAACATGAAATCCCATCAGTGTTTCCAAAGAATGGGGGGGGGGGGGGGGGGGGGGGAGCCAATGCTTTATTTTTCATTATGTTTATTAGGTGTGTTCTCCAGTTTAGTAGACCAGAGCCACATTTTAGATGCTGCACTTCACAGAGTCCCAGGGCCCTTTCCATGCCCAGGACTGACATGCTGCTTATGGCATACAGATAGATTCCAACACTGCTGCCCATCAAGGCTCCTAGGAGAACAGTAACTGCATCAAATGTTTAAGATGTGCTTCAAAATGCACCGGATGCCTTTACATCCTTGTAAAGCCTGCCTGTCTTTTATAAGAGAGAAGAGAGCTTTAGTTCTGGGGTTTGGGACCAGCTCTGAGGCTTAGCTGAAACGAAAGGTAGCTGCTGTACATGGTTATGTGCACTGCCTGCACATAATGAGGTTAGAGATGTTAGCGAAGACTGAGGATAAAGCCTTGGATGTTAACTTACAGTTGAGACTCTTTATTCAGCAACAATTCAGGTTAAGCAACTTTTCTCCTTCCCTAAAGCAATACTAGACACTGTGCTTCTCTCGGACGTACAATGCAGTGGCTTGTCGAAACGTCACATGGGGACATCCGTGTCGCAGCTTGTCTGTGACCCATAGGCCCAGGTTTCTTTTCTTGCTGTATCTGGCTCTGCTATGGTGAGACCCCTCAGGTATGATCCCTCCCCACAGAGTACATCAAAGTGGTGTAACTTTAAGAGAATGATGTCTTCTAAGGATACTCATGTGTTCATATCAGTCCGGTGTTCCAGCATGATGCTATGTCAGAGATCTACAGATACTGTTTTTCCTATGTTTCCACCTCAAAGAGTTTGACCAGGCTACTTTTTATCCAGCATATGAGTTCCCAATATTTCAGGACGCTGTTGTAAGGATGAGCAGCCCTGCAGTGTATCAAACATGGGAGCTTCTCCTTCCTGACTGCTGGGAGACTGTGGATCAGTGTCCTGAAAATGCTTACAGGTCCCACCAGCCCTACTTGTCCTTTTGGCTATCTCACATTCCTGGAGAAAGTGTGTGCCTACTTCCTGCAGGCCAGAGGATGAGAAGTCCCATCACCAAGGCAACAGTGTCTGCTTCATCCAGATAGATGGACTGTAGTGAGATGTTTAGCCTATAAACAGAGATTGAAGCACCTTTCTGCAAGAGCATGATCAGACCTATTTAACTTGCAGGACAAGGATGGCAAGGAAAAAAGGGTGCTGTCTTATGGAGCATTTTTGTTATTCCTGTTTACACTAAATGCTCCACTCACCTGCTTCTGGCAGCTGCTTCATTTTGGTTTTGGCCCATGGGTGGACACAGAGTTATGCAGACTGGGGAGAGAGCTTTTTGTGGTCAGCGGACTCAGTGTGAGACACCCATCCCCACCCCAGGCGCCCCCACACTGACCCACCCGGGGTGCTCTGGCACTTCCAGCTGTCATGGGCAGCTGGAGGGTTATTTTTAACAGGGCATCACACTCCATATATGAAGCAGAAAAGTACAAGCCCATGAGGCCCAAATGAAAAAAGAAAATAAAAAAGATTGAAATGAGAGACACTTTCTGCTTTTTTCTCTCCCTATTTTTTAATTAAAGACCTTTTTGGTGTTTTTTTCTCCATTTCTGGAAGGCGGCTTTTTTAGTTCATATCAGTTGATGATATTTCTAGATCACTAATAATAACAACAGTGAGGGCAAAATCTAGGTCAAATAAACAAGTGGCATTTAACCAGCCCTCAGAGGAAAGAGGAAGGTATGTAAAAGCCAGAGACAAACCACTGATCAGGTGTGCTTGGGGCACCTTCTAAGCTTGCAAAACAAGTGTCACACCAAAGGCTGAAGCAAAATCGCCTTTCTTTTCCCACATTTTTCCTCTCCTGTTCTTACATAGCATTTTTACAAATGTTTTACAAAAGTTCCAAGAAATACAAGTTTTTTGCCGCTCAGTCCCGTCATTAAATTCACAGAATGAATGTATCTTGGCTAACGTGAGTGGGTGGCGTAAACAACTTCACCCCTTTAATAATTCGAGGCACAGCTCAAGCTGCCTGTGAAATGAGCTTCCGCCTGCCTGGATGCTGAACCAGAGCCTTGTGGTTGGTGTACCATGGGTGTGACAGGCACAAAACAACCGGGTCAGGAAGTACAGAGTTAAAAGGCGAGGAGCAAAAACAGTCTGTGTGTATGGATGAGAGGGGGAGAGAGAGGGAGAGAATAGTCAAACACTTGACAGTGTCACAGAGACACTAAAAAGTTGAAGGTGGGAAGATTTCCCAATAGTAGGATTTCTCCTATATCTCTGCATTGCTTGTGGGGGAGAGGGAGTTGTCAAGCCACACAGAATTTTAAGCAGTGTGTTGTTGATCTGGCATCCAGGAGCAGGGAAATGGTTTGAAGCAAGGGTTTATGCTGTGAAAGAGTCCCTGATATTCCTGTGTCTTTGGCAATTGGAAAACAAGTGAAGCAAAACTGCCATGGAAATCCTGAGCATAAAAGGCTTCAATCTGCATAACTTATGTGGGCTGGCATTGGCTTACTCTGGTTTAATTTCAGGTAGTCTGGGAATTAGAAAGTTCAGAGATGCAGAGCTTGGAAATGATACCTGGAGTTCTAATAGTTGATAAAACTTCACTTCACTTCACTTCACTTGGAAGAAGTGAAGTAGAAAGACAGGAAGCCACAGAGAGTGAGAAAATAAACTGGTATTTTGAGGAGAAGCCCACTGTGACCAGCCCTTGCCTGAACAGATAGCAGTGGATAAAGACATCTGGTTGCACCCAAATGGATGACCTCCATTCCAGTCTTCTCTGAGATATAGTGTTCTAGCTTCTCAAACTGGGTACCTTATATTCCTCTTCATCTATAGTGAGTGTGTGTGAGAAGGAGCAAGGGAAACAAGCAGTCCTCCAGGTGTCAGTTCAGGGCATGGAAACAGGAATCCAGGAATTCTTCACTGCTGAAGACCTGGGCTCTTTTGCTGACCATGGCATTGCCCTGGTGCCAGCCTGGCAGCAGTGGCAACAAATGTGGCTGGTGCCTGTCGGGGTCCACAGCCCAGCATTCCCACCTGCAGGGCAACAGGAGGCAGATCCACTGCAGGAGTCCGGAAGACTCATCTCTGTGATAGCAGGTTCATCGAGGAAGCCCTTCAGCAGCCACTTACCATTAAAGTGGTATTTACTTGGGCTTTGCCTCTAACCCTGGTTAAGGTAATATAGCTAAGGTAATGCCCACATGGGCCCAGGTTAGGTTCCCTCAGTGCACAGTGATGCTTTTAGTTATGCTCCACTGGGAAAACTGCCTGCACTTGGTGCTGCTCTGTTGCATCATAGCACCCGGGCTGCTCCTGTAGCATCACTAACCAGAGCCCTGCCATGGATTTACTGCCCATGTTGTGGCATTGCATGAACCTGCCTACAATTAATCACAACCCATTCCACAGAGAAGAAAAGACACTCAAAATAGTCCAGTGAAATAAATGCTCAAGCCCAAAACCCTGGGTGAAATGACCACCCTGGGAAGCAAACCGCAAAACTACCCCAAAAACTCCAAGAGAGCTGAGGTGCCTTACAGCAGTGCACACAAGGGCTTGCAAAAGCTCCCCTTTCATCACACGAGTCTGCTCCCCAGGCCAGCTCTGTCTTCCTGCCCTCCCTGTGCCCAGCCCTAGGGGAAGTGACTTGCAATGATGAGCTTTTGTGCAAGTGATCCTCTCTTCATGCTGTGTAACACCAGAGTGAAAAGCCCCCAGCCCTCCTCACTCCCTGAGGAGCGCACCTATGGTTCAGGTATGGCAGCTGTGGAGCGCTATCCAGGAGGTTCCCTGGAGGGGTGTCACAGCCACCTGTGGCAGAAGAGAGAGGGGCAGCCTCTCTGAGGGGCTTGGCAGGACAGCTAAAAGCTCTGTGAATATACTCAGTATATGTCATCAACATAGTTATTAAATTTTCAAGGACTCCTGCAGGACCTCAGGGA
The DNA here is from genome assembly GCF_971803275.1 of Cyanistes caeruleus. Classification (NCBI taxonomy): domain Eukaryota; kingdom Metazoa; phylum Chordata; class Aves; order Passeriformes; family Paridae; genus Cyanistes; species Cyanistes caeruleus. The sequence continues at coordinate 59,916,580 of NC_141701.1, read as the reverse complement.
GATGAGCTTATAAAATCTCACAGATGAGCCCCATGGCTTTCTCTAATTTGTAATTAATATTCCAGTGGCTAACAAGACTGGCCAGCATTCAGGCTCCATGGTATAACTGGAGCTTTTTTCATGTCCTTCTCACTTCATGGTAGCTCAAAGCAGTGGAAGATCTCTGTTGTGAACATGGATATTGTCTACAAGGCACCATGCTCTTTTTAGCTGTTGGTTGTGACTGTGCAGAAGTGCAGTTTGCCAACTGAGAGCTCCTGTAAGTTTTAGAGTCCTGCTCAGTGCCTTCACACTGAAATAACAGATTTCCTTTACTTGAGGGTCTTGGAGAAGAGAGATGCTTTATAGATGTAGATAGATTTGAAACCAGATAGCATCTCTGAGATCCTCCTACAAACACATGCAAGGAGTGCCGCACTAGCAATCCCAGCACACACTTAACAAGGGAGGCTCATTGTTTTTATTGAGAGGGGTGGGAATGTTGGAAAGAATCCATACAAAAATATTCTCAAAGAAAAAGCCGCAGGAGGAGTAGAGCACTCCAGCACTGCTGAGCTCAGCTCTAGAGTTGGATGTTGGTAGTTTTTTTTTAATAATTTCCCCATCGAAACGCAGGCAGCTCAGGAGGTCCTGATGTGCTCTGCCTCTTCTGTCACTCTGGGGAGCTTCCTGCCCACTCTATTCCTGATGCCTGTTGTGAGCCAAGGAAGAGTTAGCTTAATCAGCAACACCAGCCTCTGAGTAGTGCCAAGTTGTTGTCATTAATCACTTCAAAAATCACTGCACTGAAAATAGTACACAGGGTCAGATGTTCAAAAACTGGCATGGTTTCACTGGTGTCATTTAACCTCAGCCACAAAGCCAGAACACACCCCTAAAGAAACACTTATTTGTTTTATGTATTACTTGTAAATTTTAAATACACTCACACAAAGCTGCTCTTCACCTGTCCTAGAGGAAATATGCTATGAGTGGTCAATCACCTCCAGGTGAAGGCAGGCTGGACCAACAAGGAACCCCCAATTGTGTCCCCCCAAGAGATGCCTTGGGGTACTGGTTTAAGGGTTTGGTCTGAGCTTCTCTGTGCTTCAGACCACCCCCTCTCCCTTGGAATCTCAGTCCAAATATTTGGCAGATGCACTTGGGGCTCATTACGTTACAGAGGCAGCATGTTCATTGCGCTCCCCCGAATGGCATTTTGTGTGTGCTGCACTTGTTTTGTATTTGCTATATTTAAGCCACAGAAATATGCACTGGTGAGGAAAAGAGGGAAGTGGTGGTATCTTGGAGGCAGGGAGGGAATGAAAATCATTTCTCAAAGCTGCAGTCCTCTGTGCAAAATTTTGGTTCACAAGAAGGAAAGAGGAGCACAGTCTCTGCACCAAGGACCTCGATGGGTCACCCATACTGCATTTTATCTGGGAATGGTTACAAGGAAACTGGTGTTACACTAAGGTAACTAAGGATGGAAATTGCTTGGGGCCTTTGCACCTGAGGACTCCTGGATTTCTATTATGAAACTACCCTGTTAGGGACATGCATGAAGACAGGTGTGCAGCACTGAAGGATTCATACATGGAATCAGATTTCCAAACATGTCTGGCATTATTTGCTCCTTCTCTTCTGCTTCCACCCCAGCCTTTGCAGCCTTCTTCTACGTGACCATCATTTTCCTCAGACCATGCTCATCACCCCTGCAGCTCCTCCCCTTCTTGCCATGACCTGTGGGGCTCACAGAGCAGCAGGAAAGCAGGGCCTGCCTCTACGCTGCTGCTGGGGGTCACAGGCCAAAGCAAGGCAGGCCAAAGTCATACTTTGGTCAGGGTGCTCCTGACTCGCTCTTTCAGTCAGCAACTTAGGATGTTTGCTAACATGTCCTATAGTGTCTTGCCCCATATAATACAATCTTTCATGATCCTTGGTCCTTCCAGGCCAGTTGTCTGCTTCATGGAGGAGAACCAGAGTGTGCTTGGGCATGTATAAAAAAAGGTTTTATCCTCTTCTGAGCTTTAGAGCTTCCCTAAAATTTGCCTCTCAAGTGCAGATGAGGGTGCAAGGGGAATATGGAGCTGGACATGAGCTGGGACCACATTTTAACTGCAGTCCTCATGTCAGCAGCAAGTTTCAGCAACAGGCATTACTGCATGATAACATGGAAAGAGATGGGCTCAGTTCCTAAGAGAACCCCAAACAGACTCAGAATCTCAGACTGCTGTCATGACGGATGGTGAAGGTTGTGGCAGGGAGACAGGTCTGGGCATTTGAAAGCCAAGAAAAAAATAAGAGGCAAGAGATTACCTAACGATTCAAGAGGATCCCAGTGAGTAAGCTAGGAACATATTGACTTTCTGTCTATGAAGCTGAATCCATTCCTGGAAATGGTCTAATGGGGCCTTCTTGATCTTAAGCATCTTGGTTGTCCTGAGACAGGGAGCCGTGAGCAGGAATCTCACATGCTGCAGACCCATGGAAAGCAATGTGTTCACTCACTGCACTCCTCTGGCCAAGTTGGTTTCATGGCTGTCCAGCAGCAGGACTTCAAGCCAGCCCATTACCAGCAGCATGAATGACATCGTCCTGCAGTCATGCTCCCAAAAAGCAGGCTGGTAGTGCCATACCTGTCTTTCCAAGTCTCCCATCCTCTTATTGTAGCTTTGATCATCTCATAGTGTAACTGACTTCCAGCTGTCCAGGAAAGCAAAAATTGGTTTCCAGCAGTTTTTCAGATGCTTTAAATAGAAAACAAGGAGTGATTTTCAAAACCAAGAGATGGGGAAAAAAATAAGGCTAGAGCCACAGTACTAGACACGCCATCCACACACTTGGTGTGCACTTCAGAGCAGCTCAGCCAGCCCTGGTTGCTAAGCAGTCTGAGAAACTGGAATGTGCTGCTCCCTCCAACCCTGCATGAGCATTGCCACGTAAAACCTGCCCATGAGAGGCATCAGTGCTGATTTTGAAACAGGTTCTGGGGAAAAAAAATGCAATTGGTGGCTCCTTCGTCCTGCTCCCCCAAGTTATATATGTGAGGATAGGTAGGGTGTATGCTTGTGCATACACCTCCTGAACATCAAATGCTGCCAGAGGCACAGGCCATTGTGGGAAGTGTTCTTGATCTCAAGGCAGCTATCTCAGACCACCACAAATGCAGCCAGGTGGGACAAAGAAAAGATAAAAGAAGGATTACCAAGGGAAAGTGTTATGTCTGTGGTACATCAAAAGCTAAAGATGACTCCCCTTTGTGTCCCTGGCCCTCTCCCTCATAGCTCTTCCTTGGCATACCAAGTGTGTCCTGACCACCATGCCACAGGACACAATCACTGCATTATGCTTCAGTAGTTCCCAAAGATCCAGCTGTGCTGAGCATCTGGCCAGAAGTCACAAATGGAATTTGTTCCTGAATCACTGCAGAAGATCAGCACTAGTAACTTTTCCCCACAAAGTGCCCCAGAGCAGCAAGTGGAAAGACTTGCAAAAGCACCATCATGAGAAATGAGGAACTTGAGGGTGGAGCAGCAACACAGTGATGGGAAGTTAAAGGGGGGAAATGATTGCACAGTGGTTAGAGGAGAGAAAAACAAGTGGGTATCAAACTCTTCTAAAGGGAGAGCAAGAAGTGCTACAGGATGACAATGGATGTCCAACAAACTGGACAGAAGGTATAAGGAATGGAGTCAATCCAAAAAGCAGCATGGGCAGGGTGCAGTAGGAGAATTGTGGCAATACTTTAATATGTATAGTTGGAAAGAGTAATGGCAAACTTGCATATGGTCAGAATGTTAAAGCTCATGTCTTGCCAGATTGCTCATGGCAGGGGTCAGGGTCTTGTCTTTTACCTCTCCTCTAAAAGCTTTCCCAAGTGATGGTTCCAGCACCTGCCATGTTCCCCACTCTCAAATATGATCATCCACCTATATTTTTGGACCAAGATCCCCAGGTAAGAGCAGTCAGGTTTGTACCCTGTGTTCGCACAGATGACTTCCCTAGGTGTGAAACCTGTTGGAGATGTCCTGTGGGATGTCCATCAGCAGTATAAAGATGCCTTGTGCATCCCTTCTAAGCATGGAAGTTACACAGGAACACAGCAAAAACACGTTTCATCAGGAAAAAAACAGGTATAAATTATCTTCCTTAAAGGCTAGGGCAGGCCTGATCTACCTCAGATACCCAAAGCTCAAAGCTGTGGCCTGCCCAACCATCTCCCTACCTCCTTTGGCCTCTTGCTGCTCTGAACAAGCTAACAGGAGACCTCCATGCAAATTGCTATCTGCATGGTCTGCTGAGCATTGCCACCCACCACTAGTCCTTGCTTTCAGGTGAATGAAGTCACTGAGGCCTGAGCTGAGTCTTTGTATCTGCATAACAGACACACATCCCCACAGCAAGCAGGGAAATTTCAACAGTATCTCAGGGGGGTCCACACAGAGCCCTCCTGCACAGTATCTTAAGGGGGAAAGAGAGTTTCCCCTGGACCACTGTCCAGACTACTGGGTTGTGCTCCCCTTTTCCAGATTTGTCTAGGTCTGCAATTGACCTGAAAGCCTCCTGCTCTCTTGATTCTGGGGAATCAGTGGGCTGGAGTCTGTGTGGCAACTGGGAAAGTGAAGTACTTCTCAATATATCCCCACCCCCCCAGAGCAGTGTGTAACTGATGCATATCAGCCAGAAAATCCTGCTCAACCCTTTCAAGAAGCTTTCTGAGTACCTGGGAGGAGCAGAGCATTTAGGTATTCTCAGACTATAATCTCTTCTCTGGTAATCCTGATTTACTCTGGCCTGGAAGCAAAGGCTAATAGAAAGCAAAGTGCTTCGGCAAAGCTCAGCGTGTAATTCAGTATCTCTGGTTTAGTTGTCTCAAGTGTAATGTGGGGTTACCATTGCTGAAAATTAATGTTTGTGAAGGTGCAGTGGAGCTGTCACAGAGATAGAAGTACACCATAATTGTCAATTACTGCTTTGAAAAGGTCACTGCTTTCCAGAGACAAAGCTAAAATCAGCTGTTGTCACTTAGAAATTTCACTGGGGACACTCATGATGACCTATTTTTAACATAACAGAAGACTATGCTGCAAAACCGTGAATAATTTATAGGCAGAGTAGCATGATCACAGCCACAATACAATGGCAGCTTCAGTTCCTGCCTGATGATGGAGGGAGACAGAGCTCTCTGGCAATTTCCACTGAATTAGCAAAACAAGATACACGTGGAATGACTGTCCCGAGCCTTTCAAAAGCATGTGTGTCAGGATGAATACATGTCCAGAAGGACTAAGTGGGGCAAAGATTTTATCTAGAGCATCCATAAACCTACTCAGTCTCCCAGCTGTTTCAACAAGCACTGGGGGCAGGGAGGTGGGAGTGTATGTAGGGCTTGGCATGGTGGGGAGGAACAGAGTAGCTTTCCACATTTGCTATGCTAAAATATATTGAGAGATGAAGAGAAACAGCTCATACATCCCTATCATATGTATTTGCATAGGATAGAGGGTATTTCCTTGAAAGAGGAGACTGCAATATGAATGAGGTAATTTGCATCAGTAACCTTAAGTTCAAAAAAATCTTCTGCAAGATGAGATCAAAAGGCCAGAGGGAATTGGTAACAATTGACCAGAACTGTAGGGTGGTCCAAGTGGAAGTAAGATGTTGCAATTAATCTGTGGCACTGAAAACCTTTACCTAATTAACCAATCTTCCATAGTGAGAGCTGCCACCCCCTAAAAGGCTGAAATGAACTCAAACACATATTAAGTGTGCATGATGAGACATTTATAGCTTTCAGCGTTGCCACAAATATTTCCTCTCCTCTTTCCCTGGCATTCCATAGCCCAAAATGCACAGCTGCTTTTTCCAGAAAGCGACTCCTCCGCCTTTGCCTCAGAGTTCACATCCTATGTGACACACATTAAATGGGGAATACTTGATTCAGTCAGAGATGTAGAAAGGTCACCCTTAAAATTTTGCCTTGGAGCTACAGCAGTGACACTGTGTTGGCAGCAGCCCCTATACTTTTTCTAGTGGAGAAATGAGTGCCTCTGGAAATACCACAGCCATGATTGCTGTAGAGCCCCTCTGAAATCAAAAACCTTGGAAACAGCCTGTAGGCCCCCAAAGTCCACACACTAGTGTGAAGAGCATCCTTCTCTGCTTGTACTAAATCTGGAGTAATTTTATCTCATTTCTACTTTCTAAGGCTACAGGGTTTATTTTCAGCATACAGTATAAATAACTCATGTTCATTATTCCTGCTGAAAATTACTTAAGATGATAGGTCAACTGGAATTGGCAGCTTGGATTTTTAATTCAGGGACGGTTTTGGGGGTTGTTCTGCATGTACTGTAAAAACCTAGCTCTGTCTTTCTTGCCATTTCTTGACTTCTTCATACAGTATCATCCTCTGAGTGACAGGTCAGGGTACTCAGTGAAAAACATTTGCATCCAAAATGAGTCTACCTATCCTGACCCAAATGGGGAAAGATACAGGAATATGGGAAGGGTATCAGCATTGACTTCTCAAGCCTCCTTCCAAATTGTGTCTTTTTACCAACCCCATAGATCTGCCAGGGGTTCCCTCTGCCCCTCACTCCCCCTCCCCCAAAAAAGAAGCACTTGCAGCTGTTTAAGAGGCACAAGGGAGAGCTTGTTGAAGGACCCTACAACAGCTTTAAATGCTGGCAGAGGAACAGCAAATCGTATAGAAAATGCAACCTGTGTTTGGTACTTCTGTTGGCTGATGTAAAGTCCAGCATTAAAAATAGTCCCAGAAGAGAAATGAAGAAGTCCTAAGGATAGCAACAAATATATGCAGAATCCATATCTCTCTAGAGAGATATATTGATAGTAAACAGGACTATGCATTTTGGAAGGAAGACCAAATTTGAAGAAAATACCTCACACTCTCTGGGAAAATACGGTGTTCCTGCCTTTTTTTCTTGGGGTAACAGAAAAGATGCTTAAAGGAAGAAACGCAAGGTCCATTCATTGCAATGTTCTTTCATTTATATTCGCCTTTAACTGCTGTCTTCAGCCCGCCCAACATCCAAATTTAGAGCTTTCACGCACAGTGCTGAAGGCAGCGGAGGCTGCAGCGAGCGGTCCAGCGGCCACGGGGAAGGCAAGCGGCGGCAGCTTCTTCCCTGCCCCATTCCAGGCGAGAAGGGTCAGAGGGATTGTGCGGATGTTCCGTCTTTGGGACAAACGGCCTGAGGGGCCAGACGCACCGAAAGAAAGAACGGAAGAGCCGCACCACCGCCTCTCCCAAAAAGGTACGGAGGCACCGGCAGCGCCGGCTCCGCCGCACGCCCCGGGGCCGAGCCCGGGGGGCTCCGCAGCCCCGCGCTGCCCGCGGGTGGGGGCGGGCGGAGGCCGGGCAGCAGCACCGCCCCCGCCTCCGCCTCCGCCTCCCTCCCGCAGCCCCGCAAGGAAAAGCCGGCAGCGGCTTCGCTCGCTGCTAGAGCGGCGGTGCGCGGCGCCGGCAGAGGAGCTGCTCTCGCTTCTCCTCGTTTTTAGTTTTTGTGGTTTTTTAATTTCATTCTTAAACTTTAATTTTATTCTCTTTTAAAAATTGCGATTCGCTGTTTGTTAGTTTTGCAGCTGCGGGCGCTGCCGCCCGGGATGGGGCACCGCGGTGCCCGAGGAGCGCTGGGCGGCGGCGGGCGAGCGGCGTCCCGGAGCGGGCTGTGAGCCGCGGCAGCACCGCCGGCAGCAACAGGTACCCGGCCGGGCTCCCGGAGGGGTGCGGGGCCCGAGCCCGCGGGGGAAGGAAAGAAGGAAAGAAGGAAGGAAAGAAGGAAGGGGAGCTGCCGAGCGGGGACGTGGCCGAGCCCGGCTCCGGGGCTGCGGGGCTGGAGAGCCGCGCTCGCAGGAGCGGGTCCCGACCCCGCTCATCTGCCGGCGGCGGCAAGGCTTTGAGGAGGGCAGAGGTGCTCTTGTGGGCCATCCCGGGCATGGTGTTAGGCTGTGATTGCGAAGAAAATCTTGAACGCGGGTGTTCGCTGAGGGACGTGAAACTGGCTTAACATTTTCTCACGGAGCGTGGAAGTGCTTAGCCCTGTTCCATAAAAATGGTCTCGGCGTTTCCTTAGGTCTTGTCTATTTCCAGTGGGCTTTTACGGTATTACTGGCTAGAGGAGAGCTTAAACGCTCTTAAGTTCCCTTTCCAGTCCTCTGGCTCGTTCCCAAGGATTGATGCAAACACATTGCACACTGGCATTGCTCTTCAGTTTACCTTTGAATGCCCTGGTTACAAAAGGTCACCCTAATCCTGTGACTGGTCTTCCTATTGCTGTGTTAGCCGAGCATTTTGCTGTCTCTCATTCAAAGTTTCAAAAAGCTTTCTGGAAACTGTGTGCTTGTGGCCATGCTGCCTTTGCACCCTTTCATCCATCTTTCTGGGAAGAGCTGAGTGTATTCCCAGTGTAATTTCAGCATTCATTAATCTGGCCGTGCATTCAGCCACGCTCATTTTAATTACTGTGTTTGAGCTGCTGTCACGCAGCTGGAGCCCGGGGCAGGGAACACGCTCCCAAACAGAAACATCATCTTCTCCAGTGGTTAATTAGGTTTCACAAGTATTCCTCTCCTGCATAAACAAAATCAGGAGCATACCCAAACAGAGAGCTTAAGGAAGGAGACAGGAGGAAGGTGTATTTCCTGAGAGATTGCTGTGCTGGTTGCCCAGCTGTCTTGGAGATCTTCACACGCTGGGAAGAGACACGACATGATATGGTTTTTGTGGCCAGACTCAGAAAGGTATCCAAGGGATGTGTTTGGAGCCCTGCTTTATAACCATAATGGGCAAATATGACAGATTGTTCCACGTTTAAACGGGTGTGGGTGGGTATATATGTTGCACGGTGGGAGTCTAAGGGAAACAATGTTTATCTTTTTTTCCCATAAATCCAGCGTTTTCTAAGCTAGTAATTGAAGATTAGGACAGTCACTTAAAATGGTGTCTGTGCTGCTTGAAAGTACAGGTAAACCCTTGTGTGCAATGTGGACTTGTACAATCCCAGCATCCACAGCCTGATGCTGGTTTAACTTTTGGCATCCAAGCAGCATTTCCATGACAAAATGTGGGCTTTGGGGCTTTTCTTTCTTTTGTTTTGTTTTTAAGAAGCAACATGTTGACTTTCTTTCCAGGATCCTGCATAAGAAATAAGAGTGCTTAGCTTTGTCATGCTGCTACTCCTCTCTAGAATGACAGCACAGTTATACCTTAGAGGTTTTTCTGCAGCAGAATTAATATTTCTTAAATGCTTGCGAACTTGTAAGTGGAGAAGTGTGTGGTTTGTGAAGGAGCATCTGTAAGTGAAAAAGGTCTTTTCTTCCCTTGTGCTTTTAAGGCACATGACCATTTTATTCACCTGTATCACAGAACAAACACTTGGGTTAAGAGTGGTACAAAGCATGGCCTCAAAGCTCACCATGGCATGTTTACATGCCATGCAGGGTTACCATTTGCTCTTTGATATTTTTAAACCTGAGCAGGCAGAAAGGTAGCTTCCATACAAAGTGCACTGCTGGAAAAGGTCTGGGGAAGCCGCCTTCCTTTCCAGCTGGGAGAAGTGGGAGTGAAAACTAAAGGCAGCATCATCTTTTTCCAAAAAAGGGATGGCTGGTTTGACACTTTTTTTTTCTCCTGATGCTATACATGTGGCAGTGACAAGCTGCTCCCAGGCAGCCCACTTAACTGGGGTAGTTTTCATCAGGCAAGCTAGGCTGTGAGCAGCAGGGAGATAGACAGCTTGTGTCTGTGGCCGTTCAGCCTGCACAGAGCATCAGCTGCAAGCAGACTGGGAAGGAACTGAGGACAGCAATGCCTGAACACACTCTCCTGGCATGGGCTTGTTAGAGAAGGCTGGGATGTGAATTAGTATCAGATAGGGGCCTGTCACATCACTTTGAAGCTGTGTGGTTCCTGGATGACTCTATTAACAAAATGGGAGGGGAAAAAAATGATTATTTTCTCACTTAGCAGGAGCTTGGAGATCATTGTTTTGTTCACTCAGCTTACAGTGCCTGCTGATTTTCTGAAAGGGAGGTTGCTAAAGAAGTTTCTTAGTAAGAGATTTTCAAAATTAATCAGGAAGAACACATACTGATTTTTTTTTTCCCTCCAGTAGTTTTGCACAGATTGTTGCAATGACTCCAAGATGTGCTTGTCCTTTTAGGAGGCAGAGAGAAAGAACTAGGCCCACTTGGAATTTAAAGTCAAATGTGAAGTCTTTTGAGAGCAGAAGCAATTTTGCCCTGAGAGACTTTACAAACCATGGTGGCTGCACTTTAAACACATAATAGAGTCAATGAGAATTTAAATTGCCAACATCTTTGTTTCCTGTGCTGCCCTTCAGACAGTTCTGTTACACCAGAGCAAAGGCAGAAGGGCAGTCTGTGAGCAGGGGAGCCAGGTGGCTGGAGGAAGAATGGCAGGGTGCGCTTTGCCAGCGCCCCATGAGAGAGCTGGAAGGAGATTGGCAATGGAAGCCAGCCCTGGATGCAGTAAACTGGATCATATTCTATCTCTCTGCCTAATGTCAGGAATGGCTTAGCTAGGGCAGGGAGGTCAGTTCAGTTTGAGCTCCACAACTGTCCTTCCCTACATACCCCAAATCAAAGCAGAAACTGTTTTCTTGTCCACAGCTGTTCTGCAGCTTTATTTCTGCTCCTCAGTGCAAACACTGCTCATGCATTCACTTACCTGCACCCTCATGGGCTGTGTGTCTGGCCTGGGGCTGTCTTAATCCTGTCCTGTCCCTTCCCATAATGCTGGTACTCTGGCATCTGAAGTACCTCCAGGCAGGTATTTCAAGGGGAAGGGAGACATTGAGTACCAGGTAATCTTCTCTGGGAACTGGCATTCTCCCCATTTGGCAGCCTAGGAACAGGCAACCTTCAGCTCTTGTTTTACAGCAAGTGGGCACCAGTTTTATCTCAACCTTCCCAGAATCATAGAATGGCTTAGGTTGGAAGGGACCTTTAAAGGCCATCTAGTCCAAGGCCCCTGCAATGAGCAGAGACATCTTTGACTAGATCAGGTTCCTCAAAGACTTGCCTGACCTGAAGTGTTTCCAGATGGGGAATCTACCACCTCCCTGGGCAACCTGTGCCAATGTTTCACCATCCTCACTGTAAAAAATAAAATACTCTCCTGTCTAACTTAAGTCTTCCCTCATATTTTAAAACCATTACCCCTTCTTCTATCACTACAAGTCAGCATCCAGGGGATTTGGATTAAATCCCTTGAATTTTTGCTCTTCAGCTCTAGCTTTGAAGTATTTTTGCTGCTGGGTCTGGTGCCGTTTTGGAAGAAAGATTTCCCCTCCCCAGTCCCATCCAGATTAATTAGAGAGCTGCAGTGAGGCTCCAGGAACCTAGCCATGATCAAAAACGACAGTCCCAGTACATGCTGCACCACGGGATTTGGTAGGTGGAGAAGGACAGGTTCGTGGTGTACTTGAATTGATCTTTGGTAGCCACAAGTACAGACCTTGCCTTGTTCTTTGCATACAGGCTCTGCACCCAGTGGCCTCAAGAAGCGAGTCCTCGAAGCATGACACAAGAAATAACTGTCCTTTTTACCCTAAAGTTATCTTTTTCTTATGTCTTTTTATGTTCCAAGAGTATCCTATAATTTTTACTTCCCAACCAGCACAAAAGAAATGATGGATTGGCACAGAAGTATGCAAGCATCTTTCTTCTTTTCATTGGGAGGAACAAATTGAAGCTGACAGCTCCTTGGAACCAGCACAACACATGAAGTAGTCACAATAATACATTTTATCTTCCAGCCCTTTTAGAGCATCAGAAGCTCTCTGGTCTCTGATGCCTCCAGTAAGCTGACCTTGGCTGGCAGAGCCAACCACCTCATTACTGCTGTCCCACTGCTCACAGCCTGCCCTCTCTCCTGGACCTCAGACAGCCTGATTAGCTGCAGCAGCAGCTATTGCTTTCCAGGTTGTACAGCTTGCTGGTAACCCTACAGTAACAATAGAACTGTTCAAATAATCCCTTCTGAAATTAACTTTTTTTTTTTTTTTTTTTTTTTTTTTTTAATTCAAAAACCTCATCTAGCTGCAACACCCAGAGATTTGTCCTAGATGATTTTGTCCTGAAAAGCCTCATCAACAGGAAAATTTCTAGTTATCCATTAACTCCAAAATGCAGTTGCAGGAGAGAAAATCTGTCTGGTCATCAGTGAGGTTCTGTTTTCAGATTGTACTCTTACCTCTACAAAACACTGGTCTAGACCAACCCTATCTTTTACTATTTAGACATTTCTATTTGAGCTGATCAAAGGAAGGAACTCCTTTTCAGTGAAATCTGTAGGAGACAGGCAAATAAGCATCTGTAAATAGTGGCAGAAGGTTCATGTTTCAACAGACCATGCAAGGTGCAACACCAGAGCTTCCCTTCTCTTTCCCCAAATTAACATCTTGCTGTCTGAACAGCCAAAACTGCTTGATTTGTGCATCAATGCAGTGTCTTCATTGTCAGATTTGTCTTGCATCTGCTAGAAGACTGAATCTGAACAGGGGAAAAAATTTTTGCTCATAGCAAATGTACACCTTGAGGATGCCTTAGAAGCCTTGATGATCAGGGCTTGTGCTTGGGGTTGAGATGATCACATTGATCTGTGATACAGCTGCAGGCAGCATAAGTCTGTATTCAAAGTCTGATAGGCATTTTCTTGTATAACATGAAGGAAAATGCCTTTTCCATAATTAAGCAGCTTAACATCCTCTGTTAATTTTATTTTAATTATTAAGTTTTAATTTTAAATTGTTTGGTATTTTAATTTTAAAGTGTTTGGTATTAAAACTTTTTAACTGTGGTACAGAAGTAGTGGTGCATGTTACAGCTTTGTGCAAAAATATCTCTGCAAGTAGCCCTTGGCCAGTGAGTCTCCTTGGGTATGGGCACACCTTTTTCTCTGCAAGTGTTGCTGGATCATGGCAGCAGCAGCAGCTATCCCTGTGCACTTTCCCAGCTGTACAGGCATATCAGTGGGTGACGATGCTTGTTGCTAATGCTCAAGTGTATAATGTGTTGCCCTGCATGACTGACTGCCCTTTCCTTGTCTCATTCAGCACATCCACAAAATAGTGTTCTGTTAGTTCAAAGAAGCACTTGGGTTTTCACAAAGAGGTGCTGGTGGCATAGGAAGCAGTTGGCTGTGAGGCGCTCTTTGATCCATGAGGCTTTTTCTTGAATTCGGTGTGATACTTGCAAGCCACGTCTACTTAGATACACACAAAATCTTGTATATAAGAAGAGATGTTTGCTAAAATAAACAGAGAAGAATGCTTAGCTTATTAGATGTTCAGATTAATAAAGCCAGGAGGTGGAATTGCTCACTGCAGCAAGTCATCTGTGCTACATGAAAGCAAACCAAAGCTTTATTAAAAATGCTAAGACTCAGCCGAGGCCAGGAAATAATCAGCTTAAAATTCTGCCTGCATAAACTAAGGTTTTGCTTTCTTTGAAATTGGAGGGGGACATTGTCATCATCTCCCCAGATGACAGCTGGATTACAAAGCCTTGTTTCATCATGTAGGTGCTGGACTGCAAGTGCTTTTAATAAATTTGATTTCCATGCCCTGCGCTGAAAACAGAAGTTCTCTGAAGGTTAGACAGCTTTTCATATGCAGTTATCCAGCAAAAGGTTGCTTTTTTCCCATTGTCTTGACCTCTACCCTTAAAAAGAAAATAAACTTTCTTCCTAGTAGAGAAAGTGGCAGCAGTGGATCCAATGTAGTAACTTGTATCTTAAACTGTACCCTGTATGCAGGGTTCCTCCAGGCACTGTATTTCTTGTGAGCGTGTCATGATGCCACCAGCTGAGGAGGACAATTGCCTCCATTGGCAAAGGATAGTTTTCCAAACTCAAAAGGCAAAATAGTTTTCCATCCTCGTGAAAAGCCATGATATCCTCCTTTTTCTATATCCTTAATGAAGGCCTGTTAATATGACGTGAACTGGAAAATGCAGAAATCAACAGAGAAGGAAAGGAGAAAGGAAGGGCAGCAGAGGACAAGCTACAGGGTCATTCTTAAAAGCTTGTCATTAGCCTGCAATGGCCCCAGTAGGTCTTTCTTTTAAATGGCATGCTGTGTAATAGCAGTGATGTGCCAAGATGAGCTGCCTTAATCTGTGCAATGAAAAGTTACACAAGATAATTACCTTGTAGTTCAGTGACAAAAAGCACTGTCAGATCTTTTTGGTTCATGCTCAGTTTATCTGCAATGTCTCTGTCTAGAAAACTCAAATGGTAACTAATCCTATGGCATAGCTGGAGCATATGGCATTTTAAACTCATGTTTTGGGTTTTTAAAATGTCCACTACAAATTAAATTTACCAGTTAACCCGACTAGATCTACCTGCTGTAGATTTAAGGGTTTCATCTGGTTTGCATTTGCTTTGTCCGTGACAGTAAACTCCAGGCATTTGTGAATGTTTTTGGGCAGGAACAGCAAAAGGCACAGACTAGCCTGTACCTATTGCATTAAACTCCCCTGCCCTTCAAAGAAGAAAAGTACATCAAGACTGTTTTGGGAATGGTCTTTGGTCCATGCTTCCCAAAATATGCACAGTAGTTGTGTAAGAAAGCCCTATCTGGCCCAAACCAGAACTGTGCCAGTGACTGTTCAGCGTAACCTCCTTTGCCCCAAGGAGCAGAAAGCCATTGCAGAGCCAAGAGAGAACAGCTTTTCTGTACTGAGAAACTCAGAGTTGTGGAATGCTTTGTGTTGGAAGGGACCTTTAAGGGCCATTTAGTTCCAGTCCTGGCCCCATCATGGTCACCTTCTAGTAGACCAAGTTTGTTCAAAGTACAGTCCAAGTCAACCTCAAATGTTTCCAGGAATGGAGCATCAGCAGCCTCTCTGTTGTAGATGTTCCAATGTTGCAACACCCTCACTGTAAAAAATTTCTTCCTTAGAGCTAGTCTTAACCTACTCTATTTTAGTTACAAAAGATTGCCCCTTATCCTGTTACTACAGGGTCTGCTGGGAAGTTTGACCCCATCTTTCTTGCAAGCCCCCTTCAAATACTGAAAGGCTACAATCCAGTCTTCTGGAGCCTTCTCCTCTCCAGCTGAGCAACCCCGACTCTCTCAGCCTTTGTAGGAGAGGTGCTCCATTCCTCTGATCATCCCTGTGGCCCTCCTCAGGACTCACTCCAGCTTGTCTGAGTCTTTGCTGTGCTGAGAGCCCCAGACATGGATGCAGTACTTGATGTGGGGTCTCACCAGAGCAGAGGGGCAGCACCATGTCCCTCACCCTGCTGCCCACATTGCTTTTGATGCAGCTCAGAATACTGCTGGCTTTCTGGGCTCCAGTTGCACATTGTTGAGTCATCTTGGTAAGTGTTGAAATTAAGTGTGGTTTCAGAAAGTGGTGGCAAGGAGAGCAGGTCTCCCTAAAATTCTAGGTATTTTTTCAAGTGGTTCCTGTAAACACTTGTGTGTCTATAGATCTGCTCTTTTTGTGGATGCCTGGTATAACTCTGTGGGACAGGGTTGGTATAGCTGTGTCTTCTGGCAGTCTGCACGTAGCAATCACCTTTTTTATTTTGCTTGTTTGTCCCATTAGTCATCAATCCTCTTTTTTCCAGCACCAGTGTCACTAACACAAGCTTTTCCAAGAGGGACCCTAGCATAGACCCTTACCCCCTTATCCTCTTTCAGATGCTTGTTACAGATCCTTTAATGATCTTGTTCAAAGAAAATGGTGGTGTTTTGGGAGTTTAGGCTGTTTCATAGTATTAGATATGTGCTCTTGTATCCTGTGCCTTCAAAAGGTTTTTAAAACTTAAAATACTGTAGCCAAGAGAATAATAAACTCTGCCATAACTTCAAATAAAATTTCTAAAAGTCATATATGTAAGAAGACTGAAGTTTTGAATTTGAAAATGAACTGAAGCCAAGAGACAAGCGAGTTGCATCAGAGCAGACAGCCATTCTTGGTTTTGCATGGATAGTGTTCAACTACTTGATGAAGAGAGCTTCAGGCAGATGCTATAGCCAAATGTAAATGAAGTAACACAGGACTTTTATGGCAATGCTCTTTAAGTGGCCACACTTGTAAGGTGTCAGAAAGATTAAATAAATCCGTTTCTGCAATGCTCATGTCTGAGAGAAGAACATCCAGCTTTCAAGATCTTCATCCTAGGACATGTAACGGTGTATCTCCAACAGTATTTTAGTGAGCAGTGTGCCATTACAACACTCCTGGAAATAGAATGATCATATAAACATCCATGGAGTTTTAAATCACCCTAATCCCATGTATTTAGAGAGGAGCAGCAAAGCGTTTGTATCTCATTAGTGGCTGAAAGGATTTGACAACAGTGATGTTTTACTTTCCTTTCAGGGATGAAAAGCCTGTCTTACTTGTTTAATTTAGCTCACTCATGCTTATATTAGAGCGTACCTGGAGTGGATACTGAGAACAGCTAGTTTGTCTGTCTTGGCTGAGGCAAAACAAGTAGTCTCTAGAGCAGCCCACTGGTTACCCAAACCATCCTGCTTGTGTTTACTTGATGCATTTACTTTCCTGCAGATGCAAAGAAATGGTACCCTCAGCTTGCTGTCCTTGTCCATGCTGCTACCATCTTCATTAAATGAGGGTTGTAAGCAGCAAAAATACTGGTGCCAAGTAATTAAAGAAATCAGCGTTCTCAAGGACAACTTTGCTAGCCATTGCTTTTTTCTCCTGTCACAGAGAAGATTTTTATGTTCATTCCTTGCACAGTCTGAGAAAGTGAAGCCACTCTGTGCTGCTTACACTTGACATGCAAATATAGGTCACTGCTCAGATTCTTTGTGGATTTTGCTAAAGGACTCTCACTGGAGCTGCATCTATTGACATCAGGGCTGTCTTACCCTGCTTGTGCTCAAGATGTTACTCCTGGGCTTGCCCAGATGTTACTGTTGGTCAGTAAGGGACAAGGGAGACCACCCACAGCACTCATGGGTTCCTGGGCCTCCCCTAATGCTAATGCTTGCCAAAATGGGCAGTAAGTTGGTCACTTTTTGTGGTCTGAGCTAAGAAATTAAAATTCCACACAACATCTGTGGTCAACCAGGCATATGCTAAAAGAGGTAGAGAAGTAGCCAGGCTGCTCCTAGATGGAGGAGTTCCCACAACCTGCTTTGTGTCCTGGTAGTCTTACTGCTGCTCACAAGACTGCTGCTAGTAGTTTATCTCCTGGGACTTAATTTTTAATTAAATCCTACATTGACATAAAGAATTATCAGTGATGAGTAGAATTGGAGCTGACTTCTAATCAAAGATGATTCTGCATATTGGGGTGGGTTTGAGCTGAATGAATGTCAAATGTAATTAGATGGTCAGACCCTGATCCCTCAGCCACACTCGTAAGTACAGTTATAGACCAAATTTTGCTTATTTTTGCTAATGCCAGCTGGATACGATTGCCCTGTGCCTCTAATGCTGTAGGGGGCAAGATTAGGGAGGGCTCCATGTGGGTTCCTGTGCATGCTCACCCCAGCCACCAGTGTGAAATAAATGTTGGAACTGAAAAAAAAAAGAGGTCAGCTGTCACAAACCCATCTGTTGTTTGCAGAGCCATTTAGGATCAAATTTATTTTCCTTGGGTTTATTACAGTGAAATAACTCATTTGCATTTTCCTCTCCTTAGGTTTTCAGCTGTACCAAGGGGAAGGTGCAGTGTAGGTCTTTCTCTGAGGGGAGGTAAAGCAGAGGCTCCCTGGCAACAAAAACAGAGAAATGAGGGCATTGCACTGAGTGTTGGTGAAGGAGTAGTCACAAAACGGGGAGGAAAAAAGCTAACTGTAGTATGAGACAAAAAGGGTGTTGCTTTCACCTAAACCACTGCCAATCCTTATTTCTGTGTTCTAGTGAGGTGATGAGAATTAGAGCTAAAGGAATGTTTTACAATAAAAGAAAATGGAATTAAAAGTCCTCACACTGACTTTGGAACCTAGACTGGTGTGAGAGATGACTTACTGAATTTATGGAACTATATTGCAGTGGGAGCATCAGCTATCGGGTTCTGTGTATTTATGGCCATATCTACTTTACCATTTTGCTCTTGACCTGGATTGTTAGCATTTTTCTTACTGTTACTATCACTTTTTGGTTTATGTACATCATCTAGTTTGGGTAGGAGGAGCAGAACAAACAACACGGGCTGTTCCAGATGGTAGACAATTTGTATTTCTGCTCAGAATGTCCAGTGATGAGCTAGCAAATACTGTAGCATTTGAATTGAAAATACCCTTACATGCAACATTTAAAATGTTCTTACAGAAATGAGACCAAAAAGTACAATAATAGCCTTGCTATTAATCTTTTTCCTAAGGCTTGATACTATTTGAAACAAAAGCTGAAATTTGGTACTGAAGTACTACATTTTAATTTATTAGAAACAGGTAATTGCACTTTGTGCTCGCTTGCAGGGATTTCTGCATGAAAAAGTAAAGCTCTCAGCTGTGGGCTTAAGAGCTGTAAAAGATGCATTAGTTGCATAAACATTTTTTGTGCATTGTAAAAACTGAATTCACACAAACTGAAGGTATTGAAATACAGCTAATAAAAGAATCACTGTAGGTGTCCCAGATGGACATCTGTGAGAAGTGTGCTCAAGCCTTCAGAGAGAGTTCCTGCTGGATGATCAGTGCTGAGGATGTCCCTGATGGGGGAAGAGACCACCTCAGCAAGAGCAGGATGAGTTGCAGTGGGCTAAGCTAGGATTCTTGGTGCTGCAAGAGACGGGGCAGAAGTTCCTTTCTGCTGCGGCTACCAATGGCTTTGATGCCCACCCAAGCGTGTCCCATGTACTCCCACATCTTGTTTGAAGGAGGAGGCTCCATCTCAGCTGCAGCTCCTTCTCTCTGCAGCACTGCTCTCTGCAGCCGTGTGGGTAAACCCACATGGCTCTTTCTGTACGCTAAAATTAATCTGAAGCTCATGGATCCGCTGGCCTTTCACCGGCTGATGTAGGCTTGGGAAGTGTGCTTGTCAGTGTAGCCATATGCTACTATTTAGGAATATCTCTAAGCCTTGGACTTCAGTGGAACAAATGCACATGATTTTATTCTGGCAACCAAGAATAATTCTTCAGATGGAGCTCACATGTCAGTACAGCTCTAGCAAATGCTGGCCTGCACAAGGGAGGAGCAGCCCAATCATTGGGAGCATAAAATGTGCCATGAAGGTTGTAATTTGTGTAATTGAATGACCAACAGAAGACACCTTTCTACAGGTGCTTCCAGGAGACCCCCACCCAACAGACATCTTCCTGACACATACAGAAGTTATGAGCCTGCTCACTCACACCTAAGAGTTTTTGTCCTGAAAGTGTAAAAACTCTTGTGCAAGAATTAAGTTTCTTGTGAAAGTTTTTATAATGCTCCTGAGCACTCTTAACCCACATATCACTGTCAAATTTTTATATTAAAAAACCTAAAAGGATGTCTACTTTCTCATCCAAGGTGCATACCACTGTACCTTCTAGGAACCTAGGAAACATGGAAATCATTAATTCCAGGTGGTTACTTGGGCTACTGGCCATGCTGGCCTTGAATTGCCAAAGTGATTCAGCTAAATCAGAAGTAAGAAGTTGGAAAATAAGTATTAAAAATTACTGGACTTTAGGCTAGAAAAGCAAGCAGCATGAGTTGAAGGTGCACTGAATGAGCTTGGCACTGAACTGAGCACAAGTGTAAGTTTAGAATTGCATTGTGCTCTTTGGGCTTATGAGTGCAAAGCAGAAAGAATTGGTTGTTTGGGAGGAGGACGTGACTTCTAGGGCATAACAGTTCCTTCCCTTATTGTGGTTGTCTTTTGGAGAGATGCATGGTCCTAAATGTCATCTCATTGCATTTAAAGGTTTTCACCTTTGTAGGCCAGCCAGCCCAATAAGCAGAACATAGACCTTGGCATAGATGAGAGAGGAAAATGTTCTTTTCTTTCATTAGTCACAAAGATACCAGCTCATTTGTCAGCCATACCCCAGGTTTGCAGGTAAGACATGTTCCTAGCATGCCAAATCCAATCAGTTGACTTTTGTAGCCATCTACTCACGTTAGTGGACCCCCTCAGCTCACCTTAACCTAAATAATTGTCACTTTGTTTTTAACAGACAGCTTGCAGACCATCACAGATCAACAAAAGAATCAACACACAAACCATCTCACTGTAGGGATTACCTCTCCTTAGATCCAGAACGGGCCTTGAACCATGTGTCACACAAGAAAATAATAGAGGAAAAAAGGATTATCAAAGATGCTTCCAGTCACCCAGTCCTACCCCACATTCCCATTTAATCAGTGATTATACATAATCCTGAGGTGTCCGCGAAGCCTCAGCTGCAGACAGCTCCCTAACACCTTATAGCAAATTCTAGACCTGGAGCCCTAACTGTAGCTGCTACAAGGAGAGAACAGGGGGAATCAAGGGCACCACCACCACTGTATATTGCAGCTTTACATGGTTGCTAGCACATGTCTAGCAAAAACAACTTCCCCTCATCATGTGGTGAGCAAAAAATACCATCTCCAAACTGGTCATGGGGAAGAAGCCAAGAAAAAAGGCTGTGCAGAAGTTGGACTAGATTTAGCAAATATGTTTCTGCCTAAATTTCTCCTCTTAGCTTGAATCAAAGTCCACACTGTTTATCAAATATTTTGGCACTGTGGGAGGTAGAGGTCTGTGCTGAGGGTGATGAAGAGAGGGCAGCCCTGTGGAAGTGATTGTCCTTCCCCACTCATTAGCTCAGGCTCAGCTGTTTCCCCATTTCCAGACTGAAAGGAGAGCTGAGAGAGGGGACTTTTATTTCCCTGGGGACAGAGACATCATCAATTATCTGCCATTCTCTGCTGCAAGCTGTCAGCGAATAGGGCAGAGGAGTACTGATAGGATTTCACCTTATCCCTTGACTCTGACGAGCTCATCATTCAACTGCTGTGCACTTAACATGGGCAGTACTAATTATATTAATTATACTTCTACACAGGGCTGCTTAAATTAGCAGTAAGGAGACTGGTGTCTTTCTAAAATAAAACATCCCTGGTTCATTAACTATATAGATTTAAAAGTGTAAGCATAGTCATTATATCCACTGCTGAAGTGGATCTCTCAAATCACAGAAGCATTTAATATCATTTTAGATGTGCAACTTGCATTATGTTGAGAGCAAAATTTATACTGCATGTAGAAGACAGTAGCATTATATCACGTGACTGCTAAATGTAGACTGAGAAACTTGATTGCTAGCTTGGCATAGCACCAGAATCCCCTTGGCAGTGTTCAGCTGTGGGGATACCCAGCAGGTCAGTAACAGATCCAGGTGAGTCCTCATGGGCTGAGCCCTACTGGAATTATGCTAGCAACTGCATTCATGCATATCATCAGGATACAACTGTATTATTAAATTCAGAGGCAGGTTTATGTAGTTGATAACAGAGAGACCTGTGAATGGTTTAAGAGGCAGGAAAAGAAAGCCCTCTGAACAAAGGATATCACAACAACATGACAAGTACTCCTCACTCAAAGTATATTTGCAAGATGGGTATCGTTAATTATCCATCGATGCAGTGCCCATATGCAGCCATTGTCTCTGTGAATCTGGGCCAAGGGGCTGATGCAGAGTCTGCAGTTTTCTGAGGTTGGTTGGAAGTGTCTGAGATATTCATATAATGAATATTAGTTTAAATCTTAAGAACAGATGGTGTTTGTACAATAGAGTCAACCTTTAACCTAACCAATGGAAAACAACTGAACAGAACTGGGAGATTTCACCAGTTCCAACTCTGTTACCTCCTTTTATCTCAGTTTTCTTCTGTACAGAAATTAAACATGCATTATTCACCAAGATTATATATAATATATAGGGAGAGGCCACAAGCCTATCTGGGCTCTGAGTTCTGACCATTTTATGCAAAACCAAAGCAAAAGTAGCTCCAGGCAGGTCTTAAATTTGCATTTCAATTGCACTTCTTGCACATTTTTTCTGGTATCTTGGGGAAAGTCTTAGCTACTAAAGCCTTTCAAAGCCATCTGAGTGCTTGAGCAAAATAAAGAAAATAAATAAGTACATTCCTTTTCCAAGATTATTTATTTTTTAAGTTTGCCCAAAGGAAAAGAAAATCAAAACAGTTCCAGTGTTTCTGCACAGTCATATTTGGACACTAAGATTCTGTTCAGAGTGAAAGCCATTCATATTCTGTTCATATTAATCTGAACGGAAGAGACATTGTGCAGAAGATGCTAGCATTTTTACAACAGCTTTGATTCTAAATCCCATATCTTTTCATGGCCAATGTGGTTGTGATTAGCACCCAGGTTCAAGTTTTGTTTTCTCTCTCTTACGTTTTGAGGAATGGTTGATGTTTATGCAGCTAAATCTCCTCTGACTGTCAGTGTTGTTTAGCTCCTCCTGGGTCTCCAGATGTTGTCAGGGTGTGTGTGTTAATCATCCTGTCAAGCGATGCAAGTGCTGAACACTTGCAAGGGATTTTCTGCTCCTTGGCACTCTGCACCCAATTTTTAATGCAAATCCTTGTATGGGAGCATGCAGATTGCAACCTAATTGTCTAAAGGTTATTTGCAAACCCAAAGGGAACTTGCTGTGCAGACCCCAAAGTACTGTGGTTGGGTGGTTTCTGCTCTGTCACTCAGGAGGTGGCTCTCTGTGGAGTTTGAACTGCTAGGCACAAGTTGACACAGGGAAACTCTGTACTGCCTATTGGGATGTGAGGTTTGACCCTGGAAGCTGCAAAATGCCTTCTGGCAAGTGCTGTGTCAGGTATCAGCAAGCCTGAGCACAGCTCAGCCCCACAGAGATGTGCAGAGAGCCTTATGGATGTAGCGGTGAGTACAGAGCCAAATTTGGGCTCTCATTGACCGAAGACTCAAGCACCTCCAGCTGTGGCTGGAGCATATTTATCCCAGTGTGAGTTAGCCAAAGTGCATCCTCACTGTGTGGTATCTTCTGAGTTTGTGAGGAGCAGCTGCTCCAGAGCCTCTCTGCTCCTCCACCCTCTCTCCTGACCGTGGGTTTCTGCCTAGTACAGGTGTTCATGGTCTTGTCTGCCTGAGAGCAACTTCTCTGTCCCAGGGGTTTATCCTTGCAGTGGTTAAACTCTCTGAACCCTGAGCTGGGTGGGCTGCACCTGGGCTAGGCCAGGGACACGAATGGTGGAGTACCATTACCTGCTGACCACAGGGAGGAGAAAACTGGTTTTGACTGCAGCCTGTGTGGTATTTCTGAGACTGTTCAGTCAGGGGGGCAGCCCTCACTTCCAAAACAGGAAGATGTACTTTGGTTGAGTTGTGCAATAGAGAAAATGTCTCATTTAGCAGTAGTGCTGACAATGCTGGGACTGGAAGAAGTGTTTCTGGCAGAGATCTTGCAGAAATATTCCTGAGAAAGCAGCTCCTTGGGCAATGCAGTCTCCTCCAAAGAGAAATAGTAGTTTGCCATGGCACCTACTGCCACCCCAAAGAGTATTTGCCCAGCCTAATGCTACAAATTAAATATAACTGAGTAGTGCACAATGTTTCCCCACATATTTGCTTTCTGCAGTGAATGTTTGCCATGCAAGCACCACGTAGCTCTGGTCCTTATCATTAATAAATATGTTCAGTTGTGAAGGCTCACAGTGTAGATCTCCGGCTTTCACAAATAGCTGGTTTTTTGGGCACTCGCAATCATTCCTGATCTGTGGGGATGAAAGGGCAGTTTAGACTTGCTGTTACCCCCTCAGCCCTGTAGGTCAGAGTTTCATCAGCTCCACTGCCTGCAGGCAGCTCCAGCCCCTGGCATACCATCCTGCTTCATCACCAAGCTCATCCCTCAGCCCAGCTACTGGACTGAAATGAACTAGGGGCATGGGGCAGGCTGGGTCCAGCTTTTAAAATAGATGGAAAAAAGCTGCTAAAATCCCTCTTTTTCATTTTCTGTCAGGTTATTTTTAAGCTGGCCTAGTTTCCCAGACTATTTCACAGCACAGTGGTGTTATCAGTTGAACTGACATCCCAGGAAGGATGGAGGCGGTGAGAGGATGGGTCCTGCAGGATGGGGCTGCACTGGCTGACCAGCTCCCTCTTTTCCAGCATCCCCGTTTTCCTCCTGCTCCCTGCCCTGCTGCCTGGCCTGTGTTGGCCATGGTGCTCCTCAAAGATCACTGGGACCATTCCTCTTGCCAGAGCAGTACAAAACCAAGCCAGCAGAAAAATCAATTTAATTGTCTGCCGAGGGCAGAGACAAGAAAAACAGTGGATTAAGGAGAAGAGGAAGATAAAGGCATCCCCCTTTTCCCTTGTGGCACAGCAGATAGAGCTGCTGTGAACCATAGCACTTCTCTGCTATTTATTTGTGGATAGATTGAAGTCATCCTAGTTTAGTGCAGATGCCAAGCTGGGCACTGGAAATGAGCACACAGAGGGCAAGGGCTTTCTCCCTGCTGAGACGACACCCCCCCCCCCCCCCCCGACACATGAAATGCAGAGCATACAGTGCCTGGAGCTTGTTTACTGCTCTTCACTCATGGTGGAGGGCATCCTTCTCATCACAGCAACCCCTGGGCTGAACAGCCATGGGAGAAAGAATCAAAGGGGAGCTGCAGGGCATTTGTGATGTATCAATCCTTTTAAAAATTATTATTGTGTATAATCACACTTCACAGTGACGGCGAGCGCCTCCTAAGAGCTCTGCACGCTCCCATAATAATTCCCAGGACAGATGGGGACACTGGGGCTGGGGGTGAAGCATGCCAGGCATGGCAGAAACTTGGGAAGGCATTTGGGTTATCACACTGAAGTATCGTGTTTCTAGTCCTACGTCCAGACCCTCTTTGTGTTTCTGGTACATTTTCAGTAGACCCTGGGCTGGAAGTCAGAAGTTAAAATAGGACCATTTTGGTTTTGAGTGGGGATGATTTGGAAATGCAAAGAGATTTGTGCCTTGGCTTGCAGCCCCTCATGGGGTTCAGGTACCCCTTAATGTCACGGATTGACATCAGGCTGTCTGGCCTCACTGCCTGCCTTTTACTGTAACTCCATCCTCACTGACATGCTTTCTCTTGTTTTTCAGGAATATCTCCAAGGCTCCCTGAAATCATGTCAATAGGATCACATTCATTTTCCCCAGGAGGTCCTAATGGGATTATTAGAAGCCAGTCCTTTGCTGGCTTCAGTGGGCTTCAGGAAAGACGGTCCAGGCAAGTGCCCTTGCTCTCTAAGGGGAATTTCAAAATCAGGCTTTAAAGGAGTCCTGGGCTTTAGGGGATGAAAGGGGAAAGGAGGTGATAGAGGACATCTTTCTCTCTGACTCTGACAAATAAAGTGTCCTAGGCTTAAATATCTGTATATATTGTTTGTATAACTAAGCTGTTACCCTCTGCCTGTTTGCCTCTCCCCTATTAATGCAGAGCTTCCTCACATGCCTCAGAGCTGTGAGAGAATTTCAGAGAATCATTTTAACTTAGGCAGTGGTCTTTAGAACATGTGAAATGTGCAGGAACATTGCACATGATTCCCTTGCCATCCCCTCCTGTTTAAGACCACTGCTACCTAAAGGACAGTTTTCTCCTTGCTGCACCATTACAAATCCAAAACAAAGCTGTTTCCCTCAGCTTGGCTGCAGAGCCTTTCCATGCACCACTTCCTAACTAGACAGGATTTAGGGCTTTGAGTCAGGCATGCCCAAGCCATCCAGTCCTGCATGCTACAGAGGCTACCTTATAATTTGTTTTAACTTGTGTGGTCTCCCAGTGTCAGACCCCCATTAAGCAACTGAGGAGTAAGAGCAGACAAAGGGTTGCCTCCCATTGTCAGCCCAAGTCAGTGATGGTTGTTAGATGCTGACCTGCCCACCAGCAAAGTCCCCAAAGAGGCACCTGTATGCAGCACAACTGTCCTCACTTTGCCATACACTCCATACTCAAGACCAGTGGGGTGTGATGCTGTTCTCATCTCTTAATCAAATCCCAACCTTCCTTTGGACCCACAGGCTTTACACCTGAGATTATCTGGGCTCCCTTTATTTTTTGCAGCTGATGTAGCTCAGCTCTCTCATGGGCGCTCTAATGTAGGTTAGGACAGGCATGGTATAAGACAGAAATGTCTGATGAGCCTCAGACTCAGCCTTGCATTTCCAGACAAGCTTTTATGTCTTGGGAAGCACATATCCCAGACTGCTTGAATTCTTAACCTGTAAAGAAATACAGTCCTTTAACTGGCAGGCACAGAAGCAGATTCATTTTTGCTAGCAGAGATAATATCATAAGATTTCTTCAAGCTACACTCCTTTGAGATTTCTATGATTTATAGGGATTTCTTCCTCTTTGATGTTCATTTTGCAGGTGTAACTCCTTTATTGAAAATTCCTCTGCGCTCAAGAAGCCCCAAGCAAAGGTGAAGAAAATGCATAATTTGGGCCATAAGAACAGCACCACGCCCAAAGAACCCCAGCCTAAAAGGATGGAAGAGGTCTACCGAGCCCTGAAGAGTGGCCTGAAGTATGAGCTTTTATCCTGCTTGTTGATTGAAGCTTTCTGTGACTTTTTAGAGCCTGGAGAAACAAGAACAGGGATCCTTCCTCATAAGAGATGAACATACACCTCTTGAAGTCTAGATTGTGACACTTGGTATCTAAAATACTTGTTTAGGAAACAGGAATACAGGAGGCAGAATCCCATTTCCATTTTGAGAAAAGCTCCCAAAGTCTGGGATTTCAACATCAGATTTTTTCCCCCTCTGAGCTTCTTAGAGTCCTATCAAAGGCTTGTATTGCCTTTCAGATAACATCCCAGATGATAACAGGGCTTTTATCAGCCAGATACAGGGGCAGCGACTGGAAGGCACCAGCCCATAAACTCAGCAGTAGATTAGCTTGCTTGAAACTGGTTCAAGGTAAAGAGAACACCGAGCTTCTATACACAGTTAAATAAGTGGGCTCCTATTTATTCCCAAAAAGGCAGCAGGGAACTGCTTTTAGGACAGATCAGCGTAAATTAGTTTTTGTCTGTAAACACATCCAGTGAGGAAAGCCATTTGTTAGACAGATTTTCTTTTAGGATGGTCATCAGCCAGCTTGGTATGTGCTGCAGAGCTCATGCATCGTTCTCTGGTTTGTGTTTGCAGTGAGTATCTGGAAGTTCACCAGACAGAGCTGGATAAGCTGACTACTCAGTTAAAAGACATGAAAAGAAACTCACGCCTGGTACGTGCCGTGCTTTTTCACCCTGTAGGTGCACAGAGGCCCTCTTGAGGTGCTGGAGCAGTCAAGGGATGAGTGTGGGGTACAGGGAATTTGCACTGATGCTTTTCTTCCCTTCTAGCCATGGTCTTGTTTGTGATTTCTGTTGAGTGTCAAACACTACTTTCTCATGGTGCTGTTGTGTTGCAAAATTAATCAGTTTCTTGTTCTCTGTTGCAGGGAGTCCTGTATGATTTAGATAAGGTATGGTACTCCCTTTAACACTCACTTTGCAAGGAAGCATTAATATCTGTACAGTGTACATGGAAACCTTTCTCAGAGGGATCTGCTAGCCACACCAACACCTGCATTTTCAAAGGAAGAAGTCCCACTCCCCTCCTCTTCCCAGGGGCCCCGGTATTGCCCTTTAATGCAGCATCAAACACAGTGTGCTCACTGTCTGGCATCAAACCTACCCCACCAACCATTTTCCTGAGGTCTGCCAGGTCAAACTGGCTCTGGGATGGGCACAGACAGAGACAGACCCCTGCCAGGCAAGGAAGGAAGGAAGCAGAGGAGAGAGACTTCCTTCTTCTGTCAGCTGACAGACATTAAATCCATTTCCTTGTGCAAATTCTTTCAGCCAGCTCCAGTCAGATAGGAGATGATAGGGGTGCACCAAGGGGCTGTGGTGGGTGGATTTAGGTCAAGCCCCAGTTCATTCCTGCTCTTGCCAGTTCTGAGGAAGAAAAATTGAAAATGTATTTTCCCTGCAGGAGAATTTGGGTGAAAGAAAAGCTTTCACAAACATTTCCTGAGCAAGTCTGACTTTTTTTTTTCAGTCAAAATGCCAAGCTTGGGTTTATTCTCAAAACCAGCTTTGTAAGGAAGACAGTGGGTCTTGAAATGCAAAACCTGATTGACATTAATATGGGATTATGGAATATCTCTGCTTCCTTTGTTTTTGTTTTTTTTAGTAATAATTGGAAAAGCCTAGAGAAATCCCATAAAATAAAAACTCTTTTTTATTTAAAAATATACATTAGGTAAATAAGTGAAGGAGCTCTATTGTCAGCACCAGCTTAACAGTGGTAGGTTGGGACAACTGATTCCAGATTCATGGTCAAGGAAATCCCATGCATTTTAATGAGGAATATCTTGGACCCATGGGGACTAGCAGAGCTAGTGTGGCAGTGTCTTACTGATTTATTTAAAGGTGCCTCACCCTCTGCCTTTTCCTTTCTTTCAGCAAATCAAAGCTGTTGAGAGATACATGAGGAGGCTGGAGTTCCACATTAGCAAGGTAATGAGCTCTCTCCTATCATCTTTCTTCTGCATCTGTTCCTATATTATTGAGGAAACAAACCCTTGGCCTCCTGCTACCCCTTTGTGCTGGGGAGGCTGCTCCCAGATTTGCTGTTTTCCCCATGATAGGCTGGTGGTTGGAGCCAAAGAAAGGGTTTCCACATAGACCCCAAGGTCCAGCCGTGCCCCAAGACACTCCCACATGCTTTTAGGTACAGGGAGAACATAGTGTTGGAGACTTGCTGGGGAAAATCTATCTCACAGCATGCTCACAGTGAAACTTTAGGTGGAAAGAGTTGCATCTGAAAGCAATTTAATTCAGCAGTTATCTCTAGCACACACAGCAGCTAGTTTGGATTTATTCCTGGATTTCACTGCTAATGCTTTTGCTGCGTGGTTTGGGGCCCACATCCACTTGAATGTATCGGTGAGAGTATCGGTGGAGGTACTTGTGATTTACACTAATACATTTTAGAGCTGGATAAAATCCATGGCATTTATTCTCTTACTTATAAACATAGCTGCTAGTGATTAGTTGCTTTTTTAAGCCTGACAAAGGAATGAATTATTTTTGACAGATGAAATGTCTTTTGAGAGTCATTTGAAAAGCATTTGCGCAGCTTCAAGTCCTCTAATTATGACAACCTATCCAAACCTTTTAATTTCAGTCCTCTCTTACTCTTGGAGCCGAAAATAAAAATATAAATCGTAAGGCGATAGACTGAGATTTTGTTCCCCAAGCCACCTACTCTTGCTGGCAACATGAATGGCAAAAATTAGTACTTGAAGAACATTTCAATTCAAATCCTTCCCACTTCAGCCTGCTCAGAGCTAATGCTTTCTGGGTTTATAATAAGAGTGAAAAGCACCAAATGCAAGAGGTAACGCTGGTCAGTGTTACTCAGGCTTGCCAACTACATGAGTTCACTCTCTGTAACCCACAGCAACAGAGACAAAAGGAACTGAGTGTGTGGCGTTAAAAGCCCACAGGCTTGGGCAGGTGGAGAAACATCTTTGTTTCTAATGATAGAGGAGGTTTTCTTCAGCAGTATTTAATCAGGGACACAGAGAGGCCTTCTGTCTTTTACCTGCCACTGCTCTGTAAAGGATGCAAAACAAGGAAAATGGGGTGCGCAACAGCAGATCCCACATACTTGGGGAGCACATGGGCATGTCCTAGCCACACTCACATGGGCAGGAGCAGGATATCAATCCCAGACCAAGGCTCCACTCCGATGTCAGAAGTAAATACCAAGTGACAGCTATTTATAGTAGCTGTCTTTAGCCTGCTGGCTTGCAAGAGAGACAGGAGTATGAGTGCAGAAAGCTTTTTTTGTAACTTCAAAATGGCAAAATGCTACCTGTGTCTTCATTACCTTATGCTGAACTCTTTTCATTTTGCAAAGCGTTCCCTGTTTTGGTGCCCTCAGGTCAGAGGCTTCAGCCACCAGTTGTCCAAGATAGCCTTGTAAAAACTGACCCAAGGCTTTGAAGTCATCAGAAACACAAGTCCCGTTCCAAAGTAGCAACAGCACTTTTTGTTAGAGGTTAAGCAGGCTTGGAAAATTAGATTTGAAACATGCCTGGATTGTCACATCAGGTGCATCCCTAATGCAGCACACAGTTATAGACTGATGAAGCTGAGGTGTGGGATGTGAGAAATACATACTGAGAAGTTCTGCTATGAAAATCCATTCCTGAGCAGGAGCACTGTGGGACACAGAGTGACCTCTTGATTTGAGACATAACAATGGAAAGAGTTAATTTAGGTAAAACCCAAATACCCTGTTTTAGGAAGGGCATTAGAAGCAGAAAGGAGAGACAGCTTCTTCCATTCCTGTCCTTCTTCTCACCCTGATTGTCAGGTTAGAAAACCCACATCTTCTGTATCTGACAGATTTAGCTTATAAAAATATAAAACATTATATACAGCTGCTGTATATGTGTACATATATTACTCAGCTGCAGTAAATGTATATGTTCAGTACAGGGATTAGAGGGAAAAGGGAAACCAAAGCACAAGGCATGTAAATCCATTGCCCCTCAGAAGCTAGATCCAGGTGAGACTTCAAACAGTGTGTGACTATGTTTTGTAAAACTTCTAGAACGCTTACAATGTTGGGTCCCTAAGTTATGTCAAAGGAGCGTAAGAAGATGACTAGATGTAAATGTCTGGGGGGGGTGGAAGTTCAAGGTACCTTTTTAACATCAGCTGTTTGTGAGTCCTTTACTTGTGCTGATTTCTAATATGACTCCCAGTTTCTGGAGGATGGATGGTAAGAGTTCAAAAATACCGCTCCCAGCTTCCAATACTGCCTATTAGTCAAATGTTGCAACAGCCTTGATCCATGCCTGATATTTGGGAGCCAAAGCCACTGCTGATCCTGTTAAAATGTGCCATTTACCACTTCCAGCCACATTTGGCAGCATGGGCATTGCAGTTGCCTTTTAAAGAGCTCTTCCACAGTGAGATGTTTGAGAAGCTGGCTGCATTCCTGCCTCACTGTTATGACGGGGAGAACATGAGTAGCAATGCTTAGAGGCATGCAGGGCAAGCAGGTGAATTGCTGGCATTTACTGTTGCTCTATTGAGATTTTTACAGCGGAAGTTACTTTTATCTTGTTTCTTTTCCACAGACTGTAACACTATCACAGCTTCATTTTCCAGCCCCCTCCATTGGATATAATGGTTTGGCTGAGTTTTCTTTTAGTGCAAATGACTTCACTGTGTTGATTTTTTTTTTCTGGATTTTCCAGGGTTTTTTTCAGTACTCTTTCCTTGTCCCCACTAGGTGGATGAGCTTTATGAAGCCTATTGTATCCAAAGACGCCTCTGTGATGGTGCCAGCAAAATGAAGCAAGCTTTTGCAATGTCTCCTGCCAGCAAAGCAGCTCGAGAGAGTTTGACCGAAATCAACAGGAGCTACAAAGAGTACACAGAGGTGCATCCTAATCAGTTCATTATTATCACTCTCACTGTTTTAAAGCCATGGGAACTTTGCCACTAATTGCAGGGAGAGTTTCATCCAGATGGAAGAAGTACAAGCAAACTCAGCAAAAAAGAATTAGTATTTGTTTTTCTTCAGGTGAATGCCTGATGACTGACAAAGACAGGTTACATGGGCCCAAAGAGCTCCTTGAAATAACAGTTTAGATTCTATGAGAGCAGAGTTATACCTAGGAACTTCAGCACAAAAGCAAAAGTATAAATCTGCCCCAGAACTACTTAAACTCCTTCCTGCCTGCAGATTTAGAGATGGCAGGTTGACTGGAAACCATGCACCTACAGACATATGCTGCATCCTTTGCTTTGTACTTGCTGTGATCAAAATCTATGTTATTATACAGGCAGTAGATGATGAACAACAGTCTAATAGTGTTGCAAACATCCCAGCACACAGGCTGTGACAATACTCCAAAATGTGAAGGAAGAGCTGGAGAAGGTCTAAATACCCAGTCTCTCACAGTCTTTCTTAGTGCAGTCCATGTTTCTTGAGAGATTCAATCATGCTGGAAGCCACTTTGACATAGAGCTGCTGCTGTTGGCACAGGTCCTGGCTGGAGAGGACCGGAACAGCAAGCAGGTTACACTCCGAGGACAAATCCTCCTTTTGCCATCAGGAGGATTAGCACACAGCAGCAGAGCAGCACGGGATTGCGGTGTCAAAAAAAGCAGGCATAGCTGCCATTTTTTATGGCCAGACCTAGGTAAACAAGAAGGATGGCTCTGAGATTGGTTTTATTGCAAAATGTCTTTAATTTGCCTAACAGAATCTATCCTTACAAACAGACCTTTAACAAAAAAATCCTCACTGTTTTCTTTTCCAACACAGAACATGTGTACCATAGAAGCAGAGCTGGAAAACCTATTGGGGGAGTTTTGTATCAAGATGAAAGGTAAGTGCCTTTTCACCTTTCCCTTCTTTCTCAGAAACCATAGCTAGCAGTTGCTGCACACATTGGTGAGAGCATTGAGACATGCTGCGTGTTTAACATGCATTTATGACAGGTGGGGTGTCCCACCCCC
Organism: Cyanistes caeruleus; assembly: GCF_971803275.1. NCBI lineage: Eukaryota > Metazoa > Chordata > Aves > Passeriformes > Paridae > Cyanistes > Cyanistes caeruleus. The sequence continues at coordinate 59,884,064 of NC_141701.1, read as the reverse complement.
CCACACCCATTGCTGAGCCTTCAAACCCCAAATTTACACCCCTGCCTACTGGAAAGCATTACAGAAACAGGAACACAATGCTTACAGACTTCCTGAGATTCTGCTTTTTGTTTTATAGACTAATTACCTCCCACAAAGACTCCTCCCAACAGCCAAAGCGATTCAGTTTCGAAGGCTGCTGTAATTTTTGCCTCTATTTCAGTAATTCTTCGAGAAGGTGACTAGGAAATTATCTGAATTTCCATGGAGCTGAACTTGAAATTTAAAATACCTTCTTAATTTGACATCAGCTATTTCTGACTCCCTTACTTTTGCTAATTGTGACCAATACTATTTTTGACCAAATGTTAGAAAAACAAAAAGCCAGGGATAGTTTTCCTAGATAACTCTGTGATGGCATTCACCTTTCTTTTTTATTCCTTGCCTTTATGACAGGGGAGTTTATGGGGTTTGAATACAATGGAATCAGTTTTACTTGAAGCCTCAATGGTTCATCAGGTATTGCTAATGCTGTTGTCCCTTTAAGACTCAATGTCCTAAAGAAGAGATTGGCAGGGGATATCTTTTTTGGATCTTCAGTCACTGGCATGAGAATAGTTCTATAAAACAAAGTCAGCATCTAAATATTCATGAACTCTTAATTCTTCACTTGATATCTTGCCATTTAAAACATCCAGAGTATTGCTGGTGGAGTTTAGAGAGCTCACAAATCTCATAGAAGGTTTTGATTCTGCCTGCCTCGTCACAGTCATTTCCTATGATTGCATTGCATAAGATTAAGATTAATCTTAGATTAAATTCAAATAACTACTCTGCACTCTCATATTAGAGAAAACAATTGCAGCAGATGTTGGCGATCTCCTAGCTCCATCCCTCAGGTTTTAGAGGAATACACAGAGACTGAGCCAGATATTTCTGTACAGGAACCCACAGCAGAACCACAGCATGGATGAAACAAAGTCAGTGTACAAAGGGATTTTCCAGCTCCCTTGGAGCATTGCTTTACTTGCTGTAAGTGCAGTGCACAGTTCCTGATAGTGGGACATGTTGTAGAAGGTGTCACAGTGTCACAAATGTCTTGGCTGAAGAGCCCTGACCCCTTTTCTTTTGGATGCCAAATCCTCTGGCAGAGCTCAAGGGCTCTGTAGAAGGCAGGTACTGCACTCAGGTGTGGGAGCAGAGCACAGAGCACGAGCAGCAGCTGCTTCTGAGCACAGTTTGCATCACATAAAGAAGTCCAAAGTGGAAAACAGCAAAGAGAAATGCCGTATTAAATATTCTCTAATTAGGGCATCTGAGATTTCTATCTAGATAGTTTTCCCTAGGAATAGGAATCCTGTAGGACAATACAGCCATCGCTATTGCTAAGGCTTGCAACAGCTCTGGCACAAAAGCCTGCAGATCACACAGCAAGTTTCCCCCTTAAGTTATACTACAGCATATCCAACTAACTTTAGGATCTAATTTAAAATCAAAGCATTCCTCTCCCCAAAGCTTATCTGTTCCTAGCCGTTCCAGTGCAAGTTATTTTTATTTTGTGCCCTCTGTCACTTACACTGAAAGCAAGCCAACCTACACAATGCTGTCAGGAAGCAGAGGAGCTGCACAGAGCTTTTATGACTGGTATTTATAGAAAAAGAAAAAGCCTAATAATTTTTCAAAATGAAGATAATAAATGTGCCAGCAGGCTTAGCTAACTGTTCAGGATTAATCAGTTGGTGAAATTTACCAGGGAAACCCAGTGTGGAAATTCCTGTATGGAATCTGCGTGTCCTGTTGTGATATACAGGGAAGTGCCCTTCTAGCTGTTTGAAGAGGCAGGGTGGCAGGAGGTGAAAAGCCCAGGTGTTTCACTCAGAGGAGAGCAATACACTGGCCTGACACACCGGTGGCTCTGCAACACAGAGCCCACCATCAGCAGCCACAGTTCAGCATCCTGCACACCAGCAGAGCTGCACATGCTGTGTGAGCTTCAGGTGGCCCTGCCTCCTTACCACAGCCATGGGATGGCCCTCCCCCTAATTACTTATGCTGACTCCCCAGAAGTAATTTCCTGTCCTGTCTGCATCAAAGGCACAGTGTGTGAAATTGTATGATAGAGCCATTGGTTCCTGCCATTTTTTTAATCCCCAAGAGCCATTCAGTCACCAACAACTTGTTTCCTGTGAAAGTGCTCATGCCCTGTTGTCAAGTCAGCATTTAGCCACCTCTTCATCATGCTGAAAAGACTTGACCAGCCTGGTTGGGCCAGTCACAGCTCACAGATCTAGACATCCATATGGAGTTTTAAGCCGGAGTTTCCTTGCCCACCCCCCCCATTCACTGGGCAAAAAAAAAGGACCTTTTATTTTCCTCATATGCTTTTGGTGATGTGTCCCAGGAGAGATCAAATTCACTTATAAAAGCATGCCTGAGGAGAGAGAGGCGATGATGGAGTGCTAGTAATCTTAAATTATTTATAAACAGCAAATAAATTAGGAACGAATTGGTAATATGAGCTCTCTGCAAGGGCCTCTCTGGTTCTGCTAAACACTAAGATGAGCAAAGAAAACTATTTTCTGGTCAAAGAAATGGAAGAGGCAGATAAACAGATCATGGGGACAGTCCATGACTGCATGCAGGGATTGAGTTGTTCCTACAGTAAGCTAGCAGGACTAGTGCATCCCTGCAAATGCTGCCAGCACTAGAGTTCCTCATAGTTGCCTTGATTTTAACACACCCCTGTATGTTCCATTGTGGCATCCCTTTCTCTGACACAGGCTTTGTATGTAGCCTAAGACAGTTTCTTTGGGCACTGCAACACTAGAGGCATAGATTTAGGCTCACACAGGCAAACTGGGTAAGTTTTTATACCAAAACAAGTGCAATGGCTACATATTGAGGGGATCTGGGAGAAAGGAGAAGCTCCCTCTGTGGGGAAAACAACCAGCTGAATCCTGTGGAAAAGCAGGCCAGGAGAGGGGTGGTAATTCTCCTTGAATTCCAGCGTGATCCCTCAGGAAACTCACTTCATACGCACAGTGCTGATTTAAAAATAGCATTGTTATGTCCTACCTTAAAAAAACCCAAAACCACACAGAGATCACAAGTGCTTTGCTGTGCTACTTCTCCCACCCTGGGGAAAAATGGGATTAATCTGGTATTACAGATGTCAGTCATATTTCGTGATGCACTTACTGTTGAAAGACACTCTGCTGTTATGGGAATGATAATGTTATGGAAACGCCAAGCAGAAGGAGCCCCTGTTGCTTTCTGTGTCTCTCTGAAGATGTACTAAAAAGGAATCTGTGTTAAAGTGTGGAGCTGGGTTGGGTTAGCATTGAGCAGAACTACAGGGGATCAGCAGCTCGCCTACACCTCAGCATGGGAAGGGCTCTCAGCTGAGTGTCTGAAGCCAGGTGACGTCAGGAAGCTGTGTCTCCTTTTTCTATAGTTATTATATAAAAGGAAACTTCAGGCTGTCATAGGGAAAAAAGCTGGAAGGTTTAAATCTTTCATGTGCAAGAAACTGCAGTCCAATGAATTTTATACAAAATAAGGAGGAAAACAGAAAATTAGGATGGTGCGCTGTCTTGGTTTGAAGGGTGCACAGGCAGCAGTAAGAGGGTTATATAAACAGCAGCTGGTGGGCTGCAGGAGAGTGTTGCTGTCTTCTGTCCAAGTGTGGCAGTGGTGGCCCTGGGGACCTTCTGGGCCCAGCCATGCTTGGCAGCCCAGGCCCTCCTACAGCCCCTCTGTGTCTTTCCTTCTCAGGTCTGGCTGGCTTTGCTCGGCTCTGCCCAGGAGATCAGTACGAGGTATGTGTGCATGAGTTTATTGTTTATTAAATAGCAAAAGAATCAAAAGGAAGTCATACTTTTGCTGCTTTTTACATCATGAATTTTCTCAAGAAAATAAGACGATCTTTCTCTTATAGATTTTTATGCGTTACGGTCGCCAACGGTGGAAACTGAAAGGCAAAATAGAAGTGAATGGCAAGCAAAGCTGGGATGGAGAAGAAATGGTTTTCCTCCCTCTCATTGTTGGACTGATCTCCATTAAGGTATGCATGCTGACTCCTTTGCCTGCAAGCAAGGCAGGAGTCAAGAACCTGCCTTCCCATGCACCATCAGCAAAAACACAGAAGCAGATCATTAAACTCTTTAGAAATGAGCCATAATTAGTATTTCTGACACACCTACCAAGGTCCTGCAGTATTGTCCAGTTTAGATACTACGAGACCAATCAGTTTGTGAGAGCTGTGGGAGAGATTTTCTTCCCAAACTTGGAGTCTTTCTATCACTGTTCCATCTCTTCATTGCCCCCAGCCTCCTAGCACATATTTCTCCTGGCCTGAAGTCCATATGCTTTCTTTCCAACAAGCCTCCAACCTAGAGATACCCATTCTCTGACCCCTTAGCAGAATTTGGCAGAAATTGCTGCTAAAAACCATTCCAGATATCCCTGGTTAGGTAGCTTAAACTGAAGAATATCTTGAAAGTCTTAGGGGAAATGGCCCACTTAGACACGGCAAAGCCTTTATGGAAATAATACAGGTGATTACAAAACCCTCAACCAAAATAATCCCAAATGCGTGAGACAGTAGGTTTTCAGTAAAAGGCAAGTTGTGACACATGGTGAGTCACTTTGCTCAATCTAACACACACGTTTAAGGTGGAAAGTTAGGAGAGCACCCCTTTTTATAGTACACAAGAATCCCAGTATTATTAAGGTTAATGTGTATATTCTCTTCCCTTTTTGGATTCTGTCCAAACACTTTCACATAAAAGGCCCAAGAACTGACTTTCAAGCAAACAGCCAAAGGCTGGTGTGTGTAGGAGCTGCATATAGAACTGTCACTCTGAATTTCCAGGCAAATGTATCTCTAAATATGAATTGTGCTCTACTCTTACGGTAACAGCATATACGGAGGTGGTTCCTCAACAGTAGATCTGTGGAAGTCCTCACCAAAGGCCATCCTTGGTGCAAACAATAGCATGGCTTCAGAGTTACAAGACAGAAATACCTGGAAGAGAGCTCCCTTGGGAATTATTGATTAGACAAATTACATCAGGAGATTCCCAGTTAGGAATTTGTCAACTGCTGACATATATATCATATATCCTCCCTGTTCTCACTCTTCCCTTGGCTCTGGTTATCAATAGTGCAAAAGATCAGATACAAGACTAGACAGCCTGTTGGTCTGACTCAGTATGGTTGTTCTCTTCTGACTCTTATAAAAACAAAGAAAACATGGAATCATGATCATATGTATTGATTAATTTAATAATTAAAACAACGCATTTCTTAACAAAACCAAAACAAAACCACCACCAAACCCTAGATTTTTTTCCTTAAGTAATGTGACAGTCATATTTTAGAAGCTTTTTAGCAAGGGGGCCAGGCCAGACAACCAAGACCTTTATCTTGGCATTAAGGATTGCAATGCCTTGTGTGGTCCTAAATATCCTGTTCTTATCTCCTACAGGTCACAGAAGTTAAAGGGCTTGCTACTCATATCCTTGTGGGAAGTGTAACCTGTGAGACAAAAGATCTGTTTGCAGCTCGGCCTCAAGTGGTTGCAGTAGACATTAATGACCTTGGCACAGTAAAGCTGAACCTTGAGATCACCTGGTAGTAAGTAGAACTCATTGACTCAGTCGGTCAGTCAAACAATCAATCTATCAATCTGCTGTAAAACTTGAACCAAGAACAATGGTTCATCCATGTGAGTCGTTCTCTTCATATTTTTCCCTGCCAAGGAATATTGTGAAGGAGCTGTGGCCAAAGTTTGGTCTATGAGAAGTAGTTCCTGGTCAGCCCCAGTTTGCCTGCTTTTCCTGTAATAAAGAGGGTTTTGCCTAGTTTCAGCTGTTAAATTGGGTTTGGCAAGTACTGACATTGCAAGGTATGGGAACTGCTTAGTGATGATAGGTCTCAGAATTGCCTAAAGCTTACTTCAAAGCTTAAAAAGAGGATATAACTGAGTGTCCATATATATATATGTATTTAATATTTTAAAAAATCAGTGTAAAAATCAGTGCTGGATTTATGGATTTACACTAGCATAGCAAAGTTCAGGAGCTGGCCCTTCTGGAAAAGCTGTCTTTTAAGGGCTTCATACACCACAAGAGTGATGGGAAATCTTGTGGTGTTTTCCGTTCACACTGGTCAGCATAGGTGAGCTGGTAGCCTTTGGATACAAACCAAATTCTCACTGCATTTTTATGAAATAAGTAAATGTAATTTCTGAAGAAGCATTGATGCATTTAACTTTTCGCAATTATGTGTGCTGTTCCTTGTATTGCAATAAACATGAAGCCGGCAATAACAGCTCCAGGTTTCCTTTATAATGCAACAGCTCTATTAATAGTTGAGCACCTTTCTCATTAGTATGTGTGACACTTAGCAACTCAAATCCAAGAATACTTTCCATGTGAGAAGAATAACATCAGACTACACTACATAAATGATTTCTGAGGGAACACTTTTATCAGAACTGAAAACCACACTTCTGAGACTGATGTCTAATTAACAACATTTTCTTTAAACACTTCAGTTTAAAAACTTGCTACCTCTGGGTTTTGATGTGCTAATAAACCACCCTTTCAAAAATGCATTCTATGGACCTGAAAGTCCCTCTTGCTCAGCCTAACAACCTTTTATTTTCTCCCCTCTTGCTGTAGCCCCTTTGATGTTGAAGACTTGACCCCATCCACGGGAAATGTGAGCAAGGTATCTGCTCTCCAGAGGAGAATGTCCATGTACAGCCAAGGCACTCCAGAAACACCAACCTTCAAGGACCACTCATTTTTTGTAAGCTCTGTTTGGCTTTGTGTTTATGTAAGGAAAAACCTTAGAGCAGTTCAAGCACTGCAAACATTTCACTGCTTTACGTGTCTAAGCTTTTATTTCCCTGGTTCCAGCAGGTTACCCTTACATATACTTATAAAGCAAGTACATTCCTAGCTGCTAATCCTAAAAGAAGGTGGCTATGATCCTGGCATCTTTGAAACTATGTGGCCAATTAATGCATACCTATCCTTCCTGCCTGACTGCTGTGATACTTGAATAATCTTTAAAAAATGTGTTTTCATTTTGCAACAGTTGTTAAACAACCATTATAGCACAAGTATTTTTAAGGATCCTGTGATAAAATTTTCCCCTGTACTGAAGATATTCACAGGGTGTTCCTACATTTTGCATGAATTGAATTCTGAATGCTTAATCAGGCCATCTGTACAGAGATTAACTTTACAAGTGCTGCATCCCATGGCTGTAATTTAGTACTCTGCTGCAAAGCATTCATTTAACTTGCCCTTCCTCACACCCTCTTTGCTTTAACTGTTGAAGAAATGGCTGCATCCCCTGCAAGACAGGCCAAAGTTGACAATCTTAGATGCTCTTCAAGACACTTTCTTTGACAAGCTTCGTCGCAGTCGCTCTTTTAGTGACCTGCCATCGCTCAGGCTAAGCCCAAAAGCAGGGCTAGAGCTATATGTGAGTCCTGGTTTTCGTTTGGTGAAGGATTTTTTTCAGTTCCTGTGTGGCATTTCCATTCCCACGCATGCTTCATGTGTTGCTCTCTGTTGTAACTCACTCATTTTGCTGACTGATTAGAGGGCAGGACGTAACTGTGAGCCCATGCGGCTCACATTAAATCAAAATTCCTCTTGATTTCTGCAGAGATAATGATCAGAAGTCAACCATCTGTGGGCAGAGAGCAGAGCAGGCATACAAGCCAACAGTGTTCTTAAAAATCACCTGCTACACCAATTGATGCTGTACATTTGCCTAGTAACATGACTTTCAGAAGCTAAAAGCATACGCATGTCAAGGCAAAGAAGAAATAAACCTTTAACTGTGATTATGTTCAGGGGAAAAAAAAGCTGCTATTAATATATTAAAAAAAAAGTTTTGGGCACTTAAACCTTAAGTTTAACAACATGTGAATGCCTACAGTTCTTTCCAACAAATTGTCAGCAAAATAGTAGTTGCCTTCCATCTGTGCCATGCATTTCCGTGAGCTGGCCACATAACAAAGCAAGGTCTGTAGGTCAGGTAGGCAGGTAGTGCACTCCTACAGTGATTCTTCCCCATACATCAGTCAGAGTTGAACATATATATATATATGTATGTATCTACCCTGATAAGTCTGGAGTCTGCATAGGCTGGTTTTGCTTCTTAAGTGATTAGTGTCCTGCTCAATACACCACAAATTTTGCTGACTCGTTTAGCAGAAACTTATGTTGGACAGGACTCCTGTATAACTCTTGTTCAACAATTGTTACAGACATCCATGCCACACATGCAGGACATGGGATAAAAAGAAATAGCACAGTACTATCACCATTTAACCACCATGACACCAGAGAAACTTCTGGAGAAAACTGTATCACATTTTACAGATTGCTACTTTAGAAGTCAGAAAATAAGTAGAACAGAAAACTGTAATGAGTAGGAAAATGCAGACAAGGTGGCTTACATACAATTCCATATAAAAGAGCCATGCTACAGGAACTGGAGCAGTGCACTGGAAATGCTGTTTGAGAGAATATAGTAGGGTGAGCAGAATTCATGTCTCTCTTCTGGAGAACATTTCCTAGAGCTCTCTATTTAGCAGAGAAATGCCGAGACCAGGTTTTCCAGCAGATTTCATGCTGAAATTGAGGAGCTGTGCCAGACAAAAGCGGAAGTTTGATTTGAAATATTTTTTCCATCCCTCAAGTCTTGAATGCTTCTTTAATCTTCTTCCTTGACTTTTTCTTTCCTGGATACATGCTGTATATTTTTTCCTCTTTCCAATGCTGCATGAAAAACATTTTCTCCATATTATCTTTTCAGTCGAATTTGCCAGACGATGTCTTTGAAAATGGGACAGTGGCCACTGAGAAGCGGCCCCTCTCCTTCACTTTCGGTGACCTGCCTTATGAAGACGCTGTGCCCCCTGCCAACTCAGCTGAGTCCTCGTCTGCTCATGTCAGCTCCAGCCCTGACATCACTGCGACCCCCACCCAGCACCAAGCCCTCGAGTCCTCCCAGAGCTCAAGCCTAGACTGTAGCAGCAGCGACTCCCGCAGAGACTCTGTTGCTGAGCCAAAGGACCTGCCATCCCATGGAGAGGGAGCGGTGGCTGAGAGCAAGAACACCCCAAGGGCAGCTCCGGAAGTTTGCCAAAATATCTCTGATGCTGGGAGCAATCGTATATTTGTAGAGACGAGTGTCCCGGTGTCTCTCCTGCAGGACACGGATGAAGGTTCAGAACTCAAGCCTGTGGAGCTGGATACCTATGAAGGCAACATCACGAAGCAGCTGGTCAAAAGGCTTACATCAGCAGAGACACCCCTGACCCCAGAGAGGCTGCCTTGTGAGGGATCCATTAGTGGGGAATCGGAAGGATATAAGTCTTATCTTGATGGAAGCATTGAGGAAGCCTTACAAGGGCTTCTCTTAGCTCTTGAGCCACATAAAGAGCAGTATAAAGAGTTTCAGGACCTGGATCAAGAAGTGATGCATCTAGATGACATCCTAAAAGTGAGTACATTTTCAGAAAATACTACCCTAAAGAAAATCTGAGCAGGTGGAATCTCCTCGCCTGCCTCGCAAACATCAAAGTAAACTTTCTGGAGAGTAGTAGAATTCCCTAGTAGCAGTAGACTTGCCCCTGCTTGGAGCATCTTTTCACAGTGTTGCATTTTTAAACTTTTGTCAGCAATGTGCTTACCATAGCCATGTGTCCTCAAGCAGCAGATCTTTTATCAAAACCTGGGGGAAAGAGAAAAAGGTACCATGATAGAGGGGTAATTAAATTGTACCCTTTTCTGAATGCCTTGTGAACCACTGTGAATCACCACTTGTGAACACATTGCTTGTGCATACTGGAGATCAGATATAGCCAAACTTCTACCTTTGAAATCCATGAGTCACATCCTCAGCAGGTATACTTTAGCATACTACCCCCGAACTCTGTGAAGCTGTGCAAAACTACAGTAGCTGAGGATCAGGCCTTGCAGCCACAGAAGCTGAATTTTCTGAATTGCCAAAGGGATTTAGAAGCACAAGTATCGCTGAAGGTTGCTGTCCCCACGTCACCTAGGTGTGGCCTTTTCCTTTTTCCCTCACCCATTTTCATAGTGAGAGACATCCTGTCATTACATCAAGATGCAGAGAAAAATGTTAAAAATGGGAAGAAAAGGGGTTTGCATGTGTGTTGTTAATATGTTTACTGTGGATCACTGTTACTTGTGTCTCCCCCATGAATAACAACTCATGACACGTTACTCTGCAAACAGTATTATATGGGAAATAATCATTTCAAATGCTTCATATTCATATGCAAGTTGGTCTGCTAGTCATTTAAGCCTCATCATTCAAAAACATGGCTGAGGAGGAAGCAGGGAAGCATTTATTCTTTTGCATTATCTTTTCACAAAGAAACTTTGCTAACCTCCTTATTTCCATTGGTGTTTACAGCTGCATGGTACTTTCCCAAGTTAAGTGGTTTTTTGCACAGCCTGCAGCCCCTGTTCCTTGCATATTCCTAGAGAGGTTTGAGCGGGCAAATGTACCATTGTTATTATTTTCTAACTTGGTACAAACAGGTCAGCTATCAAAAGGGCAGAGAGACAATGGAGACTGTTAATTTAGGCTGCTTTGATCAGAAGTTACAAAAAGTCAGACATGGGATGGGGGCAGAGAGGATGGACATTTGCAGACAGGATTGCTGCACACTTGAGATGGATGCCACTTCCAGATCTGTTGAAGTCTGGATGTGACCTATTGATCAGCTCACAGACTGACACTCAGCATCACCAGCAGCCATGCAGAAGGGGGCTGCACGGGCTCCTCATGCAGAAAGGTTGAGCTGGAGTCCAGCTGTGACTGAAGAAACCTCTCTTGGCCATATTAGATGAGCAGAGAAAATGGCCCACATGTTGCTGTTTGTATTTGCTTGGAGAAGCTGCACTACCAAGCCCTGAAGGAAATGGAAGCCGAAACCATTGGTGCCGCACTAGAAGCAGGCTACAGCACTCAGCCTTGTCACAGATGCATTGGGAAGTGTGTTTGATCAGCTAATGACTGTACAGGCAGTTCAAGGACTCAAACATCCTAAGTGCAAATGTACGACCATTAGTACTGTGTGCAAAGGAATTGAAAACAGAACTCCCTTCAGCTCTAGAGCAGCTGGTGCTGAATCTGAACTCCTCGGAGGCCAATGCGTTTTTCTGTGAGCTGAGACAAAGTCATGGCTGCTGCTTGGGACTGGAGGATGTGGCTTGTGTAATGGCACCAGTGGCTCATGTCTCTTTCTGATCAAATAATCACATCGCATGAAAGATGTTGAAGTCATTGCACCAACCAATGGAGATGATCTCTCAAGTTACATCTGATTCTTCAGGGTGACCCTGAAAGCAATTTTGTGGGTACATGAGGATGAATTGCCATATGGGATTCACACTTTCATATTTCTTACAGCTACAGCAAGATTTCCTATGTGTTTCTTCCCTGCAGTGAGGTGGGATGGTTTCCCGCTCTCTCAAGCACTGTTAATTTCTGAGTTACAATACTGCCTTTTGCTTTCACCGAGGAATCTGATGCCTTATTGGCTTTTCCTTGATAATCCATTTGCCTTCAAAGGCCACAAAACTCCTCTCATTCCATTAATAAATGTGCAGCTATGGGACCAAATTCATTCCTGGCTAAGGTCTGTTAGAGTTACGTCTGTAATAAATCAGGTAGTGCCACTGGATATGTATAAATTGGCTTCTGTAGCTAGAACAGCAATTAAGGAATGTGCCTGCCCCTTTCAACTTCCATTGCATTAATTCCCATCATTCCTTTTGGAAAATGCCAAGAGCTGTGAAACTTGGATTCAAGAACTACTTCTCATTTCTATAAAACACGGTGAATTTTGCCTCTAAGGGTTTTCCTTTGGGGAAGAGAGTGAGTAGGATGAGGAGGGGAGGAGGAATGAAAGGCTTTTCCCAGTTCTCAGGCTTTGATTGTATATGCTATGAATATGAAGGCTTGAAATGAAACACCCAATAAAATGAAGTTTTAAAAATAAAATGAAGAATTTGAAGTTTTAAGCTTTATATTTTTTTTTTCTTATCTTTCTTGTAGTAGTTAATATCTGGGGTTTTCATTGGTTCGTTCTGCCTTTGCAGTGCAAGCCAGCAGTAAGCCGAAGCAGGTCCTCAAGTTTAAGTCTAACAGTTGAAAGTGCTTTAGAAAGCTTTGATTTCCTGAACACCTCTGACTTTGATGATGAGGATGGTGGTGGTGTGGAGGTTTGTAATGGTGGAGGAGGTGCAGACTCGGTATTTTCAGATACTGAGATTGAGAAGAATAGGTAAGTTTGTAGTACCTGCCAGCTGTGCTTACGCCAAACTGACACCCTGGCTCTTTGTCGCTAACAGGGGATCCTGGTGCACAATTTATTCAAGGAAGACTGACTAATCCTTGATGAGTTTTAGGGTCAGAAGGCTCCCCATGGCTGCTGCACACAAAATCTTTAGCTTCCAGGACCATTTTTTTCCCCCTGTTCAAATATATGCAATCTGTCCTCCAAAGGAGAAGGGTAAATTAAATTAAGCTGACATCAATACTGGCAGAGCCTCTTCCTTGACATAGGTTTGGACCTGGCTTTCCTTGGATGTAATTACTAATTCCTCTGTGGTTTTTCCCCCCTCCCTTTGTCTTTTCTCTCTAGCCGAATGAGTCTTTGCAGTGGATTAAGCTTGTCAGTAACAATAACACAGGGCCAGATTTAAGCAGCATGATGTAGGTTGCCTTTGGAATGTAAGAGTGATGACTGGTACTCTGTTCATGGCCCTGCGTGTTACCTGCCCTTCTTTCATCACTTTTGGTCTTTCTGAGAGAAAAAAAAACAAGCAAAAAAAGAGAAAAAAAAAAAAACAACTGTGGTGTTGTGCTGTGGCCTGCCATTGTTGTGTGACTTTAAGATGCTGTGCTTCAATCATTAGATCTTAAAAGCATGTTTGCATCCTTTGAGCTGACACGATGCCCAGCAGGCACGTAAGCGGCACTAGAGCTGGAATAAAAGAAAGGAACACGGTTCCCTCCCTGCCTGTGCTTTCCAACCAGGGAGCTACACTACTCACAGCTTGCTTAAAGCAATTTGTGTGCAACAAGCAACCACCATGCAGTTCCCATCATCTCCTGTCCTCATTCCAGAATAGGACTTGGTGGGAAAAATAAATTGGGAAATTGTGTTGCTTGTTAAACTTGCACTCTGACCTCAGTCCGGTCTGTGCTGATTTAAGAATCGAGCTTCAACCAGTTAAAATAGAAATTAAAATTTCTCTTTCCCCCCTCTGGCTCATCCCCAGACAGTGCAGATTCCTGCTTCCATTTTTAGATGTGCAAGTGTGTGACTCAGTGTAAAGATTGCAAGTGTTGAAACTTCTGAACTTGCAGCCAAACACACTTGCCATATGGGGACTGACCTCAGGCTTTGCATTTAAACACAGGGAGGATCATTGGTACAGCAAGACAATATTGGAAATAATGATTTGAAACACAGTAAGACTAGCTCTACTCTCTTGCAGAAACAACTGGTGAAGTAAGCTGTACACATTGTGTCCAGAACTACATATGAAAACATTGTGTCTTTTATTTCAGCAGTAGTTTTCCTTTCCTTCTGCAATGACCCTTAAATTTGGCAGCAGAAGGACCCCGAAAGCACAGAGCTGTTCTTAGCAGCTCAGTGCTTGGGAAAGTACAAATTGTCATGGTGCTTAATCCAGAGCGACTGGGCAGGTGATTCATCACAGATGGGAGAAAGCTGTCACCACTGCGGGACAGTAACCACGGGTTAACAAAGCTTGCTGTTGAGGGCATCACATCACTCAAGGCGAGCCAGTCAGGGCTGTCCCCTAGATGGGTACATCCCTTCTGTACCCAGCCAGGGCAGCCCTGCTCCTTTGTGATGTGATGTGCTCATCACCGGCTTTCTGTGTGCTTTCAGCTCTTCTGCCGTGCTCTTTGCTCATCACCTTGTGTGCGAGTGTGGGTGTGGGTGTGGGTGTGTGTCTGCTGTGGCAGCTGCCGGCCCTGCACTGACCTCCTCCCTCCCTCCTCCCCAGTTACAGGACGGAGCACCCAGAAGCCAGAGGCCACCTGAGCGAAGCTCTCACCGAGGACACGGGTGTGGGCACCAGCGTGGCTGGCAGCCCTCTGCCCCTGACCACAGGCAACGACAGCCTCGATATAACCATAGTTAAGCACTTGCAGTATTGCACCCAGCTCATTCAGGTACCAGGCACACCTCGTTTGGGGCATTTATTTTAAAATCATTCCTGCCTGCAGCATGGGTACAAGCAGGCTGGCAAGGTCAGCACTGCTCCTGTGAAGCAGTGGGAGCACAGGGCTGGGACAGACAGCCTCACCCCAGCCACAGGTGCCTCCATCCTTTCCATCCTGGCCCTTTTCAGAGCAGACCTGACGTGTGAGTTATGGGGCACTTGGCAGGAGCTGCCCAGGAGGGCTGAGGGGCAGGGCACTGGGGAACAGGGGCATCCCCTGCTCTGGGTTACAAACTCCTGCTGGCTTTGCTGGGGGGTCCTCAGTGGAGTGGGTTCCCAGTTAAAGCAGACCACATCTTCAGGGGTAAAGCAGGAACCCTGTCTCCACTTTTTAACTGAGCCCAAGATGAGCCTGCAGCGTTCAAGGGCAGGGATGAATTTTTGCACATGAGGCAGAGAGATTCTGTCTGCAACAGGCACAGTGAAGGCAGCTGGAGACAGCCCCCCTGGGACATCAGAATTGTCAGTTCAAGCTCACAACTAGAGGGTTTTTTCTGTGGGTTTTTTTTTTCAGAGCCCGTGCACAGCAAATGCAAATTTAAACATCAGTAAGTGAGGTCATCAGGGTTTTCCTGGAAAATCAAAACATGCTGCAACTTCCTCTTCACAATCATTTTACTCTTCCATCTTAGATATAATTAGCTTTATCTTCCCAAAGGATCATTGAAGCAATAGAGTGCGAGCCTGATTCCATCACCCTTAGTGCTGAGCTGGAAACTCTGCTGACTCACAGCCATGAGAAAAAGGGACTTTTTTTGGTTTCAATACAAGAGTACACAGTAAATATGCAGCTGAGTGAGGTGAACTTGAACCACATCAACACACAGAGCAGATTTGATATGAACATTATTTACATAGACTGCTGAAGAAATGCAGATAGCAGCAGTAGGGAGTATTAGCAAGGATTAATTAATTAATAAAATTAATAAAGGTACCTAAGTAATCGATCAAAGCTGAAATGAAGTGAAGAAATAGCAACAGGGTTGTTCTCCATGCAGGGTTGTTCTGAAAGTCTACAGCCTAAGTTGTGTGAAAGTCAGACTAATATTCTTGCCTGGTTTTAAGTCCTGTGGTGATGGGTTTCTTTAGCTTTGTGGTGTGTGCAAATCAGAAATTACTTATGCAAATGAATACTCAGGTGTCTGGATCTGGATTTAGATATTGAACATACAAGCAGTGATGCATATCAACTAGGACCAAAAAAATATCCAAAAGACAAGAAATTTAAGTTAAGGAGGTCCTGTGGTTCCAGGTAATGAATTTGTCGTTGCACTTAAGGTGTTTCTGAATTTTTTTTATTTTTTTTTTTTCTGAGGCCAGGTTTCTTTTTTGGTTCAATGACTCCCTTTTGTCTCATTTGTCTTCACCAGCAAATTGTGTTCTCCAGTAAAACACCATTTGTGACAAGAGACCTCCTGGATAAGTTGTCCCAGCAGATCCTTGTGATGGAGAATATTGCGGAGATCAGCACTGAGAACTTGGGAAACATCACCTCTCTTACTGATGGTAAGAAACAGCTTAGAGGTTTTCCTTCTGACAAAGATTTGCCTGGGCATATGTGTCTGCTGAAATAATCACCATGCAGATCTCACCAGTAGTGCAGGAGGTGCCACTCTAAAAAAGGCTGGCTCAGGGTCACCGGGAGGTGCAGCACTCACCACAGCCAGCCAGGTGTCACCTGCATCTGTCCTGAGCTCTTTTATCCAGAAATATGCAAGTGAGAAGAGAAAGGACTTCTTACCCAGCTTGATGTGCAGAAGATGGACAGATGTCATTGGTGTTATGGATGGGGATATTTCCACGTCTGAGGACTCAAGTTATTCTTCCACCTTTCTTTCCTGAGGAAAGGCAAGATTTGCATTACAATATCAGAGGCATACTACAACTTCTTGAACATTTTCAATTTTAGTCATCTCTCTGGAGAACTTCTTAGTTATTTTCCTTTTTGCATCTGTTTTAATACTTGGAAGAGTTTGCCAAACACATAGTTACCCTCATGTACACTCTGGCAGGATAGGGAAATACTATAAGGTTTATTTACTATATCAGAAAATTGAGGCAAAAATGGAGTGACTTACTTGAAGCCATAGAGCAGTGCTAGGACAGGGACCAAACTTGTGTAGATAATTTGTGGTGTTCCCCTGGTATTTTTTTCTATCTAAAAAGAAGAGAATGCTGAGAACTGGATCAGGAGCTAATTTTCTCACTTGACTGTGGGAAACAGAAAAAACAGAAAGATGTTACAAACCTGGGGTGAGCACATGATCATGCTCTGTGAAGGTAATGGCTCAGGGAGACCCAACAAACAGTAACTGTTTATCAGTGGGATAGGGTGAGATTTCCTCCATTCTTACCTTCTTATCTCAAAGTTGATGCTTCCAGCAAGGCTTTGTTTCATCATTCATTTTGCCCTCCCCAGCAATTCCAGAGTTCCACAAGAAGCTGTCACTGCTGGCTTTCTGGATGAAGTGTACTGGCCCTTCAGGAGTGTATCACACTTCTGCTGACAAGATGATGAAGCAGCTGGATATCAATTTTGCCACCACTGTGAATGAGGAGTGTCCAGGACTTGCAGAAACAGGTACAAAAAAAAAAAAATGTGTCACCATCAAAATGGAGAACAACTCTGTAACAAGCTTTGTTTTCCAACCCCTCGGAGATCTGTTTGGCCACAGTTCCAAAATCTCATTTGAAAACTAATGCTACAGCTCTTGTAAAAGGTTTGGCCCCAAATAATGAAAAAAATAACAACCAAAAAAAAAAAAAAAAACCAAACAGGTGAGGTTAAGAGAAAATATTGCTTTAAGGTCTATGAGTTAATCAGAAAGAAAGTCTATTCCCAAATGCAGATTTGTGATTCAATGAATCAGGAATCCTTGCACTTAATTTTGTGCGTCTATATAACACCCACACCCCGTAACAGTGCAGAGGGATGAAATTAATCCACATTCAAGTAAGTTTATCTGAGCACAGGTTCTTATCTTGTGTGGGATGTACCACACCTCAAACTCCAGCTATACTGACTAGCTCTCCCTAGGACAGAATGGGGATGGAGGCTGGTCTGCCCAGGTGTGGCCACCTGCACTGTGGATGGCTACACAGGGCAGTGTTCTCCTTCCTGCTCCATGCTACAGCTCTCACAGACAGTGCCTCAGACTGGCTTTCTGCATGCCACACTTAGTGCAGGAACATAAAAAATAGCAAAGCCAAATCCTGCCTCTGTGCACATTTCCCCTGCCTCAGTGGCACTGTGGGGATGTAACAGGCAGTGCATGTGGAGAGGGGTTTATGATTCAGGATGTTGTTTAGGTAGAAATGATGCTGTACTGATTGCACAGCCATCTGTAAACCGGCAGAGGCTCATCCTTACAAGGATATTCTCTGGTAATGAGACCCAGACAGGGAGAAGGCCTATCCAGCTTCTAACCTAACCACAGCTGAGTTTAGGAACATTGGGAAGTACCTGGCCTTGCAGATGCATTTCTCTCTGTCTGGTTTTGAAGTGGACTGCGTAATTTTGCCAGCAGCTTTTGCTCTCACTAACCTGTCCCTTTGTCCATGGCTGCCTGCAGTCTTCAGGATCCTGGTGTCTCAGATCCTGGACCGGACGGAGCCGGTCCTCTACTCCAGCATGTCCTCCGAGACCATTACTGTCTTTCAGTATCACAACTACTTTGCCAGCCACAGTGTCAATGACCTTGGAAGCTATTTGCTACAGCTCGCAAAAGAAGGTAGGGTATATAAATTCTGCTGGCTGGTTAGGGAGTACATCCCTGTCCTTCTGAGCTCAACACAAAGCATTTCAGCCCTGAGGCTGGTTTTACAAAAGGAGGAGAGAAAAGAGACAAAGAAGTGTCCTGGCTATTAAGTGAATGCACCTGAACTATTGCACATGACAGGGGAAAGGAGCTGATGCAGATAGACCCTGAGTTATTTCTATTTCCATATTCAAATGGAAAAAAACTGTTTTGAAAGCATTGTTTTGTAGGAGATAGCTGATGGTGGTGGGCTGAGCCCAAGGCCTGGGAAGTTTTCTGTGCCCACAGCTTGGATGATGTCTTGGTCTTTCACCATCAGTTATGGAGACACCTTCTGAAGTACTGAGCAATTCTCAGGAACCAAGGGATAACAGCACCTCAGAGTTTTGCAGGCTCTGCCACCAAGAGCTAGAGAGAAGCAGGTGTTGCACAAAGTGTGCTGGACTGCAATCCCTGGCAAGCCAAATTTCCTTCTCTATTTGAGAGGGATTTTGAGGAACCGTGCCTAATTTTCCTTTTTATTTGGGCATACTAGGGAGCTTTTGCTCAAAAGCCGGGAAGCAAAATGGCATTTCAAATCACCTCTGAAACATATTAGCCCTAGCTCTTGTTGGCAGACATCAATCTATCCAGGAAAAGCTCTCACAAAGATGCTCTGGAAGTCAATACACTGGCAACAATATTTGGTTTCAATTGTTAGAGTGAGAATTTACATCTTCCAGCGGAAAGCAGAGGTTTGACAGGTAGGCCTAAGTGCTGCACTATCCCATAACCCATCTACTCGTCTCCTCACTTGAAGGAGGTCTGAGAAACTGACCCAGCTTAAAGCCCAGACAATTCCCCATGCAGACACACTGCCATGATGCTCAGATGGGGATATTTTCATATCCTCAGTGTGTGTAGTATAAATCAAGGATTGCTAGCAAGGAAAGGATCAATCCAAAATACCCAGAGGATAAAGTAACACAGACCTTTTTCTTGAACTTCTAGCATCGGTGGTTCAGGTGCTGCAGTCAGTGAAAGATGGAAAACTGCAGCAAAATGTGTCCAAAATAAACTCCAATAACCTTCCACCACAGCAGGAAGTTTTAAGAGCTTTGGCTTTACTTCTCAATGAAAATAAAAATGAAGTCAGTGAGACCGTGGCATCACTTCTGACAGCAACTGCAGAAAACAGGCACTTCAGGGAGAAGGTAAGTGGCAGAAAATCACCTGTTGCATGAGAGACCTGTGTCACCATGACTTTTTTTCTACCTGTATGTCTCAAATATCTGTGCATATAAAATAACTGATCCAAGCTTGATTTAAACTGATGCAGAGGGAAATCCTAATTTTTCTGCACGTGTGCAGGTCTGTTTCTGTCTTTATCCCAGTCTGCTTCTACCTGTTGTTATGCTAAATAGGTACTAACCAAAACTGCAAATACTTACTGAGTGCCGTGCTCTCCAGCTATCTTCCACACTTCAGCATTTCTGCTGCCCTGTCTCTGACTTGGCTTCAGTCCAAGGCTTCAAGGTAACAGTCCCCAGCATCACCAACATGCAAAGACAGGTCTCAGATTTTTGGTTTTTTTCCAAAGGAGCCTGCCATCTATGAGACTTCCTACCATTTCCAGAAGGGATGGACTGCCTTGGGCAAACACAGCTCAGCTGTGAGAACTAGGATTTGAGTCTATCTCTGATACCAAAAGCTACAATCAGGGCCAGGTTAAACAGAGAAATTAAATAGAGGGGAGAAGGAAGAGTAAGAAGAAATTAGGGGTTGGCTCCTACCCTTTCATGGCAGACCTTTCCCTACTATGCTTCGTCCTCTCTGTCAGGAAAGAGCAAAAGAAAAGGCAGCTGGAAGAGGAAGAGTGGCAGAAGGAAGGCAAAGGGAAGAGAAAAAAGAGCTCAGCTTCTCTTGTCTATGAGTCCAGTTCCCTCTTTGCTTGCCCTCCCACTTCCGTTTTTGCAGCCTCTTGGTATTTCATACAGTCCTTCTCCATCCCCAGTGTCCTGGAGGCAGCATCTCAGGGAAAATACAACCTTCCCCTGGAACAGGCATGCGTAGCTGATACCCGGTCCACTGCCTGCAGGAAGAATCACAGAGTGGCTTCTGTGAGCGTATTGTGCAGCCTTATGCTGCAGATGAATTCACTGTACAGCTGAGTGCTGCTGAGATTTGCTACTCAGTAGTAGCTACTAATTTCTAGGGTCAAGCAGTAGACTGGTCTAGCAGCTCAAGCTAACACTGTAATCATTATTTTAAGTCTCCCTGGGGGCTATAGAAACTAGTTCATTATTATCCCTACATAAAAGAATTGTCTCAAGGGCCACCTCCTGAGATATTTAGACTCCAAGGCTCATTCAAAGCTCTTTGGTGATGTATGGTGAAAGGCCTTCAAAGGTGCCAGATTGTGCATCTTACTTTAACGTGAACTTTTCCTCACCAAAAGCTGGTATGAGACTGCTGACCTATGACCAGTGGTCTGTCCTGGATCTGCTGTAGGGAATTATCCCACCCTATACCATCCCACATGCTCATTGTCAGGGAGGCAGGCTGCAATTGCTCTCCCTTTAACAGGGTAACAATACCTCCATGCTCCACACTTCTCCACAGACATTTTCATTGCTATTCTTCTTTATCTGTTTTCAGGCCTTGATTTATTACTGTGAAGCACTAACCCAGCCCAACCTCCAGCTGCAGAAAGCAGCTTGCTTGGCTCTAAGATACCTCAAGGTAAGAGACAAGGAATACATTGGGGTGCTTGGCTTTGCTTTATGGAAAGGGCATCTGATAGGTACAAACAACAAAATAGAAATTATAACAGCAGCAGTGGTGTTTTTGGTTTGTGTTGCTGTGCTCCATTCTTTTCAGATAAAGGGAATGGTTTAGAACCTTCTAGACCACAAACTGTGACCTTGGCAAAGTTTTATCTTTTGCATATCATGGCTTTCTCCCTCTCATACTGACTTCAGGAGACTCAGTTCCACATCACAGAGAAAAAAAAAAAATGTTTATTCATAAAGTACTGACTGAGAAGGATAAGAAAATGTTTTCCCAGGATAAAATTAGCTCTAATGCATGTGGGCTGCAGTAGCAGAAAAGAGAGATCACGTCTTGTTTTGTGATAAATAGCTGGTACATCTGGGCACTACAGCCTCAGCTAGCATCTGGTACCACCTTTGCACTCTAGCCTTTGACAGGATGGGAAAATGCATTTGTTTTAGTTGTACAGAGCCACAGGAGACAGCAGCCATCCAAGCCTGACTGGTATGGGACACTGGGGCAAAAACTGTGTTCCATGAGACAGATGCTCTTTGGACTGACTATTTCTGCCTCTAATCTGTCCCCTGGAAGGCAGCTCTAAACTGTAACTTCATCCCAGTCACAACTGACACCATCAAATGCCTAATCCAGTATTGTTTAAATATAAAAAAACGTTTCCCTTAAATGAGAAGCTAGCAGGCATCCCTGTGAGGCAATGGTGAGGGACATTACATCTCTGCTGCATGCAGGGTGCAGTGGGGTTTTTGATTGCTCAGGAAAACTCAGGCTAGGAACCAGTGGTGGGAACTGGAGCTGGACAAGTTTAACTTGAGCAATGTGACTCCAGTGAGTCCTGAATACTGAGAATAGCTGGGGAAAAAAGCTATTGTGGGAAAGTATCATCATTTGGGATCTTCAAAGAAAAAGCTGAAGCTGGAAGTTACTACTTCAGAGATGGAAATGCTACACTGGATCGGCAGCTGTGGATGGGGTAACCCAAGGGCAGTTTAGTCTGCATCACTGCACAAAGTCCCACTGAATCTCTGAGGGGTTTCTCAGATTGCAGCAAGCTCTGTGTTGCTGTGGCCCCATCACTCCCAAGCACTGGAGCTGTAGTCACCAGTGCGCACCCAGTGCAGCCATACCCCGAGTCACACACAAGTGACCAAATGAAGACAATGGCTCTGGTAGCAAAGCCCTTGTTCAGAGCATGTGGACCAGACCTTGTGCCCCCTGGACTGACAGAGCTCATACAAATACTGATTCTGTGGCTCAGTGCCTCTCCCAGTGTCACACTGGGGCAGCACCTGCCCTTCCTTTCACTCATCTCTCTTGTAGTATTAAATAGCCAGCCAGAGACACTATGACAGCTGCTCCCCCCAAAGACCTGACATTTTTGTATCACAGAACAGGATTATTCCTTGCTTTCTTCTCAAAAATAGCAGAGACAAGGCAGAAGTCTGCAAATACTGAACACAGGCTTGACATGCTTTATTAGGAAACCCATTTGCTAGACCACTGTCTCCTGTTCCTTTCCCTGCTGTACCCTTACCTTGGCATTTTATGGCCTTGGTCCACAGCCCATCACCTATCCTACAGTCAGATGTGGCAGACATAGCTGGTCTGCCAGATTTGTGTATGTAGTGCATAGGGTAGGAAAATCAGAAAGGGTTTGCACCAGCAGCAGAAAATATACCTCATCCAAATGCTTCCCCTCAGGGAAACCCCATTCCTCCTGTCTCCATCTAGCCCTTTGCTTGGAGAGGGCAGTGCAGAGGATGGTTACTATTTCCATGCAAGGTTGTGGAAAAACCTCAGAGTGCACTGTGTGGTGCTAATGCAGTTCTTTTTGCACTTCCCAGGCTACTGAGAGCATTAAAATGCTGGTCACGCTCTGCCAGTCTGACAATGAAGAGATCAGAAAAGTGGCATCCGAAACCCTGCTCTCCCTTGGTGAGTTGCCTCAGTTTAGAGCAGTATTTCATTTTATTTTTTAACAGAGCAACATGTACAACACCTGACTTACATAAATGTGAGACTGTAAATTGAAACAGAATTTTACAGAGTGACTTAAACGAGTTAGAAAATACAAATTCTTAAAAATAATTAATTTTGAAAATGAGCCAAAAAGAGAAATTGAATTGTAATGGTCTGGAGGGGGAAGTAGTAAAAGGAAGGACAGCAAAGGAGAAATTGAGAAACAGAAATAATTGATAATTAATCTACACAGTTTCCAGGCATTGGTACTTCACTGACACAGAAAAATTGTTTTTTTCTGGCCTTTTGGCTGGCATAAATTTCTGCTCCATGCGGGAGGTGTCCTTGGGTGATTTTAATTATGCAGACCCTTCAGATATGCTCTCTTCCATTCACCACTTCAGCAGGAATTCAGTCTGCTGTTGGACATGTTATTGCTCAGGTTATAAAACAACTAGCCTAGGTATACTTTTGAAAACTCTGATTGATCTGCCATTGTTCTAGACAACATACAGAGCCCATTTTTGGTTCCTTATGGCCAGTTCAACACATTAGGCTCCATGCTGTCTTCATATAGGTGATATAGAAAGTGCATATAGATGGCAGTAGCTAAGGAAAAAGGGTTTGAAAGACACAATTATATTTAGCAAACATACTGCTTCGTCTTTTTCAGCAGTATAGAAATAATGATGTGGATAGACTCACTTTTTTTAAAGTGCCAGGAAGTGGGAGGTGGATAAATTTTATGTTTTCCAAGGTTAGAGTGGATAAACATCATTTACCTCAAGTACATCACAACAGCAGCTGAGACCTTGACAAGCACAATAGGTCATTCAGTGCAAGTGTGCAGATACTGTCACCTAATCATGCAAGCCACATCTGCTTCTGATTCGCTTTAGATAACCAAGCAAGTTACATGGGAAAATTAAAAAAAATTATAATTTGAACATTCAGAAGATGTTTAACTTTTCCAAATAATTTCTGAAATTGCTTCTAGCAAGATAAATTTTAAGAAGGTAAAAGTTACTGGCCAATCAGTACTTTCTAACAGCAGAGAATCCAGTATTTTAAATGTTCCAGAGCAATGATATAGTACATTTTTATGCTTTATCATTTTGCATTCAGGTGAAGATGGGAGACTGGCATATGAACAGCTGGACAAATTTCCCCGAGAATTTGTTAAAGTTGGAAGCCGCCGTGGAACTGAAGCTGCCACAGCTTTTTAGATGGAAAAGAACCTGCTAATAATTAACAGGCATTAAAGTAGGATGGAGCTGCACTTCAGTGTGGGGAACAGAAGGAAGACTTTAAAGAATTCTATGAGAATGTTCCAAAATGTAGCAATTTACAGACTTCTTAAAGAAAAGCAAAATCTAAAATCCAGCTTAAGGGTTCCTATTGGCTCCTTGCTGCAGCTCATGATGGAACAGTTGGATGCTGAGGAACAATACTTTCTTGACTGGTTCTAAACAAATAATGTAATTGCAGTTATTCAGCCTCAACAGACTTCTGTGAGGTTTTTAGAATTTGGCATCTCCATATATTTTCCTATTATATATACTTCCTTGAAGTTGTCGTGAAAGCTTGAGACGTGTGATACCGTATCTAACAAGGACAATCAGGAGGCCACCTGAGCAGGCATGCAAAGAAGTTTTCCCTTGAATCCCAAATGAAGTGTCTGCTGCCATGCAGTGTCCCCAGCAACACTCCAGTGGCAGGAAACGCTGCTCAGCTTTCTCAGTGGTGTCTCGGTAATGAAAGTTCTACAAGTTTTGCCTCCAGAAACAGCGTGATGCAAGCCCTGGGAGGCGTCACTTTGGTGACTCATTCTGAATGTCTCCACTGGGCTTTTATTCCCTTCTCTTGCCCTCCAGCAACAAACCATCATTAATCCAGCAATTTGTGAGGGGGATCAAACAATCATGTAGGCTTCTGAAAACTAAATGAAAAGGTAAAGTGCATTTATTTATTCTGAGAAGAAGGAGTGAATATCACTAATTGCACAAGTCCCCAAAACCACTTTGTTCTGCAAGTTGCAGGCAGGATTGGATTTCATACATTCTAATTAGTGGAGCACAGTTTCTATAGAGTTATTTCAATATAAAGAACAGAACAAACTCAAGTGGACCTCGGAGGCAATAATAAACAGAGGGGGAAGTGAATGCACCTCCCCTCCCTGCCCTGCAAGGCTGAAAGACAGCAAGTGCTCCAAACTGTTGATTACAAGCCTTAAGTTAACAGAGGAGGTGAATAGAATTTAACAGAAGAGTGTTCCTGTGCTGTGTTCATTATGCATGAAATGCTATTTAGATGTCAATTGAAGTATCCAAATTTGCATAGGTGACATAGAAAATATTGCAAACAGTTCACATCAAAAGGAAACCTTGTGAGCCAAACACTTTGGCAGGCAGGGGTCATTCGTTTTGGTTTTTTTACTGTGAATGTTACAAGAATGTACATATCTGTATATTTATAAATATATATATTCTTCCTTTAATTAAAGAAGTACATTTTGTACAGTGCAAAATGCTTACTTGTTTACTGAGGGATATAAACACTTTTGCAGAAGGTGAAATAGCCATGTTATGGTTTTTATACTACACCTGTCCCATCAGTTGAATTCTTTCAAGGTGTCCTTTTGTATCTACTTTTTTTTTTCTTTTAGTTTTGTGGCATTTGTACTCACCATATTTCCTATCACATTTAAGTTATAATAAAGATTATTTTTTAATTACTAAGCACATCAGTCCATATGTATAGTCACTCTTTCCATCAGCAGCCTCTTCACTATCAGGCTAAGTTCAGAGCAAGCCAGTTTTGTGTTTTATTCAAGATACTTATCAAGAAAGGCTCCACAGGAAGGACCAGAAAATGTGCTGGAGAGGCTCCAGGATCGTTACCAAGCCTACACTGATTACTCCTCCCTTCTGTGAAGACAGACTCGCCTCAGACAGAAGACATTTCTTCCATTCATTTTCCCTTTTCAAACATTGAGGCTTACAGCTCACATAGAGGTACTGGCATCAAATGGAGGGTGTATCTCATCTCATCGTAGTTTAAGGCCACCCTTTGAGAACTTTAGTAGCCTAAAGCTGACCTGCTACACCATTACAACCATTAAGAATCACGCATACAGTTCAAAAGAACCAGATAGGAAAGAGCAAGTTGTGCTCTGAATGAAGTCATTGAGAAAATGCACAGGAATTTTAGTATGAACAGTTCCATCAAACTTAGTTCCTGTTGTGGTACCTGAGACTGACAAGCTTGAACCTGGGATACAGATGTATCGAGGCTAAGCTTCACCTGGAGCATTAATACTGTTTTAGAAAACTAAATACACAAATAACCATCTTCTAACAGGATTCATGACAACCGTGGCAAAGTGAACAGACCTTAAAGCTTCCAAAACCTGAAGGCAAATAAAAATGACCAAGCCATTCACTTGTCTTATAGCTTGTACATTTTAATGCTTGCAGAGCTGACAACGCTACCTTTTGCTGGCATGATAATGCACTCCTTTGTGGAGTAGGAAAAACCAGATGCACAGAGGCGAGAGGGTGAGAGCATCCATCACAAGGCTCATGCTTACTGACTACTGAAGAAGGAAGCAGCAGGCAGTAATTAGAAAAGCTCTTAGGGCTGCAGCAGGCTTGCTTGGACAAATTTAAAGGTCAGGGCCAGCCCAGGAAAGTGTGTTAGGAAAGTTCCATACCAAAGTAGCTCAGCAGCAGTGCAGATGGAAGAGATGGGCAGCTTGCTAGGAGTGCACTTGGCAAGGGGCTTTATCTGCTGGTGAAGGTATCCTCACCTCATGCTGTGGTTTTCACTACCCCTGTCCTGCTGCCACTGTCTCAGCATTTGGCCCCATAAAAGAAACCTGTAGCACCCCTACACTACTGTAGCTACAGCAGCAGCGTGTTAGGCTGCCCAGTTTCACACTGCTACTGGCAAGGCTGTTGTATCCAGCAGAACTTCAGAAAAATTATCCTCTATACCTTCACCCTATCCTGTGTCTGAGATATAGAGAGGAATGTGGACTTCAAAATCAGGAGTCAATACAACTGCCAGACACTGTATCTTAAGTACAGCTCCCTGCTTTGCAGTGGGACTGGCCTGAGGCGAGGATCCACAGCACCCAGCTTCAAATGGCTGCAGTGGCACTGGGGACAGGATAGATGTGTCCTCACAACTGATCACATTTCATCAGAGGCAGCAGTTCAACAAGCAGCAGCAAATTAAGGATCATCATAACACTGTTATCAGTTGCTGAACTGCTTTGTGCTATTACAAGAATGGAAAGATAGATGAATCTTTCTTAAATATTAAATATTAAGAATTAATAAAAATTCCCTACTGAAAAAAAACCATTGATGACAATGCAATTCAGTCTTAAGAACACTGGCGTGCTGGAAAAGCACAGCCTTGGCAAAGTTTGCACATCTTATTAAGTTCTCAAATCCAGCTCTGAAAACAACCTGAGATGGCCCTTGAGGAAAAGTAAATGAATATGCATCACACATTCTTAAAAAAATTAACCTAACTTTATTACTTATGCAGAGACTGCAGCATAAGCTGCAATACAGGACTATGCTGCAAGTCCTCACGTAAGCAATCCAGTGCCAAAAACCGAGTGAGTTTCAGCTGCCCAAACAAGTAGCTACTATGGTCTAATCAATTTCACCACACATTTTCTTAGGTACAATGGCTGTTTAGCAAAAATAACGATTTTTAGCATAAACCAGTTACGAGTTCTTCCTCACACAAACAATGCACCTGGCCCATGGTTTGCTTGTCCCTGTGCAGCTGCTCATTCTTGAAAAATCTGACACCTGCAAATGCCCCACCTCCCCACACTTTACTCTTGGCTGCAATTCAGCCCTGTTCAGACACACACCTTGTATGTGAGAAGTGCTAGGACACTGTAGAGACATCCCACTTCCACACAGCCTGAGCTTGCTTCAGTCAAAGACAAGATTGTGTCTCAGCTCTCTGCAGTGAAAAGGAATCAACATACTGGTAGCACAAACACATTTGACTTCTTGGAAAGAATCCCATTTGGAAGTTAGGTTCCAGAACTGATAGTTTTATTGTGCTAGATACCATGTCCTCTCCAATTCAGCTGGATATGAAGGCTGTCTTTAGTGATGTTGATTTTCAGGTGCTATATAGTCCAGTCATGTTATGTCCAGTGATAAGTGAGTTTTCCCTATACTTAAAATGTCAGATGGCTGTAAGATAACTAATCACAAACAAATCTGTCTAATTTCTACACCTTTGGCAAGCCATTAGCACAAAAATACAAAGTTCCTAGACTTAATATGTAGCACAGTACTACTGCATGCATGTTCCAAAAAGCACTCAGGAATTTTCAGAACAATAAACTCAATCCTTTTATAACATCTTTAAACAGCAATTATTGCAGCCTCCTAAAACTGCTAAGAACATTTCCATATATTAATGTCTAAGAAAATAGGCATAGTCAGTGTTGGATCAAGGTTCACATGACTAAGCTTGTATAGAGGTTTTATTACTATGGCACAGTTCGGCTCTCACACCTGGCCTTCTCCTGCATCAGTTTTGTTTTTCAGTTTATACAGCAAACTATCCTCTCTGCCAACAAACTGCACTTAATAAAACCACAGTAGCCTTGGTTTAAAATATTAGTATGTATTACTGAGTGGCACATCCATTTTTGATATAATTTCTTTTTCTGTTACAGGTGGGCCAAAGGCTGCAATACATCCATCAGTCTATTTGCAGAACTTCCATGATTTTATTTGTACAGTCTATTTCAACAGAAAGACCCAGGCTATCAAGGGACTGTCAAACATTTTATTTAAATAAAATCAATCCAGAAAAAGCATAAGATTTTAACACAATAAGCATTCCTCTTGACTGACCTGAAGATAAGAAACACAGATGCAGATACTGCACACAAATTTTGGTTTGTCTCCTTCTGGCAGTTCTGTTCCAACAACAGCACCTGTACTACAGGAGTTCACAGAGCAGGAAGTGACACAGTGGAAAAGTTGCACTCGCTGCCTCATTTTGGTTTGCTAGTTACAGCACAGTCCTTTCTTCCCTTCTACAGCCTCTGCAAATGCAATATGCCTGATGTTTAAAAAATAAAGCCACCGCTAAAAAAATTAGAATTAACAATGAATAACTAAATTGAACTGCAAAAACCAATTATATCAGAATGAAACTTATGTTTCCTTATATACTAATGTTAAACTACTTTGTTAGGAAAGTTGCTTAGAATCTGAGGTCTAAGTCACTTAGCAAGCATTATCCACTTCTTAACAGAAAACTTGGTTTGCTCTACAAAGCATTTGCTCAGCACCCAGATTTTGTTTTTCCTTCAAGACAGCATCAGTTCGACATAAAGGACATACCTTTATCACCTTTTCAGCTCTGTGATGGAAAGGAGTATGTCTAAGCACCCTCTGGAGCACACATTGGAAGATACAATCTTGTGTTTACAAAGTTCACAAAAAACTGTGATGCCTCATTTTCTAGCTAACATGCTGTGCTGGTTTTACCAGGTAAAGGTATTTTTTGAGGTATTGCCTGCTGCAATGGTTTCTGATTTCCTGGATGTCACAATTTAAATCAGTTGTAAAACATCTCTTAACTTATCAACAGCCACATCTTTGGCAAGACCAGATAGATCTACCAGCCAGGATCCTTCTAATAACTTCTGCCTCCTGAAAGGCACTCAACTTTAAGCTCCTCTCAAGATATGGCAGCAGCCACCATTGTTAAAGCCTCTCCTTAGAAGGCCACGTTACAGAAAATGTGTATCCAGCTTACTCTCCTGCTCCATCACAGCCCATGCAGATGCCAGATAAGGTGCTCAAGGTTTTAAAGACTGCTTTCTGTTCCTGTAAACCCGTCAGAACCTAAGTACCTTGCTAAAAGGGTGTCTGGTATCTTGGTGAATACCATGACAGGACCTTGAAAACACCAAGTTTCCTTTCAGAATAGCTCTGAAGAACAGGCTGCTTTGTCTCCACCTAGTTTTCAACACAGCTGCTACTGGGATCAGGAACACCACCTTCTCTTCATAAGTCAATGGAAGTATTACTAAAAGAACTGGTCTCATATTTCCTACTTAAGCTCTCATTCTGTCTCTATGTTTCCTTAGAAGGCAGAGGAAATTAATTTTAAAAAACTTGAAAAATCAAATCTAACTGACCTTTGGATTTTGACTTTTATTACCTAATCTTGATTTCCTGAAACCTCACCAACAGCACACAAATTTTTACTTCCCTCCTCCACCCCACTCTATCTACCAAGAAAGCAACTTTGTTCTTCAGAACTCTGCAAATCTAAAGAGTTAAAAACTCACCCATGCATTCCCTCCAGAAATTTGGAAGCTTCCATCTACAGTAGTCATAACTGATTTAACCCTAGGATTAGCCATTCCCTTGTCAATTAAGAGGCTGTTGTGGAAACGAAAAGATTTATTTATCAATTTTCATGTATCATGTCAGACCAACTGATAAAGATATTTACACAACAGTTGAAATACACAGTATTTGCCTTTCATACAAGCAACTACATGCAGCCTGTAGTAAATTTTCCATGCAGTATTCAGATACTCCTCCCACTGCCACATAATTCCAGTTAAAAATACCAACATCTGTAATGTTCCCACAAGAGTTTCTATACCTGAGGTTTAGTATATCCTTTCAAGAGGAAGTCTGCAATTAAAAGCCACATACATAAGCCTATTTAAAAGATGTCATTCCAGTTGCAAATGGCTTGCTTCCTCTGAAGGCAGATCTGATTTATTCTCCCTTAAGCCAGACAATACTTGTGATGGCTCTTCTTCAGAAGGGCTGTCTGCCTCATCTCCATAGTTATGCTCTTCATTTTCCTGTCTGCATTCCTCCTCCTCCTCCAGAGCCAGACCTTCCAGTGTCTCAAGACTGTCAGGTGCTTGCCCAGTTAGCCTCTACAAATAAACAGAAGACAGTGAATTTAATATTTTTTCTACTTAATAATTATGAAATAGTGAAATAAGTAAAACAAGATGCTGCATATCAAATTAAGCAAGCTAATTACCTTCATTTAGAGGTTGTTGATCTAATCAAAGCATTCCTCAGTTACAAAAAGGCACAAGTTCAACTCAAATTACTACCTCTTAACAGTCAACAACATGGTCTGCAAGTTAAGGTTCTTCAGTAGGACACATTTTATCTCAGACAACCTAAAATGTGGGAAACTGATTCCCAAGTTTTTACTATAGTACCATGCAGGTTTAATTTTAGATAAATTACCATACAACCAATTTACTCAATTTTTAGTTAGAGATAATGAAGCTACATTAAGTCCAGACGAACTTTAAGACCCAGCAGTCTCTAGCACTTGATCAACCTAGAAGTTCCTCACCTAACCTGATCAGAGGAAGATAAACAGGACTGTAAAGAGGCTGGTTTTAAAGCTTCTGGTTATTTGATGTATCCTTTAAGGCTCATTTAAGCCTCAGAAGGGAGGAGCTCACAACTAATAAGTGATCCTTAACTGTTGAGAAACTGTAGAGAAGTTTCCAACTACATTAGTTCAAGTCCTCAAGTAACAGAATTTCTGCCTGTAGGTTTATCGCTAACAAGCAGTATTCCCTGAATACCAAAAAAAAATTCAAGTACAGCAAACCAGGAGTCTTTCAAGCCTGATCTAAAGAACTGCACTAACTGAAAATTAACTTTAAGTTTTTCTTGATTAAACAAGTTACTTGCTATGTTATTTCCTCTTGTTTCCACTTCCCAGTCTAGTCATAACAGAATCAAAGTACTTGCTAGGCACCCAGCTTCACATCCCAGTTTAATGAGAGCTTAATCCCTGCAAAAACAATCTGAAAATCAAGGTTACACAGCTATGTAGGTATTTATTACTGTTTCAGTGGCTCTTACAAACAACCCACTCCAGATAGAGGAGCCATGGAATTCGTGACAAAACTACCTGCCACAAGGAACTCTCAGAAGGAGCTGTCAGGAAATTTATGAGTTTATGAACCCTAGAAACTTTGTGTACAGCTCTTTTCTGGTCAGGAAACTGACACTGCCCTGACAAAACCTTGAATTTAAAGAGCATAGCGATCCCTCTCTCTACTCTACTTTGTAACTTTGTTTCAAGTTAGCATCTCAATGGACACAGCCAACACCAACCTATTAAGAACACATGAATTTAAGTCATCCCAAAAAAGAGACAAATCAACTCTTCCTTCCCTTATCACAATCTCCAGCATGCTAATCCTGTTCTGTTAAGAGAGAAGGCTGAATCCCTCCTTCAGAAAACATCCCATCCTGGTACTCTCATTACTCCTGTAAAGTTCTAAGATGGGAAAAATTCATCCCCTAAAAGGAGCTTCATGACTCTAGAATTAGAGCAATCCTGCAGGAAACAGGTCAGAGAGCAATTTAAAATGAAGAGTCCTGTGAGCACATAACAGAAGTCATGATTCACTATAAATACCTTGGCTGGTTTCTTGCTTTTTTGTTCTACAACATTAATTGAAAATTGCTTTAAGTACCTCAATCACACTGGTCATATAATGTACATGCTCAGCAAGGGACATGAGCTCTTCATTTTCTTCTTTTAGGCGGGCAATTTCATCATCCTTCTGCTCGATTTCTTTGTGCAACTGAGTTCAAATGACAAAATGTTAGAAGAGGAAGACAGTAGCCAGTGATGAAGCAGTTAGGTGTCTTTGAGTAGCTAGCTACCTTTTCATTTTCTTGAAGCACTTCATACAGAGCCTTCCTCCTTTCTTCAGCCACTTCTTTCCAATACTGAGATGAAGGACTTCCTGAAGTTAGAGGCTACAGTAAGTCTGTGGTAAGACTGATTTCTTAAGAGCACCTTAAAATATCAAACCTGTATACAAGTATTCTGTGAGCTGTGAAACTAAGAACTCGCTCCATATAGTGTTTTCAAAGATTGTAGAACTACAATTAGTGACACAAGCTTAGAGGAAACAGATCCTACACTGCAGTAATGCCTGTACAGTGCCTTCAGGAAGCTGCCTCAAGCATGGCATCATGTTTCTCCTCAAGCCATCTTCAAAATGGCCACATTTGCAAATGCTGCTCTTCTTTGTGGAAGACTGAAGTGTTACTTCCAAGCCACTGTCCACGCCAGGCATAATGGTTCTGAGAAACTGTGCATGCAACACACTGTGCCACAACAGGCTTTCATTGCAACTTAATTATTAGTCACTGGAAAACTTAAAGTCCAGCCAAAAAAACTACAAGACTCCCTAACACTGCTGCACATAATGCTTCTCAGCTTCTGGTTATTATGAACTCATTCTTAAATATAAGACATCTATACTTTATTTAATATAGAGGATAAATATCATCAACTCCTGCTAGACATTATGAAAAACCCACAAAGCCCTTATCTAAATTACAAAGGAAATATGTTTCAAGTAGTATTCCAACAGCAGCATAGCACAAGAAAACATTTCAGGAATTACCACATACCTTTCATAATGAGATCTTCAGCTTGGATGACATCATTCTCATTTTCTTGCTCCTTGTCCACAGACACCTCAGCTTTACAAGCCTTTGAGGCAAATTTGTTATTCCAGAGTTTCCTTCTGACCGAAGATTTCTTCTGCATAAAACATGGACAGGTTTAAGTTTAGAGTAACATCTCAGCCTTCACAAAAATACAAGCTTCTGAGCCTGCACACTCATGACTACAAGTCCCCAAGTCCTCCTTTCTTCACATTATAGCTCTAGTTTAGACATCTTCCTTAATACCCAAATAACTCGGAAATTGCTAGGTTTTAATATCATTTATTACTAGAACAATAGTAAGCTTAAGTTTTGCCACACTAGTTAGCACATTTTTTTCAAATATATTAGTTTTCAGTTAAAAGCTCAAAAGCATTTCATTATGACTAGAAGTAATTGTGTATCTACGGATTATCTTTTAGTTCATACCTCATTACACCTGCCAACCAGGCTACCTGCTGCTGAAGGCTGGATCATCTTAAGAGTCTGTCTTGGGGCAGCACTGCATGTGCTAGCTGTGAGGTACTTCTGAAAAGACAAATCTGGTTCAGACAGTAGCTACTCTTCTTTACATAAACTAAAAATTAGGAATCCATCATGCTTCCATTAAGGTAACACACAATTCATCTTTTCAAGAGAAAAAAAAGACACTAGCCTATGTTAGGGTTTTTGCAAGGAAGGGCATCTAATTATTTGTGGCAGTGATAGATCTGAATCACACGAAGCTATGATCAATCCCTTCCTCCTAGGAAACATTTATCTTTCAAAATGTAACTTGAGTAGAAATATTCTGACCAGACTTCAAGGCCAGTGACTTTAACTGGAACTCTCAAACTTGAGTTTGAGAGCAGAAATCTCAGACTCTTGGGAACAGAAGTGACTGCAGTTGCACTGTTAGGTGGTAAAGGCACACAAGGCAATAGCTATTTTTGTAACCTGTGAACACACCATCAGCCAGGGCTCATTTAAACAGATGTGTTAGTTTGATTATTCATTAAAATGGATCAAAAGTTTCCTTACTTCAATCCAGACAGGCTATTGTTTTGTCTAACCAGTATGTTTATCACCCTTCTTATCATGCATAAATACCGCCTTCCTGCATCAAAGCTTTCTGATTGGGTTGGTTACACTGCCACCATGGGATAGCAAACAATGGCAGACAACCAAGCAAGAACAGCCAGGATACAATGCCACACCAGCGTGAGAAAGTCACCGATTCACACCGTACTTCATAGGACAAGAGCTCACCTTTCCCACGGTAGTTTCTGCCACCAATTATGCTACTGTTCCACTAAAGGACAAACATTAACTGCTGTGGGAACAAGAGTCACACCGTGTGTCAGACACTGCTTGCTGCTACTTAGGATTAAAGTATACTCCGCCAAGAAATTATTGGCCAATACTCAAGTTAACCCACTGAAAGTGCAAAAAGCCACACCAAGCAATTCCTACCCTAGAAGCACTATGGGACAAGATTGCCATAAATCAGACCTATTGATTTGTAATTACCATTAATACCTGAAGCTTTCATTCCAATCACTATGCCTCATCATACAAGAGCTACTAGCCTCTTATTATATACAGCTTTGTACCATTCTGGTTAGGGCCTACATTAAAAAGCTCACCAAGAAAAGTTACTAACGTTTGTACCTAATGAGGTAACTCTTAAAAACCTCCACCAGTTAGTTCCACGGCAACTATGACTCATGAGGGTGACTTTAGAAAGTGAACTGCCTTCTTGAATACTTCAGTTAAAAGATGTTCAACACAAGACAGATATAACTCTTCAGAAGTTCCCATCCATAAAGAGCAGCCTACAAAACCTATTCTACAACCCCTAAGCATAAGCCAGATAGCTTCAGTAAGCAAAGGCACACAGTGAGGACAAACAAACCAAATCAACCCTGCAAAATTAAATAGAGTGTCAGTAAGCTCAGTGTCAAAGTAAAAAGGACTTGCTGAGCAATAGGAAAAAAAGCAATCATAAGCACATATGCCCAAGCAGGACAACATGTTCCCAAGCCACACTGTCCGCCAGGAGGTTACTCGAGCCAAATGGACATAAGCCAGGTGGAAGCACATTGCAACAGATCCCTTTATATTCCTTCAGTGGAGAGAGAAGCTTGTGTCAGACAGAAGTACCAGTGTCAAGGCTTTAAAGCCTATACCTGCAAAGATCCTGAGGACTTTTCTGTGGTCAGTTTCTGTTTCATTTTGGAATTCATAAGATCAACTGCAATAGAAAAACAGTGAAATTAATACAGGATCCGTCAACTCCCTAAGTTCGGGAAACACTAGTTAAAGAAGACTACAATTTCGGGTTATCAGCTTTCATGGCAGCTTTAAGCAGTCAGCCATGCACGGCGTGGTCAGCGGGCTGCTCCAGAACCCCTCCTGAGGCTGCACCCGGGACACGAGCGGGAAGGCAGCGCCCCGCGGCCTTTCCGCAGGGATGGCGGGGGTGTCCCAGGCGCACACCCAAAATGGCTGGGGTTGGGAGGGGGGGACGGGGACACTCAGCCACACCAAACCCCGACCCCGCTCCCGCCAGGCGAGCTCGCAGGGCCCCTCCCTCCCCGCGCGCCGCCGCGGCCAATGGGGAATAGCGAGGCAGGAGCCCGCCAACACCAAACTCGGCCGCGGAAGCCTGTGGCCCCATCCCGACGCCGATGACGGCGGCTCCACCGAGATGGAGAGCAGCCCCTTTCCGTCCCTCCCGCCCCTGGGGCCCCGCTCACCGGCGGCCGCTCCCGCACAGACCCCGCACCACGCGCTCCCACAGCCAGCCACCCTCTCGCGCCCGGCGCGCGGCTATAAGGAGCGCGTTGGCGGTCACGTGACCCGGGGGCCCCTCTCCGAGCCAATCGCGGGCCGCGCTCCCCCCGCCCCGCGCGCCCAGGCCGGAGCTGAGGGGGCGCGCGCTGCTGCGCCTTGGCGTTCGGGGTTTGGCTGCTTCTGGATTTTGGTTTTTTGTTTTACTTCTAAAGGAGTTGTACCGAAACAGATTTAATCACGTCCCCGCTAATTCTCGTCGCTCCTATCTAAACAACCTGCAAAACCGGGGAAGAAAATTAGCAGTGTTAAGCCACACTAACTGCTACACAACACTAATTTTACGCAAGATATACACTACAGCTCTTATTAATTATGCCTAAACCGCGCTGTAAAATTTGTTAGAAGCCACTTGACAATTATATTATTGCAAATATTTGCACATTTATCTTTTATTTATACTAATAGTATCTTCTGCTGACACATTCCTTGCAATCAAGGTCTCAACAGCTATCAACATTTTATATTCTTCTATATTCTTGCAAATATTTGCACGTTTATCTTTTATTTATACGAAGTATCTTCTGCTGATTTGCGAATAAACATTTTGTCGAGTTAAGGACACATTCCTTGCAATCAAGGTCTCACTCACAGAACAGCTATCAACGTTTTTTCCCAGGCAATATGATGGAGCTATTAGAAATTAGGATAATTACAGTCAGAAGTATATATTTAGCCTGCCATCTCCTGTTTGGAAATAAACTCTATGGCACTTATGAGAATGTTTTAAGTAGAATGTCATGGTCCAATGGAAGCAAGAAAGGCAGAACATAAAAAAAGATGCATTAGGAAATCTTTAAACAAGGATAGGGAAATAAAGCTGATCCCTCTTGCATAAACTTGTTCAGTCTCTCATTGACCCATTTAAATTCTCATTGTCCACAATATCCTTTGGCAAGTACTTCTAGAGCTCAAATAACCTTTGGTCTGAAGAGCACCATCCTTTAGTTGTTGTTTGTTTTTTTTTTTAATTTGAACCTGATTCCGATATTGGCACTTGATGTCCCCAGTCCTTGTACTGGAAGGGACAACAACCAACCTGCCCTCATCTAGGCCACTGTTACACAGACTACTCTCCAGTTTTCTCTCCCTGCCCTACCTAGCCTTTCCTGAACATTCCTGTTCCATCTTCCTGCTTTTTTGTGAACTGTATGACATTCACTGGGCTGGCATTTTTGTGGAAAAATCTGCCATAATTCTGAGATCTTATTCTTGAGTGATGGTCAGTTCAAAGTTTGTCTTTCAATGTGTGAAATTAAGGTTTTTATTTTTTCTTATACATATATTGGTTTGATTTTTATCTGCATTGAATTTCATCACTGTACTTGCCCATCACTCAATTTCATAATGTCCTTCTGCAGTTTTTCAGTCAGGCCCTCGTTATCTTGAATAATATAGTGTCACAAGCAAGCTGTCACCTCAGTAAGCTTTGTCTTGCATACAGAAAATGAAAATAACACATGCAGAAACATCATCCAAATTAACATTGTTCTGTTACAGTACTAAAAAAAATAAAGTTCATGCTTTTAGGTTAGTTTAATTCTTGTTGATTCTGGAAGAAAATTTGAAATTTCCAGGTTTCATCACCAGCAGATATGCTTAGCTGGTTATATATGCATACAAATCCTATCAGCATTGAATGTCCTTTCAGAAAAATCTTCATACAGGAAGTGCCTATATAAGCATAATATAAAAACATCCCTCTTTTTATATTTTATGTTTTCTTATAAAGAAATTTAAAAATCCAATAAAAACTATACAAAACATTTAAAATTGAGGCATGAATCGATTTCTATCATAAATCATACATAAGAGGCACTGTGTGCATTTTATGGCTGCAATATATAACTTGTACGTCTTGTAAAAACTGTTTTCAAATGAAACTTCCTCAGACATTGCTCTTTCAGAATCTGGGTTTAATTAATAAAAAAAAATCAGGTGGATTTACAGTTCAGAAGTGGAATAACTGCTTTTGGAGATGTTGGTAATTAGAAAGGTCTGAGGTAATGGGAGATGGTTCTGATGTGACAGTCCTGTTTGTTTTACCTTTTAATTTGTTCCTTGCTGGAGGCATACAATCTGGAGGTTTATTACAAAGCTGCCACTCCTTCGATTTATCCAGCTGAAGAACGTGTCCTCTTATGAACCACCGTTCAGAGTCCCAGAGTTTAGTCTCTTCAGTTTGAAAGGTTTGTAAAGAACCCCATCACCATCTCAAAAATAACACTGAGAGTTTATTATTAGAAGATTATTCATAGCTTTAATTGTGAGAAACCAGTATAATATAAAAACCAAACCAAACAAACAAACAAAAGAGTCCATGTTACTTTACTGTAATAATTCCCCTTTTTGTAGCCAAAGTTTTAATTTAGATAGGGATTTGGGCGTTTTTGCATGCAAAATCTGTCAACCTAATGGTAGCAGAATATATTTTTCTTCAGATTGAGTGCAATATAATGCATTTCAGCTTGTTTGTTTCATAAAAAATAAAACCCTCTGTCATGAATACTTACGACTATTTGCACTTCAAGTGAGCCTAAGCAAACACACCAAGGTTTCCCATAGAGCTCAGCCAATTTGTTGGATTATTCATGGCAGCAGAGAATGTGTACTTTTTAGAGCTTTTGTACGCCATTGCTCTTGATAAATGTTATCAGTTTTACAGCAAATGACAACTGAAAAAAAAAAAAAAAGCTCCTTGGAGGACTTCATGTACCTGGGAATGTGGGAATAGGTGGGTCTCCAGCAACTTGGGGATCCTCTATTGTTTCCATACCAGTGTGTGGAAGCTTCCTGAGCATTGCAGAGGGAGGCTCTGGACATGGCTGTGTGAATCAAGTGCTCCCAAAGTTGTATTGGTACCTGGCCTTTTGTCAAGGCCCTCCCTGTACTCTGCAGATAATGATCTAGCTCTGGGCTGCTTAAGGACTCTTCATTTCTACCTGCCACATTTGCTACAGGCAAACCACATTGTGATTTTTAAAAATTCTGTGTACTGTGTTATTACATAAGTACCATAACTGAGCTCCTAAGGTCCCTCGCTGATGTTCCCTTGGCCCTCCTGTCCAATATTTATTTCAGGGATGAAAGGGCTCCCCGCAGCCCGCCGGGTGACAGTAGGTGGCAGCGTGGCATCACGCTTCCCCTCCCTCTGCCTCTTGTTTTTCCGTCCTGCTTCCTGCGTTACCGACAAGAAATTCACGGTTTGTCTTCTTTTCCCTGGGTTAATCAGCATGGAAGGCTGCACGATAATGAAATTCGTGCATTATCTACACGGCACAATCCAGGTATAATTCATAAGGCCAGCTAGGTTTGGATGACGGCCACTGTTGGTAATTAGATCTCTCCAGAGACTACACAAATTTCATGTATTAGAACAAAAGATTGTCCTGTGAACCATGATCCTGAGTGCCTCAGAGGTGAAAAGTTAAAAGAAAAGTCTGCATCTCACCTGGTTATTTTTTTTCCGTAGTTAAGTACTGTGTGAGTGACTAAGACATCCCTTAAGACACTGTTAGGTCCTAACACACAGCTTCAAAAAAAAAATCATTTATAAAAGTGGTTTAAGATTTAAAAATTAAACATGCTCCATAAAGGCTACAAATTAATAATAAGCTAGAGCTACTGTTGACTGCAAGTATTCAGAATATTATTTACAGACTGAATAAATAAAACAAGAGGTTTTTTTTTCAAATTTTACCCTTATTCGTGGAAGCATCTGCTGATCAAACACAAAACCTACATTATTTAGGACCAATACCTCACATGCCCAAGAACTTACGACCCATTTTATGACCATGGGCCCCTGAAACTATAAGATGGGACATAAAGAAGTGCCAAATGAAGCTTAATATTGTAGAAACAGCTGTGCAGTGGTGTGCTGATTTTGTCAGGGGTAGAGTTAATTTTCTTCTGTCCACTGCTGTCCATCATGACAAGAGGTGGAATAACCCAAGTTATTCTACAATTCTGTGATTCTAACTGGGTCCAGTACATGATAAAAGGAATGTTGTACACATTGAACACTGACATTTCGTTGCACAAAAGCATTCCTGTTATGGCTTAGAAATTAATGTTTTTTCTGAAGGCAGAAAAGAGTGAATCAGAATGTCCTGAAGTATATGAAAGAGTTTTAATTACCACCTAATTTGTCTTGTTTGAATTTACAAAGAATACTAATTTATTTTTGTCTGATGCATAAATATTTGGCGCTGAATTAATCATAGTTCTGTTTTTGAAGCAAGTAGCTTCAGGGCTGATTCTACTTCTAACATACAGTACAGTATGTATGGAACGTACAGACTAAAGATAACAGAATCCATCTCATCTCTTCCTAAATAGGTCTATAACATACATAACAATTTGAGACGATCTATTAAAAACTAATTATTAACATGAAATTATCAATTTTTAAGTAACCAATCATTAAGATGGGAATTAAGAGCGGAGGCATTAGAGTACAATCTTGCCCAAATGCTTATGAGTAAACACGTAATTCTGAAAACAGGAATTAGACTCTGAAATTTTTAGGAAAAAGAAACCCAAAATGACAAGATGTATCTATATAGTTAACAATCGTTTTTAATTTACAGAAAAAGCACAAATTATTATGCAAATGAGTGCTTGATTTCCCTGAAAACAGTGAGGATATGATAACATGGGGACTAGAAAATAAAAGTTTTTCAGAGAAGAATAGCCAGCAACCAGATGTTCTAAACTTTCTGTGCTTCTCAAAATTCCATGACTCACTTTCTCTCCCAAAGAACATATTTTTTGCCACAGGGTCCTTCCTACCTGGACCTGGGCCACTGCCCATGCTGCTGTATTCTGTGTTTCTGCAGGATAGCAGCCCTGATGCTGCGACCCCAGTCCTCAGAGGGGGGACCTGTGTGCACCTGACTCCTTCAAGGGTACAGGACTGCAGTTATGTGGTGTTGTACACAGTCCTCCTCACTCTGGACACCATCTGATTTGTCTGTGCTGTGCTAACCAAGCAGAAGCTGACCCACTGTGCTGGCTGTTTTGCTCAGCCTGGATTTAACGTGCACAAGAAACACTATTTTTGCTGTGTTAATGGGATTTAAGCCTAAAAAAAGATAACTATTACTGCTATAATGCCACAACCTACTTGTCAGGTTTATTTTGTATAACATGCACATACCTCTCTTCTCAGTGATAAACCTTATATTATTTCAAATTAGATTTGAAGAGAGGCAGTCTGTCATTGGATCGAGTGTTATAATTGTAAAATACACACCAAGCTTCCAGAGCCACAAGCTTCTCTTATAAATGATGCAACATTGCATAACCAGTATGAAGCTTAACAATAATATACAATTATGTAGTCAAGAGAATTATGGATCAATAGCATACAAATATTTCTTTTTCTAAGTCTTAACTCTCCCTTCATTATGAGATATTACTTTTTAACATATGTTTTAACTAAGATGATATTTTTCTACCCTACAAGCTTCATCATTGTACATGATGGAGAAAAAGATGCACAACTATATAAAAGTAGGACAAGACTCAGCCATTACTCATTAATTTAATAGCGCAAATATTTCTGCATGTAAATGTATAATAAACATACTTGGGTTGGTTAATTTACTCGTTTGCGTAAATGTCAGGGTACCTTTACCAGACAATGAGCCAAAAAAAAAAATCTCTGAGCTTGCTAAAGAAAAGAAATTGTCTATATAAGGAGGAGCAGCAGTCTTTACAGAAGGAACCTGGAGTGATTCCAGCTCCCCAGCCCTTTCTGAAAGGATTTGAGCAGCCTGAGTTTGCAGAAGACAGGTGGTGGCTGCTTAACACGTAGTACTTCGTACTTTATCTCCCTTTATCTCCCAGACACACACGTATCTATACATGTGTATGTATGTATATATATTCTTCTCCTGATAGCTCTACTCTAAAGCCCCCCAGAAGAAAAAGTGCTTTTACACCAGCGCTACATTTGACAAATTTTTTTGAATGCATTCCTCAGCCTGGGGCTGGGCAGCTGCCCGATCCTTTGCGACGGCATCCCTACACTCAAAAAGGGCAGCTGGAATCCCTGGGCTGGAAGAAAACGCCTTCCTTCCCCCCCGGCAGGTGGGCAAGGCTCCAGCTCCCTCTGGCAGCTCCCTGTGTGCCGGGGCAATCCCCCCGTCAGGCGGTGCCGAGCTTTGGCTGCGTCCGCCCCGCCGGCACAAAGAGGGGCACAGGCCGAGTGTGAGTCACGGCCTGAAATAGCAGCGGGCGCCAGGCTGCGGCACAAAACGTCGCACAGGGCAGCGTGGAAAACAAAACTGGACTAAACCGGCTGGAGGAGCAGTTATCTAAACGTGGCTCTGTTTAAGGACAGACTGATGTTATAGTTAAAAAACTCTCTTAGTCTGAAATAGCCACAGAAGTGCAGAGCTAATGTAATTCTCCTATTTACCTGCCTTGCTTTGCCCAAAGGGTTATTTTCAATCGGCATTGCCCAATAGGACTGAACAGCAATCTCTAAGTAGGCAAAAATTATCTGTTTCTGCTCTGTTCTTGTTCAAGCAGCAGAGGAACGTTCTGGACAATGCCCGTGTCCGGAAAGGCGAGAGGACTGCCCGCATGGAGAGTGTGACTAACAGCCGGAGAAGGGAATGAGGTCCGAGGGCTGAGCACAGCTCCTGACTACAAGACAGGCAGCAGGGATGTCCAAGGGAGAGCATGTAGACGAAAGGCGTGCTAAAGGAAAATAACTAATTCGAGGGTCAGGGGAGAACAAGGGGGATCGGCAGGGACAAGTAAGAGACGTGGGGAGCAAAGATTGAAATGTGGAGTTACTGGAGAGCGCCACTGCCGTGCTGCAGGGGCTTTGAAACACGATCAAGTGAGAGAGACGGTGCCCGCACTTGTCTTCTGCCTGTAATCTCTGCCATATCGCTGCTGTTCCGGTGAGTCACAGGCGCCAGCTGCCAGGGAAAGGTGGGAGAGATGCGCTCACCCAGCCTGGCAGCCCGGCCTTGCTGTGGCACAAACCAGCCGCTCGCCGCCCCTGGGCTCCGAAGCCGCGCTGCCGGGGCACACCGGACAGCCAGGCTTCCCTGGCACACAGGGCTGGGCCAGCAATCCACCGGGCCCCGTGCTGGCATGGCGATTCCTCCTTCTCGCCCTGGGACTGCCCGCAGGGAGATCGCTCAACAGCACGCTGCGCCCTCGCTTCGCTTCCATGGCTCCCATGCCATTCCTCCGTCCTTCCAGGGAACGGCAAGGAGTGCATTAGCCTGTCCTTGTAGTGCAGAAATAAAACCGCTTACTTCTTTCCAAGGATTAGGTTTGTGTCTCTGGAACAGCAATTACTTATTTATAAAACTTAACCAGCCCCCTCGGGAAGCGCAGCGACCACCACGGAGGAACACGGACTGTCACATTGGCGAGATCTGTGCTGCAGACAAGCCCCTCGCCATGTCAGCTTTTATATATGTTGGACTTTGTTGTTTAATTTACAGTTTTATTTCGCATACATGAGACGGGCTCAATACAAACCCCGACGGACCAAATTACATAAAATATACTACTACAAGACTTGTTTACCTATAACATCACCACGGTTAAGGCTGGAACAAGTTTAAGTATTCCCGTAAGGTGACAGAATTTGGGGATCGGGCGTTCATCGGCTGAGAGGGGAGGGGGCTGCCCCGGGCAGATACCACCTCGGGGGGGGGGCGGGGGGGGGTGGGGGTGGCGGCGATGTTCCCGCCCTCCCCTTTGCCTCACACCCTGCCCGTCGTCGTCGTCCCGCCCCTCCGAGAACGGCGTTGAGCAGCCCCATCCGGGTCCCTGTCCCGCGAGCACCACGCGGGGGGAGCGCGCAGTTACACGAGGCTTCATGGCGGGGGGGGGGAGGGGAAGAAAGTGCAGGGCAGTGCGGATTGCTGGCGCGGTGACAGCTCGGAGACGCTCCAAGGCGCTGTTG
Organism: Cyanistes caeruleus; assembly: GCF_971803275.1. Taxonomy (NCBI): domain Eukaryota; kingdom Metazoa; phylum Chordata; class Aves; order Passeriformes; family Paridae; genus Cyanistes; species Cyanistes caeruleus. The sequence goes on along the minus strand of NC_141701.1, from coordinate 59,839,972 downwards.
TGCTTTGCTTTCTGTCGTTCCTGACAAGGCGTGTTCATGGTGGCTACCGAGGTTGAGCTGTACCGCCTCGACCACACCAGTACCTCGCCCCCCCCGAGGCACGATCGCTTGGTACGCGCCGGCGGTGCGGGTAGGGCGGCGCCTGTGTGACTCAGGCGCTGCCATTTTGAGGGGTCCGTGGTGGCTGCGCAGCTCCACTCTACGCTCGCTCCGTGCCGAGGCACAGGCACTCCCGCTCCCGCCGTCGATCTCGAGGACGTCCCGGGATCGCCTGGGCGAAAAGAGGCTCTCCTCAGCCCTTTCATCATTCTTCCCGGTCGTCCCGGTCCTCCTTCGACGCCGCTCCGGGATCTCCGGGCCCGCCGCCCTCCTCCGTAGGAGCCGCTAGCGCAGGGACAGCGTCCTCCTCCTTCCGCCGCCGTCGCCTCTTCCTCCTCCTCTCTCCGCCACCATTTCCCCACTCCCCGGGCCCGGGGCGCTGAGCTAGACTATGGGGACCAGGTCGGGGCCGAGCAGCGGCAGAGCGGGCGGCCCGGTCACCGTGTCCCCTGCGGCAGGGATGGGGGGGCTCCGCGGCTTCGTGGCTTTATCTTGACATGGCTCCTCTCCGTGCTGCCAGCACCGCCGCCTCCTCCTCCTCCTCCTCCACTGCTCCTCCTGCGCCCGCCGGCTGTGGGTAGCGAGCGGGCCACGGTCCCGGGCTCTTATCGGAGCCTCTCAGTCTCTTGCTTAACGGGGGGGGAAGCTTTGGGAGGGGTTCCTTTTTTTGTTTTTGTTTTCCTTTGGTTTTTGTTCCTTTCTCTCCAGAGAGAGAAGGGGGAGAAGTACTTATTCCCCCTCTTCTCCTTAACCTGGTCCGACGAATTTGCTAAACTAAAAACTTTTTAACCCCGACTAATCAAACACCTGGGGAGGGGAAAAAATGTCTGGAGAGAGGAAGAAAATAACCTGATAATTAGGGATTTGCCTTTTTTTCGGGGGAGGGTGATTTAGAGGTTTAATATTGCAACCTAGATTGCAATTTTTAAAAAAAAAAAAACAACTGAAAACCTCGCAAAAAATTCTGTCACCGAAAAGCAGGAGCAAAGCGCACTCCATGTTTTCCGAGTCGTGGCCATGAAGTGAGAGGGGAGAGAGGCGGTGCTGCTGTGGGTGTCTCGCTGCCCCGGGCGCGGCTGCCCTGTGTGCAGAGAGAAGCCGAAGGGAAAGCCAAGAGCGCCGGCCATGCACAGCCTCGGCTGACCGTGCTCGCAGCAGCAGAGATAGAGGGAAGGATCCCCCGGGGATCAGCAGCCCAGGGAGTGTATGAGGTGTCGGGGGATGTAGGGCTCTCCCACTGCTAGGGAGCCCGGGTTTGGGGCACCGATTCAGGTTTAAGTCTCTCGGTGAGATTATACGGTCCTTTGAACCCCTGTCCGCCCCTTGTCCACGGCCATCATGATCCCTCTCCTCTTCGGCAGCAGTAGCCTCAGGGCAATGATGAGCAGGATGAAGTTAGAAATGACTCCACTGTCTGTTCTCTTTGCTCCCCTGCAAACCAGCGCTGTGTTGTCTGTAGTTGATTTTGTTGTTGTTGGCGGCAGAGAAATGTCATACTTCCCGGGTTGTGCACTCCTCCTTTGCACCCTTTTCTCTGCTCTCCACCAAGTTTAATAATTCTAAAGAAAAAGACAGGCAACATAGCAATAGTGGAAAGCTGAGAATAATAATCAGTAGAGTCATGGATCTGGCTGGGGTAAAACGCAATTTGTAATTTCAGCTTCGGGTTTTTTTTTTTGTAAGCAGAGCAAAAGTACCCCCCATGGATTGGGCTTGTGCGAGTTGCTTTTTATTGTACACATAAATTGTGATAAGATTTGTTTGGGGTTTGTTTTCTTTTTTTTTTTTTTTTCTTTTTTATTTCTTTTTTTTTTTCCTTTCATTCCTACCCACTTATTCCTGCGGCTAAACTGTTCAAATTTTTCTCTTCGAAATTCTTTGGGGTTTTTTTTCTTGATTTATTGTAAAACCTCTTGTCCAGCCATGGCTGGACAACAACTTTCTTTGTTTCTTGACCCCTCCAATACGACATTCTCGTAAAATATTGCCTGAGGTGCGGTTTTGGGTTACATTAGCGTTTGATCTATTCAGTTGTATTAGCAGGAATCAAACGACTTGTTTCTGTTGTACTTAAGTCTTACGAAAAGGTGCCCATAGTTTAGCGACAGTTTCCAAAGGCTTTAGTACCACCTGTATTACAAAATGGGGGACCCAAACTCCCGGAAGAAACAAGCTCTGAACAGACTTCGTGCTCAGCTTAGAAAGAAAAAAGAATCTTTAGCTGACCAGTTTGACTTCAAGATGTACATTGCCTTCGTGTTCAAAGACAAGGTAACTTGGTTTTAAAGTGCGTCTGTCTCTCCGTTTGCTGCGTTTTAGGTGTTCTGTGCAAGATCCTGCTGCCTGATTGCATCAAATGTTTTAGCCTTAACAAATTCCATTGACTTTTTAATTTTTTTTAATTGCTAGTTGCTATAATATTTACTTAGTTTATTTTTGTCATTTTGGCTCTTTGTATTTTGTGGTTTTGTAACGCAGAGGATTCCAGTACCTCATTAAGTAGTTACTTGGTAACTTCTGTATTGGATAGATATTTTTCAAAGTTAACAGTATTACTCGTTAAGCCTAATTGGGGTCTCACCCGCTCAATTGCTGGCTGTGAGCAGTTGAGCTGTGAACGGAATCTGGCTGGGGCGATTGCCGAGTATGTTTGTCTGATGAAAGCAAAAAGGAAGACCTGGGGAGGAGTCGCAAGATGTGATGTGTAAATGGCCCAAGTGCGCAGGCACATGTGGAACTGCTGCTGTCATTTTGAAAGGAGTGGGGAGGGCAAAGAGTAAATCCTCATTTGCTTGGCTGCCTCCTCTGCTGCTGGATGCTGCACGTTTGGGTGGGGAACTGGGTGTTTCTGAAACCCCCTATAAACCCGCAGTTGTGGGAGAGTTCTTATCCACAGAACGTTAAAAAAAGTAGGTATTTATAGGAAGTGAATGTGCTGAAAAATGATGAGGAAGTGAAGATAGAAGCAAATGGCAGCAGAGTACGTATACACAAAATGGATGTAGATGAGCACTGAAATAGTTTAATCCCTCAGGTGTATAGTTTTTGCATTTGCTGTAATAATTAGTTATGTTAAATGAAGACTTTTACTTGAAAAGCTTCTTTAAAATTCCTATTTGCTTGTCGGCTCTAGTGCAAGCAGAGATGGATATATTGGGGTATAATTTCTGGCTACTGTCACAGTAACATAAAAATTAATGTTTAAGCAGTGGCAACAATTAGATTTTCTTAGATGACACAGCTTTAACTCTTTTAGTTGAACATTGATACTACTTTTTGGTTGCTTTGTAGAAATTCATTCAGATACTTGTTTTAAATCCTGTTATATTTGCTTATGTCACAGTGAATTGAAGATATCCATACCAATTTGCCTAAAACAGGAGTTTAGCTTAAGTTAGCTTGGTCAGCAAGCCTCGTATCTATGTTCTGATGGGGGGAAGTGGAGCATTATTTGGTAAAATATACTTTGTCTCTTAAGTAGGTCAGGACTTCTAATGAGCTGTAAGAAAGCTGTTAGAAACTGTCCTGGTGGCATACAACTTTAGTGATTTTACATTCTCATAATGTTTTGGCTTTGCTTAAGAGATGTTGAAATATTTGTAGTGAGTATAAAAGTTATTTAGCAAATGATAATACTCCTTTGAGGAGATTATAGCTAAGTTCAGATGGGATGTCAATCACCTGCTGCCACCAAATGTGGCATTGAAAGATTTTGCTTTTTATAAAAGACCAACTGTAAAAAATTGACAAGGAGAAGTGTTATTTAAATGATATTAGCAGAGAAAAGCTTGCAGAGGTTCTTAGTCATCCCAAAATCACGTACTTGAAAAAGGGGAAATTCTGTTAATGTTTAGATAGAATTTTAGTCTTTGCAAGATTGATACGGCAAAAACCTGTTCAACTTTTATAAAAGTTGTCAGTCTGATTCTGTTTAATTTATAATTTCTGCATGTAAGTTTTAGTGTGGTTTGTGTCAAAGTCCTAGCTTGTGTAATGTGTACATTTGTACAGAAAATGACATTTTACCTATATTACCTGTAGTTTCCTAAGAAGGATTGGTAATCTGTGCTTTTTTTAGAAGAAAAAGTCAGCGCTTTTTGAAGTGTCTGAAGTGATACCAGTCATGACCAATAACTATGAAGAAAATATCCTGAAAGGTGTGCGGGATTCCAGCTATTCTTTGGAAAGTTCCTTAGAGCTTCTGCAGAAGGATGTAGTACAGCTCCATGCACCCCGCTACCAGTCTATGCGCAGGGTAAGGCTCCTTTCTACACTTGCTGAATTACACTTTTTCAACAGTTGTGCTTTTCCTTCCAAATCTTAAGGCCAATCCTGCCTTTTTGTTTTCTTATTTGCTGCATGAGGGCTCTGTGGGCCTGTGTTTATGGGGTCTAGTTCGAAGGGTAGCAATGGGGTAATTACAGTTCTGAAACTGTTAAAATATGTAATTCCTTAAGCTTTACCTTTCATTCAGAGATGTGCCTCAGGAATTGTATCTTCTTGCCATCTTTGTCCTTTAGAAGGCAAGCGTTAATAATTCTTGCAACAACTCCTGTACAACTAATTGATTTTGCTTTATGAATATTGGAAGACAGTCTTTGCTCCTGTTTTCTTAATGTTGTAGTTTATATTAAGTGGATACTGATACTAAAATCCAGTGGAAAGCAAGGAAGGCTTCAGTTGTGATATGAATAATACAAATGGAAAATCAAACAGATAGTGTATAAGTATCACCTCTAAAGTAGGTACCCATATAGATAAGTTGCTTATCTGTGTCTTTTGAGCACTGGAGGGAATGTAAATACAGAACTTTGCTGCTCACAGGATGTGATCGGCTGTACCCAGGAGATGGACTTCATTCTATGGCCTCGAAATGATATTGAGAAGATAGTCTGTCTCCTGTTCTCTCGGTGGAAGGGATCTGATGAACCCTTTAGGCCTGTTCAGGTATTTGGTTTTGGGTTTTGTCTTCAGTAACTAACTTACTCCTGGAGTGAGTGTTCTCTTTAATCAATAAGATATGCAAGTTCTGTGGATGTTAGAAAAATATGCTGTCTGCTTTTATTTATAAAGTAGTCAGTGTTCTGAATGCCAAATTCTGCCTCCTATCTTCATGCACCATTGCATTAGCCCTTCCAAAATGTAAGTTTCCAAAGGGCCTTTGCAAATGACATGTATGTATAAATGCATACAGTGTGTTTGTATTTGTATGAGTGGATTAGATGTGCCTCTTAGTACAACTGAATCTTTATGTAAATGTGATGGTGTTATTAAGGTTCTGTCACTATTCCAAATTGCTGTACTTGATTGGATGGAAGAGTGAGATGGATGGAACCCTTTGCATTATAATTTTGCCTAGAAATTGTTGCACAGGGATCTTCTGCCGCAGGAAGGTAAATTGGATTTTATATATGCTGTAGGTGAAGTTGTATCTTTGAGTTGCTAATACGGCATTGCAATGGCTGATGTCAGTGCTGGCAGAATGAAATTAGCGGATGCTTTAAAATGCGTCAAGACACTGCCATGGCCCCCACTTTCTGCTTTTCAGAATAGATCCAAAAAGGAAGAACAGAAGTTGTTGTAAAGCCCCAGACCGAAGGAAAGTAATTGGTTGCACATGAGCTTTATCTTAAAAAATATTTTATTCTCCTCCCTGATACCATGCAGGCCAAGTTTGAATTTCATCATGGTGACTATGAAAAACAGTTTCTGCATGTTCTGAGCCGAAAGGACAAGACTGGAATTGTTGTCAACAACCCTAACCAGTCAGTGTTTCTCTTCATTGACAGACAGCACTTGCAGGTAAGCTTCTTTTGTCCTTGTCTTAACAGGTGTATTTTAATCACAAAAAGCTTTTTCTTCTTGGGAACATCAGTGATTTTGCTGTGAGGTACTCAAGTAGAAAAACTGATCATGCATTTGTGATTGCATTTTGGCAGTTTCAGTAGAAACTTACGCTATAAATAGGACTCATACGTACAGAAACTTACTGTGGGCTACATATGTGTTCACATGGAATTAATGTTCCTGTATTGAAAATTAAATAAGTTCTAAAATAGGTGTAACTGTATTTAAGAAAAATTAAAGTATTGGTTTGGTTTGGGTGTCAGTAGAAAAATAATTCAAGTGAAGAATGAACAAAATTGTGAAACCGTTTTATGCATTAGAGTTTGCAGACTAATTTTAAGCTCAGGCTGTTTATATGTATGAAATAGTGAATTTTAAACATCTTGGGGGGGGTCAGTCATCTGCCTATTAGTCATGAGTTAACTTCTAGGCTTAATACATTTTCTTTGGGTTTTCTTTTCCTCTAGACTCCAAAAAACAAAGCTACAATCTTCAAGTTATGCAGCATCTGCCTGTACCTGCCACAGGAGCAGCTCACTCACTGGACGGTTGGTACCATAGAGGATCACCTCCGTCCTTACATGCCAGAGTAAGGTACTGGCCAGCAAAATGGGGAAGATCACAGAATGCAGCAGTGGATTTTCACTTTCCTCACCACTTTATTCTTTCAGAATTTAGAAGAAAATGGACTCATGTTCAGAACACTGTACATTGTGAAACTTGATCATCCTGGATTTTTTTAATCATTTGTATCTCAGAACTTTGCAGTTTTTTTTTTTAGATGTTTTCTGCATGGACCTTGTGAAAGAGAGGATGCTCTGCACACTTCTGCACTGCATCAGCATCTTACTAAAATGTGAAATGAAGGGACTGTACATTGAAACAAATGTATGTGAAAGCACAAGGTGATCATTTGTGGTGGTGTTCCCATTTGTGCTGGTCATGCCCCCTAACATCTCTAATGTTAACCATCAGTATTTTGAGGGTGAGAAGTGAATGTAACGGGTATAAAAGCCTTATAGCTTTGCTGTTAATGATTGTATCGAAGAGCACTATCATACATTCTAATGAACGAAGAAGTGGCTATTACAATAGGAAGTAAGTGTGGGAAAGAAATCTTAAAAAAAAAAAAAAAGCATCTCATTTAATGTATAGGCATTTTTTGCCTCTCTTATTTTGCTGGGCCATGTCTTAAGTTTACTGGCACTTTCGTTTTGGATCTCTTTCCCCAAGTTGCTGTATAACTGTATGAAGGTATTCTTTTGAGTTGGATGCATTTATACAGATGAGGCAGACCTGGAGTCTGAAGTTGCTAAAGCAGCTCAAAAAAAGGTAAAATAATAGCTGCAGAAACAATATTGGTAGAGGATTATTTTTTCTTGAGAGTTGAGACTTGTAAACTTGCAGGTGAACTGTGCAGGAAATACTGGTTTCTAAAACATTTCTTATGGAAAAACCCATCGAGGTTTTTTTTGTTTTTTTCTTTTTTTTTTTTCCTTTTGGAATAGACATTATAAACCAATGTAAAATAGTGTTTGGAGTGTCAAAAGTTGGTTCTGACAGAACATTTTAAGATTGTGCAATGATAAAAGGAAGACTACTGTATAGTTTTGATGACAAAGGCGGCTCTGCTTAAGGGTTGAGTACTTTACTGGAGTAAAACTGCATAAGCCTACTCCCTTTGGATAAAACTAGTGCTTACCTGTTTAAAACTTGTATTTAGCTTTTGTTTGGAATTGGAAGAAATTGGAAATTAAATAAATTAGGTGAAAGATGGCTGGTTTTATTTATGGAAATCCTGTTAATTGAATCTTAGCATCATCTTGCATTTTAAGAGTGTCACCCACTACAAACTGAAAATGTTAAAATGTTATCAGCAAAGATCAGTGTCAAAGGTGTTCTTGCAAATGTGGGCCATTATGTTTTGAAAAGTACCGGCAGAAATAAGTCAGAAATAATGGCACTACTAGTATCTTACTATATTGGTACAGAAGTTTTCTTACTTCCTTGGTTATAAGGTCCTACCCTTCTAAGGTGATAATATGAAACACTCCTAGAAAAACACCACCTTGAAAGCTCCAACTTCACTTTCATAGTTGCCTTAAGTTACAAAGAAATACTTGAAAGTGCTGTTCTTCAGAATGCTAAGACTTTCTAAAATATTTAGTAATTAAACCATACCTGCTAATAGTACTGAAAATTTCTCAACTTTAAGTGCCTCTTTGAATGATCTGTAAGACATGCTACAAAATGTCCACATGAAGCTTGAACTAAGTTTCATAGAGTCTGGAACATCAAAGTTTCAGGAGTTTAGAGTTTACTTCTGAAATGCCATCCTTTGTTCTTAATTTGTCATTTTGGACATCTCACCACAGTAAAAACAGGACTGTAGTTACCTTGATTAGCAAACAAGTGACAGTTCTTGCATTAGGAATTTTGGTTTTCTTCAATCCGGTTTCTCTTAGAAGCCTCAAGATACTGGCCTGAGTGGCTGTGTACAGTGCTTTCCAAATGTCAGCAATCATACAGATTTTAACTTTAATTCTCTGCATTACAGGAAACAACCTGTTCCATTTAATTCCTTTTTAGTTCTGTACAGGGTGCATAAGACAGGCTGCTCATTTGTTCCTCATGACAAACCATACCATGCTTCCATGGGAGAACACAGGATTAGAGGAAACATAAAAATTGGAAAACTAATTTTGTTAAATGTGGTCTATACTACCCAGCTAGCACACCTTATGCTTTTGCTGTGCTATTAGAGTGAGTTGAGAACCATCTGCATTGTCTAAGTAGTGGGGAAAAAAAGATGAAGGGGACCAACAAGTTTCAGAGCATGAGAATGTTGGGGAATACGTGAGTTTGTTCTTGTATTGCTTGGCATCTTTGAAGAATTTCTCTCCCTTTGAACAGGATGGCTTTTGAGGGAAGATACTCAAATCTTGTTCCACTCTTTCTCAATGGAACTTCCAGTTCAATCTCAATTCTTCCACTAAGTTACTTCAGCAAAATGCCCTTCAGAAGTGAATGGAAGTAGCTCATAATATCTAGCTCTTGGTTTCAGGCCCTTTTTATATCAGCTTAATGGCTTTTTTGTAGTCAATTTTTGAAACGTAGGTTTTATCTCACAAAAACTAGTTTTCCAAAGCACAATTTGTGATGGTGTGTGCCTCATTTTTGGAGCTGTTTGTAAATACAGAAAGGCTCTCTTATAAGAATTTTAGTTACTTCCTACTGTTAGATTGTTGTGTGGTTCCCTTGGACATACTAATACCAAGAATTGAAATACACTCAACATTGTACCCGAGTATGAGACTTTAACCAGACTGTTGCTTAAGGACTTGGTAAGTGCCAAGGGGGCAGGGATAAATTAAGTAGACAGAAGACCATTAAATGTTAAATGCACCTCAGTGAATTGTCTGGTGAAGGGAAGCCTGTGTCAGGTGCTTCCTGGATGATGAGCAGCTTCTTAAATGTTACAGTCTGTACATGACTATCAAACTTCTTCAGCTGCACAAGAGTTACCAAAATACGGTAAGATGGACAGAACTGCTGTACAAGTACTGCTGAAATTTAACAGGCCTGTAGTTAGCTTGCAGTTGATGTCCTTTGTTGTGTCTGTCTCAAAGTATAAATTCCCTCTCAAAAGCTATTTTACAGCTTTAGTGTTTATTTTATAAACATGAAAATTGATCTGCTAAGTGATATACCAGGTAGTAGAAACACACTGGGATTAGTCAGTGCTTCTCTTTAAAAAAGGAAGAAATTGGTTAATCAATTGGTTACTAATGTCCGAGCATTGAAAGTTTTAGATCAAAGGCACTGATCTCTCGGTGCAAGTATTTTTTCATTGCAAAATGTCTGTTAGAAAAACAGCAGGTGGAAAGAGGAAAATGGAACTTGTAAAATGACCTAGACTTTTAAAAAATTGACATTTCTAAAAGACCTACTTGATTGTTCTTTTAAAATACTGTAGTGCAGGCCGATCCTCAGGTTTGTAAGTGGCTATGGTCCTTGGGAATGACCACATTGTTTCCTTGACACAACAAGTGCAATGTGTTAGTTTTGGAATTACTTTAAAATGTCATATAAATGCCATAAATGCTTGGTCCTTGCACATACTTGCAGCTTGTGAGCTCTGCAGGCATCCTTCCCTTCCCACCACTGTTCTTCTGCCAGGAGAACACTTTTTTTGCACTTCTGTGCTGAGTCATTCAGTCATTTAGTACTTGCAGTTACTGAACACCAACTTATGTTGAATCAGGATCTAGTGGGTTGAGCAGTTAAGAGTCACTGAAGGGTTTTTTGCCTTTTAATAGTGAGATTAGTCTAATGGACTGTTGGAGGCTTCATTTAATATTACATTAACATTACTGCCATTGAGTGTGATAGTTGAAGTCAAGTATGAGTAGAGTACATTTGCATTCACTAAGCAGATAGACATATAATGTGAGTTTACTTAATTGCTATTTACTTTTATTAGCCTGGAAAATCATCGCAGATTTTTCATTTTACATTTATTGCAGCAGTAAATTCACAAGCTGTGTAAGCCTACAGATTCTGGAACAGCTTTCTGGAGTGAAGTAATGAGACAAAACATTAAAAGCCTTTAGGTCTGTGGCAGTAGGTGCTGCTTTCTGCTTTGTGCACTACAGCTGGGAGGGAGCTGACAAGGCTCACTGGGTAGTGCAGATGCTGTGGAGGGAGGGCTGTATCAGCTCTACAGGTTAACTGAAGCTAAGTGTAATTTCTCTTCTGCTTGGGTGACTGAAATGCTTTTTAGGGCTAAAGATATCTGTGGCCTACTTCTGCTTGGAAAGGATTTACATATGGAAAGGTCCCTTAATTTAAGGACAATTACTGTATGCTAGAGCACCTACCAAACAAATTGCTCTTCTGGATTCCTGAAATCTATTCAAGCAGCCACTGCTTTTAAGCAAAAGAAATCAAAGATGCAGAATTTGACTACAGTGTTACAAGCCCCAGGTACTGTCTTAGTAAACAAAAATAAGGGTATTTTTGTTTGGTTAATTCCTTTTTCAGTTTTTTTTTTTTTTTTTTCCTGAAGGATAACAAATGTGTCTTGTTTGATAAAAGCTGGCGGGTAATTTAATCACTTTTAGGCAATAACTGTATATGCTGTTGTGTCCCATAACCATGGCAGCTTGGGATCCTGGTCTGGTGGTAGCAGTGGTTCAGTGAAGGCACTGCAGAATCCTGAAGGTGATAATCATCATCTTGGCCCTGAACTCAAGTAGCAAAATAGGCATCTAAATGGTGTTTTTTTAATTGCCATGGACAATGAGGTAAGGTTTGGGGGGGGTTCTGGCTAAATTTTTATTTTTGCAGATGGAAATTCTAAAATTGTGAATGATATCATGCAGTTGGAAATTCTTCCGTATGCCCTGGCAGTGGCTCAGAGCCAGTCAGTGAAGCTGAAGAGATTTGAACTGCTGTTCAGAACAGTTACTTAACAGCCTAAGTCACCTCACATCCCTGCACTCCGTGCCCTATCCCTGTTAGGTGGTGGTTTGTGAATTTGAGAATTGTAAACCAACAGCTCAGCCATGAGACCTCTGATGGGTGCCTTGACCTAAAAGACTTACAAGGAGTTCTGATAGTTCGACACTTGTTTCAGCAGTGACACCTTCTCCCTAGTTTATCACTGACATCTTCCCAAGAGCTGGAATCCCTAATGACTAAACACCTTCTCACAGCATCTTAATCTCTGTGATCTTGTATCTGCCCTGATTAGCATCTGGACCCCTGGTTTCAAATGCCAGTGGGAACAAGTCTGTTTTGATGCCTTATTTTCTCAAGGCATCTGTAAAGCACAGCTGCACATGGTGCAAGCCTGTGGGTGTCAGTCTGAATGCATTTGTGCAATAGCAGTGATGTGAAACCAGCATGAAACACTTGGCTGGACAGGGTACTGCATGGAGAAGCTGAAGTTACTTTCACAGAGAGACAAACTGTTCAACATTTCATACCACTATGGGGTTTCCATAAGAACAGGCATCTAGACATGAAGTATAATTTGGGTGTTTGGTATATTTAAAAGAAAAAGGCCCAAACACAACAAACTGCAATATGGGAGGGGTGGTCTCATTTTTAGCTGTGACAATATGGAACTTGCAGTTGTCTGTCACCTATGGGATATGTAATCTGGTATACTACTAAGACTCACAAGATGAGCTCATGAAATCACTTTATTTGATTGCTTGCAAGGGAATTATGCCTAAATTTGCAGTGATGGAACCAGGTCAACCCACAGGAGGTCTGTCCTGATGCCAGGTGGAGCCATGTACCATTTGTCCTTATTACAGTAATTTGTTGCCATTTTGAGATTCAGCTAAGGTAAGATACAGATTTTTCAACATGTAGGTTAGAGTGAGATCAGTTAAGAACACTTACATGTATTAAGTCTGATGCTTGACAGTTTATTCTGCATGCTAGGCAAGCTCAGTGGTGTCAGTTCCTTCTAAGATCATCTCTGTGCCTGAGTTCGGTTGTAAAATAAATTACGAGGTCAACATGCTGCTGCTGGTGAGGGATAACAGACAAGGTTGTCTTAAAATAATCTATTTAATTAACTGCTGCTGAAATAACTGGCCTGCATATCAATGATGTCCCCCTTATTAATTAGGCAGTACTAAAATACTGTGTTGAATAGCCTGCTGTAAGGGAGAAGAGAATTCACTTGTTATTTCAGGAAGGTTTATTTCTGTTTCTCTCTCAGCCTGCAACAGTCCCTGTCGGTCAGCCTGAAACAGGCTTGAATGGAAACAGGAGGATACTGTTGTTTCCGTGATGAGGTTTGCCACTCTCAATTGGCCTGAACGCTTTTCAGTTGTAATTATGTAGATATGATGAATGCTAAGTGATAGAATGGGACCAGTTAACTGTGATAGGTTCCTGAGGCAGCCAGTGCTGATTGAGGGAAGTCGTGTTAAGTTGCAGTGGGACCGCTACACGAGGACAGAGTGGCCCCAGCATGTAGAGCTAAAAGTGTTCTCAATATTTCGGCATTTATTGAATTTGGCATCTCCTTCATTCTCACCCTCTGCCTTTTATTTCAGGTAATAGTTAAAATTGCTCTTGTGTTCTAGTGAGGGGAATGGGTTTATAGCAATTGGAGGGGAGCGGTTTTAACTATTTTCTTGCACTCTACTGCATGAGTAACCTACATAAGAAAACTGGTAAACTTAAGAATGAATAAATTAAGAATGAGAAATTCACTGGACAGAGACTCTCACAACTTTTTGGAGATGATATTGCATAAGTGAATGAGAAAAAATCTGGAGATGCCAGAACATGTTGATAGAAAGATAACCAGGGCAGTAATTGCCAGTCAGTAGTCAGTAAGTGCAGCCAGTTGCTTTGATGCATCCTCTCTGCTCATCCAGTTAATCGCAGAGGAACTGGAGATGTTTAAGTCTAAGAGCGCGGCAGGCTGAGGGAGCTGTAAAGTGAGAATTTCATACAGTGAAGCATCTAGTTCTGATGAGCAAAGATTTGAAACAAAAAAGGTTACTGCTGTAGTAGGCACCTTTGCAGAACTGTTTCAGCAAAGCATTGTGCTTTTTTAAATGGGATTCAGGGATGATTTCTGAGTGTGCATGCAAGTACTGGGGGACAACCAATTATGAGTGTACTGCTAAAGAGAGGATGCTACCAACGAAAGTTCAACTAGCCACAGCTACACACTGTGTACACACGTACACTGTGTATGATTCTGAGGCAGCCCCTGAGAAAAAGCTTTTCTGAGAATGTATATACCATGAAAAACGGTTCTAAACTTGCAGCTAAAATTCATGCTGGTAGCCTGAGCCCACTGTAGATATTTTTTAGAGGAGTTCCACTGAAGGGTTAGCTATCCACTCATACTAGTTGTTTAAAAGTAATTTTGGAAAGATTAATGACACATTAGTAGACTTGTATGAGTTTGTATTGAAAATCAGTCTGCATGAACAGGTCACCTAATTCATTGAAAATTCTTTAGGTTTAGGAATGCACAGAAGAAAACCTGAACTGCTCATCACAACAGTCAAATGACTGAAGACAGTAAGTCAACTTCCACAACAAAAAGGGCTTATACATGCCCTTTAAAAGTGCAGATTAGCTTTTTGCTAGAGGAGAAAAACATGCACTACATATGTAGCATGCTGTTCTTACTACAGCTTGATAGCCTTACCATGGATTGTTTGTCAACAGTTTGAAGAAAGCAGTTAAGCCTGTTCACAACAGTGCAAGAGGGGCCCAGGCTTCAGCTAACTCTACCACATTCAACCCAGGTCAGATAATCTACAGCCTTAGCCTGATTGAAAGCTCACCAAAATTACTTTTTTACATTTGTAACACGCAGCTGATGGATTTTAAACAAATATAACCATAACCTCAGGTAGGGAGAGGTGGAAATATCCCACATGATATAACTATATTTTCTCACATTCAGGGATCAGAGGGAGACGATGACATCTCAGGTGAATTTGTGTACAAGGCTTCCACCAGACCCTCCCTCAAACACTCCATGTTGGCATGCTTTTACTTAGTGCAAAGAGGCTACAAAATTATGAAACAATCTTAAAAAAGGTAGTTCTGGAAAGCTTTATTGAATACTTCTGGATTTGTTACAGCATCAGTAAGTTACATTTTGCATTAGCCTGCTTTACACTTTCAAACCAGTTCTGGACGACGTTACAGGAACACTGTACTACTATCTCAGGGAGCAAGTACAGTTTGTAAGCACTTCTAGTGGTGTTTGAGTGTGACTGACAGGCCTGAAGACAGGGTTGCTTTGTCACATGACACCAAAGGTAGAGAAAGTGGACCTCTTAAAATGCTGTCATGCTGGTTAACCATATGGCTGGTCCCAAGGCTCTTCCCTTCTGCTATCTTGACCAAAAAAAGCCAGGTGCCTTCCTATGCTGTCACACTCTTGTTCATCCCAAACCCCCCAGGCTTGTAGCAATTCTGGTGGTAATTAAGAAATCTGTTCATTTATTACAGAAGTGAAATTCACTTGATAGATACCCTCACAACTTTGTGCAGATCATATTGCATATGTGAGAAAATGATTCTATAGGATTCTGAAGTCCAACACCATTATTTAAAATACTTTTTCATACTAATTTCCTATGAACTTTGTATGTCTACCTTGTGCAATTAACTTTCCTGTAGCCTTATTTGTTAAATCCACAGTGGCAAATGCGAGAGTTTTCCCTTGCTTCAAAATCTGAGCTGTAATCAGTATCTCTTCTCCAATCTTAGCAGCAGAAGTGTATCTTCAAGGAAGAAAAAAAAGGAACAGGTAAGAGGCTGTACAGAGGATAAATCCAAGAATATTCCTGCATTTTAAATTATCATGAAGGAATTAGCAGAAATGGGTAATAAAGACACATCTCTGTCTGTCTGTCTGCCTGCCTGCCTACTTGCAAACCCCTACTTAATGGATTTGAGCTCCTCTAACTAACTACTGGCAGTGGTAAGTAAGTATAAGAGTTCTCTGAAAAAAATGGAGGCTAGAAAGACCCCCACTGGCTTGGTTCTGAGGAAAAGTCCTTTTTGGAACAGAAACAATCGGGTATCCAAGACTTCAGTTAAAAGTTCAGCTCCAAGTCCTATTCCAACCACTGCTGGCTTCCTACAGTCTTTCTAAACTAGTCTGTCTGCTTCAGCTGCAAAATGTCACTGTTATAAAGGCTCCAGAAGGTCATTTCTGTATGTAACTGTAAGCATAAGTTACTGTTCCCATGCCCTGGTTAGAGGAAAGTCATGGAAACCAGGGCAGCCCTCAAATGATGTTTCCATTCATTAGACAACTCTTTGTTTTTATTTACATGAGCAGGGGGTGTTCTTTTAAAACATGCTCTTTGGGGAACAGGAAGAAATTTCTGCATGAAGAATTCCCCTGGAAAGAATTAGGAGGAACATGATCCAACCATGATCTGAGGTAAAGGAACAATATTCAAATGTTAAGAGCTGCAGGGGACAATGAAGAATTGCTGGATGTTAATCTTGTTGAGATAAATTTCATCAACCAGTCCATTTTTATACACGACACCATGTCACAAGAATGTCAGTCACGCCTAACGCTGATGTAGCACCAGCTCCGTTGCTTGACTTGGGCAGGATTTCAGCCTTGTCTCATTTCCAGAAGCTGCTGCTGATCCTCTTGTGGTTACCAAAAAAAAAATTTCTGTTTCTCTCTGTTCTTTCCATTACTGAAATAGCTTCCTCATGACAACTTTTTAAAAAGCTCCTTCCCAAAAAGGAAGAAAGTTCTTGTAGCAATATTTGATATCCCATCTCACTTGTTCAATGAATGCAGTAGTCCAAGTTAAAAAAGCTATTAATATTGCTTCATATAACATTGCCTAAAGGTAATTGTGGATCACCTCCAGAGACAGCACTTTCTTCAAATTTCAGCCCTTATATAATTGGGTGGACATAACTAATAGTGTCAATAATTCAGATGTTTGCCTCTTGTTATACTACTGCAGGAAAAATCCCGTAATGACAGGTGAATTTTAGGTTTTAATTTCCAGTAAGATCCTAGTCATCACAGTGGCAGTATGAAACTTAGGTGCTTAATCCCATCTGCCCAATGGAGAAATCAGAAGGTGCTTGGAGAGAAAGGAGGGAACCTGGTAAAGATACAGATCACTCCCCACACACTTTTAAAGCTTTTTTTTTTTTTTTTAAAAAAGCAGTTTTTATAGGGGGTTACTTTTCTAAGATTTTTAATACTCTGTGTTAGTTATTCCAAGCAGGATTACTTTATTTCCAATTGGTCATAATCTCTTCATTAAAAGTAATGAAGCAAAGCTGACAAGCTACAATAGCATGATCAAAGAAAATTTCAGAACAACTGTTTATTTAAGACACCGTACTTTGAATTTTCATTATAGGAAGAACTATTCTCATTATAAAACTACCTTAAAATGACCTAGAGCAAAGGATTTTTCTGCCACTGAGAAATTCTGATTCAATCTGTAATTCACCCTCTATATGAGCATACAACAGAGGTAAACTCTTTCCTGCTTTAGTATTTTTCTCTGATTTCTGGAATAATACTAAAAAAGGGTTTATAGAAAGCTGCTTACCCTAGAGCTTGGGTTTTGAGGAGACATTAACATAGCTGCAAAAGCAAAAAATGACACTAAACCAATTTCTTATGAGTAAAATTAACCATGTATCAACATCCCTTTACATTCTAAGAAGGAATAGCCTCTGTCTTGTAAACACATGTAACAAATAAAAGCTTAAGAAGGTCCAACTCAAAACTTGAAACTAAATGCAATCTCCTAAAACACACATGCAACCCCTTTAATTTATCAAAACAGCACTTTTGAAACCAAAGAAAACAACCATTTTTAGTGCCACAGGACAGAAAAGATGTACAATGGAGTCAGTAGGGGAAGAAAAGTTAGTATGTTTTGGTAACCATAGTGGATGATACCTACGTGATGTTCATGTCCACACTGACCCCAGGCGCTGCTCTTTCTGTGTACAGCAATGCTGCTGTTGACACCACATCCACAAGTGTGGCTGTCAAACCTCCGTGTAATGTGCCACCTCTGTTTGTATGCTCCTCCTCTACTTTCATTTCACAAACAACTTTTCCAGGAGTTGCAGACTGAAGTTTCATCTGCATAACCAAAAAAAGGAATAAAAAGCTTAGTGACAGCAGTACCAACACCTAATATTGCCCTCAATGAAATTGAAAGTAAATTTTGTCTGACTCTGGACTCATGAGACAAATTAAAAGATGGAAAATACAGTAATTTAACTGTTCCATTAGATATTTCCATGAATTTTGAGCAGACGACTGTTGGCTTAGAAAAATCTGTACTTCTAATGCAGATAAATATTTAAACTGACAGCTTAACAGCACTTCAATACTTGATATGTTGTCAAGAATTCCTTAGGAGGAAACTGTCTTCAGTCTTCCTTTTGCTTTAATCTGTGAGTGGAAGGCCAGATTAGAGGGAACACAAAACGGTTCTAAGTATCTGTGTGTATGACAGCTGTGAAGACATATTACTTAGCTCACAAAATAGAAATGAAATATCCACTCATTCATTAATCATTATATTAGAGCAACCTCAATAAAAATCAGTATTTTGGAATGAGCATTGGAAATACTAATCAGATTGGCCTCCCTGGTTGTGAATTCATATTCACGAGTAGAAGTATCCAAGGATGTATCACAGTGTTACAGCAGCATTATTTGCATATACAATTTTATTCCAGCCCACAGGTGCTAAATCCAGAATTACAGCTCACCTGTGGTACCATGCTTCCCCCTATAACCAACACATGAAGTTGGAATTTTGAGACCAAGAAGTTACTGCAATTCAGTATTTTAAAATCTCTATTTAAATTTCTTCAGTTAGTAGCACTGTATTCAAAATCTGAAAGCAGATGCAAAACTGGGGTAAGTTCCACATACATTTACATGTATAACTAAGACTTTGAAGTGCCTTTAGATGATTAAAAGTGAGACATGGGCATTTATTATATTTATTCCTACAAATTTTCAGGTTTTTTACAAGGGCTTTTTTAAACTTGAATGTTTTCATTCTGTTACCAGCTGAGTTGATTTAAATCTTTTTTGATCTTAAAAGCTATTAAGGTTGAAATGTTTCCAGGTTCATCATTCCTTATTTATAATGCAATGTAAGAGCTGAGTTTCACCCTTTCTGATAAACCAGTTTATCCAGATCTTGCAGACAAATAATACTAAGATCAGTGATGATATAGTACATTCTTCTAATGGAAAAAACTGGTATTAAACAGAGAGGAAACTACTGAGGCAACATCCTAATACAGAAATAACACTTATATCAATGAAAACCTCAAGTCCTAAATCAGGCACGCTGCACTGCACTGGAGGCCTAAGCTTCTGACAGAATTTCTAAGGAGGACTTTACTGATGCTCCACACTGGGAGCAGATGGCTTCCCCTCCCGCCAGGGACTGCTGCTCCAACCCACCAGCGAGGTGAGGAAAGCATCTAGTCCCATTTGTCATTGCTCTGAGCTGGCACTACATGCCTGCTCTCCTTGACAAAAATAGTTCAGTACTTGAACACTTCCAGGACCTACTCAGCTAGAGCTGCTGGTTTGTGCTTCTCCCAGCCCTGCTGTGCTTGTCCTCCCACGCGTCTGCCTCGGGGAACAGCACACTGCTTCAGCTTCCAGGCTTTAAACACATAGTCATTAAACTCTGGGTGGATACCACATTGGAGTTAAACCAGAAACTAAGTCTGAGGCAGGAGGTGAAAGGTTTCAGACTAAAACGTGTCTCCTCTGGAATAAGAAAAACCTTGAGTCATTTAGTTATGGTAACAGAGATTTCAGCTATCTCCCAGAAAAGCAGCAGTTACTTTGAATTCAAACACAACTGTCCTTTCATTGTTATTATCATCAGACTCCTAGCATCCTAATTCTAGAAGGTTGCAGGAAAAATCTGAAGGTATTCCAGAGCAAGACTGGAAGCCTGTCTCCCAAAGCTCACTTCCAGGCAGTTATCTTTACAAGCTGAAATGCTAATATTTGCTCACCACTTATCAGGGTTTAAAAGGACAGAAAAGTTATCACAGTGAAGTGGTGACTATGAACTAAACAGACTCTATAAATATATCTTCTTATAGCTTTATACATTTTAAAAAAACTTTATACCCACCAACGTGTCTTGGAAATACATGACTGTAAGAATTACTTTGTGAACAGCTGATTTCTATTAAATGTATCATATAATGGAGCTGTTAACAAAAGCGCTGCTTCCATTATAACATTTGCTCCTCTACAATGCAAAGCATATGATTTTTCACATGGCTGATTTTCTTAGATATATTTTATTCTATCGCTCCATGTCACAGTTACACAACCAAATTAAAATGAAAGGGAAAATTTAATGAGAACATTGTAACCGCTTCACAAGAACTTTCCTACACGGCATCTATGCTACCACAAACTGCACAATTTACACTGAAAATGAACAGTAGCTTCAACTTTTTTTTGAGGATAATGTAGTATGACACTGCAGCAGACACAGTCAATTACATTTCTTTACACCAAAAGGTGCGGTGAAGGTGCAGTGCAAGGCCTTGTGTAGAAATTCAGAGAGCACTGGGGGTGCGCCTTGTGCTTTCAGTCTGACTTCAGGCTCAGGAGTGAGGTGTCATAACGAGGTATCTTTCTGATTTTAAACAGGGAAGAGTTTATGTCACAATTTCACTGTCCTGGAAGTTAACAGCTTCGCACTTACTGCGAATGCAAGAATGGCACCTGCTCAATGACTCCTGAAGGTTGCTCAGCACAGCCACCTTCAGAGAGCTGCTGGAAGGCAGCTGGAGTATTTAACGAGAGTTACTGAACAACACTTGGGTTATTATTCTTATCGTAACAACTGCGTGTTCTACCCCGCGTCAGCAGCACGCCCACAGCGGTGCCGAGGCCTGGCGTGCGGGGAAACACCGCCGAGCCCGCACCTCTGCGGCCGCCGGGACCGACCCCTGGTGCCGCTTCAGCCTGTCACCCCGGCAGGGAACAGCAGGCCCCTTCAGCCCCGTCCCGCCGGGGCCGCGCTGCCGGAGCCCTGCCCTCCAAGTGCCCGTACCTTGCCGAGCACCCGGTCGAAGCCCTTCGACTCCACCATGTACTTCATGGCCTCCTTCAGGCTCTCCAGCGTGAATCCCATCCTGCCGCCCCGCTGACCGCCGGCCCGCGCCCCGGAACGGCAACCCCGGCGGGCGGTGCCTCCCGCCGCCTTCCGCCGCGGCCATGGAGGAGGGGGCCGAGGCGGCGCCCAGCCCGCCGCCGGTGGAGCGCAAGCGGGAGCAGGAGGATGAGGATGAGGAGGCGCTACGTGTCGCCAAGCGGAGGAAGGTGCTGTGCTCCCAGTTCGCCGCCATCACCAGCAGCGACGCGGCCGTGGCGCGCCGCTTTTTGGCCGGCAGCGACTGGCACATGGAGGTAGGGCCGGGGCCGGCGGGGCCGCGGGGCTGGCCGGCGGTGGCTCCTCCCTGCCAGCCGCCGCTGTGTTTCAGAGGGCACTGAACGCCTATTTCGACCCGCCGCGGGACATGGAGGCAGCGGCGGGCGGGGCGGCCCCGGCCTGCGCGGACACCGGCAGCTGGTAGGTGACAGGGACAGGGGGCATATGGCAGGAGGAGGGGGACGGGGGTCGGGGAGCGGAGCCTCCTGGGGGGAGGCAGGTTCCCCTCGGCGGGAAGGCACTGGGGCCCTCGCACACCCGGGGCCGAGGCCTGGCTCGGGGAGCAGCGCTCCCCTCCCGCCGGACATCGCATCTCGGCTGGCGAGTAGCGAGGCAGGTGGCTCCTGGTTCCTTTTCTGCACCCCTTCTCGTCCTTTCCCGACGTTCCTCTCCCTTGGAGAGGCCGTCAGGCTTTTGGGCTGCATTTTCCCTCTCTGGATCCTCTGGACTGGTGGACTGTTGACCCTTTTGGAGAAGGCACAGGCACGTTTTCTTACCGCCCTGTGTTGTGCACCAGTACATATGCAGATTTTACCGTATTCACATTTTTATATGTGTAAATTATGCATATTTATGCTATAGTGAATGTATGAATATTTTTTTCCAATAAATAACATTGGTATGTACACACACACCTTGTTAAATGTACCTGTGAAAGTTAAGATGTAAGATGTAGATGTAAGTAGATGTAAGACGTGTGTTTTACGTAGACCATCTCACAGCACACCTGGAGGATGTAGTGAATGTATTGATCTGCATGTGGAATTGAACTTTTCCACATCCCTGCCTGCTGTGGTTTAACCCCAGATACCAACTAAGTAGCATGAACCCACTCACTTGGACACCCTCACATACCACCACTCTCTCGGTGGGGTGGGAAAGAGAATTGAAAAAAAACTAAAAAAAACATGGGTTGAGGTACAAACAATCTTATAGTAGAAATAAAATGGATGATAATAATATAAAATTATTTGTAATGAAAACGGAGATAACAAAAAGAGAGAGAGAAATGGAACCCAAGAAAGATAAGTGATGCACAGGACAATTGCTCACCACCCCCTGAGTGATGCCCAGCTCATCTCTAAGCAGCAGTTGGCTCCTCCTGGCCAATTCCCTCCCACGTTCATTCACTGAGCATAATGACCTATGGTATGGAATATCCCTTTTGCCAGTTCAGGTCAGCTTGCCTGGTCATGTTTCTTCCCAGTTTTTTATGCACCTGGCAGAGCACAGGAAGCTGAAAAGTCCTTGTCTTGAGGTAAGCACTAGTTAGCAGCAACAAAAGCATCACTGTTTTATCGACGTTATTCTGACCAGGTTTGCTTGGCAAGGTTTAGGTAGTGAGGGGTTATAGGGATGGCTCCTGTGAGAAGCTGCCAGAAACTTCCTCTGCGTCCAACAGAGCCAAGGTCAGCTGGCTTCAAGGCAGCTTGATGCACCCATCAGCGATGGTGGTAGCACCTCTGGGATAATGTACTTAAGGTTAAAAAGTTGTTGCACAGCAGAAGAGAGAACTGAAAACAGCCCTGCAGACACCAAGGGTCATCGAAGAAGGAGGGGCAGGAGATGCTCTAGGTGCAGGGGCAGAGGTTCCCCTTCAGCTCCTGTGCAGAGCATGGTGAAGCAGCTGTGCCCCTGCAAGCCTGTGGAGGATCACAGTGGAACAGAGATCCACCTGCAGCCCAGGGAGGACTCTACACTGCAGCAGGTGGGTGCCTGAAGAAGGCTGATCCCGTGGGAAGCCCACGCTGGAGCAGGCTCCTGGCAGGACCTGTGGGCACACGAACAGAGCAGCCCATGTTGGAACAGGTTTGCTGGCAGGACGGACTTGTGACCCCATGGGGAAGCAGCCTGTTCCTGAAGTATACGGGGGAAGAGTGGGACTGTGGGGAATGAATTCAACTACTCAAGTGCTTTGGATTATATTGGTTACCATCTATTAACTTTCATCAGAATGGTAAATGTTTTCTTGTGCCTATAAGGAGTAAGAAAAAACACTTTACCTGTGTACCACAGCTCTGTATGACTGGGGTCTGTATGTTTTAGTTACCGTGCTTTTAAATGATGTTGAGATCAATACATGCTTTAGAAGATGAGGCAATCACAGATTAGTGTTATGTATATATTAACAAACAAATGCACTCTCTCTTTAGCATTGATCTCACTGCAGATGCAACTACAAGTAATGCCAGTGTCAGTAGTGAAGACTCGCAGCAAAAAGAGGATGACAGCAACTTCTCGCTGATCACCTGGAACATTGATGGGCTGGATCTAGGAAATCTGCAGGATCGAGCTAGAGGAGTCTGTACATACCTGGCATTGTAAGTACAGCCTCCTCTGTACTGTCATGTACCTGGATTCAACAATAACAACAACAACAAAAGCTTCTTGATTCAAGTATTTACAAATCTTCATGCCCCAGTTATTGTAATGTTGGATGCAACAGATCAATCACTGTTTAAATCCTAAATAGCTGAGAGTTGTTATACTGACTGTAAGAGGTGTGAACCTGTGCAGTATCCCAGAGGTTAAATATTTTGAGATGGCTACTTTAAAAGTCCAATAATGAGCAGTATTGTTCAAGTGCAATTGTACATCATGAACATAATTCATAATTGCATCCTGTACATGAGAATCTTCCGGAGAACGCATCCCAAAGCTACTTTGGAGCTGCTTAAGTTGAATTCCTCATGTGTGGTATATGAAACCTGCAAGGCTGTGGTACAAGGAAGTCATGCATTTTACTGCCACGTCAGTTTCATGTTGATAATAACAGTTGTTTCCTCCCTTTTAGTAATGGTGGTGCTAAATACAATGCAGATGGTTTTTTTCATTTCTAAAGAGTAGATTCTTACAAAATGTAGGAAAATGAGGGCAAGGTACACCTGAAATCACTCACTTTGTTCCATTTGGCCTCAGAGTGTTGCAGTACTACTTCTCAGTAATTAATTGAAATTTTTCTTGCCTTGCTGATTTCAGATACAATCCGGACGTCGTGTTTTTACAGGAGGTCATCCCACCACATCTCCCTTTTCTCCAGAAGAAAGCAAGCAATTACACTATTATTCCAGGCAAGAAAAAACTGTCGGGTGCTAAAGACAAAAAAACAGAAAATAAAGTTTGGGTTTATTTTGTCTCCCTTGCCAAAACCTCTGACCGTTTTAAAGACTATAAAGAGTAAAGTGAAAAAGGAAGCACTCAATGTTTCTGTGTTTTGATCTCAGCATATATCTTGATGCAAATTATGCATGTGAAAAACTTGCTTCTCTGGCATTTGCTTTTGTAATTTTTTTTTGTATTTTGAAAGATTGGTAGCAAGGGTAATCAAAAAGTACTAGAGATAAGTAATTTTTTAAGTATTTGCATTTAAAAAATCTGAAAAGTTCAGATCTTTATAATGCAACTTTTTACTTATGATTTAATAATCAACATATTCTCACAGGTAGTGGTAAAAAGGTCTCTTTCAGAACCTTAGCTGCTTTATGGCAGTTCTGTTGTGGCACAGCAGAAGATGTCCTCAAACATTTCTTTCCTTGTCTTCTTTAGGTAACATAGATGGGTATTTCACTGCCATAATGTTAAAGAAATCAAGAGTGAAGCTGCTGAAACATGAGGTAGTGCCTTTTCCAACAACTGCCATGATGAGGAACCTTTTGGTTGTGCATGTGAGTCACAATATACTAAGCAGCTGTACTTCTGCCTTTCAAGCAAAAAATCTCAGGAAAGGAGATTGGACTGGCTTTTTCTCTAGGACAGTCTCAAAGAGCAGAAAAACTTCTCCTCCAAGCATATAAACACAGTTTATAAACTGACAAGTCTTTTATGCATGTCACTTATGATCTTTTGTTTTCAAGCCTCATAATCTCTGAAAACAGAACTAAAAGCCTGTTATCCTTCTGTAAGCCCCTTCAATGTAAAACTAGTATTAACCAGAGCTCTGTCATTCAGTCACTTCTTTGTGATTAGATTTTGTCTTTGAGCTTGTTACTGTGATGTGGAGAGTAACACTGCCTCTTTGTTTCATAGGTGAGCATATCTGGTACTGAACTTTGCCTTATGACCTCTCATCTGGAGAGCACTAAAAATCACTCCAAGGAGCGTATAAAGCAGCTGCAAATAGTGTTGAACGAAATGCAGAAGGAGCCAGAGTCCACCACTGTTATATTTGGTGGGGATACAAACCTCAGAGACCACGAGGTAAATAGAAATAAACAACTTTGTTATTTAGAAAAGATGTTTTGACAAAACCTTCTCAGGCTTTTCTGTTGTCTTTATGAGAAATTACCAGCTTAGACAGAACAGCGGTATTCAACACTTAAAATGTGGAACTGTGACTAAGGTAGAAGCAAGTGTTGTTACAGCTGAGGTGATTTATATGGAGACCCCTTCCCAATTAGAGAAAATGCTTTCATAACAATATTTGTATCTGAGCAGATGCAGGTGGATTTGATGGAAGTTTTGACTTCAAAAACATCTCATCTTGAGAATGTGGTCTTTATTTGTTCAAGTCTCCAATTCTCACAGCTTGTAGAATCAATGAAGGAAGAGGGTGCTCTGGAGAAATAGATATTTATCCCCTGGGATCAAGACATTCAAAATTAGAAGCAGTTTTTGACTTCTGATACTAAAAGGGAAATTTGTGCATTATTACTAGAAGGTCAAAGTTTTAGCTCTCCCTATCATGAAATTCCATTGCAGTGAACTGGAGCAACACTGGTTTAGGGAACGTGGTGTTGGCCCCTACACCTCAGCATTTCAGAGCTGAACATTTATTTTGGAACATGTTTTGGATTTAGAAACTGCTACAGGAAATGGTCATGCTTTAGAGTATCTGGAGAAATACCATAGAAGCATCTCCAAGATCTTTGAATTTAACTACTTATGTTTTGCAGAAAAAAACCCAATGCTGTGACAACTCAGTTCTATTCTTTGAAGGTAGAATTTGTGAATTCACTATCTTGTGTAATTTTTTTCCTCCTTTTACCTTCAGGTTACTAAACTTGGTGACTTACCTGAGGGCATTAAGGATGTCTGGGAGTTCTTGGGTAAGCCTCAACATTGCCGCTACACTTGGGACACCCAGTCCAACACCAACCTGAATATAGCCTACAAGTGCAAGATGAGGTTTGACCGTCTTTACTTTCGGCCTGCAGTGGAAGGGGGGCATTTCGTTCCACGAAGCATGGACTTAATTGGTTTGGAAAAATTAGAATGTGGCAGATATCCTAGTGATCACTGGGGTATTCTGTGTAATTTTGATGTTATATTATAAAAGAGGAAAAAAATACCTCCATCGTTGGTGTTTAGATGATTTATTCTTGATTTTACAAAATTTTACCCTCTCAGTTTTAAGATAGGACATATTTAAGTTTTTAACCATAATACATTCCTAGTTCTCAGCTTCTGCAGGAACAGCTTCATTTCAAGCCAGGTTTCTCTTTTCCGGTTGTATGTATCTTTTCTTGAATCATGTTTTATAATATTTATTTTTAAAAATGTCTGCAAAACCAATCAAATTCTAGTTTTAAAATGGCAGGAAAAACCTGTAAGTACAATTCATAAACATACTCAGTGATTTTAAAGACTTTTATTTTGGCATGTGTTATGATCTCATAATAAAGGCTGCTTTTTTGTATTTTAAGACTACTTTTATTGTGCGTTCATTGTTTATTTTGTAACCATTCCCATCATCCTTTACAACCTTGTGTTTCAAAGGGCATTTTGTATTAGCTTCTGAAGTTCGTGTTGGGTGTACACGCCCCTGTGGGCAAGGCAGTAAAGGAGCTGAGTAAAGAATGACCAGATTCTCACAAAATAAGGATTTCTTAAGTAGAAACTGAACTACTGTTGAGCAGATTTAGGAACAATATGCCTTCTGTTTGGCAAGAAGAGTATATAGGCAGATGCACAGAAGTTGTTCAGTTGGGATGGTGTATACCTTACTTTGTCTTGTTAGCATGGGACATGTGTTTTATTGAGCTCCTAGGATCTCTTGCAAACTGCTGGGCAAAGCCTGAACAGCTCAAGGCCTTGCTGACTTTGCAGAAGCCAGGCCTTCCTACTTTAAGAACTGTCTAATCAGTCTCATAGGAGCTGTTGTTTTATAGATGTGCAGTGCTGATTTAAAAGGGAAAGCCTGACTTCCTGATGTGAGGTTCAGTGCACAGACATGGAGAGGAAGGACAGATAACCTGTCAGTGACGTGAAGTGAATGGACAGCCTACATTTTTTTACTTCTTTTTGTTGTCATTTGTCTTTGGTCTTGAGCCCAAAGCTTACTAACAGCTTGTACTTTGCTGCACTACTGTGGTGGCTTGGTTTGACCTGGTAGCCAGTCTGACCCAGCCACTGTCTCAGCCCCCTTCCCCAGTGAGGTGGGAGGAGGAAATCCGGAAAACAAAAGAAAAAGGAACAAGAAAGCTCATGGGTTGAGATAAAGACATTTCCCAATTACCCTCATGGGAAAAACAGACTTGGTTGGGGGAACTTAATTTGTTTTGGAAACACATGCAAGGAAGGAAGTTCCAGGAAGTTCAACTGGAACATGAAGAAAACTTCTTTACTATGCAGGTGGTTGAGCCCTGGATCAGGCTGCCTGGAGAGGAGGGCTGGAGTTTCCCTCACTGGGGATATTCAAAAGCCTTCTGGACACACTCATTATTATTGTGCTACAGTGGACTGACTGTGCTTGAGCCAGGAGGGTGCTGCTGGTGCTCACTTCCAACCTTACCCATTTTCACATTCTGTGACAGTAATTTACAGCCAGTAAAAGTGTTTGACCAGTCTTCCAGTAAAGATGTGCAGTCTAAACCTCTCCTGAGTAAGTCAATCAGCTCTTCCACTTGTCAAAGGAACAGGGAGGCCTGAGATAGGTGTGGTTTTCCTTTCATTCAGCAGGAGGCCCAGGTGACCTTACTAAACAAGCAAATAAAGCTCAGGATGTTAATTTATCTCCACAGAAATCAGCTGCAGAAGTCTCCTGCTCTGCTTTCACTTAACATTAAGCAGCAAATTCTATTTATTAAAGGTGAAAGAGAACAGCCTTTGGGCTTCCTGTTGGGAAGGATGTCCAACCCTTGATTGCTTTCAACATATCCCATTATTTTATAATAACTCAGCTGCAAAAACAAGGAAGGAGAAATCACAGATACATTTTTATACTTCTGTTGAGCCCATAATCTCTCCTTTCTATTCCCAAATAAATAGTTCTGTAAGAAAGTGAAAAATAGGTACAACTGCCAGGATTTTCCAACTGTCAGGCCTTTCCTTCTGGGCTTAAAATGTGGCTGGCACAGTTCACACATTATGACTCGCTCCATGACGATCTTGTTCCTTACCAAGAGTCTTTGAAAGAAATGTCATGGGGTTTGTTGTCAGGGCTTACACCTCCTCCCCCTCCTTGATAGTTCCAGCCAAAGGATTTGTGGGGAAGGTGAAGGCAGTTTGACTTTTCTAACAGTGTTTGAGAAGTGAAAAGTACAATAAAGTCGTGTCTTTTCATCACCAAAAAACACAGGATTATGTGGCCTTCTGTATTATGGCTACTTTTGTTTATGTGGCTGCACCTTCTGGAATATTTTGGAAGACATGAAAGAGGCTGGCTCCTGTTCTGGAATAGGTTTTTAAATCAGGAAAAAAAAGCAAGGGAAAAATAGCATTTGGAGTAGTGCGTGATCTATCTCAATGCCTAAACTCCAGATCCATTTCTAGCAGTGACCAATTCCTCCTTTGATCAGCAGTCTTTCTTAACCTTTGGAATAGATAGTGAGGGGAACGTAAGAGCAAGCAAAGATAACATTTGTATGGGCCAATTCATTTTTATAATTATGAACAGTAGGTAAGTGGAAGACTCGATTCAGTGCAATTAGTGGTTAGTCATTCTTTTAGAATGAGGAAATCATGCATACATCCTTTGAAAGCATTCTTGAACTACAGAAGTGGTAATACTGTGTAAGAAGACATCAACACTAAATGTTTCACTGACTACTGAATGTGAAGCAATACATCTTTAATTAAATGTACTTTAAACCACTTAATAAGCATCCAAATTGCTGACAATCAAGAGCAGTCAGAGCCTTTAAATTAATTTGCCTCTTAATTTAATCAGTGATGTAAAAGGTAAAATATCTGCTGAATACAGCAACTAAAACTTGAAGGGGTAGAAACAGCAAAGTTAAACCAAACAAAACATTTATTGGCCTGCAATTTGTAATTTGATTTACTTTCTTGATTCAGTAGCATCATATTATGGGATCTGTACAGCCCAAAGGATTTATACAAATGTAAATGTGAGAAAATTAATAATTGACAGTATCCTGAACCTGTGGAAATCTTGTATAATTGGAGGCATTTGATCCAGTTATTGATCCAGTTATTGGGAAGCAATTTCTTCTGAGAATCCAGACAGTCTTAAACACTCCTACATCAAAAGAGCTTGAACTTATTAAAAGAGAAATGATATACCTAGAATTAAATAAAGAAATGTTAAACATATAAGGAGTTAAATAATAAATAGATGGATTTAAAAACAAACAAAAAAAAAAAAGAGGGTGAAATAGCAGGTAAATTTCCCAGGGTTTTGTTCACTAAGAGTATAATAAGTATTCATTAATAAAGATGCATAGATTTCATCTTTTTATTTCTTGGAGGCAAAGCTTGTTGTGTAACATCAGCTCAGAGGAAAGAGACTCAGGGACAGATAGGCCTTCAGTGTAACTGAAGACAGGTCTTCAGTTTGGTAGCCAAACCTGTGCATGTTCCACACCTCCAAGCAGATGGCTGGCTGTGAGCAAAGCAGATAAGCAGGGGAGAGCAGGGTTCAGGGTGCCCAGAGGGCTGCACCAGTCCCCTGCCATGGGAGAAACCTCTCACTAACGCTGTGCCTCGAGTCAGGGCTTCCCTGCCACCAAGTGGGTGGCAGAAAGGCCATTTGATGTTGATGGGATGGGTGCTTGCAGATCTCCTAACTACCCCTGGATGTCTGGCAGTGAGTTACCTGTCCTGGTTGATGGCAGCTTCACAGGGCTTTTGTCTGCCCAACTGAGTGCACCTACTGTGGAAAGGAGCTGGAGGTGAATCAACATTCATCTAGTATGTTCTAGCTATATTTTAAAGCTTCCATGTCTTCAGATAGCTTACATCACACTCAGCCTATTATTTCATCAGTGTTAAACCTATTAGTTCACTAGTGTTATGAAAAGCAAGAACTGGCTAAGCAGGAAAATACCATGTTAGCCTCTGCCCTCTGCAGTCATCTGCTTTCTCGGTCTGCTCCTCATTTTTGTAGCATTTCTGGAGTTCACAGGCAGTGAATGGGCAACAAGAGCTGCTTGCTGGGGTTCTCGGTTGGGAGCTGTTTGCTCTGATACCTTTGTGTTTGCGTGGGACTGGCTGTATCCTGTTTGTTCAATGGAGAAGGGAAGTCTGCTTGTGACAAAGCCAAGAAGGCTGGACCAGCTACTGCTGTGCAGAGAAAGCAAAGAGGGGCATTTGCTGCTTTCTTCCTTTCCCCTACTTTCACTAAGATGGTGGGAGAAACCTCCTGGCATGACAAGAAGAGGGCTTATCTCCCTCAGCCTGCACTGCAGCAAGGAGCTTTGCATACTTGCACAGATGGTTCAAAAAGCTCTAGCTTTGAGTATCCAAGTGAGTATTTTTTCCTGCAGAAGAATCTGAAGCTATATCTGGTGCTTTTCCAGTCAGTAAAATTAGGAACTCACAAGCATGCAAAGCATTAGAGGACAATCATCTTCCCCCACTGGCTCTGTAAATCAATCCTGGGTGCCAACAGGAAGGCTGCAAGGCATGAGAAATGGGGCTGCCTTGCTAAGGACAGATAGCCAGGCTTCCTCTCTCTACACACACTTCCTTTTTAAAACTGACCAGTCTCAGTCAACATCAAAAAATACACAGCGTTCTCACTGATCTTTCTTTGTGTTATTATTAGAACAATTATTTTTATATCAAATAAGCAGGCTTCAGCCTCCCCAGCTGTGGCCTAAACGTGGAAATCACAGAAACTGAGGAATCAAAACTACATAACAACAGAGGATGAAAAATATTTAAAATGCAGTCAGACAATTTCAGAATTACAGTTCAGAGATTAATATTCTCCCTTTACAGAGCTTGCACCAAGGGAGATTTGACTACATTCAGGAAAAGTCATACAGCCCACTGTTAAAAAAATTGGTAAGGTGGGAATTAGAGGAGAAGTAAAAAGACAAGGCAAAGCAGTTGTATACTGAAGAGATGATATTTCTCTTTACCCTTTTGACTAGTAATGAGAATCACCCCCATATTGCCTCAAAGCTAAATTAGTCCAGCACTGCAGAGAAGCTTGTGGTTATCCTTTCATGATAACAAAGCTTATC
Source organism: Cyanistes caeruleus (assembly GCF_971803275.1). Lineage (NCBI taxonomy): Eukaryota > Metazoa > Chordata > Aves > Passeriformes > Paridae > Cyanistes > Cyanistes caeruleus. The sequence goes on along the minus strand of NC_141701.1, from coordinate 59,808,654 downwards.
TCATGGGCCATGAGCCAGAAAAGAGCCAGGGAGAAAACTTTTCACTGGAGCAAAAATTCCATTTAATCTCAGCAGCTTTCACTTCTTCACTGGCTCCTAGTGGTAATACTAAGGTGGAAATAAATTCTATGTTCCACACATCTCTTCATCTAACTCCTGCAACTTTAGTACAGAGTTTCCACAACTAAAGTATAAGTGATTGTGTGTGTTTGCTTTTACTTTTGTGGAAAATCCTGTTTTATTGACACCTGGGGATGCCTATAAGCAGAGGGAAAGAGTCAGTTCCAGGAAAACTTGGGAAGTAGGTTTTGGAGCAGAGTTGGGAAAATTCCCTTCTGTAAGGAACAGATTATAATTTACCACTGCAAGGCTGTCACCTTTCTGGTGTTTAGAGAGTGGAGGAACCAGTATTTTAATATATCCTTATTTTGCAGAAAAGTAACTGGTAAAGCAACAGGGTCTTCATGTATGTGTGATGTGTTTTCCACCACCACTTGCTGCACTGGTTTGCAGTCTGGGATAGAAGGTTGAAATGTACCCAGCTATTTAAAGTTCCCCCATGTTTGTGTGGCTTTGCTGGATGCTGGACATGCTCCATATTGTTGTATTATCTGCCATTACAAAACATTCTGAGGAGAACAAGGCACTGAGTGAAAAGTAACATTTTTCATTTGATTGCTAGGAGGGGGTTTACTGGGACTGGCTGGCAAAGAAAACTCTCTGTGTTAGGCTTCTGTTAATAACTTTTGCATGCTTTCTGCTTTATGACCATGAAGCAAGGAAAAAAGAGGGATTGTTTTTGTTGCAGTTATTTGCAGTCTAATTTTTCATGCCAAAAGATAGTCTGAATGATCTTAATTATAAATATACAACAGAACCAAGGTGAAGCACAAATCACAGAGGATCCAGTAACTCTGTTTTCAATCAATCAGCTTCTCAGACAGTATCCTTTGGCTGAGGGTTTTCAGATTAGTTAACTAGGTTGAAAACAAAATGTTCTTTCACAATGTATTTTTGGTTTGAAAGGGGATTGGTAGCTCTCTTCTGTCTGCTTGAAGCCTGCTGAGCTGCATGTACTGTACTGTCTCAAAGCTTGGTTCTTTGCAGCTCTGAAAATAAAATACTGCACTTGCTCCCATTGACTGACTGAAATAAAATAATCTGTGATGCCTGAACCAGTCTAAATGAAATAATAATATCCTTATTAGTGAAAACCAGATTGTTGATACAATAATTGAGCAGATTTATGTCATCTCCTTGGACTAGTCTGCTGAAACAGCCTGCTGTTTTATTTAATCACATATCAGAGGAATTGCAGGCTGGTAATCCATCATTAAACAACATTTAGAATGATGGATGAAAATGTCAGCTTTCCCAACATAATCAATCCATATCTCATTAAAACATATTATTTATGTTTCTTATAATGCAACCTGCAGGGGTTTCAAAAGGAAAATGGAGACATCAGCTGTTGTTGAAAGATGAGATATACTGTAGTTTATGAATTAATAAATGCATATAAAAAATGCTTATCCCCACTATCAATTGTCCTTCACCATTTTACAAATCAATGGAGTGCTTTGGCTTTCCTCTTCCTGTGTTTGGCAATGCTTTGTTATGTTCATTTTGTTAGTAATAATTCCATGAGAAAAATATTAAAAAGCATGCAGGAAAGACTATTCTGCAAATCATTTCCAAGACATGGTGTGGGGGAAAGCCCTTGAATGCAAATTAGTAAGAAAGACTTAACTGTTCTGTTGCTGTTTGCTAAGGGCAGCTTTTGTCCACGTCTGTCCCCATGCAGACAAATCAACGCATTTCTTTAACTACAGCACAGTTCCATTTTAAGGATACTTTCTACTGTACACTGGCTCAAAGATGAATGAAACCTTGATTTATGTGGTTGTGGTGCTGCTGCTGTAGTAGTGGCCACAACGACAGCTGTTGCCTCACTTTAACTACATTTGAGGACCACTTTATGCTTCAACTCTTACACATCAATAAGGGAAAATAAATAGTAAATGACTGCCTGGTGTACAACAGACCAACTCATACTTCAGATGAAAATGAAGTCAAAATGCAGCTTTGATTTGCCTGTGGAATTGCCAATATCTGCGTCACTGGCAGAAGGGAGTTGCCCACAGGAAACAATTCCTGTCTGTTCAGCAGCCAGTGCAAAAGAAAAACTTGTAGTGTGATCTTTATCAGGTCATCTTCATTGCAGCAGACCAGTGACAAATGTTTACGCTGGTCAGCTAGAGGTGCTTTGAATTCCTGATCCTATGTGGGCTCTGGGCACGATGCACTTCCAAAATTTGTTTCTGAGTTTATTTTACCAAAGGCAATGCTGGCTGTGAAGGGAGAGCAGTCTTTACAAGCTGTTAGCTTTCTAGGTAACAGCCTGTGTGTATGGAAAACCAGATATAAGACATAAAGATATTATCTTTTTCTCTACATTAGACATGAAGAGCAGAGATATTTTACTTTTTTTCATTTTTCTTTTATTTATATAACTTCACCTTAGTGAGTGTGAGGTGAGGATCTGTATACACAAGACAGCAATTTTGGCTTGGTTGGTGCATGGTTCTTGGGAGAAAAGGTTTTCAGAGCACAGCACAGATTAAAAAAATGTTACTACTTGTATACACTAAAGAAGGAGGAAAAAAAAAATCACTTCTTCATGCAATGATGACATAAATTACATTATCAAATCCCCTAGCCCAATTATAAAAACAATCACAATATTTTCACACTTACTCAGAAATCTATCAGTTAGCTACTGTAAAACTGATTATGCAGGTTATGTGTCTTCTGAAATTACAATGATGCTGTCTTCAGATTAAATAAAGGTACATTTTGTGGCAGGTGGAGGAGTAACTGGAAGGCAGAAAAAATGTCCAAATCTCAGCAGTGATGTCCAGAACAGAAACGTGAATATATTATTAAAAAATGGCAGAAGTGAGAAAACATACTTGGTTTCTGTGAATAAACCAGAAAATGCACATGTATCTCTGGTTTAGTGCCTATCTCTGAAGGGCACACATACATCACAAAATGTCTGAAAGTCACCTTTGCTGAATTTTTCTTATTCATTCTTCTCAGGTGAGGGAAAAGAGAATGAGGGGTTGTATTTTATATTATGTTCTCTCCCACCACAGTTTTCTAGGGGGAAAAAAAAAATCTTTAATCACTAAGAATGGTTCAATCAGCTTTCTAGTAACAATGAGACTGATACTGCCCTTGTGAACCTGTATGAGATGACTGTAAAAATATTAGATGAGGCCATCTTGCATAGCCAGCCCTTTTCAGTTAGGCTGTATCACCAGGTTCTCTTTTATCAGATAAAAATTGTATCAGCAAGAAGAGACACACAGTCTACCTTTTCTAGTCATCAGAATGCTTTCCCACAAACACTCAGATTCTTTGAAAAGGCATGTTTATCTTTTCTCCAAGCTTAATTTTGACAATATTGCAAAGACTTCCAAGCGACCTGAGGATTCAGTCAAGTTGTTCCTGTCTCTTTAGCAGCACTGTGCTTTGCCAGCAAATGAGTCACTTTCAATAAATATGCCATTCAACTTCAAAAAAACATGGAATATTGTTAGCCTGATCCTTTCAGTTGAATTTTGTTTATTTGTCTGAGCACAGGACAAATAAAAAAGCACCAGCAGTGTGTGGGTTTTGGAAAGAAAAATCTGGGCAGCACTGATAACATTGAGGCAATCAGTGAAGCCAAATTTCATTCTGCTGCAGAGAGAGGAAAGGTTTTAATTAAGTACAAATTGAAAACATATGACAATCAAAAACTATGTCAGAAATGAAAAGTGTTGAGAATCCACAGGTATCAACAGACCTTTTAATATGTTCATATTTCCCTTATAGTGAACGAAAACTCTCTGTTTATTTAACCACAATGCATTCTTCAGAAAAGTTGGCACAGAGAAAGAGAAGTTTTCATGTTTATTGTTATTAAATTAGGTATAAGCTCCGAACAGGGCTACCAGATGGGGATTTTTGGGGGGGTTTTGGGGTTTTTTTTGGTTGTTTGTTTTGTTTTTTAGTAGTCCTAGAGAGATTAAATGTCAGAACTTAAAACTTATTATTGCTGAATAAAAGCAAAAGGGAAGTGGGACAGTGGATCCAAGGAGCGGAGATGTTGCAAGTTATTTGGGGTGAGGGTTTCTGCCAGATGCAATTAGATAATGTCTTACTCCTCTGTCCTCTTATTCCTCTGTTATTTGGTGATAAATGCTTCAGGGTATTGCTATTTTTCATAATTTGTTATATGGCTTATAATTAAAGTAGTAGGTTACTACTTTATCTTTAGACTGCAGAAATAAAGGCATGGCCTTCTTTTTTAATAGCACCAAGGAATGCTTTAATTAACTTTTGAAGGAGTGGATGGTAAAAGAAGGAAGAATTGGATGGTGAGTTTTAAGACTACTCAAGGGCTGCCCAAAACATATTCAGGGCACAGCTACAATACAGGTGAGTATTGTTCTAAGGTACAGTTAATGTGGTAAAAAACTTTCATGAGTATTTTACAAGTAGTTGGAGAATTTAGAAGCCTTGCACTAAATATTGCTAAAGTATTTTCTGCAGTAATATAAAGAAACAAGATAGCACCAACTTTATCTGTCTGGCTGACTCCAGACTCACAGTCTGGAGGTGGTTAAGCAGGTGGTTTTCTTTGCATGTGCATTTTGCTAAGATTGAGGCATAATAACTTTTAATTTGACTTGGTTTGATTTGATAGAACCTTTATGCTCATTACAGAGAATCTGGAGAAAAGCCAGTTTGAGAGAAAAAGAATTTTTACATAACTTACCAACATATTTATATTAGGCACAATGTAAACCTACAAACTAAAAGTATTCAATACATTTTTCATTGCACTGCCTACAAGAAAACAACATTGAATTTTAAAAATAAGATGTTGTCTAGCCACTGCCATGTGTTGAAGGTCATCAGCTTTGTCTGATTCTTGGAACACCTTGGAGATATCACAAAAGCTAAAGACCTTAGAGATTTGTGATGCTTCCACTTGAAATTCTATCCAGCTAATGACTGATTACTGGTTATTTGGATAGTGAGAACAAAATACTTGTTACTTAATAAATATTTATGAGTAAAGACGATGTTTCAACCATGGTTAGTTTAACACTGAGCTGGTGATTAACATATGCCACATGTGCTTCATTATCACAACCACTAGGAAAGATACTTTTCATGAAATAAAAATATCGATTTTATCATAATAGTAAGTCCATGCTATATTCATGGTCACAGCATCTCAGATATTTTCATTTGTTTGTATTATTTCACACTGAAAAACACAATTCCACCTGTTCATGTTGTGTTTCCTGGGAACTCATTCTCGACCATTTGTCAGCTGGGTGCTGTTTTTTAAGAGAATGATGCTTGTCATAAATCCAGTGGAAGTTAATGAGTCCTGACTTCCTGGATCAGCCTGTAGGTCTTTGTGCACTGTCTCTGCTTTAACACGGTGTGCAGACCCTTCTGCCTCCAACACTCTTTAAGAAGCTTTTGCAGTAATGATTTATGGGAACACACAAAGTCAGACACTGCAGGTTTAAAGAGGGAGTTGCACACACCTCTCCAGGTTTCTGTGTGAAACCACTGCTGCTGGTATGGGGCTAAAGCACGTGGCTTCTCCTCCTGAAGGTATTCTGGATGTTAGGACCACAGTATGTGTAATAAACCTGATAGCACATAACAGAATCCCTCTACTGGCATTGACCTGGAAGGAATTTAGCCCAGGATATCCTTCTAATAGCCAAGCACTTGCAGGAACAGGATATTGTGTAAGAACTGTGTTACTCTCCCTCACAGTAATGTGGAATCAATACTTCTGTTCTCAGCCATAATCTTGAATGTAAGAAAGTCTAATGGGAGCACTGGATACTTTCTGTCCTCCAGACACTCAAAGTAAGTACTGCTTCTCTGTTCTTGCCTTTCAGAACCTGCTTGATGGTTACCAGACGCAAACACACCAGTAGCACAGTCTTGCTGAGTTATAGAGTATTTAGAAAAAAAACCTTGTAGCAGTTTAAAAGCCTTGACTGTTACTATAAGTGCTACTTCTGGATTAAATTTTTTTTTTCTTTTTCAAAATAAATATTTTCAGCAGGCCCTGAAGCTAAGTGCATCATTATGATTAATTTATGCAGAATGAAGCAGCCTTTTTAATTGATAATGATTAATGAATTTTCTAAATTTGTCAAACTTCAGTAGGCTTAAGCTTTCAGTATGTAGCACTGTCTATTTTTACACCCCAGGCTTCTATTTAACAGAGCAGGAAACATCTCATCCTGAAACTGCTGATGCTGCAAGCTCCGAAGAGAAAAAAAAGGCTTTTACTTCACCTACAGTGCAGCAGGAGTGTCAGCCCATATCAGTTTTTTATCTGACCAGAAAGCAAAACCTAAGAATTTTTATCACAAAATTATCTAGAAATGGACAAAAAACCTCTTGCTACAGTCCAGACCCAAGCTTACCTTGAGATCAGTGATTGAACAGAGAAGAAATGAGGGAGAGTAGAAATCTGTGTTTTCTACCACTGCCCGTTCTGGACTTAAATTTGTTTAAACACTTCTTGCGTAAGGTCCAGTAATCTGACCAGTTTCTTAGCCCAAGCTTTGGAAATTTGGAAGGTAAATACATACAAATTATGTGGCACCACTATGGACTCAGCTGGAGCACTTATCTGGGCCAAGTGTAAATGCACTGTAATGCTCAGGGGAAACTGGTGTGACACCAGTGTAGAAGGCAGGAGAATTAGAGCTTTTTGGTAAAGTGCTTTCATATTCTCACCATAGCCTTGTATCCTCATACCTGTTGTGCATCATTTCTTTTTCTGAGCACACTTGGGTCAGCTTGGAAGGAAAGATGTCACCTGAAACCGGCATGAATATGAGAGAGTAAAATAACACCTTTCTAAAATGCTGTGAGACTTCAAAGCCATGATTCCCTGTGCTGTATTTTGTGAGCTGCAGCGCCTTTATGTGTTATGACAGGACCAGCTGGACTCAAAAACTGTTTTCTTATTGGCTGCTCAAAAACAAATGGTGCTGTTGCAGCTACTTTTCAGGTTTCTCATGGCAGCAGGGAAGCTGCATGGGGAGATCGGTGTCACAGCCCCTTCATGAACCAGTTGTCAAAGAATCTGAAGAACCTGTTCCTGTCCTTAAAGAAGATTACTCTTGGTTTAATACAGCTTCACTTTCACACACAATATTGACCTCATAATCATCTATAAATGTAGTTCACGGTGCCCTATATATATATTTTCTTCTTTTTTAATTTGTGAGAACAAACTTAAAACACCATCCAAGTCCACCCACGTCCATTTAGGAGAAGATACTGTGGGTACTAATTAATCTCTGTATTGTTCCTAGAGCTTGTAATACAAGCAAATACAAAGTCAGAAAAATAAACACACATCTAAGTTACTTCTATTCTTTCTGCCCTCTAGTGCCTAGGAAAAGCCAAAAAACCACAAACCTGTGATGTGCTTCATGAGCTGATTGCTTATATCTGAAGCATAAATGTCTTCAGAATAGCTACTTAAAAAAACATTGCTGAACTGTGATTTAACATGACTTATTATAATTAGAAGGGGATGTTACAAGGGAAAAAAACAAAAAGAAAAAAAAAGAGATGTAGCCAGCAATAAGGACAACTTTTCCATTTCACTTTGTTTAGTGCAAAAGGTCTAAACTGACAACAACATTCAAACTCTGTGCAGATGACCCAATCAAGGGGGCCATTATATCTCTCACAGGCTAACTCCTTTTGTCTGTTTTGGAAAGATGCTGCACTGAAATATTAATTTTTGCCTTTCTCTAACAACATTTTTTTCTCACAAGGTCAGATTTGCCAGCAGGACACCAATCCACAAAAGTGCACTAACGAGGCAAACATGGACTTGGTGTCATTGAGTTCCTCCCGTGTTGTCTCAAATGGCACTTTTATGTGGGGGAATACAATGTGAAGTGGCAATTACACCCTGAATTGCTGCATTCTGAAGTGGAAATGAGGCAGACCATATGCAGTCTATCTGTGAAATGACTCCTGCTTGTGCAAGTTCAGGTGCAGAAGGAGCTATTTGATCAAAGTGGTCGTGCTGGGTAAGATATCTGCAAGTAAAAGGAGAGAGGATAGGACTGCATTTTTACCAATTATTAAGCATTAATAGTCTACTTGATTAGAAGTGGGACTGTTTCATTGAACATGATCATTACAGTTTATAGGGTTTTCCAGTTCCTTTCTTCAGCTTGATTTCTCTGACTGCTCCATGAGCTACCTTCCTCACAGGAGTTTTTCTTGTCCAACCTTGACCTACAGATAGTCTTTGGCATTTAATGATATTGTGGCATGTGGCAGCAGAAACTGCAAAACAGGATCTTCCCCAGTGGCCTCAAGCCAAACTGTTTGTTGCTGGCTAAGGTTTAGAATGGAATGGTGACAGCCATGGGTGAAAGAAATCTGATGTTTTGCATTTCTTTAAGCCTGAAATCTGAACAAAAACTTCACTGAAAAATCCATATCCTTGCAAAAATTATTTGATTTTTCAAAGAATCAAAAGCCTTTGCAAGACTGCAGTAAAAATTTATTCAAATATTTTTGTTCATACATCCTAACATCCATTTATGTCTCAGTTGTGTAAAAAAGGAAAGCATGGTTTCTAGGGGAAAAAAAATCCACAACCTAATCATAAACTCATATTTTTAGGCAAGGCAGGGAGGGAGTCGACATTTGCCATAGATGCAATCATCCATTGAAGTAGATAGACATAGAAGGAAAAATTAAACTTTGACCTGTAAGTAAAACAGATTTTCTTCCAGCAAATCAATAAAGTGAAATACAGCATCAGTTAATGTCAAAGTACACTCTCATCCTGCATAATTTCTCAGGTTAGAAAAGACACCAGGCTCCACTACACATCATTTTGTCCATGCAAACTTTAACTGTTGGTGCAATGATGCAGCTTGATGCTTTCATTCAGGTTTTGGTGCCTGACTGTAGCAATCTCACTTTCCACATTGAAGTTTATGATCTGCTCCTCATTTTTCAGTCAAAGAATTCTCATCACTTCATACCTAGCATATAGGTAATTCCAGTCTTAGGCCTTTGTCATGAGAATGAGACCCAGCACTGTTTTACCACGCTGAAAATAATGATGACAAGGCAGGTGTGGTAAAGCAAGAGTGTGCCTGGAAGGAGTGGTGAACACCATTCTCAGACAGCGTGGTGCTCCTGCTTTTGGGCTTGAAGGCTCTGACCTACCCTGAGGCTGCTTCCTTTGTGAATACAGAAAAGTGCACTGGCAAATCTGCTAGTGCTGCACAGGGTTGTAGGTCCTTTTTAAGAGAAAATGTTTGCTAGCTGGGAATGGCAAGAAATTTTGTGGGAGGAGGACATCTAGTGATCTGATCCGTATTTACATGAGCTGTGTCCCTGCACAGCTGAGTCAGCCAGCTTACCAGCTACAGGATTATTTGAAGTATAGTGAAGGAGGGCCCCCTTCTTCTTCAAAGTATGCTTTGCTATAAGTCTTGGGGTTTTGCTGAGATGACACCCAAAACAACAGCAGGCTTTTAACTGCTTAGTTTTCAAATCAAGGCTCTTGAAATGTTGCACAGAAGTAGTGATTGTGGCTACACTTCTCATCTACAGCCATGCCATCTCCCAGCCTGTATTTTGCTGACATTAATGACCACTTACACATTTCTAGCAGAATGGCCATTAAGATCCTGATGCATTTACTCTTGAAGCTTCCCATTGGACTACACAACTGGTCAGCATAGCAGCATCTCTGAAATACACTGACAGCCGTTTTATAAAGATTTAATTCAAAAACTCTCCTGAAAACATGGTTTATTACATCTCAGAGTGATGAAAACTAGTTATTCAGCTTGTAACAGCAATAGGAGAATATATGTCTGTAGTTCATGCTATTAGCCCCTGACAGATTGGATTTATTCTTCCAGATCTGAATTTTGAAAAAGCCCTGCTAATAACATTCAGCTTTTTGTGTTGTTTTAGTACCAAACTAGTAACTGCTGGAGTTTAAACTCTGTGTGTGTTGCAGGGAAACACCAACATGAGTGATTCTCAAAGTCAAAGGGAATATCTGGAAGGGTTAAGAAAAATCTCTTGAAACCATGTTAAGAATTCACATCTCTGATTCAGGACTGAAACCCAGCCATTCATACCAGAACAAAACCTAAGAAAACAGGATCAACTTGTTGAAGAATACATTACAGTATAAAAATTCTATATCTGCTTTGAATTTGAGAGCCATCAGTCCTGCCCTACATAGTCTTAGACTTGTTACTCTGTGTGATGCTTGTAGGTGGCATTCTCTCACCTTCCTAATACAAACATTCCTCTGAATATCTGATTTTTCTGGGAAGGTAACAGCAGATGAGAGATGATAGCACTAATCCTGGTGTACAAGTCATATAACCATTTTATATAGAGAGACAATTACCTAATCTTTTTTTTATTTCAGCCAACATAGCCCCAACATAGCCCATGGAAGTTGGCAGCAGCGAGAACATTTAAGGAACAATAATCCTGGGTGTTTTATCATAACTTTTTCTTAAACTCCTTTGGCTATTGAACAAGGAATTCAAATTTCCCTGTACATAGACAATTTCTCTCAGGGTTAGGCAAGGTTTCTTTGTCATGCTGAACATTTTAATTCCAAAGTTTGATAAACAAAGTCAGCAATGACCTTGCCGTAGTTATTAGTCAAGCTTCTGGTTTTTAATATTTTCAACATGACTGATATTTTGTCTTCTTAAATAAAGAAAAATCCTTCTCAGAAGAAAAATATATAAAAATATATTGCTTCCTTCTATTTCCTGATTCTGAAAATTACCAGGCTCTGAACATAATAAAATTGAAGATCCTTGAGGGTGACCTAAAGAATCAAAATGGCGAAGAATTGTGATATAGTGGTTTAGCTAATTTTGTAGCAGCTGCTTGACACTAGAAAAATGATAAATTAGTTTTCTATTGCTAAATAGAATGAATTCCTTTTCTGTCCTGTCATAAACTGTCAAACTTTGTAAATGAAAACAAAGATGTGGTGGTGCATGCAGACATAAAGGTTAATATGAATATACATATTTTAAATGGAGAAATGCTGCATATTGCCACAGGAAGATTTTCTTGCATCAGATTTTGCATAATTCTTCTAAATAAGGTATTTTAAAATTAGCAGATTGATGTAACACAACTTCCTATCTTCAGAGCAATTTTCTATTATTTGCAAAAATGGTTACATATTCAAGAGCATAAATACAGCTGAGTGACTTCATTTCAGGATAATTTTTAAGCCTCATTTACTTCTTTTTACTACAGTCTGTGAGTACGCAATAGAACAAGGCAGCCACTTTTAGTTAGAATTAAACCATGGAGTGCCTGATCATTTAGTAGTAATGTGACTTACTCTTTTAGTCGTATTTGCAACTGTGTTAAATTCGGTGTGGCTCAGCTTGATTTTGAAGGCAGCAATAGGTGTCATTTATTGGTTAATGCTATATATTAATAACTGTACCTGTCAATAAGCGGTGGTCAGGTTTCTCTTGATGATCACCCTAAAGTGCTCATGATTACTATTTCATACAGTTATGACAATATTAAAACTGGACATTTGCCACCTTGGGCAAATTTCAATGTATCCCCAGCCTCTCAGCCAGGCTTTTGCTAGTCAGACTGTTCTGGGTGTACAGTGGCAGTCACTAGAATCCCCAGGATCTAATATCCCCATATTCCATAGAGCTCCATAAAGCTCCATCAGCTTTTAGCCCCGATGTCCCACGGAACATTATGGAGTTCATGAGATTCCCTGTGAGCCAAAAGACCTTCTGGCATAAGACTCAAGTTGTATTTCCCAACTCTAGTGATAACAAACTACACTTAAACTTTCCAGAATGTGTAAGTAATATTGATATATCTAGTAAAGGTAAGACTTCAGCAGCTAGAGAAATTAGACATTATTTTCTTTTATGGTCTTTGCAGTCAAGTGAAAGACAATGGATTTCTTCTCTACAAAACTGGAGGGATTCTGGAAGTCATCAAGCAAGTCACACAAGTGAATGCAGTTGCAGAGGTCAAGAAAGGGAGGTGTCCCAGTAAATCCTGCTTGAGTCGGTCACCAATAACAATAGAACTGCAGCCAGGATCTCCTAATAATAGACAATGTGTTCTTGGGGTGAGAGATCTTCTGGTACTCCCTGAAAAACTCTGCTGACGAAAGAGCAGCATGGCTTCAATGTTTTTGGAAGCCACAAAACTGAATTTAATTTGTTAAATCAATCTGGTAATGAATCTGTGATCTAAACAAATCATAAAATGTTTTTGAGAGGACCTCTGCAGTGGGCCTAGGAGTAGCCAGGGCAAGTTATTATCCAGGCTCCTCCTGATGCCATTGTTTCTCCATGCTCCGTGGATGTGCACTGGAGCTTTTACCACCGTATCTAATAGGCAGTGCATTTATATTTTGATAATCTTTAGAGCGGCTTATGAATATTATCTCTCATTAAAGTTTTTTTTTCCCCCAGAAGTATCAAATTAGATGTCAAAATTTCCTCCACTTAAAAAATACACTACATTGAAATTAATTAAGGTTTATTTTGAATTTGTCAAAATGAAAAAAAAAACCAAACCAAAACCAAAACAACTCTTTTGGTAACATTTAGTTAAAATATTCCACATTTACTAAATAAATACCTTGGGTTGAAATTTAGTGGATATGCAAGTCAGAAAAAACCCCATTATATCCATTCCCCAGCCCTGCACCACTTTGCTTGGATTTAGTTTTGGGTTTGTGTGAGGTTTTTTTTTTGTTTTTTGGGGGGGGGAATTTGTTTTTTTTTTTTTTAAAGCAAGTAGACCAAGTGTGTGAGTTGTTTACAGAACACTGCCTTCAATATTTGTGGGCAAAGACCTTGAGGTGTTCTCTGAGCATGGCCCACCTTGGATGCACAGTAATGCCAGTGAGGGAGGGTCTCTGTTGGGAAACGTTCCTGGAAGAGCAGTCCAGGCTCCATCACATGGATGATCCCTGTCAGGTAAAGCTGCTTTTGTAGGGCAGCAGAGAACCAAAGGGTGGCACCCTGAGGATTTGCTGCTTTTGGGCTACTCCTAGTTACTCAGTATATTTTAACTGGCTTGGCAGTTCCAGTACTTTTTCCAGATATACAAAAGTGAATACAAGGAAAACCACACACATTTCTCTGCTTGTGCATCTCAGCATTTTTTGGAACATAGAAGGCTTTCTAGGACCTGGCTTATTTTCATGCATGCTTGTGCTGAGTATTATATACCTGTGAACAGCTGGAAGGTCAATGTCTACATGATCTGATTGCATGGCTTCCACTTGCAAGCAGAGGCACAGTGAGAAGCAGCTTTGCTTTGCAGAGGCAAGAGGAGTCTGAAGCAAAAAATCCCCCACTTCCCTGCAAGTAGCATTGGTGCCAACATCGTAGTAGCTGCTCAAAACATTAATACTTGAATGTAGAGAACAGTTTTGCATAAGATCCAAGGGTAACAAGTCAATAACTAATTTACACTGTCATGCTTATTTAAGTACTATTTTGTGTTTCCTAGGGACACAACATAACTTGGATAACACTTACTGACAGATGACAGATTGTCTCCATAGTTTTATGCAACCTATGCTCTGCAAAATACTGTTCACTACAAGCAAAATCAGTACTTAGGATAAAAACTGATGAAAACATTTCTTTCCTCTTTTGCCAAGGTTCTCATGTTAAAACACTCCAACTCAACACAGCTAAAAATGGAGCAAGTCATATAAATTCAGTATTATAAAATTATGCAAGTTTTTACTCAATCAAGTGCCAAAAATGGAACACAGACCTCGTTTTTCTTCTGGATTTTCATAGTAAATAAACACTTAAATTCTTCTCATTGAGAATAATGTAACCCCAGAAAACTGAAAAAATGAGTTTCACATCATAAAAATGGTATTAGGTAACTAATAAACTCCCTCACTCAGAATTACTTGGTTGTACCTCATTTTGGGCAGCATGATAAAATGAAGAATCCTATCAGGACTCTTCACAGAATGAGATCTTGGTAACAGTTAAATGTTGCAATGGTCTGGTCTAATTTTTTTTTTTAATTGTTATTTAGGAGTGGTGTATTTCACTTGCCATTTCTCCTGAGCTCATGTCCAGATTACCTGAAGGCTCTGCAGCATCTTTCCTCTGCCCTCTCACCTGAGCATGAAGGACTTTTTCACGGCATGGGTTTCTTTCTGCTGAGCCAACATTCTGGTACTCTTAGCTGTGCCAAGAGCATAAAATTGTCATTAATGAGTGAGAAGCAATGAGTGGGCAGAGGTAAAGCAGTTTCTGTCTGAAGCAGCCAGCCTTGCAAGGAACAAGATTGATGGCTGGTGCTAACAGCCAAGACAAACCCGAGGCAGGGTGCCAAGTGTTGCAGAACTCACATGATGGTGTTTGGCAGCACTGTCCCAAAGGCCACCTGAGATCTCTTGTGCCTTGCTGGGCTGTGGCAGACTGCTGCAGCTTTCCTCCTGCCACACATCCCCAGCAGGCAGAGGTCTTGAACAGGTAACATTTTGTATTTGTTTGCTTGCGTTTTCCTTTGGAAAACCAGCCAGGAGTCACTTGTAATTCTGGGCTGGAAGACATCCAACACAAAATAAGATAGAGATTGGGAGAGACTGGTAAAACAAAGGAAAACATCCCAAGATTAATTATGTCACAGGCTAATAGTTCAGAGGTTAGAGAGAAGCGTTATATTGCTTCAAATCAGGTATATGCATTCAGTAGTCTCATCTAGTAAGTGGATATTCAAGATTTCAAGACTGAATGGGAGTTGCTGTTTTTTGGAAAGGGAGTATTATATCAGGGAGAATACAGAGCAGTATTTATTTATTTGTTTGTTTGATTGTTTATTTATTTATTTATTTATTTACTTATTTCCACTGTAATTTATTGTTTATTTATCATTAATTGTTTATTTTCAGTGATCCTAAAGTCAAACCTGTCTCTGGGAAGTCTGATGCTATGTGATGAATGTGATGAGTCCATCTCTCTGAGTGCTATGTGTTGTGTCCTTCCCAAAGCAGAAAAAGCCTGAAATGTGCAAGAAGGTTGCCACAAAATGCATCACACATAGATCTTCTGAATTACAGGTTAGTGTAAAGTACAACACTTCAGTAAGCACTAATAGTAAACCATGACATGTCAATCAGTAGGATAAAAATGAACAAAGTTACACTGTTCCCCTGTGATCATTCTCTGAAACTTGTCAGAAGCAGAATTAAACAAATGCTTATATCTCTCTTCCTCACAAATTAAAGGAGTATAAAATTGCTGTGCTTATAAAACGATATTGACCTGCTTTTTAGAAGTCAAATATGTAAGTGGTGAAGAACTGGAATATGATATGTAAAAATGACAGTAGGCAAATGAGTCATCCCTGAAGAATTTTTGTTTATTCTGCGTCTCAGGCCTTAAACCTCATTGGTTCACAGAAATATTTCATTTAATGTTCCTGTGCCTTTGTTTCATGTTCCAGAAGATGGCAGTAGTCCCACAGTATCTTATGGATATATAGCACCTGGTTTGTCTCCATACAGACTCTTTCTTTTCCGTAGAGCTGTCTTTATTTTACTGCTTAAGGAGTAGTAAATGTTCATTAGCATTACTTCAGTGCTAACATGTAGTTTGTACCTGAATTTTTTTAGCACCTATTCAGAATTCGCTTAAAAAATTAATTTCTACATAAAATTAAAATTAAAAAAATAATAAAAAAACCACATTTGTATTAAAATGCCTTATTTAAGGCCATGAAAAAAGGACATGCAATACTATGCATCTACTACTCCACTCTAGGGAGATATTAATGTCTGTTCTGTCTTGGGCTGGAGAACAGAAAGACATTATCAAGCTAATGAGAATTAAAACAGGTTTAATTGCATCTCTGAGCAATAAGAAAACTTAAACATTTGAGCAAACATTATCTGTGCCTGCTGATGCATAAACTGAGGTACAAAGAAAAGCTTTTATATTTTTACATTTGTGTTGCTAATTCTCCATTTCATCAGGAATCTTGTATTTGTCTTTCTCTTAGTCAAACCATAGCACAATAAAAGTTAGGTCCCCTTTCTGAAAAAAAAGAAGTGTATTACACCATAGTTGCAGCTGAAACTGAAGATATGAATCTTCAGAACCTGATGCCAGGTGTTAACTGCAAAAGCTGATGTCTGTAAATGTCTGTAGGCAGCAGTAGCGTATATTGGAGATCAGTGGTATGGGGTTTAGTGTGAATACAAATGCTGTCAGAGGGAGCACAAAGGAGAACATGGATGGATGGTTTCCAGAGACATTGCCTGATGCATTTATGGTCTCTTGCTTACTGCAGAAGTTTCTGAGTTCCATGTGCACTACTTAGCTCACCATACTGTCTCTGGTGCATCAAAACCCCAGAGAGAGCTGACTGTGTGTGATCCACTGAGACTGTGCCCTGTCTCTTTGCATTTTCTCAGCACTTAACACAAAAAAGACTTGAGTTTGATAGGAACATTTGGATCTTATTTGATTAAATGCAATAAACTCCTTTAATATAATCTCTGGTATTCCTGAGGATCAGTTTTTTTCCTGAGTGTCTTTCAGAGTCTGTAGTTTCTAATTCTTTTAACCTAAGAAGCAGCAATTCATTCCATTATGATTAATATCTCTTTTTCCCTGCTTGCTGTGTGAACTGCAGAATACATGGAAGTTATTTTTGGGCAATAGATGAATTGTAGAGCAGCAATTGTGAAATTACCATGGTGAAATCCTAGCAAGTTTTTCATCTTTCTTCTTGTTTCTCCTCCTCTTTCTCTGTTCTCTGAACACATCTGAGTTCCTGTCATGATGACCTGAGACTACTTTAAGGATGAGTAAAGAATGATTTAATCAATCAATAATCACTCTTGACCTTGTTTCTGAAAGAAAAAGGAAAATGTGTTCAGAATAATTTCAAATCCTTCCCCTGTAACTTCAGCTGCCTGGAGCTGAATACATCTTCATTATTTTTTGAAAAATGACTGAAAGCCTCAATTTCCCTCTCCAAATCCTCTTGAATGCCAACCACAGCACTGAACTGCAATAAGGAGGGTACAAGGCTTTAGAGACTTGTGTAAAGTCATGAGGAGAAAGATGAGCCCAGTTTCAAAAGTCTAATGGTTTCAGGTCCCTAAACTATTACCAAAAGATGAGGATTATCTGGTGAGAGATGACTTTACAGCCTATGCCTATGACAAGCCATAATTTACTTCATTATACACCTTTTTTAAAGAAAGAACAAATTTAAGTGCTTCAGGGTCAGAAGCTGATGGTGACTGGTTTAAGCTGGACTTGAAACCACCTCTGATGCAACTGAGGACGGCCCTGTGGCTGTGGCAGGAAGAGCTGCTGTGTGTGTAAGGTGGCAGTTTCAGAGACAGGAAAGCATTGAGCTCTGTAACAAAGCTGCTAAAGAAAAAACCGAGAACAGCAAGACAGCAGCAAGGGAACAAAATTAAGCATTCACCAATATATTCAGAGCAACTAATGAAGGCTCTACAGCAGCACAAGACCTTAAAGATCATCTAGTTGCAATGGCCCTGCCATGGGCAGGGAGATCTTTACTAGACCAGGCTGCTCAGAACCCCATTCCTGAAGTGTTTGTTGCTGTTGTAATGCTTGAATAAATGCTGAAGTTTCCTCTGCTCCTTATGAGCAGGAAAAGGACTCTGTCCTCTTGTGAGGATGCAGGGAGCTACAAGGGAGTTCTGGTCACCAGGAGAGTTACAGAGAAAGCCTTCCTGGAGGTCATGTACAAATACAAAAAGGAAAAGAAAGTGATTTGGAACATCCTAATTTCCCTAACTAAAGGCAAGTTTGGTCTGACCAACCTGATGACCTTCTGTGAGGCAGAGACAGGTTCTGGTGACTAGAAGACAGGAGCAGCTGTTTTCTCACCTTGACCCTATGAAGAATTTTTAGTTTCACACTATAACCTTACAACCAAATTGCTGAAATACGGTTTTTGATAGAAAGTGGATGGAAAATCAACTGGTTGGCCAGACTCCAAGGGCTGCAGCCTGTGGCATGAATTACTACTAGCAGCCAGCCCCTAGTGACATCCCTCATGGGTTAATGTTGGCACCAGATCTAAATTCAAGATTTAGCCATCCTTATGAAGGGCCTGGACAATGGGATGTAGCACAACCCAACAACAGCTACCAAATTGCTGGTAGCAGTGGACAGGCAGGAGAGCAAGGCTGATGCAAAGAGAGATAAATGTCATAAGAAGTCTCAAAAGCTAATGCAAGGTCCTGCATCTGGAATAGGCCAATCCCATGCATGAGAACAGACTGGGGGCAGCTGCCTGGAAAGCAGCTTCACAGAAGAGGTCCTGGTTGACAGCAAGTTGAGCATGAGCCCTTGCAGCAATGAAAGGCTGCTATATCCTGGGATGTGTGAGCATAAGCATGGTCCTTATTGCTTGCTAGCTCACTGCTATCCCCTGCTATCACTTCCAAAGAGGGGAAGTGGTTCTTCCCCTCTTTTAGGCATTTGAAGTCCCCTCTGAAATACTGCCTTCCGTTCCCCAGACCAAGAAAAACTGAAGTGAGTCTAGCAGATAGATGCATTTGAAATGACTCCTATGCAATTTCCTTTTTCTCTGAAATAAATTGCTTATGGGGAAGTACAGAAGAGATAATTCTGAAACCCACTGGGAATTACTAGACAAGGTCTACAGTTGAATCTAGTTGCATAACAAGAAAATAGAAGATTCCTTAGCTGTTTTTAAGCAATGTGCAACACCTAGAACTGCTAGCATTCTCTGTTAAACTCCTAAGTCTTATTCTTTTTACTAAAAATTCAAATACAGTCAAGAATGCACCAGCCTGGTCAGTAAAGAAATATGAGGATTCTTAATTCTTCCTCTAGAGCAGGAGTTTAGGCTCTGAAGGTGAAGACCCACACACTAACATGAGCACAGCACAAGGATAAGGGGACAGAGAGGCACATGATGAAAGTGAGGTGCTTCTGGCAGCAGCAAGCTGGAGGGCACACTGTGGCTGATACATAGAGTCCAACAGACACCACATCACTTCCTGAAGAATAGTGCCATGGAACAGTCATAGCTGAAAACAAAGTGGTTTGGATACATGCTTAGAGAGAAATTAAAGATATTTATGGTGTTTACTATAATTAATTTGGTTAGTTCACATGAAATCAAATTCTTCCAGTGTGTCTACAAGAACCCAGAGCTGTGTTTGGTAAATGTGGCAGTTTGGTTGAATGGTTGCATTTGTACAACCTTGGCTCGTGCAGCTAGGGGAGGACAGAGGCAGGCTCTGTGAAACTCCCACAGCAAACTGATCTCACATGCACGTTGACTGGTGCTGGTTGTTGCTCATCTTATGCTTCCTGTAATGCTGAGATACTCAGTTATTTCTGAGATTACTGAATCCTAAAATCCATACTGGAGATGAGGAACAATAAATACTAATGTCATTTCCTTCCTAGCACTCTTTTTTTCCCCTAAATGAGCTGGCATTGGTGATGAGTGACAAGACATAATCCATGCAAAACACATTGATGATAATGTTACAAAAAGTTAGAAAAAACTCTTTTCCCCTTTCACTTTTGGCAATCTGTAGTTAATTTAGAGGTGAAAAAGCCTAATGTGAAACTCCATGTTGTCCCATGTTGTCTTGGATCCCTGTAGAGTAGATTTAATAATGCAGCATAACTAAGATAATGAAGTAATGAGAGTTGAATTTCCACTTATTTTCTGATATATAAACACATACAGCTTTTTGAAATTTCATACCTACTGAGCTTAAACATTGCAGTGTTTTGCTTTTTCATAAAAAAGAATGAGCCAAAGGAATGCTTTTTTCTTCTTGTCACATTGTGTGTACATATTTATAGCAATAAACCAAAAATTTTTCAAGAAGCCAGGCCACATATCCAAAGGGATTGAAATTTCTTGCTCAACAGCTTCTCCAAACCACTAGAACATGAACACTTTTACCAGGAGAAGATTTTTATTAAAGGAAGTACACACAAGTGTGTCTGAAACTCTTTACTGTATGTCCTTCAAAATTTTTTTCAGTTTTCCCTGTCTGAAAGATATTTTCCAGGTGCATGCTAAATTGTTGCAGATAAATATTTCTCTCAAACCACTTAACTTTTATCTTCGCTTTCACTCTGCTCAAGAAAATGAAGTAGGGCTGATTCATAGAATCTATATTTTCCCTACACAATTAAAGCAGCAAAGCAGATTTAGAGGTGAGGAGAAAGGAGGATTATCTGAGACTTCAGTCAAGGAGACTTATAAAATAGTAGCTAGGACAAGGGAAAAGGATAATTAATAACATTAAGCAGCTGCTCCCAGTTTAATGCCACCTGTGGGGCTCAATTTTCTTAGCATTGCATCTGTGGTTGAAGGAAAACACATAGGATTGCATCCAGCACAACAAACCTTGCAATATATTGTTTCCTGTGAAATGACATCAAAGCTCACTGGTGTTATCAGAAACCCATGAGGTTATGTTACCTGTATAATACATGCTCAAATCAAAAACTGAAGTATTAATAGCCAACTAATACTTGGAATTTTCCAGACTAGGAAACTACTCCCCCAAAGAATACATCACAGAGTGAGCCATGCAAGACTGCTGCAGGATGGTGCTGTTGTGAGAGGAAAGCAAACACAGGTCCTCCAGCCTGGATTGTCACCTCCTTCTAATCCTGACCCGACTACATGTGTCTTCACAAATCATTTCACCTCCATTCCTGACTCTTTGCTCATGTTGCCTACAGAGGCTGTAAATTTTCTTTTAAGTGAAGGAGCTTATTAGAAGGAAGATGTACATTTTCTGTAATTTTTTGTAGAAAGACAAGTAGCTGATGAAGCTGTCACCACTGATGGGAAATAGCTGTTTTATGGTGACAAACAACGGAAGGAAGACCTGAAAGGAGCGACAAGTGCTTTATATTTGACACGGTGCCTTTGATTTAATGAGTGTACTTACAAGCTTCTCTTATAAAGCTTGCAAGTTACACAAATGGGAATCCTGGACTTGAAACCAGAATCCTCAGACACAACCATTTTTGTTATCTTTTATCTTCCCTTCCCCCCCCACACTGTTTTTTATCAAGCAGCAATTTTTGCCTGTTGTTACAACTACAGATTCAAACCTTTGACAAATTTCTCTGTATTTGGGTGTTTCAACAAATTATGCAATATTCTCCACTTAATTTAAATCGTTAGAGAGACAGACTTAAAATTGTATAAAATACAATAAGCTCCTGGTAACACAGATTTCAAAAGAGCTCAACAAAAGAGCAGTTTTATTGTTTAAATGCATGTACCAATAAGAACATAGGTTCCTTGGTGTCTTACTTCTTCCTAGTCAGATGTAAAAACTGTGGAATATGATGGGTGCACTAAGGGCTATAAGAGAACTCCGAGGGAACACTAGAATAAGTGAAGGAGGGGATCACAGGTCACTGGGTGGTTTTCTTCAGTATTTGCACTGACAGCTTGGCTGACAAATCAAAGATTAGTCTTACTCAGCTAGTAAGCAATATTGTGTTTTTTCACAGTAAGCAATATCAAACTGGAAAAAAACAACCTGGAGTTGAAAACATCCCTGACTAAGTGGAGCTGAAACAAAATTTAATCTGTGTTAACTAAAAATAATGACCCATAGTCAAAAGATAAACAAAATGTAAATGCATATGTGGAAACTGTTGTGTTATATACAAAAGATGTTATTGATGTCACCGTCTTTACAACCCACAAATTACCAACCTACTATATGAGGAATTAACACTAAGTTAATCATGATTCTCTGTTTCTGTGTCATACTTTTGTATGCAACATCAATAGGGTGGCAATATTTTACTAAGGATCCTGACATGAACCTGACTTCCAGCAGGCAAAACTAACCAATGGCTTCTGAGACATATTTAGGGTGCAGGTCCTTAAAGCTGTCTGTCCCTGGGGCTTTCTTGTTGTCTCATCAGTATTGACAATGCCAGCTATCCAGAAACTGTAACTACAAACTCATCCAGTTGCAGATGTTTAGATGTAAAAATGTGCAGTGCACTAATTTTATTTGCAATCTTTTTATTCATAAATAAATGGGTTCTCATTTCAAAGAAGTTAAAAAGAGAAAGCTATAGAGTTTGTATAATTGTTATGACAGCCAAGCAGCTGTTGATATGCTTGGTACAACTCCAGAAATATTCCTAAACTTCAAATAAAACCTGCTAAATCCTACTTTTAGTGCTCATGGACTTTTAAGTCTGAGAAATTCTAGCAAGATACATAATGTTTCAAGTCTTGCTCACTCCTTGCTTATGAGGCAGTGTAGGGGCCAAAAATCTCTTCATAGCAACAGGTCCTAGTAGTCCATCTGAAAACATGCAAATTCTGTGCAATATTTAATCTACATCATCAGATTTATGGCTATAAATCCATATTTCTAGAAGGTTGCAGATCAAAATGACAGGCACAAGAAGCAGTTCTGCTCCTGTGGTGGCATTACCATCAACATACCTGCTTTTGCTACTTCTTCCTCCTACTTTGTAAAGCATTCATCTTTCTCATAAAGTGACCTGAAAGCTTACTGTCTCCCCCTAAATTTTTTATTCTTTTTCTACAAGAAGTGTTCAGTCTTCCATGTCTAAGTCACTCTTTATACTAGATTCTTTTGGGTCCTTTCCCATTCAGGATATTCTATGGTTCTATGATTTTAGACAAAATATTCAGATGGCCTCAGGACTCTCTCAGAACACTACACAGCAGAGGTGGATGTCCTTACACATTTACTCAATATGTGATCTGTGTTTTCTTTCAGTTACTCAGGTGAGAAACTTTGTAGGGGGTGGTGGTATCTTGAATTAATTATAGTCATATAGGCTGGAAGAAACAGAGGAGCTTTCAGCACAGCAACCTTTCTTCTAGCCTGAAATGTTTCCCCATCCACAAACCTCATATATGATTGGGTTTTTTCCCAGGCTACAACAACTTAATTTAAAAAATGCTTTTTTTATATCCTTACAGCATCGTAGTAAGCACAGCATTGTTACTGCTGCTGTAAGAGGAGTAGAAGGAGGTTCTGACTCCAAAATAACTGCAGAGGGCAGCATTAATTCGTTATTTAAACCCTCCAGTGACAGGGAAGATCAACGCCCCTTGAAAATCCCATACAATATTTCATATGCAAATAACCCAGGGCTTTGATAAGCAGCTTTGGTGTGTATTGCCAAAAGCAAACATGAGAG
Source organism: Cyanistes caeruleus (assembly GCF_971803275.1). Classification (NCBI taxonomy): domain Eukaryota; kingdom Metazoa; phylum Chordata; class Aves; order Passeriformes; family Paridae; genus Cyanistes; species Cyanistes caeruleus. The sequence goes on along the minus strand of NC_141701.1, from coordinate 59,785,285 downwards.
GATTTTTTTGTGATGCACTATTATATTTCTTGTAAAAGTATGTTAAAATTTTCAGATTTTGAATAGACTGAATAGTGTGTTCTGTAAGAACCTGTTTTGTTTATGCTTTATTACAATGTTTTATAATACTATGGCATTCACCAACAACTTTTTACAGTATGACTAAAACCACAAAAGAATGATTGGCAGGAAAACAAATTTGACACTGTTCTTGTTTGTCCCTGGTGAATGTCAAGGTAATAAGACTTATACCAACTAGAAACTAATGCTTTTTAATAAGATGTTTATTTAGACAGATACCCAATCTTTAGTACTAGTGAAGTTATTGTTCTCTTTGCAATTCCTGTAAGGTAATTTTTCAGGGCACAGGGCAGACTTGGATCTTTGGTTATGGATAGGTAGTCTTGTGAGCACACACACCATAGGAAAGACTTCAAAATATGATTATCCTTTGTACATGAAATAAACTACAGGCTTTTTTTCTCATCCCCTAGTGCTCATCCCAGGGCTCACTTATTTCCTCACTTGCAAGTATCTTGTTTTATGGGTTTCAAAATATTCTGAGAGCTCGTCAGCAAACTTTCGGTGCAGCAGAGCAGAAATAATGCACCCTGCATTCAACAGGCACCTGATGGATGTCTCAGTCTTGCTCAGTAAATCATTACTTTTCCAGGAGCCTTTCCAGAGCTCTGCTATAATTTGGAGAACTCATCCAACAAACCCTCCTTTCTGTTCTTGTGGTACTGCTCATTCCATTTAATCTGACTTTGACTTCTCCCTTTCATTACTGTCTGACCCTGCCTGCGGACTAGGTATTCTCTGGTTATTAGCATTAGAATATGTAGTTACATATTTTTTTCAGTGCCATGCCTATGTGAATTTGATCTTCCATTACAGTAAAACAAAATGGTTTTGTTTATGTATGCACAGTGCTTGATGTGTGTGTATACACACTGTGGTCCATCTGAAAATGCTCTGAAGCTCTCTCCTCTGAATGCTCATCTCTGTGGATCCAGATTATAAAATTCTAATGGGAAACCACCCTTTCTTCTGAGGACACTTCAAAACAACTACTTGTAGCTGCCATAGCTGCTCCACTTTTAAGTCCTCCACTGAGAATTTTCAATTTTAGTTTATGTCTTTCATTTGAAAAATCAAAAAGCAGACCCTGAATCTTGCCACTAAACTGCAATTTTAAAAGCATGAACTGCACCAAGATAGACAGGTCTTCCCATCATAAGGAAGGACTCCAGTTCTCCATCACACTTGCATCACAAAATGGGCTGTCTTTAGTCTCTGAAAATATTTGTCTCAAATTTATGGCCCTCACCCCTCTGCATTTCCAAGTTTATGGTGTGTATGTATACAGAGAGAGAGAGAGAAATTCCTCCTAACATTTATTTTAATAGGAAAGTTCCCTGTTTAAAATAGATGTTGATGCAGAGTTTTACTAGAGTTTATTTATAAAAAGACTCCACAGATGCAAGCAGATGCTAACTGCCTGCTGCTATAATATGTCCTGCAGCCTAAATAATATGTCTAACCATGCCAGAACAGCCAGCAGCATGCTGAATTAAACTGCTTCATCCTGCACCCTGTATACAGACTGATTGCATTGGGGCATGTCAGTAAGAATGGAAATGGATTTAAATGGCAGCCTGAAACTTCATATCACTGGGAAAGAAGACAGAACTTTTCTGCTTTCTAACCCTGTCACATGTCAACTACTAAAGTGTGCCCAACATGGAGGTTAAAGTAATAAATAACAGTACTATCATATTTGTTGTTGTTTTCCAAGCATTTTGTCACAATGCATGAGGGGATAGATTTTAGGATTTGAGAGGATTAACTTTTTGTTTTCTAGCAACATGTAAGACTGTTTGGAGTCTTGGATGCATGAGTTAGGGGAGTCCTTATCAAGGTCTGTAGACAATATATATGCAAGGAAAGGTTATGTGTTCCATGGTAATAGCATCACTCTGCTGGATATTTGTGTTAGGTTTGAAACACATGCAGACCAGGTAATTAATGTATTTCAACACCAAGAGTCCTGATAGACATAAAAGGTGCCTTCATAGTTACTGTTTCATCATGACAGTAGTAATCCTGATGTCATTATGAGGAATATTTAAGTGAAACATTTTCTCAAGAAAAAGATACATTCTGTATTTCACTAGGTAAACCCTAATATTTGTACAGAGATAAGTGATTCAATGTATTACGGATTAAAACCTGCAACTCTGGCTTTTTTATTCTGATGAAGGAATGGCTCCTTTGATAAGGGCAGGCAGCTGCTGCTCATTTTTTCCATTATCCACAAAGCCAGCTAGACTCTAAGCATAGTAACACACAGTTAGGATAATGTTATCACCATATGTTGTAGCAAAATGATAGTTGCAATGTTATAAGAAGAAATGTTAAAATATGCCGTATTATTTTTTCTGTACAGTAATTTCTGAAATTGTTCTGTCCAGTTTTGTGTGACTGCTTCAAAAGATGAACCTAATTAATTAAGGACTAGCTGATTAAACAGCTGACATTACTTGTAGCCAGAAGGAATATCCCTCCACAGCTTCCCTGGCAATCAGCTCTGTGAAGGGTTGACCCTGGCTGGGCTCCAGGTTCCCAGCGAAGCCACTCTGTGACTTGTCTCCTCAGAAGGGCAGGGGAGGGAAAACACAATGAAATGCTCATGGGTCGTGATAAGGACAGGGACAGGTCACTCGCCCGTTTCTGCCACAGGTGAAGCAGACTTCACTTGGAAAAGTTAGTTTCATTTTATTACCAGTCAAATGAGAGTAGGATAATGAGATAAAAAACCAAATCTTAAACCCTCTCAGACCTACACTTCCCTTCTTTCCATTCTCAACTTTGCTCCTGAGTTCTATCCCTCCCTCCTGTCAGTGGCGCAGGGGCACAGGGAATGGGAATGGGGGCTGCAGTCAGCTCATCACACTCTGTCTCTGCTACTCCTTCCTCCTCAGAGGGAGGACTCCTCACACTGCTCCCCTGCTTCAGTGTGGGGTTTCTCACACTGGAGACAGTCCTCCACAACTTCTCCAGTTTGGGTCCCTTCCACGTGTTACAGTCCACAGGAACTGGCTGCTCTAATGCAGCTCCTCACTCCAAGGGCACACAGGAAGACTGCTACAGTGTGGGTTTCCAAGAGCCTCCATCATGCATCTACCTACTCCAGAATGGGGTCCTCCACGTCCCCCTCCCTTCAGGGGCACAGCTGTCTCAGCATGGTCTTCACCACAGGTTGCAAGGGAATCTCTGCTCCAGCACCTGGAGAACCTCCTGCTCCTCCCTCTTTGCCTGGAGAGATGTTTCTCTCAAATATTCTCACTTGTATCTCTGGTTGTACTTCAGTTTTGCAGCAACTATTTCCCCTTTCTTAAGTCTGTTCACCCAAAGATGCCACTGCTGTCACTGATGAGGTCAGCCTTGGGCAATGATGGGTCTGTCTTGGAGCTGACTGGCGTTGGCTCTGTTGGACATGGGAAACCTTCTGGCAGCTTCTCACAGAAGCCACTCATGTAGCTGTCCTGCTACCAGAACCTTCCCATACAAATCCAATACAGGTCTGTACTTCAGAAATTTCCTAACAACTTCTCTATGAACTTCCTCTCCACTGCTCACCTGACCTAACCAGGCTGAGGTCACTGGGACTGTGGGAGCACCCCACAGATGTGTTTCACAGATGTGAAACATCTTCGGGCAATACCTATTGTGCTTTAGTGATCTTAGCAATGTTTAAGCCCTTAACCATTTCAGTCTTGCACACCTCTCTGGGGGATATAGCATATGGACCTATTCAGGATCTTATTATATGAGATGTATTGTCACAGTAATCCAGCTGCAAGTGAAGGTGTGGAAGGCTCCATTGCATGCAACAAAAAGGAGGCAGAATTTTAAAGCAGTAAATTCAGTAAATTGATCTGTATCCATGGTACTCATGGAGTGTGTGTCACACTGACAAGCAGTGGTGAAGCAGGAGCAGCATGAGGGTTGATGGTCATGGTTAGTGAGTCAGTCTCAGAGGCAGAGCCACAGCACCGTGGCTGGGGGGGAATCTGTCTTCTCTGTTGCTAGAAGAGGAAAACATTTGCTATGTTCATATCAGATAATAAATATGAGTCTTGTTCTGCTGCAAAAACTACTCTGTGAGATAACAGGGTGAAGCCTGTCAGTAATTTCCCTTGTGGCATCACTGGATGCCTTGCTATTACCATTGCAATGAGACACACCTTTTGTCGATGGGGGTACAGTCACATATGGCCCATTTTTTTGTGGTTGAATTCACCTTCCTCAGCTAGGCAAGATAAACTCAGAGGCTTCCAGGAATGCTGAAAAGTCTGCATACACCTTGGAGAGGAAATACAGTCATAGAATCATTTCGGTTGGAAAATATCTCTAAGATAATTAAATCTAATCATTAACCTAATACTGCAGTGCTCACTACTTAACCATGTCCCTAAGTGCCACATCTACATATTTTTCAAATATCACCAGGAATGCTGACTCTACCTTAGGCAGCCTGTCCCAACACTTGTCAACCCTTTCTATGAAGAAATCTTTCCTAATGTCCAACCTGAACCCCCCCTTGCTGATACAACTCGAGGCTGTTTCCTCTTGTCCTGTCTCTTGTTATTTGGGAGAAGAGACCGACTTCCACCTGGCCACACCCTCCTTTCAGGCAGTTGTTGAGAACAATAAGGTCCCTTTTCTCTAGGCTGAACTCCCCCAGCTCCCTCAGCTCTCCTCAGATTTTGCAGATACCTATAATCCCTAAGTATTTTGCATATCTTACTTACCTGCTATGAAGTAATTATTTTCAGTATGTTTCAGCCAATTTTTTCTGAGGTACAACTGATCAATCCAAAGATGTCAAAGTGCTCCTCTCCTTTCAATGTGTATTTTAGCTATCAGGCTATTCTTTTGTGGATAGAGGAGTTCCAGTTAAAGTGAGGGTCTATGACACCAGAAAACATCAGGATGGCATTTAAACCAGGAGTTTTTGAAAAATAGATATATACCAGAAAGTCAAATTAGTAATTAGTCATCAGAAATCTTCTGAAATGGACTCTCATAATTTGCCATTTCATGTAGAAATCAGTGCTTTTTGAAATGCAAAACAGATAACTTTCATCTGTTGTGTAACCTCAGAATTACTATGCAGAAAATAGAGAAATTAATATATTTGCAGTAAAGACTATTAGTACCTAACATTTCAAATGACAAGCATATACTATGTGTGGTGGGTTTTGCAAATCCAACACTCCACGACTGTACTACTGCTGTTTAAATGCCAATGGTGTGTAGGGCTAGTGGGAAAAATGTTTGCAGGTACAATCTTGTTGTGGAAAGATGGAATGGAAATGTTTCATAATTTGAAAGCTAAGAATGCTGCTGCCTAGGAGTGCCAGGTAGCCCTACAGGCACTGGTTTAAATGTTGGAGCTGTAGGAAAGGAAAACCTGCCTTGACAGAAATGGATGAAAAACGAGCATCATTTGGAGAGGGGAGGGAACAATGACAATGACCACAAACTCAAATAAACACACCCAGCATATTGAAAGAACCCTAAATGCAGGTGTTTAGCATCTCGTGGTTGTTTTGCTGGTGTGCTTTCAGACCAAACATGTTGCAGATGGTCACTTTGGACATGGCACGGCGCATCAGGGTCTGCTGCGGCGCCGTACACGCAGCCAGCCACAGCAAAGAGTGTGTAACAGCAACATATGAGCAGAAAACTGCCCTCCAAAGGGACTCTGAATTTTGGGTGTTTCTTGCTCCTTCCTCTGAGCTCATAAACCATGAGGAGATGAGGAAAAAAATATTGTAGCTGTAGCTGTCACTTGCTAGCACAAAATAAAGCCTTTGCTACCAAAGGAGGAACTTCTGAAGGGTCTAAAGGCTGACCTGTGGGGCTGGACAGCAGCACAGATGGGAAACTCCAAGCAATCTGACAGAGTTTAGCTCTGTAGAGCCAAGCACCAAAGACCCAAAATAAATTATGACCTCATCCAAGTTATTATTTCCTGGTTCCAGAAAATTAAATTTAGAATTTTCTTTATAGACACTGAAGAAGATTTTATTGCATATATGTATATTATTGATTGCAGGGGAGAATTTCCAAATTTTATAGCCCTTGAGCAGCACAATAGGCCATATTCAGGATCCTTACTGATGATTGATAGCTTTATCTCTGTCATCCTCCAGCTACCTGATAAACAGCCTACATTTGCTTGATCAGCTGGTATGGCAACAAAACATGGCATTCATGTTCATTCTCTGTAGCAGGTACTTTCATCAAAAAATCCACGCAACTGTAGTTGCCAGTGGTTGGTTGCTGCCATCCAGGAGTAAAATTGTCCAGGAACACAAAGAACAAGCCAAAGAATCTTATTTTCATAATTTTCATTGCTAAAACAAGCAGTAGGATTCAATGAATCTTATTTTGTACTTATTGAAAGAAAACAAAAATACACTGAAATGTAAAATAGGAAAAGTAACTTAGTGTGCCCACTATACCACAGATCAAGATTCTCGTTATGGATGTTACTGATGATATTAGGGCTTTAGGCATTAGAAAAACACCGCATTGTAATTTTCTATATTCCCCATGATGTGGATAGCTCCCTTTATTAATGCATGCTTGATAACAATTATTTTAGCCAAGATGTAGATGAATATAAGGACAAAGGACTTAGTTAGGACTATTAATTCAATTTGACAGTAGAAGTAATCAAGGTAGGAGGAAGCACTGCAAGAGCAGAAGCAAGTCCAGTCGGATTGTCAAGAGATGCAGGCGTGTGCCTGAGAGCTTTGAAAACTCCTCAGGAGATGTCACCCTCAGCAGGAATTTACAGCCCCTAAGCAGCCCAAAGTCAACACAAACTGTTAAGGGAAAAAGACTATCCCTTCTCCACCCAGCATGTGAAGATCACTGATTGATTACTCTGGACCACATCATCAGTGTGGCAGTGGTCAGTGTGGGAACATGATTTTCAAATTTGCAGCTTTGCTGGCTGTGAGTCTGCCAGTGCAAGGGGAAAGCAAAAGGTACAATAGCTCTAATGCACAAAAGCACACCATGGCTTGTGACAGGGAGAGCAGCAGCAGGAGGTTGCCATTCACCCATCTGGGCTCTCCAGGCTGCCAGTCACCCTGTCAGTGCTGTGCGTTCCCCAGGAAGGATGGGGTACAGGGCAGCAGGGACAATGGTGCTGCTGCAGCTGTGGCTGCCACCCTGGTGTCCTTGCATTGGCAGCTGCAGCAGAATCACAGGGAAATATCCTTGGCAGGCTTGCCTTGCCTTTGGATGCTCTCCACTCTTCAGCAAATAGAGGATTCTCTCCATGATAATTTCACAAGCAGTTGACTGCCAGGTGCCTGACGAGGACTAACTCTAGTAAGAGAGCTTCTGCTGTCTGGATACAGCTGACATGGGACTGAAACCTCAAATGCTTTCCCTGCTGTCCTCAGCACACTGCAGGGCTCCAGGGGAAGTCAACATAATTCTCAGCGTGGTAGCTGCTGCTGCTGGTTCTCCCAGGCTCCTCTTGCTGAGTGTGCTAAGAAACACAGGAGCTACAGATGATGGTTGTTTACCTTTCCCGGGCCTCTTTTGTAGATGACATCAACAAGATCGATCAACAGCAGCCCCAGGTGCTTGGAGCTTATGATCTTTGAAGAATAAAAAGAAAAAAAAAAAGCAGTAAGTAGTGACTATCACAAACATCAAATTTGGATCTTTCTTAGACAATAAATGATGGTGGTGAGTCACAAAATTCCAGTGCCAGTAGGTCTCCTAAACTGGCAGCTAATCCAGGGTTGAATCAAAACACAGATGGGTTAATTTTTCAAATCTGCTGCTGGTAGGTCTCTGAGCCAAGAAACTCACATCTCATACAAATGTCACAGGTGATAGGTAAGGTATTTATAAATATTTGCAAAACCTTGAGTCATTTCCATCTCACTTCCTTAATCTTCATTTATAATTTCAGACCTTTGAGTCTTCCAGCAGAAACGAGCTGGCAATGGGGAGGGGCAAAAGCTGGGATTTTTAAAATTCAGTTTCATGGATGGCAACAACCCAAATGCAGTTACTGCTGAGATTTGGCTTAAAATAATCTCCTTAATCTACTCTACATCCTCGTTCTCTAGAGACTTTATTCCTCCTGAGGTTGCTTTACTCGAATTCAAAGACAGTAATAACATGTACAGAATAGAGGGGAGGAGGCAGGAAGCCTAAGACCAACTGGCAGAATAGAAATCTCTTGTTTTTGGAAATCAAAAAAGAAATGTCTAAAGGCCAAGTTCTTTCTTGCATTTGACACTTAAAAGTAACTAATAGTAGTGGGAAACAGATTTTCTGAAAATCCCTTCTCTTTCTCAGTGCCTCTGAAATTCTAGTCCTTTCTATAAGGTTCTAAATTTATTTGAAAATGTTCCTTTAGATGTCTAAAATCTGGAACCAAACACTGGGCTCAACCTCCTGAAGAGGTCTCCTTTCATCCAACACAGAATGAACTACCATCATCTACTCCTGAAAACTAGTATTAAGCAAAAACTGTAGTTCAACTGGCTGTGTCAGCTGCTCCTCTCCAGTTATCCATTTTTTTGTGCTAGTGATTGAAAAAAGGAGCACAAAATTCAATAGCAGTTAAGCTGAGGTACTACTAGCCCTGGGAAAATATTTTTGTACAAATAAAACATACAGAAAATGTTAAAGAGCTCTCAAAGTTACAAATTAATAACAAACCCGCACAAGTTACAGGGAAGAAAATTAACTTTTAGAGACTTTGCTCTCTGTCTAAACAAAACAAAAATGAAAAGAAAAAGAGAATCTGAGCATATCCAAGCTCAAAACACATCAAAACTAATAGCTGTGACTAACAAGATTGAAATTAAAGATTATTCAAAAAGTTAATTAATGAGATGAATAAGGTAAACTGGATGAATTCTTGCAAGAATTTTGGTTTAATAAAAATACAACCATTGGATTGGGGCTTTCCCCATGTCCAGTTTATCCTGTTCCAGATCATAATTTATTTTTGATAAATTTGGAGACACATGTCTGGCAATAGGAATTGTTAATTGGCCACATGGCTGGAATTGCTTTTGCTGTTGCAATTTTATGGTGAATGGAAATGGGACAGTAAGATTCTGCACATGTAATTGCTGAATTTATTATTCATAATACTGTTTTTTAAAATACACAGAGGAGATGATAAATTTGTACTCATTTATCTATTATCCGAGGGACCCAGATCCATTCACTTTGAAGACAGTCACAGAAATAAATAAGAAACAGCTATTTGCACAAAGTTTTGAATAAATAAATAGATTCAATTAATTTATTTGCCAGGGACTTGGGTCTTACACTGCTATCTATTCCCGTTATCTGATGGAAATACAGATTGCTGGTTGCCTGCCCCAGTTTTCACTTATAGCAAGTTTTGCTTGTTCTGGTGCACTCAGTGAGTTTCTGGACAAGGAGGCTCATCCACGCAGGCTCTCTGACCAAACCAATGGCAAAAGTTCATTTAAAAGTAAATTTTGCTATCATGTCTTTAGACTGGCTGGAAGGGAACAAGCCCCCTACCTCCAATTGGGGTTTGTTTAGTAAAAGCTGTTAAAATTTGTTTAGTACCTGATGTTTTGCAACTGCAGCTAACATTTAAACTATGTAAAATGAGGCTGGAAGTCTGATGTTCAGTTAAAACATTTTGCTTTCACAGATTTACCCTTCCTCACAGATGGCTGCTGCATCAAATTTCATTCCTTTCTTTCCCATCATGCAAGATGTTCTTTTAATCTCTTCCATCCCCAGATTCCTTCCATCCTGGAATACATCAATGAAATCACATTAGGTTTACCCTAAAATAATTTAGTATCATTTAACAGACTGTGGATTGAAATTCATGTCTCACATGGTTCTGGTTTTGCAGTCAAATTATCCGGGAAAATATGGCAGAAAACTGCAGGAAATGAAAGACAAAGGCAGTTGTTACAAGAATCTGTGGCCAGTAATATCACAGTAATATACGGAGGAAGATCAGAACCGAGCTGAAAATAGGGAACCAATCTGTCCCATGGGCCATTACTCAGCTGCAGTGCTTGTGCCACATGTCAGAACGAATGTGCTTCATAAGAACGTTATTTGACAGGACTTTTGGGCAGTGTGGGGGGGGATAAACACATTATTGCTGCTGCAATGTCAGTAAATTTTCCCCAGACTGTTCCTGACAAGTGTGTTGCTCATTCCACCCACTCCACCCAAGAAGCAGCCTCTGGACAGGGTCACCCCTACTTGCTTGAAGCAGAGGACCAGGAGCTGAGCACTGTGTGCATGTCCGTGCTCAGACCCACTGAACCCCTCAGGGTGATGTCTTAGTGGTGACAAAAAGAGCTGGCAAAGGGGCTCACCTGTATATGCTATTTTGTATGGGAGATCAAAAAGAGCTGGGGAAAGTCTGACTAAGCCATTTGTGAAAATGGCAGGTGCTTGCTTCTGGATGGGCACTTACAAGACGAGAACAATGCTCCTGGGTAAAGGCCAGGAGGGCAGCCTGGAGGAAGATTGATGCAGTTGAAGTGCAGGGGGCTGTTTGAGGGGAGTAGTGTGAGCCCTGAGTGCTGCAGCAGGGCTGCTGGCTGACCTCTCCAGTATTGCTTCTCGTTACTGGGAGATCATATGATGTTAATGACTGAGCTGGCCCCATCCATGTCATATGGCCTCTCTCTGCCAACAGATGTGAACAAAATTAGCAGCTGGTATTATTCTCTGCTGTTGCCCCAGCTCTCATTAATGAGGCAGCCTGTGTGCAGTCCTTTATTCCTGCTTCCCTGCCAGTCAACCCCTGGGCCAGGATAACAGCTCTTGCCTTTCTCTTGGCCTCACGCTGTAGTCCTCAGTAATTTTGTTTCAAGGTGTTTAGAAGCTAGGACTATTTAATTTGCTCCCTCACCATTTTGGTGTGATTCTCGCTATGGACTTTTTGTTCATGTGTCAAGCTCCAAGAGAACACTTTAAAATGTGAAGCGTGAAAGTACCAGAGAGCTGCAATGGCACAATGTGTCATTCTCCTCCATGTAATCTGAATAATTCATTAGCTGCAAAGTCCAGGAGTGAGTTTTGAATTTGCCATTCTCCCCTCTTTTGCAGAAACCGCCTCTTTGAGCCCAGGCCAGGTTAGTGGCTCGATGGCACTGAAGGTTACTTTTGTAGCTGAGGACTGAAGAGGAGCTCCAGTTGTGTGAGGCTGCAGTTTAAATGACCAGATACCCGGCTAGATGCAGGCAGCTTGTGTGCAAAGTCTGAGCATCCACTTGATTCATCCAAACACATCATAGCTGTGCAGTTACCAGAGAGCTGTGGTATATATCAGGTATGTATTACACACGCTGATTTCTCTGGCATGGTCTGTTTCTGCCAGAAATGGGAATTAGCCGGACAGTATATTTGTGACCACTGGTGAGGGGGAAAAACAGAAGTATGTTTGTTTTACTTCATTTTTAGTAAGTGATATTTTTTATTTGCAGAGTTGAAAAACTAAAGAAATGATGTTGTGGCCAAAAAAGTAAAAAAAAGATATATCTTACATAGAAAATCCCTAAGAGTTGGTGTGGTTAACATAGAGAAAGAGGAGGTAATTGCATATTTACCTGCAGGGTATTAAAGTATCATTCTGATAGCTACTTGTGGGACATTTGGAAATCAGCCATTCTTTTAGTTGCATGGCAGACAAGAAACAAAGATGGTAAACAGCATCAAAGGAAACTATCCCTGAATTTATGTCTCTCTGAAACCCCCAGATATGGAGCCAGGAGAGTCCTGTCTTCTGTCTAGCCATTTTTATAGCTTTGAAGACAAGTGGCTGTAATCTGTGCAAACACACACAGATAAAAGAAGGCTCAGCATTTCCTCTTTCAGGGATAATGCATTGTAATCTCTTGAATCAAACCACCTTTCTCTTAGTCAAAATTTTGTTTTCTTAAGTGTAATTGTAAGAGAAAGAGGCATGGATGTCTGTAGTTATATTAGTAGCTGTGGTAGTATGGAACAAGGTTACCATTAAGAATTACTCTTCCACTGACAAGGAAAAGAAATCAATTGATACTTTGAGATTTTTTTCTCAATGCAATGTTGATTAATGCTTTTTATAAAAATTAATGCAATTTCTTACTCATTTTTATATTAATACATTAATTTCTACAATTGGAAAGACTGATTAATTACTTCTGTTATAGTGACATAATAGTCATCACAAAATGTTGTTGTTTGAAATCAAATTCTAAAACTTTAGTTCCCTTTTTGTCACCACAAAAGATCAAGCTGGTGGTAGTAGGCATTTGTAATCCCAGTGGGGCATATTTATTGCTTGTATAACCAGCATGGTCCTGCTATAAGTTCTCTGCTTTCATTTTTATATCAAAGAATCACAGACTCTGTCTGGTACAGATTTACAGTCACAGACTTCTGCAAACATTCCTCTCGCAATAAGAATTTCTGCTTTCTCCTTTTGCTTTCTTTCAAATTAGCTCAATAAATGTCAGAGGGGTTATTCACACCAGACAAAAAAAGAAACACAGCTGAACACTTCCCATCCTGCCCTGGCTACACCTCAAATGTAAAATATGAGCAGGAATTTTTGTACTTAGTTCCAGTAATCCAGAAAACAAACATATGCCACGATGGGAAGTGTGATGTTCTCCCTGCCCATCAGGCACTTTCTAGGGAGGGATGAGGAGAGGGAGAGGGAGAGGGAGAGGGAGAGGGAGAGGGAGAGGGAGAGGGAGAGGGAGAGGGAGAGGGAGAGGGAGAGGGAGAGGGAGAGGGAGAGGGAGAGGGAGAGGGAGAGGGAGAGGGAGAGGGAGAGGGAGAGGGAGAGGGAGAGGGAGAGGGAGAGGAGCATTTAATTCTTCTAAACCTTCTGGAAATTAATCAGAGGCCTTCAAGGGTCTTTAGTGGTCTTGATTTCCTGTCCCCCACATCCCCTACTATGGTGGCCTTTAGTTGTAAATCCGCACCAGCTTCTCTTAGCCATATCATTCCTGTGGTTGAGCTGCAATGGGTTGTGCTTATCTCCAGGATCCAGAACAAGGACCTTTCTCCCAGAATAGTGCTGCCCTACCTCTGTAAGGGCCCCTTCTTCAGCCAAATCCTGTTCTTCTTCACAGCATATTCCTGAAAATATGTCTTGGTTGGCTCCAGACCTATCAGTGCTTGAGACACACATTTTAGACCCTACATAAATCTTGGCTTTAAAATTATTTTTACTAAAACCACTTGTCCCTCTTATGGAGCTCATTGCTGACTCATTTAGTGGTTACTCCTGTTAAAAAGTGAATTATTTCCTTTTATAAGATAATGTGTAGTAGGGTTCTGTACCCCTGCATCTGAAAGTCTTGATGCTCAGATTGCAAAATGACCTATAGGTGGGAAGCAGGGTAAACACTGGTTCAGATCATGTGTTGGGGCAAGAGACAACCTGCCTGAGGTCAATAAGGCAGCAGATAGCATATAACTATGTTATATGTTTATATAACAAACTATACTCCCATTATTGGATTGCTTCCTTAATTTTCACCATGCTTCATAGAAAATGTATAACATCTTTTCAGAAAACACTTTCACAGAAGCATCAGAATCCACCCTTTCTACATTTTTTCTTTGTAAATGAGGGTAAGCTGGCCTTGCCTGCACTTTTTAACTCAAGTTACCCCTGTCTAATATCTTTTCACCAACTTAACCTATTATTCTCTTTTGTTTGCAGAAAGTCCACAAGTGAAGAATGTTTAAAAACTTTGACTGCTGTCACACCAACTCAGCTATAGAAGAGCTGCCATGGTACTTCAGCATCTACAGAAGGAAAGCAAGAACTAGAGGAGCTCCTAAAAGCAGGAGAAGCTTTGCAGCTTGCCAGCTGGTTTTCTCACTGTGGGGTGAGGTACTGTCCTTCCCTAAATTCAGCCTAACTTCATAATAGCCAGGTATAGTGGGAGGGCTTTCAACAGATACCAAAACATTCTCAGAACATTGGTGTTTGTAACGCTCCCTGTGACAATATTTATCAAATTGATTGTATTGTATTCATACAGTCAAAAGCAAAACATGTGTAGTGTCATGGCATAAAATTGTGTAATTCTGAAGTTATTATGTCCATCTTATGCAATCTGTGATAAATTAAAAGTATGATGACAAGGAGCAGTAAGTTCTATAAATTTCTGCTTAAAATTTTTACTCATTACCTTCTGAGGTTGTTATTTCATTTTGCAACTAAACTTATTTTTTTTCCTGCCAAAACCAACAGTTATAACCTGTAAGTGTCAAATGTGTTCTGTACACTGTAAAACAGATTTTATGTCCTGAAAGTAAAGGATAACAATAATATACGTAAAATGCATTCTCAGTAGCTCCATTTATGTGTATTCCTTAAAAACAGGTTTTTCAAAGAATTGTATGAGCACAGTCAATTCACTAGAAACCTTTTGCTGGATGCTGTCCATAATGCTGTCATTGTAAATGACATTTGTTTGGAATAGAGACATATATAATGGGATACATATATTCTATTAAACATTCAAGTGATTATTCAGAGAGAAATGAAGAACTTATTTCCTTCATGCTGCTAGGTGAACACTAGCCACCTTTGTGACGGTATATTCTTATTTATTAAATACCACTTTATATCTGTGGAACAATAACAGACTTTCTGGCAAAGTAAAAAAATCCTCAAATTAATGTGGAGAAACAATACATAACAGCCCAAAGATTTCAGCTCCACTTCACAAAAAGTGTAAACCTTCATGTCTGTATGTATCCATACTCTTTCTGCCTATTTTGTGTTTCTGTTCAGATCCCAAGATGTCAAATTTTTATTTCCCTTGAATAATAAAATCGTGGCCTGAGTTATAACAGTTGCAAGCGAAATATTTAAAATTGATTAATTCTATCTTCATTTTGCATTATTTTCTGTGGTTAAAAATATGTAGATTAGAAAAACAGTAATATACACATCAATCTAAATATTTCAGTATTTTCCCATGCCCTTATAAATGCACTGTGGGTAAACAATATGAGAACAATAAAACTGGAAGGTGGCTTTCAATACAGTACTCTCTAAACTACTAGAGCAGGGAAACAGGGAGGAAGTTCTGCCTACAAGTGCATATGCAACACCATCAGTCTCTCCTGAGGACCAGATTCAGTACAAACAAAATCCTGTAATTATTTTCCTGCAGAGCGATATCAAGTACTTTGCAGAAGGCATTGGTGCTGCTGGTAATAACAAGCACGTAGTAAACACCATGGCAAGGAATGTTTTTCAGGGACAAGCTCCCACCTCTGCACAGTCAGGTGTAATGGCTTCCTGGAATGCTGAAATTAAGGGAGTACATGGGCTGCTTTCTGCACCCATTCAGCCTGATGAATTAGCAAGCTGGTTCTACTTCCATTTTCTTTGGAAAAATGACAAATTTGCTTTATCTTTTAGGAAACTAGATCTGGTAACTCCCAGGACTCTTAAAATTATCTCAATAATGTGGCATTATATGAACAGGCACTAACCACCGCCTCTGCCCCGAGTAATAGGAAAGGGCTTCTGCTACTTTCCACTGAGGAAAATCATCTTCTCCCATTTGCACTGTAGGAGTAAAGTTATGACGCAGGAGAAAAGAAAATTATACGGTAACTTCTGTCAGAGCTGAAAGGGATGAGAAAGAGTCATAAATTCTCAGGATTGAATGTCCTTTGTCTCCCTGGCCTTTCCTAAGACCTGGTTTTGGTTTCCAAGGCAGGAGCTGCTCTCGTAGCACTGATGGTGCAGAGGGAGGCAGTAACAGCTTTCAGACTGGCTTAAGAAATCAATTCTTCACTTCATCCTCCTGCCTCTCCACCTTAAGCCCATCAGTGAAATGTAAGACTCGTATTTGTTCTGCCTTTTTTGAATGAGAACTCCACATCAGGTCTCCATGATCTTGTCTCCAGAGGTGTTTACTCTTGACCATCCATCCAAACGTTGCAAGGCATTTGCCTTTGTCTGTGAAATAAGCCAGTATTCCTTTGGATGTGATTACGTACAGACACACTAAAATTCCTTGATTCCTTTGTCTTACTCTTTCAGGAAGCTTACAGGCTACAACTTAAAAATATGTCTTTCCTTGAAGGGCTTCAAAACCTGTAAACATATTCAGCAATGGAGTATTTACCACAATCTGTTTTTCATGGTTTAATTATTATTAATTAATGGTTATTCATACTCTCAGCTTTTCTTACACCCAAAGTCCAGTCCACTTGCTGTTACAGCCACTTTTGGGTGGCTGCAAGCAGTTCATATTTCTCTTAATTTGGTGTTTTCAATTGTTCTGTTTCAAACTGCATTTTGAACTATTTTATTGACTGAAGTATAATTCCTTTAAAGTATTTTCTTCTAATTAATATAAATGGGAAGTAAGTAATTCAATAATTAATTCTAGTTTTTAGGATTTCCTTGTTTTCACTTGTTGCTGTGAACTGAGTACTCATGCTAAGAGATTTTAATTTTAAAAACAAAAAACCCTCCAAAATTCCTGTTCAGATTTTACTTTTTGATTTGGACTGGAAATATAACTATTACAAAAATCTCAGCTCATTAATGGAAACAGTCTGTTTTTGTCATTATTGCTTGTTATTTCAGTTTTTAAGTAAGATTAGCTCAATTAATGCTGACCCTGGTGGTTTGTGTCTTACCTTACAGGCAGCCAAAACTCATCCAAGGGTAATTTAATGATTGAAATGGAGTTATGACAGAGATTAATGCAGTTCAGTACCTCTCACATGAATTATCTTTTTTAGTGCTGACAGATTTTCAATAAGATCTTGAATATCAGATTTTCTTGCCTTTAAAAAAATTCTCAGTTTGCCTTCTGATGATACACAGACTGTTCTTATTTCTTAGGCAGTGGGAACAAGCTGGATTATTTGATGAAAATCATCAGCTGCAATGAAGAGTAGTCCTGCTGCCTCACTCATAAATGTATTCCTTCAGGCAATAAAAGATGCTGGAATAGTGACTTCTTACAGTGTGCTAATTTGGTTTTGTAACCTTCATCATGTCAAATCTGTCTTTCATGCTCTCATTAGCCATACACACATTAATTCCTGCAATGTTTTGAAGTCCATATTTCCATAAGTGCCCCGATATTTAAGCATGACTATCATATGATAGGTGTGGCTTAAGTCACTAAATGTGTTTCACTCAGTAGGATTTTGGCAGCACATTTTTTCCTCCATGGGATTTAGGGTCCAAAGGTTCTGAGAAGAATTTACAAATCCAGAAAGATATACATCATTTAGCATTTGGGGGTTTAATCAATGATCACTGTGATGGCTACAAATGATTTCATATATCCTGTAGGCTGACTGAATGATTCTGACACATGTTTTCCTTGAAAATTTTGCATTCAATTTCTTCATAAAAGTATGTTTATGTGCATATATATATATACATATATTTTTGTATATGTATACATATATACTTTATACATACATGCATATATATATATATATATATATATATATACATATACACACACACACACACACATATATATATATATATATACAAATAGAAGTATTGTGTTAAATGAAGACATAAGCATGAGTTGGGGTCAAGCTGAGAACCAAAATTGACTTCTAGCAGTAGTTACCCCTCATAAGGAGTAGCTAATGACCACCTTGGCAGTCAGAATCAAGTAGATGTCTTCTAATATCTAACACATATATGGTGTGCTACATAAGCATTTTGACCCTCAAACTCTAAAAAGAAAAATCTTTATTTAACATGAGAAACACATGAGGAATGCTGAAATAGGTGCTACACTGAAACAAGTCAGAGGTATGAATATGTGTGTGGCTGTGCCAAAAAATATCTTCTCCTATCTCTGGATTCACATTCCTTCTACAAAAAAATAAAAATTATAATCTGGAGAGACTACTGGATTCTTTGGCATGCCAAATATTATATTTATTAATGCTTTCAACAATTAAGTGATCTTAAAATTTAAACAGAATGTTTAAACAGAAATGTAAGTAGAGAGAATTCTGAAACTTGGCCTAAAATTCTGTCTTATATGAGACACTGAGAAGCTATACTTTTTTCCTTCCTGAGGAAGGTGTAAAGAGATCATGTTAAGATCATGTAAATCTTAAGATATGTTTACACATGAAGTAGAAAGCTGAGGAATTATTATTGTCTCATTAGAATACTTTGAAACTCCCAATTTTTTTAAAATTTAAATTCATATTAGATTATAAGCACCTCAGATATTTATATCATATTGAACAAGTGATACTGATACTAAATGCAAGAATTATATTTAAATAGGCTTACTTTCAAGATTAAAGAGATTTTCTTCTGTAGCTATTTTTCCCTGGAGTGCTTTCTATTATATGCACAGTGTGAAAGAGTGAATTTGAAATGGTAAGATATCACTCGGAAAGGAAATTCACAAATTTTCACAAACTTCTCAGACAATATTTAATCTTCTCAGGATGCACTTTTTCTAATCTTCTCTCAGAACTCCATGCCAGTAAATTAAAAAAGATTTTTAAAATTTAATATTAATTTTAAAAATACACCATATGATTGAGATGTGTTTAAGTCCTTAGCAAATGAAAAATCTTCTGTGGTCTACTATGCTTTTTGTCCAAGAAAAATAGTTTCACATGAAGTAGGATTTAATAATAGCATAATTAGATAATGGCATAAGTATATTATATATACCAGTAAATAGCTATTCATAACAGGGTAATTATTATTGTCAGAAAATTTATTAGGCAACCTTAGGTAAAATTGGAAAGTAACTCAGTTCATTTTATCAGTAGAAATCAAACAATTCTGTTTCAAGGGAAACTCAGCATCATGTATATAAAGCATTTTAGAGAAGTGAAATATGAACAAAAGGTGCAGCAACTCTGCTGTAGAAAACTCTTCACTAAGTGCAATTTATGATTTATTAGATTCAAACTCTGTATCTCTAAGAATAAGGTCAGCTGTTAACACAAATAACAGTTATCTCCTACATGGACCTCGCTTACTTCCTGTTATAAATGCAACGGCAAATTAAAGATTAACAAAGATTAATTTATTATAAATTAATAAAGCAACAAACAGTGAGGAAAAAACCACAATAAATGGACAGCGCAGCGCTGGGTGGACAGGGTCTATACGCAAGGTATAGGTGTTCCCAAATCCACGTCTGAGGGTCCTCTGGCCTGGGTTTTTATAGGGATTTTATGTCCCCAGGCTAGAATTCCAACCAGTTTCCATTCACCAAATGTCCCTGATTGTCGGGTGAATGGATTTCCTGGCCTAGAACATTGAGTCAGTAAGTATCCGGGCAGAGTCTCCTCAAATGTAAAGTGAGTCTGTATGTATTTTAACATATTTCATCACAGCGGGATTGAGAGATCCGGGCTGGTGCCGATAGATATCTCAGAGGAGTAGTCTCTTCTTTGTCTTTCTTGATTGAGTTTCTGTAGTATGGGTTTGGCAGGTGTGGTGTTCGATTCTGGCAACGACCATCTTCCTGGGGTTCGTCCCTTTTGTCTTGCTTGATGGTCTCCGGCCGAAATCGGCCGGGCGTTGCCTTTCTCTGGAGGTAGACTTTTAGGCTGGTTCTTTTGTTCCTGTGATGGCCTGTGTCCTGTCTTTTCCTCCGAGTTGATGAGTCTGTTGAAACCTGTTATCTGGGGGGGGGTTCTTTTGCAATTCGTGGTTTTTGGAAAAGGAATTCTATCTCGACCGGGAGGAGAATTCCTTATTCCATACTTACATTTAGTTATAATTATACATACTTTATTTAAACTTCTTATTCCGAATTTTTATTTACCCAATTCTTTATTACACTTCCATACTGTGATAAAACTACAATGATAATTATATTCTACAAATTGTGCCTACACAAATGAAAGCTGTAAGGAAGCAACTTTAAAACTGTGTCTGCAGCTAATCCTGTGTGCTTCCCCAGCTGCTCAGTGACTGCTCAGAGGTACACTGCCTCTGTGAGAAACCTCAAATGTGGAGAAATGGCTGGTAAGCTGTATTCTGCTGTTTGATAGCTGCTTATCTACACCAGCCACTCTCACAGTCCCATGAAATCAATAATTTTGCAGCTTCCTCTGAAATCAAAATCAAGCTTTGACATCCCCTATCTGTAAGACATTCCACTTGTTATTTGTATAAATACTCTGCAACTCTGTGTGCCAGTGGTCCAGGAGGGCCTTTGCAAAGGAAATCTTAAAGGGTATTTAAAGGGTAGTTTAGGGGTAATTTTGAGGTAGGGTGTGGTTTTCTCACCAGAGATAGCTGGATGGTGGCTTCACTGGAAAAAAAGTTTAAGTTAAAGTCAAAAAACTTAATGGTGGCCCATTAGAATTGTAAAATGCTTGGCTAACATGAAGTCTGCAAAGATTGTAATGTAAAGATTACAGTGATATTTTCAGAGGGTCTTACCCATTTTATGGTGATCTATGATAGTTTCTTGTTAAAATTAGAAGCCTGTATTCAATCTTTGGTATTGTTATGTCAAGCCTCATCATCCACAGCCTCAGTCAGGGGAAGCTGGGGTTCTGAGAACACGTGGAATAGGGACTGACCTGGGTGTGATATCAGAAGCTGGCTGGTAAAGTATGACTAGGAATAAGATAATATCTTTTTATATTTGTGGGTTTGGGTCGGGTGTTTTTGGTGTTACAGGACTGCAGTAGGGATCAAGGAAATGCATGGCCTAATCACATCATGGAGGAAGTGTCCAGAGCCTTGGAACCTCAGTTTTTGCAGTCATCACCTCTGAATATGGGTCACAGCTAAAGCTGAGAAACTGTTACAAACAAGTGTTGAGCAGCCTGATTGCTTAAAGATGACTCTGGCCAAAAGAGAATACCAGGAGGTTGTGGAACAAGGATCTCAGGCTGGATGTGTGGGACAGTTAGGGTGGTGGCCAACCCAAACTATCCTAGGCACTGGGTGTGGCTGCCTAGAGGCAGGGGTGTGTCTTTGTCTGGGGCATCCAGAGAATCCCCACCAGATTCTTTCTCCATCAGATTCTTTCTCCAGGTATCCACTCAGGTGGGCTCTTTATTGTTCTTACCTTGTCAAGTTGCCAGTTCTGATGGCTGTAGCCTCCTTGTCTCCTGGTGTCTGCTTCTTGTGCACTAGTTCAGTCAGCAGAGCATGGGAAATTAACAATTCCTTGATTTAGAGTAAGGACTACGTAGCAACAGCTAAAACATCAGAGTGCATTAAATTTTCATACTAAATTCAAAACACAGCACTATACCAGCCAGTAGAAAAATTGCTAAGAAAATTAACTCCATTCCAGAGAAAATCATCTGGGTAAAAATTCACAGCTTGCAGCCTAAGGCTTCAGCAAACCTGGCTACCCATGCTAAGCACAGCTGAGCAAACAGGATACCAAAGCACACAATGTTATAACTGCAAGTTACTTTTTCTCCTTTAAAGATTTCTTACTAGACTAAAGCACTAATATCTCTCAACAATATCTTCAGAGGCATTTGCTGCTCAGTGCAAGCAATTTTGCATCAGTTTCCTATCAGCTTATTTTCAGCAACATGGTTGCATTTTACCGCGCTTAAAATGCAGGTTAACATAGGGGTTTTAAACATAAATATAAAATAATATATATAAAACTTGTAACATTTGATCCAAGTACACTGCCTTAACATAAAAGTTGAAGAGTATGAACAGTTTCCTAGACTTTTAAGGTCAGAGCTGAATTACACAGCAATAATTTAATTACTCAAATTTAATCTTTTCAACCCGCTTCTTATGATGTTTTAATCTGTGTGACTCATGAACTGTAAGCAGGCGAGAACACTGAAAAAACTATGCCATACACTCTAAGTGGAGGGAAATTAAATTTTTGGTAATTATTTGAAAGTAAATGATGTGTGGGTGTGCAAAAGTAACTCATTACTCTGATAACCTGTTACCCATTAATTGCATTACATAGGAAAAGTTTTACATTCCCTAAGTAAAATTATTTCAGGTTTTATACTTATAAATAACGTTTTTATTGTGTTGTATGTTTCATGTAGTTGAGGGGGGTTTTGTTCCTTAGATTCTTTTCCCCTTCTACTTTCTAATATCACTCTTATTTCCACTTCCTAAGTATTTTTGCTGTATTTGCTTTCTCCTTTAATTTGCTAGTGTAAACTACAAACCTTCTGTTCTGAGATCAGGAAAGATATAAAACAATGAAAACCATTCAAAGAGAGGCTTTCCATATAAAGTCTGTGGCTTTATATGGAAAGAGTTAAATTCACATGAGAGGGTGCTGTTTTAAGATTAGCTGTTACCAAAATGGTCAAAACCCTTCTGTCACAAACCCTAACCTTCTTTTATCACCTCTTCCAATCCTTGAGAAGGTTGTTGCTGAAAACCAACTGAGCAGACTGTCTGCACACCCCACCCAAAACAAAACATCCTCATCCAGTGGGGCCTCAGGAAGCTGATCTGAACTAGTACTAAAAAAATTGACAGGACAACGGAGAAAGAAAAGGGATCTGAGCAGACCTCGGTGCTGGCTGAGCTCAGCATGGAACAACTGCCCCATTAATGTCACAAACATGCAGGCAGATTTTGGGCTGCATGGTCCAGTGAGCCACTGTGCTGGTTTTGGCCAGGATGGAGTTAATTTTCTTCTCAGCAGCTGGTATGGGGCTGTGTTTTAGATTTGTGCTGTATGCAGTGTTGGTAAGACAGGGATATTTTCATTACTGCTGAGCAGCACTAGGGTCAAGACCTCTCCTGCTCCTCATCCCACCCCACCAACAAGGAGACCGGGGGTGCACAAGGAGTTGGGAGGGGACACAGCTGGGACAGCTGACCCCAGCTGGCCCAAGGGACATTCCAGACCATATGGTGCCAGGCTCAGCATATAGGGCTGGGGGAAACAGAAGGAAGGGGGTGGGGGCATTTGGAGTAGTGGCATTTGGCTTCCCAAGTCACTGTGACACATGATGGAGCCCTGACTTCCTGGGCATGGCTGAACACCTACCTGGACATGGGAAGAGATGAAAGAATGGATTCCTCATTTTGCTCTGCATGAGTTTCGACATTTTTAGTCTTCCAGTCCTCTCCCCCACCCCATCAGGAGGGTAGTGAGCATGAGGCCACATGGAGCTGAGTTGCCTTCTAGGCTTAAACTGTGATGGCAAGGAAAGCAGGATTTCTAAGCCAGACCTTGAAGAGAAATCAAAATCTTAATGCCCTCCAAACCTGTTTGTTTACTAAAATAGGTAACTGAAGACAGAAAAGGTAGGAAAAACCTACTTAATATAATGATAAAAGAATTTCGATAGTTATCAAAACAATATATAATATTTTCAATCAAAACACTCCCTTTTAAAATAAATTAACTTAGAATTAATATAATTTTACCATTGTCTGATCTTCTGAATTAATCATCCCACAAGCAAATTAAGGTGTTTCACTCTGACATTTGTCTTCCTCTGGAATTACTGCTGTGTATAAATTTTAAGACTTATTTTATAACCTTTATTTGAAGGACATTTTAGACAGACAGCTGGTTATGGAGAGAAGTTGACTTAGTCTTCTTTGAGAGCAGTCTAGATTGAATCCAGGTGTATCCCATGGTCTTCTTCAGTGCCCCAGGAGATTTCATATCATTATTCTGTTACTCATTTTGAAGTTAACTTAATAATGTAACATAAGGACACTCCAGAGATATTACAAACCCATAATGTATTATCTCTAATTTATTCAAGTTAATCCACCATGGAGATATTCTGCTGAATCTCTCTGTGACTTTCATCAAGGAGGTCATTGAAGTTTCTAGGTCTGTAAGTATGCCAGTAAATCATTTGCACATATTCAGTCCTTCTTATCCCAGACTAATATGATCCTCACTTCTGTGATGAGACCATATGGCTAATGTCAGAACTTTCATAATGCTTTAAAATGAAATGCATCTCTCTTCTGGGCCTTTCAGTGGATGTCATTCTTCAAGGAAGTTACTTCTGATTTCAAAGTAGTTGTGTCTTTTCAAGGCCCTCAGCGCTGGTTTGGTTTTGATCTACCTTTCTTGTCACAAAATTACATTTTATTACTTTGGCTGCTATTATGAAAAAAATTAATAAGCATAAATTTTAATGTTGGAATAGGTGACATGTAGCAGTATGTAAATTTTACCTGCTGTGCATCTTCCAAGCCACCCTGACCAATCATGTTAGAAGTTTGAAAATGCTTTTTTAAGGGCTAAAATTTAATAAGTTTTCATATAATTTAGGAAGGGAATATTGATTTTGGTTCTTTAGGTAAGGTTTGCTGGATTTACTTTCTTATTAATTACAAAACTTACCTAGAGAATCACATCTAAAGTAGAGCTTCAAACTTGTGGGCAATGATTTTTTAGGCATCAAGGCAATTATTACTTGGAATATTTAATATGTTTTACAGCAGAACAAGACAGAGCAATTATTTTTTCCCTTCAGTAGTGACTGTTATCAAGGATTTGAATTTTCCTTTCTTCAGGCCATTTTCCTTTCTTCAGGCTGTTTCTATGAATTTCTGTGTATCTGAATAGCCCAAACAAATTTGTCTTGCATTTAATGTACAAACACCTTGCTAATCTTTTTCTTATAGGCAATATTTATTTTCCTTATAAGAATTCATCCTGTACCTTAAAGTAATATTTTTTAATATTCTATTTATACAACCATTTTAACCTCCAGTAACTCTTCCTTGAATCCTTCCTAGAGATACTTGCTAATAAATAACCATGTGTACAACAGTTTGCAACACTTGTTAACATTTCTGTGTTTTCATAATAGAAGAATATTCCTTAGATAAGAATAAACACTTTCTCAGAAGTTTTAGAAGAAAAGTTTTCCAGTTTCTTGATGACTCATAAGAAAACAGTGTAGCTTAAATAAAAATTATTTTATTGTTGCTGGAATTAGTCTTTTCATTTTAGGTCAAAAAAAGAGTTTTTAATTTCTCTTACTAGGGTTAAATACCTTCATTTTGTGTCTTGTTATTACATTTTCATTTCTCAATATATAGTAAATATTTCCAGTGTAAAAAAAAAATAAAAAATTAATAACCAAACTAGAATCTATTCAGTTAAGGAATTCTCTTGTGTAACAGTAGAATGGTTATGCCTTCTTGCAACAGGGACTAAGATGATATATATCTATGACAGTAAAACAGCAAAATCAGAACACAAGATAACAAAAGGGAAGAGATACTAAAATGGCTGAAACATATTTTTAGAAAAGAAATCCAATTTTGTAATCTGGCACCGTGGTAACATATAAGAAAACTGCTTGAAAATTGTCGGCAAGGGAAGCCTAAGAGAACAAATTGTATAAAACTTCAGAGTTTGTATGGTTAGACAACAAGTTAATTACACACAAATTTGAAATCTACACAGAAAGGAACTAATTTGTTAAGGGTTGAATAAAATAAAGTGATATCTCTATTATGTTTTAATGGAAAACATTAAATAGTCTGTGTGTCCTATTAGTTAATACACGTAGGGTCTCCAAGTGATCATAGAAGGAATGACAGCAGATTTTACTCTAAACTAAAAACATTTGTGCCCAAAATGTGTCTTCATATCATGTTGGAAAGTAGGAGTTAGTTTCTTTTTAGGAGGACATAGAAACTTTGTTCTGGCAGTTTTTCTGTTCACTGGTAGGTACGTGCTCAATCTTCTACAAGGCTCAAATCTTGGCTTTCAAGACTTGACTGATTTGTTTTCTGGATTGTGGTTTTCCAGCAGCAGGGAGCCAGAGTTTAATGGAGTCATCAAATATCACAATGAGAAGCAGGTAGCCAAGTTGAAAGACTTTGACATTTAACAGCTTGTGTCAGTACTTAGATGGATTTGATAAGATCATTTGGTTCTTTCCATTTAAGCTAGCATGCTTTTTTTCCTTCTTCCCTTTTTTCTTACTTTACACATTTTGTTAGAGCCTTGCAATAATTTAATGTGCCATTAACAATCATCTGTGAATTGAATTGATGCAGAGACTTAGGTGGAGTTTGTAGTAACTTTATGTGTTTATCGATTAGAATTTTATAGTGTTAGTCTGTGTTTTTTATATACAGTGCTCTTTATATATTTTAGGACTAATAGTAAACTTTCTACCCATTCAAAATCTTTTTATTTGACAGATTCTGACTAGTTGAGTTATTAAATCAGAATTCTTCCTTCCAAGAGGTCTGATGAACTATGGATTGTATGCACAGTGTAAATGTTGTTGGATTGTCCTGGAATAGGGCCACAGAAACAGAAACTTTCTGCCTTCTCTTTACTGAAATATGACCATTCTACTTCAGCAGGAAAGTACACGTATGATGCTTTAATGCATGTCAGATTTGCACCTCTAGTTGATTTGCTGTTTATAAATTTGAGTTCTAAGTGGAGTGCTCTGTGCATTTCACAGGAACACGGAATTACAGACTGGATAATTTGGAAGGGACCACAGTGGGGTCGTCTGGTCCAACCTCCCTGCTCAAGCAGGATCATCCTAGAGCACATGGATAGTGTCCAGATGGTTCTTGAGTCTCTCCAGAGAGGGAGACTCCACATCTCTGAAAAATCTGTTTGAAAAGTGTGATAAGAAAATGTGAAGTCCAAATTTTATTTATGTTCACTGTTAAATTAAACTGGCACAGATTAAATCAATTTAATTTTATCATTAATTTCAGGGTGGAAAGATATTGAATCCAACCAGAAGCAGAAAATAGAGAAAGAGGAGGAAAAGACAATTAAAAGTAATGCTAAAGCACTGAAGTATTATTTCAACTCTTTTTTAGGCTTTGATTGGCAGCAACAGAAGCCAGGTTTAAAGTTTGAGAACTTCTATAAAACACTTCCGCAATCACCAACCTGGAGACTATTATCCCATTCTCCTAACTTGTAGGTATGTTGGTTAGATATGCAAGGGTGGGGAGGAAGATAACCCAGCAGGGTAGATAAGATGGCAGTGTGATATCTTTGCACCTGTGACACACATCTCAGCTTGGCTGCTCTTGGAAGCAAAAAAAAAAAATAAAAGATTTTGGAGAAGTGCAGATGGCAAACAAACAAAAAGAGATGCAGTTTGGTTCTGGATTAGGTTTTGCTACAATATTGTATTTCTCTTCAGGTCTGAACTGGTTCAAGTCGGAACAAATGGTTTCATTTAGATTTGTGCTGCTATCATATTCAGGTAGATATTTCAAGATTACTTGGAGAAGTGGCAGTTCTTGACAAGAATTAGTGATCCTGTTACATTGGTTGGAAATAATCACATGAAAGTAGATTTCTGCTCTTTCAATGGTCATTTCATCAGGACTAGGGAACACATCTCTCAATAATTTTTTAAGCCCAACATGCTCTTTAAAAAAAAAGCTGAGAAGACAGTACTTCTATTTCAGATTATCTATCTATCTATCTATCTATCTATCTATCTATCTATCTATCTATCATCTATCTATCTATCTTTAATTATTAATGAAAATTTGTCTCTAATTTATATGGATTCTCTCACCTCTATATTGATCCTTTCCAAAAGCAATGTTTTAAATTCCTGAAGTTTAAAATCTATTTCTCTGTTTACTTTAGCATGAAAATTAAAAGAATGTATACAAGTAATCAGAATTGTCATTAATAATGTATTTTTTTTAAATGGAAAGTGGTACTATCTCTATAGTTTTTTATTTCTTTTATTCCATAATTACATGCCAAAAGATCTATTAGAAACAAAAATGACTAATTCTTAAGAAAGATTAATATCAGTGTAGATCTGCAATGCTTTGTTTCTCAGCACTGTAGCTGTCAAAAAAAGATTTCAAGCAACATTAGTCTTAAAATCACTAGTAGGGAAACACAATTTGTTCAGTGTATTTTCATCCAAAGCAAATTTTAAAGCTGCATACTTAATTTTAAATTACTGAAAAGAGGCATTCTTGATTTGACTAAATTCCGTAAAACCAAACAGGGCCATCCAAAATCAGAAATTTTCCCAGATGAAGATCTCCAGATAATAATCCAGCAAAGATTACCAGGGAAGACTTTACTTCTTGAAGCCCTTCTTTACCTATTGTATGTTGTGCAGGAACATATAGCTTGGGGAATTGATATATACTTATTATAACATTTGAGAGGCATAGAAGACTCCAAAAATTTTTTTTTAAAACTTGGATTCATTCGGCTCTTTTGGGTTTTATTTGTGAATAATGCCATAGGGTGGTTCATAACAAATGAATGTCCTCTAAATACCATTGTGATGATGTAGAGCTGCTTATGAATCCATCTGAATGCATAAAGATTGGTGATTTCATGTACTCTGTGTTCTGAAATGTCTGATGAAGATAATTTCTGGTAAATATGTTAACATGATTAACAAAATGTTAAATAAGATAAAGGATTTTCACTGAATGACTCTCGAGCAAAGATTTTGGGATTTTGAAATTGTGAATAATAGCAACTGATGTAATGTTACAAATGCACAAATATTAATTTCTTCTCAAAGTGCACTTTTTTCTGGCTATGAAATTCGAAAGAACAGAAAAACTATTTTTGAGAAGAAACAAGACTACAACTAGTTTCAATGAGCTAATGCTCACTTGGAAAAATGAGGTGACAATTATAGTTCTAAGAGAAAAATGGTGTTGTAGTGTGTGAAAGGAAATGCTAGAGGCAACATCAGAGTGTGAGGCAAGATGGATGCATGAGGTAACAGTACCTGAGAGACACTGGCTTTTGATTTCTCTCAGAAGCAAAAGACCAAATAATCCCTCAAATAAACCAACTCCTAGAAATTTCTAGAAAGCTCTTCAACCTGCCCTCCTTCCTCAGAGCCTCAAAACATTGAAAGTTGCAGACAAAACTGCCTGCAACAAAATATGTTCAGGTTGCAAATGATCAACATTTTGGTACTTGCTTCTTGTGCATTGCAGAATGTGACTTCCCCTCTATCTGCATGGTCCTTTGGTAGCTTTTCAAATTTTTGCCCAGCCTTTTTTATATATCATTGACTTATTTTTTACACCATCTATACTCTCTCATATGGGATTCATGCTCTGATTGGAAATAGATAAAAACCAGTCTAAATATAAAACAGACGGAATATATTTTATAAAACATATCTGGACTGTTATCTGCTGGTAAGTACAGTTCCCACCTGATTTATCTTTGCAAGATCTTGCTAGTATTTATTGTGGGAAGAACAGTAAAAAGTATATTCTAGATAAACATATAAACATTCTTATTTCATTGTGACATTAACTATGTTCACAGTACCAGGATAGGGATGATATTAAGTTGTTTTTGCTTTTATTTTTTGAAGACAAATCTGGAACTTAAAACCTTGTTGTGTTAGGGCACTTCTGATGCTTCTAAGAAGTGGAAATTTTTGTTCATTCCATTATCCAACACTATCAAAATTTCAGAGTGTGTAAGGCAATATGCTCCATTTCATTTCTTCTATTTTTTCTTGATTTGATGACTGAACTCCTTGTAAGTCTCTTGGCAACTCATCTTACCACCTGAGGATAATAACAGGTTCATAGAAAACCAGGTTTTTATTCTGAAACTTTATTTATTCAGTAATATAAATTTCAAGCAGTGTCCATATGTCTTGCCTCTTCACCAAGAAAATACGTGTTTCAAATTCAACAACCTGCACAATCAGTATGCAGTCACTGAAGTCTCTGAATCACAGGCTCTGAATTAAAATAAGTTGCAATTGCTTGCCTCTTTCTCATCACCATGCTATGCCAGCATAGAATAACCCAGAGATTTAAATGGTCAGAACCATAGCAGACTTGTAGTTGACTGACTTAGTTTGCTTCACAGTTAATATTGCAGTTTACTTTGTGATATTTCATATAAAACTCTGTATTTAGTGATTTTTTTCTAAGTAAGAGATATATTATCTTTATTTATCTTATTCTACCCATGTTGTCTTTCTTGAATTTTCAATTAAAGGAAAATTTTAACAGTCTACTGAAATTCTTCATTTTGGTTCTAAAAATGAAATGCTTTTAAGTATCTCTGTAATATTCAAGCATTCACTACTTGAAGAACCCTAAGATTCAAAACCAAAGTTTGTTTCTCTTTTCCTAAGATAGGTATTTGCCTTTAAATTCAAAAATTTTGCTCAGCATGGAAACTTACATCTTAGCAAACAATGAAGTAAGGCATAAAAGATATTTAAACAGTAGTACAAATGAAGTAAATGGCTGATTTAAAGCAGTCATATGTACAATATTATTGTTCTTAAAAATAATGTAAGAATTTCCTGAGGTTTTTGCTGTAAAGCTTATCACTCATATAGTTTAAAATATGAGAATGTATTAAGCTGGTAAAAAAATTTAAATTATTGTTTTCCTCTGTATTATTATTACTCTTAAATCACATTATTGAGCTTGAGAGAATGCATTTCTACATCTGGAGGAGAGCCACTGGCTTGTTGGAGTGTACTCATATTTATCTGGTGATTCAGTTCTAGCATATCTGTGTTCACTTCATTATGCAGTATAAATTTATTTTAAAAACAATCTGAAACCCAGCTAGTCCAGAACAATAATTATAAAATTCATGTTCATGGCTTAGAATGATATGGTATTGTTAATAAACTAAGAGTGAAGGCCATGTGGGAAATAAATTTATTTCAAAACCCTGAAAGTTACATTCTCCATAATAAAGTTCTTGATTAACAGAGCCCATCACTTCCTCTGGGGCACACACAGAGAAGTTCTTTGAAAAAGATTTGCCTGTGAGTGGTATCCTAAAAATCACTGAGCCACAGGAGCTGGAATGACAATGATGACAGAGAGTGTACAGTGACATTTTTATCTGCAGTCTCCTGTGTATCTCACACCTTGCTTAACCCTGTTTCTGATCCCTCCTGAGTACACATTTTGGAAAAATCAGAATAAGAAAAAACATACAAAAAAATCCTACTGACAGTGTAATTTTCTTGTATAATAAGATTCACCAACTTACCGACACTTTTTTTTTAAGAATAAGGAGGAAATGTGTTTCCTCCTACTGGGAAAGTGTTTCAGGATCTCACTGTGTGGTGATTGGAAAGTACTTTCCAATCTCTAGCCTAAATTCAGTCACAGCCAGTTTCTGCCCATTGTTCTGCTGCTGGCATCATCTTTTAATTTAAACATCCCTTTTCTACCTTTTTTGGAAAATAGAATGATCAAAATCTCCAGCAAGATGAAAAAGCAAAACTTTCCTCTGGTTTTGGGAAGACATAATGAAAATCAGCATTGGTGACCACTAACTTGTGAGGGGAGAAACCTCCTAAAATCCCAGTTATGAAAATGCAGTTTAGAAAGGAAATGAGTGTTGGAGTGACTGAACACTAAGGTGCTTTAATAGCTCATTTTGCTGAGATAGGAATTTGCTGTGTCTGGTTAATCTTCCTTAGGAAGAACCTTCTCAACTGCTGTAAACCTATTCAGTTGTAGGCAGAGCACTTCTGACCAAACACTGTGCTCTACCTGAGATGAGCATTGTGTGAGTTTGGAAACAGGAAGGAAAGCTTTTGCTTTTGATTTACTACCCTAGCAAATTCAAGCATGTTGCAGTCAGCAACCTCAGGATCTCGTCCAGGGATAGCCGCAGGATTCTGGGGACCAGCATGGAACACCAACCGAGACGGGCTCCCGTTCATGAAACCATTTATTCAGCATGGGAACAAAGTCAGGTCCAGAACAGAGAGCCACGAAGAGAGGCACAGCAGGGGTTTTTGAGGGACAGAACTCTCAAGGGTCCCCACCTTTGAGGGTGGAGTTCAGGGTCATGGACTACTAGAAGCACAGCAGGGGAGAAACCCCCAGGGACTCAAACCCAATCAGAGCACCTGGGCCACCCTTCACAAGGGGTTTGGGGTGGGACAATGTTAACTCCTTGTCTCCCTGAGGCACACTGCCACACAAGCATTTATATTTTAGTGTAGAATTCAGTTAAATATAGGACATTTTAACACTGAGGGTCAAAAGCTGGTTAAGATGTTTGCCATCAGGCAGCAAAAAGTGCTCATGAGATTATGGAGGCTCCAGGTAGGCAGCACAGATTAGGTGACACCTGGGTGTGGGAGGAGGTGGTTATCCTCTGGGAACAGCCACCTCTGGGAGTGCATCAGCAGTTCAGAGCAGAGGTTTCCCTCAGCTGTGCACTTCCTCATGTGTGTACCTGATGCTCTGTGCAGCACATCTCTTTAGTTCACTCATGCTCAGCTAATGATTTCCAGGATTGCTCAACAGAGGAAAAGCTGGTCAGGATGTTCCCAGAGATTGCAAGAGTGAAATAATGCTTCTAGAAAGTTATAAAGAGCTTGGTTCAAACAAACTGGAATTAATGAGGTCCTTCCACACAAATTCTCCAAATGAGACAATCAGACTGAAAAATGTCTTAACTAAAATTCATTAGCCTGAGCAGTCTGCACTGTCAAGCAGCTGAGCCATGTACCCACTGCTCCAAAACTGTTTATAGCTGGTGGGAGGAAAAGGGGCTTTGTCTCTTTTGTTTCAAAATCACCTCACAAGTGTTTCATTTATTGTACCGTATTATCTGCAAGTTTAGGCTCTGTAGCCTATATTGGATTTGCATTGGAAAAGGAAAACAGGGTTATGAAAATAATCTGAAATGTTGAACTACCTTTTTCCTAAACTATTAAATGTGTCCACCTCATATGTACACATCAAAGTAGGACATTTTAAGTTATGAACCTTTTTTCAGTGTCTAAACTAAATATATCTTCTCTAAATTTAAGTTTATTGCATCTTCCCTTTTCCATTTGGACATGGGGGAGACTTTTGAACATATGTGAAGCATCCTACAGTATCACAGTGCTGAGCTAGAATCTCAACTGTGTTCCAGCCTCCTTTTGTGGAACCTTCTTACAGAGTTGCAATTATTCTTTTTGCTGTCACTTTGAAATCTCTTTGCTACCCTCTGCTTGCAGTGTGATCCTCACAGCTGGATATAACACATCATCTCCTTGGTGTAATTTGCTTTAGAAAAGACGTCTTCTTCTTCTTAGCAGTATGATCTTGGAAGGAGAGGGTGATGTTGATGCATCTTCAGCTTGCAGGATTCTAGCATGTCCCACTCCTCTTCCACAAAACAATTGTTCACCGTGCCTTTGTGCAGTTGACTGCTCCTGTTTAAATTCAGAGCCCTGTACATAACAATTCCTTTGGTTCAGACATATCCACCTGATCCTGCCCATCAGTGGGATTGCAGCACTTCCCAGTTCTGAGTTTTGCACCCACCTGTACTTCTAACTTTTTGATATTAGAAAACTTAAGTTTTCACATAAGACACTGTCGGAGAAGACCTGATTCTATTTTAAAGGCTTGATTCAGAGTCTGAATATGTATACCTGCAGCTTCCTCAGGCCTTTTGCCCTGTCACAGGAGGGGATTTGATTGATTTGATGTTATTAGGAGAGTTAAGTGTACACATTTTGATAGTACTCTTCATTTTTTTCCTTCCATATCTTTAGAAATAGTTCACTGGGTGATTTTTGCAGACAGTGTAGCACGATATATAGCATCTTCTGGTTCTTCTTTATTCTCTTTTTAAAACAGACATTATTTTATTTCCTGCAACATTACCCTTCTCAGTTCTCTGAGATCACTTTATCCAATTCTTTAAGCTTACTACTATTAGCTTTATCTACTTTATTCCTTTATTTCCTACCATTTTTCCCTTTCTCTAACAGATTTTGTTGGTTTTATTTCTGCTAGCTCTCTTTATTACTTTTACTGTAGAATAAGATGGAAGAAGTGCTGAAGTTTTCACAGTCATTCCTCATGACCTGATGCTTCTCAGGTCACTGCTAGCAGATTTTCTTCTTGCAAAATCATCCCAGTAAGACTTTCCATGGTATTTTCCTATCCTAATGTGCAGAGAGAAAAAATTGTCCCTCCTCAAGTTTGTTGTGAAGAACAGGCCGTGAATCAGCAGTAGATGGACAATTGGAAAACTTCTCATGATGAAAATTTTATTGTCTACATTATAGACATTTTATTGCTGTCTCATCAAGAAATATTGGTACCTAACAATGCTAACCAACAGCGTTGCAAAGAAAAAAACCTTTCATTTTCTGATATTAGGCAGTTTTGAAATTCCGTCATGTAGAAGCTAAACAAAAAACTTCTCAAAATGGGAAAGACTACAATCACTACTAAAACAATTAATTACTATTCTAAATTGTGGAACTGACAAAACCTACTATTCATGTAAAAGAGTGGAAGAAAACCAGATGGCTAATTGTTCTAACCAACAACACATATTTAAGAAAAGCAAACTCAGTAAATTACTAAGCAAAAATCCCCAAACCCAGAACACTGCAGTAGAGTATGAACGCAATTCACACTGAAGCTTTTGCAGTAAAAACTCCCTGAATTACAAAAGTATGGCATAGAATGTGAAAGCAGCAGGACAGAGCACAGGTGCCAAGAAGTCTCTTGGTCCACAGACAAGTGAACATTCACTGACCTCTAAGTGCAGTGCCTGGCCATGGGAACACATGAATTTTGCAACATGACCTCACCCAGCCATTAGAACCAGTGAATTATTGTTCTGGGAAACACATTTGTGTGGCAATGGCCATAAAATGACGCAGAGTGAGCAAATGGCAGCTTTTTAGATGATGTAAGAGTATGTAGGAGCAAAGTACTTCTAATGCTTTCCTTCCTCTTGTTTACCCAGCTTTTTCTGGAAGGCAAACTTCTCTCTGACAAAGGCAAATTTCTTTGCTGACAAAATGATTGCCTCACAGATAAGTTGTTTTTTTTTTTTTTTTCTTGGAACATCTGCATGGTTTTGCTGTTCTTATTAGACCTAATGAAAGATGAAACAAAAATCAAAATCAAAATCAAAAATGAAAGATGCTTCACTACTCAGACCCATCATTAAATTCATAAATAATAGCATACTTCCTCCATTTCTCATCTTTCCTGCTTTTTGGATGCTATTACTGTTAATCTTATCTCCTTCCTTCAATCTTATTTTCCACTCAGAAATGTCTTGTGTATCCTAAGATTGATTCCATAAGTAGAGCTGAAGCAAGAATTGAAATGCTTTTCTGAATTTTTTCATTTTCCAGAACAATCCATGTGCTAATAAAACTCAGACCTATCAGAATAATATCCATAAAATTTCACAAGAAGAAATGGAAAATAAAAATAATGTTTTTGTAACAGCTCTTACTATTCTTTATGTTGGGTTCTATGAATTCTGATAAACAAATTTTCATATAGAATAACATAATTGAAATGGGTTTTCAGTGAATCTATGCATGTCCAGAATACTTAGTGAACACATGCATGTCTCCTTTATGTCTGGTTTGTTTGAATTCTACTACAATTCCAGCAATTTGCACTTCTGATAGAAGTACATCAGGAGACATGAGGGAAGAATATATAACTTTTTTAATGCTTTATAGTCTCTTTACATGAGATTATGACAGGTCCATTGGTCACACCAATTCAAAAGCTACTGTACTCTATGGGGTATTGAGGGTAATTTATCTGCCTTCATAAACAATCATGACATAAATTTTGAAAACGTGATTACAAGCAAGTTACATGATTTTAGGAATCTCTTTCTCAGCATCATAAAATGCAAAACTTCCTATTACAACGTAATAACGCCTATGCAAAGTTGGTTTTCACCATGACATACATTTACCTAGTTTATATAAAGGCAAATAAAAACCAAATAAAGAGAGAGGGGGAAAATTATGCTCTGGAATGAAATCACTCTGAAATGAAACTGCAGCACTCCTTGTGACTTTTTTTTTATATCATGTATAGTTTTCATTATTTAAAAATTGTTTTGCCAGCTTTATATCTTAATTACTTAGTTTAATTGCAGGGGTAATGGTTTTTTCTGCTCTATTATATGAACATCCGCTTTTTAATGCAAGGACGTATTATTTGAAAAAAATGTGAATGTGTATTCTACCTGTGATAATTTTCCCTAGCAACTATTATAATCTAATCAGTTTTCATTTGAAAAACAATTAACTAAAGACTGTAAGGAAAATGGCTCTTTTTCTTGAAGCTGAAAAAATTCAGAACAAACAATAATGGGAAGCTGCAAACAACATGTCAGATTGCAGAAATATAAACAGAAGAGGTAGAATTTAGAACTATATGAAAAGGAGAAGGGATAGCAAAGATAAAAACTAAACACTACACACTTAAAAAGAATCTTACAAGTACATTCAAGATCTGTGGAGAGGAAATGAAACTCGGTTTATAAATACTTTCCTTGGCTAGAGGAAGTTGTTCAGACATGCAATTCTCTCAGATATTTTTTGGTTCTTATAATGTTTTTCTACAGCCAAGAAAATATTCCATTTTATTAATGTCTTATTGTACATTTCAAATGTTTCCTCACCTTTATTAAAAAAAAAAATATTTTAAATAGGGCAAGACTATAAACCTCAATATTCACTACATCCATTTCAGCGTTCGATTGAATCTCGTGCTCCTCCAGTGTTTCGCCTTTCTGGAGGAGTGCAGCAGGAGGATGGTGCTTTCTTAGCTCATGGTGCCACAGCTCTAGAGAACCAGGATGTGGAGTGCAGAAATAACTCACTGGAAAGGTCTCTGCAAGGAATGGGCAGTACTATTCATAAATTACCTAGTGATTTGGGTTGCAATGCAAGATGTAACCAAAAGTATGTGTTCTGTTACCTTCTGTTAAAACCAGCTGGGCCAGTGCTCTTTATCTCTTCCATGACCCATCCCTCATAACTCCTGGGGGTATCTTCTGTTAATGGACCATTGGGTTTCACTGCATGACTGATAAAATTACATCATCCCATTGCCAGATGCTCCACCCAGGGGAGAAGCCAACCATCCCTACCTGGATATAATCTGAGACTTGGAACACCACAGCAGCCTTTCTCCACTGGATCCCCAGAGCAAGACAGGACCCATCTACACCAGCACTGGACCTTCAGAGGAAAACTACACCCTTCTCCAGGATCACTGCTTCAACAGAACCACATCAGTCACTGCAGGACTGCAGCCACCATTTAATTGGACAGCTACCAGCACCCTGACCAACAGGGTGTCAGGTTGTATTCTCACTCTGTCGGTGGTGTGGGGGTTTTTTGTTGGTTTTCTTTTTTGTGCTACTACCCTTTTCATTTTAATTTCCCTAGTAAAGAACTGTTATTCCTATTCCCATATCTTTGCCTGAGGGCCCCTTGATTTCAAGAATATAATCATTTGGAGGTGAGGGACAGGGGGTGGTTAAAATTTTTTCATTTCAAGGGAGGCTTCTGCCTTCCTTAGCAGACACCAGTCTTTTCAAGCCAAGACACCTAGACCGTACATTCTTCTGCAAGAAGCATAATAGTAAAGTGGGAGTCTGAGGGATCAGCTACTTTACCCAACCTCATCTAATATGCCCATCATTTCTCATAGCATTCTAAACTTCAGGTAAGCCCTTATCCTTTTTTATCATTGAAGCTTTCTATATCAGAGAGTAGAGAAAATGTCTTCCAGGTTCATTTCTGTAGAAATACTGACTGATTATTCCCTCATTTATGTCTGTGCTGTTATTTCTCTTATTTCTGGAAATCATGCCAGTTCCTGTTGTGTTCAAATGCTATTCAAGTGGTTCCAATTATAATGATATCCTCGAAAATACTAATCTGTCACTTTTTTGTGACATCTGTTGGTTTATAACAGATCTTTTATCATCCAGTTGTGCCACAGAGAAACTACTAACTACTAACAGTACAACTGAGAAAGAAAAAAACCCAAACTCAACTCCCAGCTTTTAAATGTTTTGGGGTTTTTTTCTTTGTTTTGTTTTTGTTTGTTTTTTTGTTTTGTTTTGGGTTGTCTGGTTGGTTGGTTGGTTGTTTTTTGTTTGGCTTGGTTTTCAATTTTTTTTAATGAAGGAGAAGATCTGTTAGATACACAAACCCTACTAAATCTCATTTCCTTTAGAGGCTGGATAGTGGAGTGTCTCAGATAAGCACTACGCTTGCAAGAAAAGAGTCTCTTTAAATCTCTGAGATATCCAAATTTCCTTTTCTGAGTCTTTAGAATAAAACAGCAGAATCCTTAGTGTCACTCACATTTGTAAGAGCATATTTAACACAGGGGACTCCTCAGCTTTATTCTCCTGTAGGGGTTTCAGATAGTGAAGGATAAGAAATATCTATTTACATAATAGTATACTTAATTTTTCTAGTAGTGCAATATGAATTTTCTACTAATTCTCTAGCTTAGAAAATGAAATGCTAAAAAGCATGGCCACTTTTCATCAAAGTAGAATATGTTTTATATGAAGTTCATTTCTTAGATCTGATATGAGGAAAAGACATTAGAACTGTCTCTCTCATCTTCCATTAATTCCTTGTCATCTGAATTAATTCAAATTTTGTATCTGTGTTTTATATCAATAAATGATAAACCCTCTCTTTTTGATTTATCAGTTTTAGAGCTTTGGAAACTCCATTACTCTCTCAGTTAAACACATGAATATGCTCGTACATGTGCAGGGTCACTCAGCCTGTAAGAAAAATAAGGAACTTATTTCCTTTATTACAGTCAGCACTGTGTGATTACACAGATCGTCAAGCCACATGTAAAAGACCACATTTTTACACAGTCACGGAAGTAAGATTTCTGTCTGGAGATCCAATCCAAAGCTTTACATTGCAAGTGTTTCAGATCTGGCCTAAGAATCCAAAGGAGACTCTCTTCACTTCTCTCTCTTTTTTTTTTTTTTTTTTTTTTTTTAAGTGAATTATATAACTACCTTTTTTTTATGAGCAACATTTTATGTGAATGAACTTTTCTGAACTGCATTCTTTAACAGATTTGACAATAAAACTTCTATGAATTATGAACTTGGCAGCTTTTATAATACAGACTTTCATAATCTCTGCATTTTTTGGTATTGTATTTTTTGAAATATTTAAAGCATGCCAAAAATCAAGCTTTTATAATAGATATATTTTATGACACACAGCAAAAAGCACTCTAGATTTTCAGAGTTTAATTATGTAAATGTCTCTTAAAATTCAGAAGATAAAAGGGATTAAAATTAGCATACTCATCAGGTTCCTGCATTTCAAAAACTCTGCTTTTAGTAGTAAGCCCTGCATTGCACAGATAACAGAAAACTTATTTCATGTCTTTGTTCCCAAAAATTTGGTGATTACATTTAGGAGCCTGACAGACAGAATACTGGTAAAGGATAATGATAGGCAAGAGATTTTCTGCTGCAGTTTTGTGTGATACAAAGACTCATTGCTTTTGAAGGGATGGGGTCTGGGCACAAACAAAAATCAGTGAAAATGGACCTCAATGGGAAAGAACAATAGGCTTTCAAATTAGAAATATGATGAAAACTCTCTTGTCACATCAGCTTCATTTCTGGCTATTGCACTGCATATTCTTCTCTACCACTTTTTGAAGACTGAACATATTACAAAAGGAAGGATTGTACCCCAAAGCATTTGCAGTAGCAAAGTCAGATAGGCTTGGGATTTCCTAAGATTCATTTTGTCCAGAAAACCCAGAGCTTCTGGATGAATAATGCTCCATTGTTGGTGGATTGAAGTTACTAAGGTTTGCAGAAGTTTGCCAGCTCCCCAAAGAAAGATGTGCTCAAAGAAAAACAAGTTTTTATTCCACAAAGAACTTGTCGTGACATCTTTGTCTCTACTTCTAGCAAATTTTCACAGATGGAATTAATTCCAGACAAACAAAAATAAGCAAATTTCTCTGACAGTGGCTGATAATTACATACAGTCTTTGGGTTTTCACACAATGCTGAAAAATAATGCCTGCAACATGCTTTTAAGAGCCTCAGGAAAGGAAGAAGACAGATGTGGATGTGTTCTTGATACAACATTTTGCCAATTCATTAATGCTACACATCTCCCATCCCACTGGTGTTCGAGGACAGCAATTTCCTGATGGAGGGATGGTCTTTCTTTGGTCCTTGCACATTTCTTAGCATATGGTCAGGCACACCCCTTGTCCTCAGTGCATGTAAAATGTCTTAGAGGTTGAAGCTAAGATGGGTCTGTTGTCTTCAGGTTGCTTATGGAACAGGTGGACAACTGATTTTATCTTCTGACAGGTAAAAGATGAAACATTTCAGTTCCTTTAAGGAAAGAAGGTAAAATGGCTTTGCACTGAAGAACACCTTGTGCTACTTATGAGGGACAAATTATTAGATAATTATACACAAGCAAAATTTTGAAGTAAACTTTAGTAATACTTTGAGTTTCTTACGGTGATCACATCCTTTTCTGCCATCTGTGCCATTGGCATAGAGTTTGTAATCCTGATAAAATCTGTTGTGAAGCAATCTCATTGCTAAAAATGATGGTAAGCAGAGAAAATTATTTTCATTTTATGTCAGTAAGACTGTTTTTGCTCTTGTTGAAACCTTAACAGAGAACACTGAGAGTAATGCATCTGAGAAGGATGAGAAAATCCCCTATATTTTTTTTTATGCTAAACACACACAGAAATAAATTTATATTTACTAGGTGCAGTGCTAAGTCACTGAATTTACATTATTTTGAGAGTCTAAACTCTTAATGGCTACTTTGTAGTGAATAATTATGGTGGCCAAAGTTAAGCATGAAAGATTGCAAACAGAAAATGACAAAATCTAGCAGAGAAAATGTATCAGATGAGCTTGTCAAGAAGAAAACAACACTGAATGTTTTACTAATATGTAACTGTGGTAGAATGGCACCAAGAAGACTGTGAGGGAATAAAAGCATTCAAGGTTAATAATATGGTGCCAAGACAAGGGCTCTGCCTCATTTACTTTGTCAATCTAAGAAAACAGAAATAAATCAGCCTTGACAAAAGTGAAGCCCAGAATCAGAGCCTGACATTAATCCTGCTTCAGACTTTCCAGGACACCCCATGGCTTCCAGAGGAGAACACAAAGCAACTCCAGACCACGAGGACCTGTCAGAATTTCTTGTGCCCAGTCTGGTGTCTGTGAGCCTTGAATTTTGCAACCTCGCTCTTTCCAAAGTGAGAGCAAACTGAGGCTTATTTTCTCTTGCTTGAGGCTGTTTTTCCTTGGTATTTGGGATTTTTAAAACATTTCAACTGTGTGGTCTCTTTTTGTGGTTTTGATTTTCTTTTATTTTCTTTTCTTTTGTTCCTAACACCAACACTTTGAAGTGAGTCTTTAATCTCTTCACTTTAAACTCATTATTGGAGGAAATAGATTATATTTTAGATTTAAGGTTAGATTAGAAAACATACTTTTAGTTGAAAATTTCTATATTCATCGCAGTAATGATTTCAAAGCCTAAATTTTTCTCAGTGCAGCTTACAAGGACACACATCCCTCTCACATTAGCTTGTGTTTGATTTGACTTGGTTACAGGCTTCTTTCCTGGCAGGACAAGAATGAAGGAAGAACACAACACCAGAAATGCAGTGCCTGCCCAGCCAAAAGCTGCATTCTATGTAGCAGAAAGTAGAACCAGGTGCCTTGAAATGGACCTGATCATTAATTATTGATTAGTGTATGCAAACAGAGAAACTGGCACTTAAAGGCTGCTGTAGCTGCTTGTTAAAATTTAAAACAAAGCTGGTGGGACATTTCTGCCATTTGATTTAAAAGAAATGTGGAAATTCCAACCACTGCTTATGAGTTCTGATACTTAATTTTTCATTTTAATTTTAAATAAATACATCTACCTTTTGGATAATATCCCAACATCTTATCACAGGAAAACATGGTTGTGTTCATACTACAATTAACAGCAATGGAACAGTTAAACTCACTAAACTCAGTTAAACTTACTAAATAGAAAGCAAGAAAGCTCTAATAAATCTACATTCAACTCTAGAGCACATGTTTCAAATGCACTAAAAGTTCCTTGAAAATGTGTATTATAATCTTCAGGATGTTACTTCTCAATATCTTTCTTTTTCTCTTACTTTCTTGCTTCTTTTTTTCCCATCAGTTCTAAGTATTTCAGAGCATCAGAGGATTGCCTTGGATCTCACTGGTAGAAATTTTATATCAGGCTGTGCACTGCGTGTTCAATTGCTAAAGGGCACTTGGAGGTGCTTGGAGGAGCACAGGCTGCTAGAAGAGCAGTGGAAGATGCAGTCACATCCACTATGCTCTAGGTGAGAGCTTAATGGAACAAACTATCCTCAAAACTGTTTGCAGGCTTTTCTGCAGAGAAAAGCTATAGGAACATTACAAAGCAAACCCAGGAGCAAGAGAATAATCCTCACATTTGCTCCCTGGCCCTGCCTGATAAGTGTAGTACACCCAGTTAAGAGCTACCATGATAGCAAGGTCAGTAGAAGCCTAAAGAATCTAAAGCCTAAAAATCCCCTTTCAAACTTGATTCAGCATAATGTCTTGTGTGTGTGTGTGTGTATGTGTGTGTGTGCGTGTGTGCAATCTGATCTGAAGCCAAAAGAAAAGACTAATATCTTAAAACAGGTTCATAAAACACCTGAAAATGGAATAATTTAATCTCTTTCCTATAAAATGAAGAACACTAGAAAAATGAGTGATTGAGCTGACAGGGTGAATTCAAGGCATAACCTGTCAATTCCTTCATTTGGTTAGCTGTGTTTATCTCGTAACAACTTGCAGTTACAAGAAGTGAATCCATACTTCCTTTTGTGCAGCCTGCTTTGGCTGTTTGTTGCAGTGTTACAGAAATACCAACCAATGTTTCAGGATTGCTGTCAGATTGTCTTTTTTCATTGTTGATTTTTTTTTTTTAATTACACTCTCCCTCAAACACTGGCTTATCACAAAGAGGAATTATCTTGTCTCCAGTTTTTGTCTTGTAGGTAAAGGAGGTAGCTGAAAATGAACCCCAGGCTTGTATACACCAACAGAGCAGCAAGTAAACAACAGTGTGAGCAGTACAAGCCAGAGGCAACAGAGAGGAAACTCATCTGAGCCCATTTCCTGTGTGTGACCAGAATCGAGAGCATTCAGAGCTGAGAGGATGAGAATGTTGTAAAGCTTCACCAGGTATATCTTTAGCCCCCTTTTTTCTCTGGATGTGATAAGTGGCCCTGCTATGAAACACTGGGAAAAGAATAAAAAAAATAGAACTTAAAAATTTTTCCTTTTTTCTTTTTAAGACTACTAGAGATGGATTTGTACTATGGCAACAAAGAGCACTGCTCTAGTCAACATCTGGAAGATAAAATAAAAAGCATCTTGAGGCAACAATGTAACTTTTACTACTCTTGACTCTTTTACTTACTCTTTTACTACTCTTGGCACTAAATATGTCATTTAATTTTTCCTTATGGAGTCCTTCTGCTGATGTCCTGATCTCTCTTCATCTTTGAATAGTCAATGCTTTAAAGTGACATTTATCATGTAGCTTTTTGAGTCACCTTACCTAACTTCTTGCCTTGTAAAAAACTCAAATAATATTAGTTTTCTTGGCTGCATTTAAAATAAAAATAATACCTGTACTTTTGCTTTATTTATTTTTAGTCAGTTAGAAAAATATACTAATTTATTTATTTTCCTGTATTTTTTTTGCTTCAGATCAACAGGATATATATACAAAGGCATTAAGAATGAAAAGACAACTTTGGGAAATTCAAGCTTGCATAATTTGAGAATCTGGGAATTCCACATTACTTAGGATGAGTTTCTTTTTAACTTATAAGCTTCTACCTACCTAAGAGGAAAAAAAAATTTAGTATTAATTTGGTTCTTTATGTTTCACCACAAATCTTCTTTACTGCTAGCTAATTAAGTTTTGCCTTTCTTCTGTGACAGCCTGAGGCATCTTCAATTTAAGCTCTCATTTCAGTTCTTACTCCTCTTTCTTGCCCTCCATTAATCAAGATAATTACCATTAATGATAGTGTACGTGTTGGGGGGGAAATAGAGCTATTTCTTGGATACAATTTTTTTTGACTGATGTTAAATAAAAAGTCGTCAAAACACTGTTTCTGTTACAGCAGGCAGATGTATAAATTTCTCATTTATACAATCAAACTTATCAAATTTTTGCCAAAGCTTATATGGAAAAATAGTCCAAAAAGGCACCAAATTAAAAGGCAGGTGATATATTTTGAGAAATATAAAAATTTGGAAAAATAATCCTAACAAGTTTACATTTGCTGCTGTTGTTGTCCAGGATAGGTATGTGTGCCAGTTCTTTGAGGTCATCTGAATTTCTAGATATATTACTGTGTATGCCAAGGAAAATAAATAAAAGATCTTCCCCAAGAGGAGACTCCGTGCTGACAACAAAATGCTATAAATATGGAAAATCAGCAGTAAACATTGAAAAATCACAGTCACTGCCAAATGAAATTGCCATTCATTTCGGGGAGGTGGATTTCACTGGCATTTTTTTTAAAAAAAAGCATTTATATTCAAAAGTGTCAATGTTATCTTTTATTCTGACCATGTAGTTCTAAGATAAACAATTTATTTGCTTTTGCCAGAATACCATAAATATCCAGAAATCAAGACAAAGCTCTGAGAAGAAATAATATCTTGCATTAGATCAGCAAACAGAAATGGAAAAGTAGAGCATGCAAAATGTTTTTTAAGCTTACATTTCAGAAAAGCTGAGATTTAAAATGTTTTCACTAGGAAAGTGGATCTCCATGTCAAACAAGGTAAATTTTACTTGTTCAGAA
Source organism: Cyanistes caeruleus (assembly GCF_971803275.1). Classification (NCBI taxonomy): domain Eukaryota; kingdom Metazoa; phylum Chordata; class Aves; order Passeriformes; family Paridae; genus Cyanistes; species Cyanistes caeruleus. Next base: position 59,740,560 of record NC_141701.1, on the reverse strand, counting down.
TCAGGCAGAAAATTAAATTGTAAGTATGTAACTTTTACTTGCATGCTGAAATCCATCTTTTTCTTTCCCTTATTTTATATGGATTTTGTATCTGAGTGATCTGCATTTCATATACAGCCTGAATGCTCAGGTTTCCATACCATTGAAAGCAAGTAGTAGGAGGGTTACTGTGTGACTGGCTCTTTCTCCAAGATATGGATCAGACTGGGGCATGTATCTCAGGTCTTTTTTATTTTTTCCCCTTAAATGATTAGTATGTAACAGGGAGTTCTGCATGAGTCTGTAAAGTCAGAAACACTCTCACATTCATCAGTGTTGAGTGTAGTTTGTGACAAGTCTTACATGAATCAACTGACCTTTGAGAGGCAAATCAAGTGCTAATAATTCTCAGGCAGAGAACAGATAACAAAAGAAAGGGCATGATGACATTGTTTGGATGCATGCTTTGCCCAGCTCTTGAAGGTACCGTTCTGATCCTCTTTTTCAGTGCAGAAGAAGTGAGAGTTGAAAAGAAAGCAAGCTAAATAACCTGCTTACACTTGTCTGGCTGCTGAGACAGCCCACTCAACCTGCCAACCCAGGAGAAATAATCCAGCAGAACTGAATGTCATCGAGCCACGTGGGAGGGAAGGGGCAGAAGGCTCATTCTTTTAAAACAGTCAATAATGGTCTGCATCAAATTTAAAGAACTAATTAGACATCCTTCTTACTTTTCATGAAGATATTTATGACTGATAAAATATATGAAATTTTAGAATAACACTACTTACCTTCAGTATTCTTTCCTACAGCACAGCTGAGAGTGGGCAGAATCAGATTTTCATATCTGCTTGATCATTTAATGCCACTACGGCAGCATAAAAGAGATTGTAGAGCAGATGAAAATTACATTGGCACACACATTAAGGTAAGGTTGGGATAATGTCAAGTGCCTTCAGTGTAAATGAAATATTGTTTTCAGCTATGGCTAGTGAGTATATTCAATTATATTGGTCAGCACCACATTAAATGGACAAGGACTCTCAGACATTATGGAATAAGCCAATGACTAATAAAGGAAGCATGAAAAAAATGGTTTGAACAATTGTATGTTGGCTTTGCATTTATCTCTTCTAATTTCTATTTTTTGTTACATTTTTAGATAAAAATCTTGTTGGTTTCTTCTGGGATACAGGACTAGGTGCAAGTGCTATGTGGCAGATTTTGGTGATGAAACATTAAGTAGAGAAATATTTTTACATTTTGGAGAAGGTCATAAACTCATTTTTTCCACTTTACCTATCCATTTTTCCAGCCTTATACAGACAGGATCCTGTCTTGCTCATGTTAGTGAATTTTTATCAAACCACATATTGAGCAAGGAATCACTTCAGCTTCTATTTTCTGAAACTTTGCTTCTTCTTTCCTGTAAAACTATTCTGTCACTTAGGAAAAATAGACATTTTATTTATGAGTTATATTTATAAGAGTTAAAACTTTCCAGTACTAACTGCTTGCATAAACTAATAGAAGATATGCAGTTTGTTGATCAATGTGCTACTTCAAACAATAACAATCTCTGGGTGGTAGAGATGAACAAATCACAGCAAAATATATGACAGTAAAAACAATATTTCCTCAGGCATACAGTGGTGCTCTAAGACTTTATATTTTTCAACAGGAAACCCAGAAGTAACCTTAGAAGGCAAATAGGCCACAGACTACCGATTTTATGTGACTGGGAACTCTGCTATTTGGTCTCCTGGGTTTACAAATAGAAATACCTATTTATTTTGGATGTAATCCAGATGGGTCAATATCCCTACATACCCAGTTCTGAATGGCTGCTCCCCTACACACACACACACACACACATACATACACATATATGTGTGTGTGTGTTGTGTGTGTATATATATATATGTACACACACACACATATACACACATCTATACACATATATATATACACACACACATATATATGTGTGTGCATGTATAAATTCATTAAGTACATAAATATATATATACTGATATGTTATATATGTTATAATATATATAAAGAGAAAGGGAGATCTGTATAGACATATACATGCACTTCATAAATCATGCTATTGTGTTCCAGCCTAAGTTTGACAATTACTAAACTACTAAACCTAGTGTTAGTGTAGTGGGGAAAGGACCACAAATAAGATAATGGCCTGTCTTAGGACTCTGACAGTTTTGTCATTAAGCTAAAATAAGCAGACACACATAGTGGACATTGCAGTGACCCAGTCAAAGCCTTTGGCCCAGATTCTTCTCCTCACTAATTTTAGCTGTCAAAAAGCTACATGCCTGATCTAAGCTAGCTGTCCAAGTGTCCTTAGTATTCAGCAGAGATAAAGGCACTTCTGGAGAGTGGTTCATCTGGTTTATTTTGCAGAAGTGCTTATTGCACATGTGTTGATTTAGCTTAGTTAACTGAGTTGTCAGGGTTTTAATAAACAACTTCACAGTGAACATGGCAGGGCATCATACAAATTGTCAGTGCTGGTCAAGGCCAGTTCACAACACTGAAAGCAATTACAATCAAACAGGAGCGGTAATTTTTGAACAAATTCTGTAGTTTGCATGTGTGATGACATGAAATGAGGAAGCCTGGTTTCTCACAGGTCTCTCATCCCAACAATGCATGAATACTGGCTGCAGCACTTCTCATATGTGGCTGGTATAATGCCACATGGATCTTCTGGGACAGGGAATTATGGTGGCAGTATCCTCTGCAGGTAGATTTCCTGCTTTACCTTGGCTGCTGCATTTTCATTAATTTGTTGCCTATTTGGGGTTATCTTACCCCAGCAAAATGAGAAAAAACTGAGCTATGAGTTCAAATATTAGTGAGAGTATGGAAGAAGAAAATGTGCAAGGTGCACTACACACACACATACACACACACACACACACACACACACAAGATGAATGCTTGTGAAGATCACAGGAACCTTTTCATAACAGCTCATGCTTAGAGGAGTGGAGCATCTCTCCTACAAGGAAAAGCTGAGAGAACTGAAAGGATTTACTCAGCCTGGAAAAGAGGTTTCAGGATGAACTGATTGAGGTTTTCCAGTACCTGAAAGAACCTTTTAAGAAAGATAGAGAGGGACTCTTTACAGGAGCAGTTAGTGACAGGAAAAGGAGGAAGAAATGAAAGAGTAGGCTTAGATTAAATATTAAGAAGAAATTCTATATTGTGGGGGTGGTGAGGTGTCATAACTGGTTTCCCAGAGAAGTTGTGGATGCCTGATCCTTGAAGTGTTCAAGGCCAGGCTGGATGGGGCACTGAGTGACCTGATCTAATGGAAGGTGTCCCTGCCCATGGCAGAGGGGGTTGGAACTAGATGATCTTTCTTGTTCCTTCTGACTCAGGACATTTTATGATTCTATGATTCTAAAAAAAGAAAACAATACTTCTTCAATAAAAATGAGATGCTCTAAACCCACAATCTACAGTTTAATCTTCTCTGTCTGCCACACTAATTAAAAATGCTTTGGATGGCCTACTTTCAACTTCAAGTAAGGCTGGTGTTAACTAGAAGTTATCATAATCTTAACCAGAAGACCTCCAACACTACTCAAATGGAAAAATTTGCTCAGTGATACCAAAATCTGTATTTTATGCAGAGAATGATGTTAAATATATAAATGAAGCAAAAAATTAGTAGGAAGGACTAAGAGCAGTAAAGAGAAATTTTCAGTGATTAAAAAGAAAAATGGACTCGTAGCATGAGCATGTCATTGGGTAGATATTGTGGAGATGTCAGTAATAATTCAGTGAAGTTTATGTTCTGAATTTAGGAGAAAACAAACAATTTCTGTTAAATAAGACTGATTAATAAATATGTGCTAATTAAACTGTCACACAGAACAGGGTGATCAATAGACAGAGGCTTCTAAACCAGCATCTCTAGAGGGTTTCTAAACCACCAGCTGTCCATGAAGATCCTTGAACTGACAGGAGACCACTAGCCAATAAAACTGAAAAAAATCTGTAAAAGTTGTTTAGTTCATCAGCCATGGCATTGATCCTGGACAAAGTGAAGAAATGACTGCTGTAGGTGTTACAAAAGATGGGGCTGAGAGGACTGAGGAGCAAAATATCTGAAGGGAAGTATCAGATCTACAGACTAAGTAAAGCTCCTTCCTGGGTCCGTATCCAGTCATAATCTTAAAAAAAAACAAACCAAAAAACATCTGTCCAAATTCTTTCTAGGATCAATTGGATATGATGTATATCTAGCAGCCCAGTTTTGGATTACACAAAGGTCATGCACAGTAAAAAAATATTAAATTGGAATACCTGTAAGTGGTATTCTAATAATGATAATGTGGCCACCGTTTCTTTGGCAAGATCCCAAAGCCAAATAAGATTGTTATCTAGACAAGATTTGAAAGGTTTGAAAAACCAACAGTTTATAATCAAAATAGTACAAAACAACTGAGCAAAAATGTAGGAAGAAATATTACAAAACCTCCAGTTAGACCTGGAAGTTTCATTAACTTCACAGACCATCCGAAATCCTCTTCAATATCAACTTCACAAACTGACTTTGCTAGTGAAGTAAACACAATAAAAGAATAGCCTCTATGTGCTTTCACCTTTTTAAAGATGTTCTTTTCTCTGCTGCTAGCACAGTTAGTTCTTGAGGAGATTGCAAGTTTGGTTGATAAAGATAGTACTATTGATATAGCAGACTTGCTCCTTCAAGGCATTTGCCTTAGTGTTGCATGACATCTTGATTAATCATCCACAGTGGTACAGTATCAGCATGGCACTAATGAACTTAGGACAGATTGAATTACAAGTCTCAATAGCAATTATAAATAAGGAATTATTATTGAGTGCTTGTGCTTCTTGTGATACCCTGCAGAGATTTTTTTTTGCCTCCAATGCATGATGATTTTATCTGTGTGCTGGAACAAAAGCAAGTATTGGTGATGGAAAATTAAGTGTTGAATTAAAGGGTGTTTGATTATGAAGGGAATATGTATTCACAACAACAACTCAGTTTCTGCATGTGCTGTGGAATGCAGTCTCTCAACAGCTAAAATCAGATAGAGCAGTGGTTGCTCTCTGCAGATTTATAAAGGATGGTTCAAAATCAGGTTTCTGTTTTGACACAAAAGAGTGAGTATTGTGCTTGAAGCTCTGAAGCTCATTTAAATTCTTTTTGAGCACTACAAATCCAGTGACAAAGAACAATAAATAGTTTTTTGCATGGTTAATGATCTGAAATAGCTCTCTGCAGGCTGATGAGTGCTCTGTCCAGCATGAAGAGGGCAAGGTGAAAGCACAGCAGAGGAAAGGGGTGCTGGGAAGGGAAGGACCATGGTGACCAAAAATCACATAGTCTCCTGTGACACAGTCTTGTCACAGAAAGGTCCTCAAACATGAACTATATAACTTCATAATTCTATTTGATTTATTTGTGGGAATAAAAGCATGTAATAAATGCATGCAGAACTAACTTAGCTCTCACCTGAAAGCAAACTGGAGAGCATGGTTTCAGTCAGGAGTGCCAACACAAATAAGTCACAGACGTCCTACAACACTGTCTATCAGAAGGTGACAGCAAAGGTCCAGGAGGTGTCTGCAGGGCTTGGATGTTTCTGCAGCATTGCTGCATTTGTTGCTGTGTGCAGCTGTGCAGCTCTGCTGGCTGGCGCTGGCCGAGGGCAGAGCTGCCACAGCCGGCCAAGGTGCGCAAGGTCACAACCTGCTGCCGCGACAGACCCAGTGCAGGGCTGCAGCTGCACACACAGCCTGAGATAATTAATCTAAAGGAGCTTAGCTGTGATCCCATTTAGAAGCTAAGAACACCTGTTGTCTTTAAATTTTTCCGTTTTCATATCATTTCAACTCTTGATTCCATCAGAGCTATTCCTTTGGAAGTGATATTTTGTGAAATGTGGTTCTAGTTCTGTCCCTTAGTGGAAAGCCCACACGACTGTAGCAGCCTGCCTTTTGAGGAGTGATTCTTTTAAAGGAGAATGTGCAATGACAAAGCATTCCACAAAATACTGCACCAGACTAGATCTGTTCAGAATAAATCCTTCAGTGTGACTTTCAGTCTTAGAACACACCATTAATTCAGCTCACAGAGACATTTCAAATTAAGCCCTCTCACTGTGATATTTTAATTATACCAGTTAGTGAAGCAAAACTTTAATGAAAGTGATACTAAGTTAAACAGAGAGTAAGATGAGAAGTAAGATTGCATTGGTCTAATTGGCAAATATTTTTCTGTGTCAAAGAAAGCATTTGAAAATATATCTTATGTTAAATGTCTTTACAAAGCCGTGTGGAAATTTTGTTGACTGGGTAGGGAATGGTAAAATATTTATACTTTCTGAATGAGAAAAACTGAAGTTAAGTGGCCTGTATCTTCTTCAAAGACAAATATCTTTTATTAATAAAGTTGAACCTCTCTCAGCAAATAATAGGAGATGGTAAGTTGCATTTTGGTGAGGTTTTTTGGTCACCTGTCCTTTGGACTTGCCTTGGTAACTCCATGGTGACTGGAGAGCTAGCGGAGAATTATTGGAATGAATATTTAATGTGTTCAAAAAGTTAAAAGTTTTGTAACGCAGCAATGACTTACACCAATTTTCAGTATCATAATGCTTAAGTTTTCTCTGCTTCTTTATACAGACTTTCAAAAGTTATTATTCACAAATCAACACAGTATGATTGTTCCATCATTTAGATTTCAAAAAAAGAATTAGATCATGCTTAGAAACTGTTAAAGGTACTTATAACAACCTGGACAGGCAACAACAAATATAAGCACATTTTTAAACTGAAACATAAATAGAAATGACATTTAATTTTTTATGGTAATATTTTTTACTAAATTACAGCATGCAGGTGGAAGCCTAAGCTTAGAAATGATTCTGTATTTCTAGGGCAAGGTTCTCATAGTATTTCTGATACATTGTTTTGTTTATTTTGCTTTCATATTTTGTTTCACTTGTGCAAAATACATTGCCAAATGAATATCTTTACTCAGAACTGATCCTAAGTGGTGTGTGACAGTCTTCCTTAAAGTAGAAAATATTAACTGAAAGGCTCATTGCCTGAAGTCCTGCACTGTGCTACCACAGGTCAACTATGAGAAGGGCTGGTCCAAGAGAGAGCTCCTCTCCTCTCCTCTCCTCTCCTCTCCTCTCCTCTCCTCTCCTCTCCTCTCCTCTCCTCTCCTCTCCTCTCCTCTCCTCTCCTCTCCTCTCCTCTCCTCTCCTCTCCTCTCCTCTCCTCTCCTCTCCTCTCCTCTCCTCTCCTCTCCTCTCCTCTCCTCTCCTCTCCTCTCCTCTCCTCTCCTCTCCTCTCCTCTCCTCTCCTCTCCTCTCCTCTCCTCTCCTCTCCTCTCCTCTCCTCTCCTCTCCTCTCCTCTCCTCTCCTCTCCTCTCCTCTCCTCTCCTCTCCTCTCCTCTCCTCTCCTCTCCTCTCCTCTCCTCTCCTCTCCTCTCCTCTCCTCTCCTCTCCTCTCCTCTCCTCTCCTCTCCTCTCCTCTCCTCTCCTCTCCTCTCCTCTCCTCTCCTCTCCTCTCCTCTCCTCTCCTCTCCTCTCCTCTCCTCTCCTCTCCTCTCCTCTCCTCTCCTCTCCTCTCCTCTCCTCTCCTCTCCTCTCCTCTCCTCGCCTCTCCTCGCCTCTCCTCGCCTCTCCTCTCCTCTCCTCTCCTCTCCTCTCCTCTCCTCTCCTCTCCTCTCCTCTCCTCTCCTCTCCTCTCCTCTCCTCTCCTCTCCTCTCCTCTCCTCTCCTCTCCTCTCCTCTCCTCTCCTCTCCTCTCCTCTCCTCTCCTCTCCTCTCCTCTCCTCTCCTCTCCTCTCCTCTCCTCTCCTCTCCTCTCCTCTCCTCTCCTCTCCTCTCCTCTCCCACCTGGTTTCAACCACAGGCTCTCATGATGCTCATGTTTATTCTCACAGGAGACAAATCCCACTAGGTGAAAATTTCACCAGGAAAAGAAATTTCAGTTTACCATGGAGGGATACAGACTTTCTCTGATTAAATTTTCTCTCTCTCTCTCTCTCTCTCTCTCTCTTTTTTATTTTGCTAAAGGGTAGCAAGGGAATGCATGTCCATGTATTTGGACAATAGGTTGTTTTTTTCACTTAGGGTAAATAGTGATCTCTATTCAGTTAGATTCACTAGTGGCATCCAACAAAAATATTTTCTGAGTGTTTTCATTTGGCCCTAACATATTATCAATGCAGTTTATGAATACAGGAGTAAATAGATCATATAGATCCTGCAGTTCTGAGAATTATATCTTTAGTTTTCACAGATCAGATGAAATACCTGCATATACACCATTAAAGCTGCTGCTCTCCTTTCCTCCTACACTTCATTCAGAGTTTGTGCTGCTCTTTCACTTCCCACATTTTGTTTCTTGTCAGCTAACCTGTCAGTCTCCGTATTACCATGCCTATCACTGTCTGGATTTTACTGTGATCAAATCTTTTCTTACATCAACACCTCTGACTTTTTCACTCCTACAAATCCTTGTACTGGGCTTTTTAAACCTCCATATCTCTAGACTCTGGTACATCCTGAAAAGTGCATTCACTCCTTCCATTTCTCTGCTGCGAGAAATCCATACAAAAGCACTATCTTACCCCATTGTAATGTCTGCTAGCTATTAAATTGGTTCTGTGATGAACATTCTCAGAATTCTAGAGCTTTGTGTGCTTGGCATAAACCTGGAAAATGAGTTCTCTTATTTTCCTGCAGGTCCCACAGGTCACAGTGAACAATCCAAATGCTGCTGTATCCTTTAAAAGGCGTGCAGGCAGACTGCTTAGACTTGGAAATTCTTTAGTCTTCATTGTGGTAACATTACCAGCAAACTGGCATTTGCCAAAATGATTTCTGACCCATTATTAACTATTAAGATGTTCAAACCCCAACCAATGTTAAAGCTAAAATAACCCTGTGACGGGTTTTGAGACAGAGTAGACACCAGTCCCACAGCTAAGTATGGTGCACAGCAAATCTATGTGCTCTATATGTAGTTTATATACTCTTGCAAAGGAGTATTAGAATCTGCAGAAATGACTTTGTGAAAACAAAATCTGAAGGCAGAGAGAAATCTGGCCAAGCATCAAACAGATACTGAGACAAGTGACAGCTTTCACAGCGGGTACAAGTAGGGCAATCTGGCAAGACTGGTTTAGGGATCCCCAGAAAAAGAAGTACTGATTTTTGGTTTCAATTCATTGGGAATTGTTTTTCCCCCCAGAGGAAAACTTCTCAGAAGCTCTTAAATCACCCAAGAGGAGCACAAGGGTAGTGGGATTGCCACAGCTGCACATAGAAGCAGACAGCTGGACACTGAGCCTCACTCCCCTCCTGCCTCTGTCAACTGCCTGATCTCACACAGTATTGCCAGACCCTGTCCTTCAACATACTTCCTTTTTTTTCCAAGCTAATTTAAAGACCTTTCCTCTGACTTACCAATTGCTTACTGATTTCTCCATCATGCTATCACTGCAAATACTTCCTTTATCTTTGAAACAGCTCTTTAGCTGTGCGAGGAAACATGTTGCAGTCCTGACACCCTGTCTATGAGGATAAATCTGTTGATTGGCATGTAGACAACTTATTTTTTTTGCCAAAAATTCATCTGTGTGAATTCCATGTGTTGCTTATTGATCATAAGAGAAAGAGTATGTTACACAAAAGTACATGACACTGGTTAGGGTACCTTTGTCGTGGTCTCTGCTTTTTGTGTAAGCCTTCATGCTGAGTGGTGTCTGAATCCCTCCAAATTCACAAGGTCTGTGAACAGAAGTCCATTGATCAGGCTTTTTTTTCCTCAGTAGCTGTGTTGAAGAAGTTGTAATTTTTCAGGCACTTCTTTGTATTAGTAGTATGAAAACTGCCTTGACCAAATTTATAGTACAAAAGGCTTGCTGAAAGCTGATTTACCAGGACCTCTGTTTAACTGCAATATCTTACTACATGTAGATGGCACCATCTTTTTTCCAGAGAGAAAGTTATAAGGATGACTCTGAAAAAGTGGTCATGCTTAATGAGCCTGGGCTTTTTGTTTTGCTCCCAATGATTTCTCCATTAAATAAAGCAAGTGCATAAATGTGCATTTCTCTTTTAAGAGCAGAGGAAATAAGTTATGAATGGCTTAGCTTACTTGTTGCTTTGCTATTGACTCAGTAAGAGTTCCAGCTTCCATTCACAGATATTTATGGGAGCAGGAGAAACCTCCAGATGGGCTACATTACTGAAAATGAGCAGATGATTTTGTAGAAGGAGAATTAGTTTGCTTAAGCAGTTTCAGGAGCTTTCTGACAAATACCCTGATTTAGCCTATAGTATTTCCTAAAGACTGAAACTTAGAGTTTTAGAAAAAGGTTTTTAATTCAAGCTAGTGTTGATTACATGAAGCAGTAGATGTGTGAGGAAAATGATGTGACAGTTCCAGAGAGCAATGTGTAAGTAGGCACCTGAGCAGTTACTTCTGATGTTTATTTAGCACTTTGCTATAGTGTCCTAACCTACAAGATGTGTTCATCATCAGACACAGGAGGGAGCAAAGCTCATGTTTGGATAGCTGTGTGCTTCCTACATCACAGATCCGGCCCTGGCTCTTATCAGAGGAGTCAGGGGACCCTTAATCCATTCTAGGTTATGTTCCTTTGCAATGCAGCCCTTGTTAACCTTTCCCTAATAGGGAATAACTGGAAAACAGCAGGACTGGGCTCTACTCCAGACTTTTCCCAGCATTTGCCCCAACTTGAGACCACGTTTTGAGCCGTGTTTAAAATTCTGGAATGGCTGGTTCTTATCAGCATGAGCTTCAAATTCAACTATTGTCTCCTATGTATGCTCCAATCACGCAGCACAATACCCAGGAGAAAAAGAATATTTTACTACTGACGTAGGGAAAGAAATGCAGTTAGCAATAAGTGGTAGTCTGCAAGCCTTGTTTCAGCCCAAAGCAAATTTGAATGGTTAATTTTATGCCACAACAACAACAACAAACCCTTAAACTGATGCAATAAAACTGCAAGGATGTGAACTGTACTCACAGTAATAGCATTACAAATTACATCTTCAATTAGCTAATCTTACTTTGTTGCTATGTAGCAAATTTGGTTTACTTGTATTTTTCTTGGCTTTTTGGATAAAATTTATTTATTTATTTGAACAGAAATTCTTTATGTTCTCAGTGTTCAGTGCTGCTTCTCAGAGCAGGTTGGAATGGGATACACTGTAAAAGAACTCCATTACTGTGTATCTTTTGAATATAAAAATATTATTAGACAACTAAAAATACAGAAAATCAGGACAAATAAAAATGTTTCCTTTAGAGATATCAACATGACTCTGCATCATGAGCAGATTGTGTCATCATAAGCAAAAAAGTGTGGATTTAACTGTGTTAGCTTTATCAGCTATGTCAACACAACCAAAAGCCTCCCTGAGAAGGAAACTGTCAAATCCAGTTACGGAGTATGTTCCACATAAGATTTCTCTACCCCCTCCCCATAACAAAAGCCCAGCCAAAATGCCTGAAGAACTCTTTATCTTGCATGCAAAGAAATTTTCTTGAGGGTACAAAAGCTGCCTACTTTTCACAGCATTACTAGAGCCCTGCCTGTGCTAAGGTGTGACAGAACTGGTCATTTACAGTGATGCTGCTGGCCAGCTCCCACAAAGCTGAGTTTCTGTTTGAAATGAGCCCTTTCTGAGCACAATTTGTCTGAATAAAGTGAGCTTTCCAACTGATAAATATTTAATTAAGTTTTACTTTGCTAAAGTCACCCCCACAGGTTATGTTGACAGATAAAAAACCATCACCTGGTTATGTACCTTGTTCTAAAGGACCATGGCCAGTACTTGATACATAGGTTTGTTTTTCTTTTATTTTCCAACCAAAAAAAAAAAATCAAAAAAAATCTCCAAACAACCTTTTGAAGCCTTTCTGAAGTTATTAGACCTAAAAACAATTGGGTGATGCTGTAAGGACTTATCAGATGTGCCTCACTGTGTTCCCATAGCAACCTTTTAGAGGATAAGCAAAGGCTATCAGGGGGAAAACTCTCCATGGGTCCAGATGCTGCAATATGTTGCTGAATGTACCCAGAGGGATTACAGGGACAGGGCAGGGCAGGGTGCATTCTCAGTATATCCTGGATAGAAGAGCACTAGGGAAAATGGGATGGACTTCCCAGGAAAGCCTTCCAAAAATATCAGAAAAATGTCAGTACTACTGGGCAAATAGCAGGAATTTAGACAAAGAAACTAAGATATATGTATCTCAACATATGTATCACTCATTACATTCTCTATAATTAATGTATTTTTCATGCTGCCAAATTAGATTGCACTTCGCATTCCCTTCACATGTATGAAAGAAATTGCATCACATAAATACAAAAAGATTTATGTGGTGAACCTGAAGGGAAGGGGTACAAAAGCAGTTTCATTCAGAAAACATGTTCTGTTTCTCTGGTTCAGCTATTGCTGATTCAGCTGGTAGCACTTAAGTGAAAGATACTGAGCTTTGGCTCCAGCATTCAAAGGAGCCACAGAATCAACAACCCTCCACCTCCTTCCCAGAATAAACAAAACAAAACAAAACAAAACAAAACAAAACAAAACAAAACAAAACAGAAAAGACCTTTCAATTTCACTTACCAAAGAAGGCAGTTGGAATGAAAAGTCAGAGAAAAATAATTTTGTAAAATGTGTTACCTCCCTGGGTATGTGTCTGGGCGACTATGAGGGCTTCTCAACATTTTCAGTGTGGAGTCAAATGCCAACTTTATATCACAGCTTGGACTTCAGGAAAAGGAAAACTCACCATGAGCTTTTTTCTATTTTTATTTTAATTGGTACTATCCTGGTAAGGGGGAAAGCTCTATGACTATTTTTCAATAAATATCCCAGCAGATAAAATACATTGATTCACTTAGGCCGAGAGTCTTGGAGGAATGTGCAAGGTGACAAGCCACATCCACAGGTGCTGGTGTCCCATCAGCTGCATTCTTTGTGAAGAGGTATAAGAGCGCTTCTGCTCTTTGTTACTGATGGAGAGGCTGCTGCCTTTCTGCTGTTAGGAACTGCCTTTCATTGAAAATACAGTTTCATTTACCATATATTTCTTGTGTCTGAGACTTTCGCACATGTCATGCACAAGTGCGAATTTGGCCTCAGGGAAGAGTGTACAGATTGCCAAGATGAAAAAACAAAACCACTTCAGCGCAAATACCTCCCCCTCAATCCCCATCCCATTTATAATCCTGATCTGCACTGCCACTGCTTGTCCTCTTCATTGCCTCATCACAGCTTTGCTTTCACGTGTGTGTGCACTGCTCATCATCCTGCCCCGTTCTTCTCCTTTTATCCACAGCTGCCTATACATTTAGGTCCTTCCTTCTCCTCTAAGATAAACAACCTCCTCTCCAATTTCCTCTCTGCTCAGATTTCTGTATAAAGTCACGCTGACAAGATACATTCGAAACTGAAAAGCCACACTCGTGGTTGCTGCGTGCTGCATTACGTTAATTTAACTGGAGAGGTGTAGTTTTAAAGGTACATAGGTGATATCAGGCCAGTCCTCCATCACCTCCTTTCCTAGTGGGATGTTTTTGAAAACTGTCATCAAGTTATTGCTATGGCAATGAATATTGCTCTTTCAAAATTGGTACATTACTAATAGGAGATAATGATACATACAAGTAGCTGCTTCCCTGCCTGCTCAAAGTGCTCTGTAAAACATCATTCATGACTTGCCTAAAATGTCACTGTTATTTCAGTACTTAATGACATTGTGATATTTTCTTGGCACCAGTATAACAAGACTCAAATGGAAATGTTCATGAGTAATTTGAGCAAATCATAGACCATTCTTTTATGTTTTTATTTAATGTTGCCGGCTATATCTGTTGCGTTAAAATTCAATATTAAATGTTACAAAATGGTAACTGTGCAAAAGTCTTTGCAGATGTATTGCATCTGTTTATATATTTTCCCAGTAAATACAAGCTTGTTGCTACACAGAGCTTGGTTTGTGCTGGTCGTGCTCTGGTGATGGGTGTGTTCCCTCTCTGTCCTTTGTGGATCAGAGATTTCACCACCACACACACAAATTCGCCTCCTCCCCTTCAGTTTGGGTGTGCAACCCTGGCCTCAGCAGAGCACCTGCTGCTTTTGCAAATGGCTGATTTTTTGAGTCATTAATGTTTAAAATTTCAGTCTCTCACACCTGGTTGGAAGAATGAAGGGGGATCATCCTTAATTTCTTCTAATGTTTACTGCCATCAGTTCAAGAGCACCAGAGGGAGTTATGTCAATGGCTCAGTATCCTTTCATATTAATTTTTCCCCCTTATGCATCAGGGACCTGTCCCCAGAATTGGAGCCTAGTGCTGTTTATAACAGGGCAAATGAATGTGAATAGTGAAAATAAAATGTTACAACAAACCTACTGAATTTGCTGAAATATTTCGCTCTTGGGGATTCTAAGACTTGCACTTCAGAATTGTGATTAAAATCAGTAGTGAGCCTCTATGATATTTTATTTATTTTGTTGATTTCAGTCTACAGAATATCCACTCAGACCTAGGAAAGTGTGTCAGTGTTAGAAGTCTTGCTCTGAAACTGTTTTATTGGAAACAGTTAAATTGCTCAACGTTCATACTGGATTAATGAAAAAATTACAATGTTATTGATGCTCTAAACTCTGTTTCGGCACAAAGAGGATCCAGAAATAAAAAGTATTGTTTCATAAATGATACAATGTTTTTTCTTGTGTGCACCTTCAATCTCTTGGAAATAATTACAGTTCTGAAAATAATAGGGTAGTGTTTTGGGCTCTTCTCAGGACAACTCCCTTCAGACAGTTGCTCTATCTTTTGTCTGTTCTTTAGTTGATTTCCTGTATTTTTCCTTCACATTCGAGCTCAGTTTAGATGCAAAGCAATGCTTTTGATTTACATAGGGGTAAGATTACAAAGCCTTGAACAGGATCTTGATTTTTTTTCTGCTGCTGCATATAAATGCTATAGGGATTTGTGGCTAGGTTTTTAACACATTTTAATAGATGTTGTCATATGAAAAAAGAATTTCAGATAACAAGACTGTTGCTAGCATCTGTTTGGTTGTTTATTTGATTTGATTATATTTATCTTTCAAGTGGTGTACATCAAATAAGTTTCACTTCAACCAATTCGTATCTACTACTGAATTGAGAATTAAGTTTTGAAAGATATTATGAAGCCAGGATGGAAGATGCCCAGATGTTAATAGAATATTCTTATCTTACACTGAAGAGCTAAGAGTTTCAGTAAAAGAGAGCATTTTGTTTTTCCCAGATAACTGCTGTATGAAGATCTGAAAATAGTGACTGATGAAAAAATAGAAGACAAACTAAAGAAATTATAACCCAAAATAACAGATAATAGGCACTATTAGGTAAGAATCAATAATTTAAATTGTTGCAATACAGGTGAGCTACTGAAAGCCTTGGGAAAAAAACTTAGTAACCTGTTTTCACCACCATTTTGATGGAGATAGAAAATAATGCTCTAGCACTGCTTAAGAGCAACTTTCTATTAGGCCTACCACACTGTCTTTTGTAATTTAGATGAAGGAGCAAGCAATCTAACAAAATAAAATAAAAAGTCAACAGATATTTATTTTCAGTTCAGGGAATACAAGATAACCTTATTCTAAAAGCACCATACATTGGAGAACTCTTATGTTTATGTTGATTACGTCTGAGGTCACCCAGATTTCTTTGTCTGTAGAAAGCTTTGCCAACTGCAGTTTGTTACAACTTACAATGAACTCCTCGACAATATTAAACCTTTGTGGCCAAATCACATCAAAATTCCGTGCCTGCAGGCAGCTCTGAGTGGATTCCAGTGTAGCAACTCAGCCTCCAAGAGGGTTGAGTCAGAGAGAAGAGGGCCCTGGTGACACATCCCACAAGGTTTACTGATGGCTGGAACATCAGCCATGCAGGAACATCCTGTCCAGACACCTTCTGATCTTTCAGGTTTTTTAGAATTAGGAAATGCAAAGTTCTCTATTATTTTCAGACCTCCATGCCTAAAATTCCTCTGTGATGATGTTTCAAATTGCAGCATGTAATTCTTTTGTCTAAATAGCCCCTTGTTAAGTAAAGTTGTGAGATGTGGCCCAGTGCTTTTGGCAATCAGGTTTTATGTTAGATTACTCTTACACAAACTTTTAAATGTTTGTCTGCACGTTAACTGTTGTGGTGAAGGGCTTGAAGCCACTAAGAAGAAAGGGCATGCCTGTACCATCAGAGAGGTCAAGGGGCTGTTGTGGTGGTTTAGAATTCACTACCAGAGCACTGTTCAGAGCTGCAGACTGCACTTAGTTAAGAACATCCCTAAAAATAGGGCATTGTTTAGGTTTCTGAGAAAACAGGACCTCCTAAAGAGATTCTCTGTGGCAACAAAAGCAATCCAGAGCTCAATCTTACAGTTATTGTTGTGCTAATTAAAAAAACTCCAAACAACTACCATTGATATAAATCTTCGCTGTTTAAAGAAACAAATAATCAAAAACGGAACTTCTGGTAGCTTTCTCCTGCACATTTCCCAAAAGACTCCTCAGGTATTTGCAGGTCTTCAGCTGGGATGGATTCCCTTGGAGGCATGTATTTTTGGGTCAGGATTTTCTTTGATTTCTGGGAAATGAGAAAGATACTATCACACTTTTGTAGATAAACAGTGCTGAAATGGTGATAATTCTTGCAAGGGAAGGAGTTGCAGAGGTGAAACTTGAAAAAAGAGGCTCTGTCTCTTTGCAGCAAACTTAGATGAGAACAGAAAACCTTGCTGGTTTGTTAGGAGAGAGAAGTTAGAGCAAAAACTGGGCTTCAGTCCAAGTCCTGATTTAATATATCTGGGCTTTGGAAAGCTTTCGTCTGAATATTTGCTCATAGCATCTTCCTCGTAACCATCTTCCTCATTTTTTCCTCACTATATTTTCTTTTAAAAAATAATGCAACTTGCAAGTGACAATACAGTATTTTCACACTGATATAGGAAACATCTGCTCTGAAATCTCTGAAATCCCTGATGAGAGTCCCACATGCCAACAAGCATATGAAAAGCACGAGGCAATTGCTAAGCCTAGTGACATTTTGCCTGAATGCCTGATGTCTGCATAAACCCATGCAAATGTAACATCACAGCTGGCCCAAATCCTTCTAACCAAACTATGAAAAGATCAATTAAATGAAAATCACAAGCAGTTGCCTATCCAGACTGAGCAGCTCTAAGCCAACCATTCTCAACACTCACTCTGACAAGTAATGAACACTGCCTGTACGTAAAAATGAGATTGAACAAAGTGACACATTTATTTCTTTATAGCTATGAATTACCTAACATAATCCTGCAAGTTGAAAAATCTTACAGAAATAGGACTAGTTACAGCAAAATCAGTTCAGATAAGACAACTATCCCAAAATTAAGTCCTTTCTTTCTGTTAATTTCCCACGACTGTTTGCAGTTTATAGGTTTTTTTTATTCCTTCAGAGGCATCCCTCTCCTCTTGGTTTTGACTTGGGCAGAAGCTTCAAAATATTATCTGGATGCAACCAATCCCTCAGATCCTTTCCACTCTACACAGGTTTTATACAGAATGGCAATGGGGAGAATCAAACTTGTAGGCAATAATAGAACCATAGAATCACAGAGTGGTTTGGGTTGGAAAGGGTCATTTAGAGGTCTTTCAGTCCAAACCCCCTGAAATGGCAGAAATGTCTTCAACTACAACAGGTTGCTCAGAGCCACATCACAGGTAACCTTGAATGTTTCCAGTGAAATTTGGGAAAGGGAAGAATTAAAGGGAATTTTACCTTTTCTTCATAGACCTTCTATCAAAATATGTCAGAATTATTTCCTTCTGTGCAATGTCCAGTCTTTTGCAAAATTAACAGTAGGAAGAATTATAAATGCTGTAAGAAATTTTATTGTCAAAATTACATGCTAAAGAATTATGTAATGCATTTATACAAATATTCTGAGGATAGGTTATTAGCAAACCCATTCATCAGAAGACACAGAATACTGTAAATATTTCTACACATATGTGTACATATGTGCACATACAGAGTGTGTCTGTTCAGTTTAGAGCATTACATCAAGCTACATTAAAAGCATGTGCATCTCTTCTGTTCTTTTCACCTTATCCTCACCAGCTTGCTGGTTTTACTTGGCTCCAAATCATCAAACTATTCAGTACTCCTGAATCTTAAATTTATATTTCACACCTTCCTTTCTGCCTTGGCAGGACTAATGGAGTCTGTAAATCAGTATCTCTATTGGAGACTGATTACAACTGAAGTTATTAAATCAAGATCATGACTTTATGACACCAATAATGGTTTATAGCTGATTTATAGTTCATTATTATTGTTCGTGTTACTAAAGCATTGTGAAGAAAAGAAGCATTAGATCAATGGGTATTTGCCTGAATATGGAGAAAATAAAAACTAATTTAAAAAATCATATGTAATAATATATAAAAATATATAGATTAAATCAAAATACTTTCAAGACGTCTGCTATTTTGTGATTTCTTTGGCAGAGTTTGACTGGTTATCCCTTTTTTATTTTAATAAATGCCACTTTGAATAATAAAATACTTCAAACATAATAATATTTTTCTGCATTTCAAATTAGATAAACAAAGTCAGTGATGAAATATTTCTCTGAAAAGCATAAAATCTATTCTGTAAATGCTTCGTACACTGAAGTAGTGTAATTTATGTTGCATGTTATATTACATGAAAGCACATCACCCATTGCATGTTGGATGCCAATTGGAGCCAATCTGGAGTTGATTGCTGTCTGTTTCCTGATTCCATTTGATTGGAGTAGATGATCAGTTAACACTAAGAGCATTAAAAATTTTTGACTTACCTTATTCTAATAAGGCATGACCAAATACACATAGTTTAAAGTTCATATTTGCCTGCCTGACTTGACTTTACAGTTCTAAAGAATGCAGGACTGATGAAGGATAAATACAGCTCATCTGACCAGAAATCCTAATTAGAAATCCCAGGTCTATGTTTCTCTCTTTTTCCTAATTCCCCAAATAATTCTCAATTGCATTCAAACTTTTGCTCTTTATCTTCAATATCTTCACAGAATTTTCCCACATTTATTCTATGAACTATTTTCTCTTCTCACAGCAAGTACATGGCACTGGAAAAGTCAAACCATTATCCACAAGGGCGAATCTTGGGTCAAAGACAATTTTTTGTGTAAATGAATGAATATAGAAATTTTTTTCTTATCTCCAGGTAATGCCCCATTCTTTTCAGCTATAGTGACTCCAATACAATGTGAAGACATAGCTAGACCTTGCCTTCCTATGAAACTCCAGAATCACTCAAATGAGAAATGCCTGTTATTTAAAGGGGGAAAAAAAAAGAAGATAAATACATCCTAAAATGATCTAAAATGAGGTTTCTTATTTTTCAGAGAATCTTCTTAATGGAAAAAAAATATAAGAGGTGATAAAATTAAGTGGTATAATTTTTACCGTCACATGTTCTAGGCTACTGTGTTTCCTATGAATGGCAATTCTCATTTTGCAACATCTGGTGTATTACTTTTGGAAAAAAAATAATGAACAATGTAATAATTAAAAAAAATATTTTATAGGACATGCCATTATAAAAATCAATATTTCTCTTCAAAAAAGATTGCCTCAGTTTAGCATAAATGATTAGGCTTCAAAAAAATCAATAAGTCTCAATTAGTTATTAGATTTAAAGATGCATACAGCTATGGTGCTGGATTGAAATATAATTGTGTTATGGTATTCATTTTACCTCTTTGTGAAAAGAAAAAGCATCATAAGTCAAATTCCATGTCTCAGTGAATTCATTTTTACTGATGTCAGAGTGGGAAAAGATGGAAACAGTAAAGTATAATAGAATGATTTACAGAAGGCTGATATGGATTCATTTTATCCCTGCTTCCTTTAGTTCCTGCCTTTATGTGTCCTTTAGCCTGTGAGGCTGCGGTTCACAGCAAGCCTCATCCGCTCAGGTTAACAGAAACCAAGAGAACACAGTCACCCCTTCTTCATTTTCCTGCTGGCACTCTGGTTTCAGAGAAAGAGAAATTTGAATGTCTTCCAGTTGTGACCTTTCTTTCTGGAGAAATGAATGTCTAGGAAAATTTAAACTCCATTTTTGTAATCAGTGCTGGGGCCCTGCTTTCCTCTTTTCATTTCTGTTATCAGACTGGCTGGTGACGCACCAGACCTTGACATCTTTTTTGAGCAGGATTAAAGCCAGGCAGGATGTTAGTCCGCTCCTCTGCCACCCTGGTCCCATCCCTGATCTCTGGTGCAAACAGATAAAAAAGCACAGCTGTTTCCAGTGGGAGCCTGTCCCAAGAGACCATGCCTGGGGAGGGGACTGAGTCGTGATGGTCACAGGGAAATACTGAGGGGCTACTGAATCTGTGGCTGAGTCCTCTCCCATGTCTTGAGAGAGTCTCTGTCAAGTCTTGACCCACTGCAGCTCCCCATGGAGGTCAGCTGTGACAATGTACCTGCCACCACACTTGGCTAAACACCTTCATGGAGAACAGCCCACCAGCTGAGATCACAGGCTGCTTTAGATAGGTGACAGCTCTCTGTTAAAGGGCAAAAATCTTTGGAAACGTTTCTACATCTCATTTGGTTTAGACAATGTTTTATTATGTGATAAATAATCTTACAGGGGCAAATATTATTCATTTTAATGCTTGAAGGTGCAGGCAGATTTACAGCAAAGTTTTCTCAACTGCTTTAGTAGATTGTCCTGCTTTTATGAAATGGAAAATCTACTTCAGCACTTGGGAAATACCAGTAAGGGTTTGCCTGCTTTTAGGTACATAAACCACTCCAGGCACAAGAGATATTGTGGGGAAATAGAAAATGCTTATGAAAACAACCTACCTCTTAAAAATTTAAATAAGGAAATTACTTTTTATCTTTTGTTCAGCACAACATTCTCCCAGTAAAACTTATGAGTTGGTAGGGAGCATTACTTCTTTGTATAATCAATATCTTTGCCTTACAAGAAGTCAATATATTCTTTATTTACTATGACATAGAGAAGAATAAGAGATGTCAGATTTAAAACATTACAGAGAAAAGAACTCCATGGGTAGCAAACATTCACTGCTTCCAAAGGCAGGGACTGGCATGGAAATTAATTTTCTTCTTCCTAGTTTTCTTTTTCAGCTACAAGGAAAAGAATGAATTATGCTGACATTTTAATTGATTCCTCTTAACAAAAATCAAGAAATATAAACAAACAATTAGCTAAAAAATTCTTCAGTTTGTTTTCTCTTATAGATACCACTAGATATATAAATCATTAGAGTGCTGTTGTGGTTGTTAAGGCTGGTATGCACTGAGGGAAGAGCCAAATCCTGATGGAACTCTAAGAACTTCCCTTTCCATGGATGTCACATTATTGCCAATACCAGTCCATTTCAAAGGAAAATAAAAAAACTCATTATCTTTCATTATCACTACAGAAGCTCCTGGTGACTTGACAAGTTATAAGAAAAAACATAATCTATTTCTATTTAACCCCTATTTATGAATTAAAATTATCATGGTTTTGCTGTGACAGTGATAAAAAAGTCATATTGTACTGAATTGGTTGTAGAGGATTGTTGCTTAGATAGTTCTGCACAAAATCATTTTTATTGTATTTCACAGAAAGAGTTCTCTTGTCAAATGATCATTACTCGTGATTCCAGACCAAAAAGCATTTCCAGATAAAATGGTCTCAATTATGTTGTTAGGAGGGAAAAAACTTAGGCACCAGATTAGCATGTGCTCAGTTTTTGGCTCAGAACCTGCTATAACATAATCCTTTATGATCTGAGCTAATGGATTAGTCCTATAGCAAAGAGCTTGGCTTACACTTCCAGCAATGCATAAAGAACAATACAATGACAGCTAAACATGAATACACATTCTTTGAAAAGAACTACCCTGTTCTAACACTCTTGTGTAAGACTCAAAGAGGTTGAACTTGAAGAAAAATCTTCCTACTAAACTCCTGGCTTTTAATCAAGGACCTTTAAAACAAAACATAGGAATCTCTACAACTCATCAACTGGACCCAAAGGGATTGAAAGAGGTGTCTGGAACTGGAATATCTAGTGGGTTATGCATATGTATCCACACTAATCTAACTACGATGGAGGATGGTTAAAAGCTAAAAAAAAGATAGCTTTTAAAGGTTTTGTACACTGTTTATAGTCAGATATTGTCATGGTTTGACCCCAGCCAGAAGCTACAGACCATGCAGCTCACTCCTCCACCAGCAGGATCAGGGAGAAAATAATTGGGTAAAAGCTAGAAAAATACTCAAGTATTGAATCAATGACAGTTTAATAGAAAAAGTGAAAACTACACGTGCAAAATGAAACAAGGAATTAATTTGCTGCTTCGTGTAGGCAGGCAGGTTTACAGACACCTGGAGGAAAAGAAAATTAATTCTACTTCAAGCAAAAAACAGAACTGACACTTGTCTTTGTCAACAGTATTTATTGTTGCTAAAGTGTTTCCTTTTTCATGTTTATAATTTCCTTGTCCTTCATCTTCTGACCTTTGAAGACAGAGGTGTGGGACATCAGCTTTGGTATCTGCACTCAGAAAAGGTCTCTGACATGTCTAAACACCATCATTTTAGACATTTTAATGAGAGGGGACCTAGCAACAAAATATTGTTGTTATTATACAAAATGATAGTAATTACTGAAGTGCTCAAATATCTTGAAGAAAAGAGTCAGAGAAATTAAATCTGAGAGAGAAATAGCTCTCTTCTGGGGAAAATGCCATTCAGTATTCCATAAAGCAGTAAGTTTTCAGAGGCCCTCTGAAAATCCTCCTTTCTACCTACACCACCAACAGTATGATTGCCAAATTTTAAGACATTGATTGAAAGGTGAAGGAGAAAAACATCCCTGCTGGAACACTGTACCACAAGAGGATGGACAGAGATTAAGTGCAGTGCTGCTGGAACAAACCTGTGTTCTGTGTAAGCTGTCAGGATCCATGCACAGAAAAGGGATCATCTGCTTTTGGCACGGCATCTGTCTGTACTAGACCTTTGACACAGGATTCTGGAGGCTCAAACTCTTCTGGACATTGTCAGGTGGACAAGGAACAGCAAGGGAAAAGAACAATGTTCCAACAAATGAAATCACATACAAAGCAAGTATTTTAAGATAATGTGAGAAATGTAAACTGAAACATTTTCTTTCCTATCAACAGAACAAGGCAAGGACAGAATTTGACAGACTTTTTTTTTTTTTTTTTTTTTTTTTTTGTCTCCATTGATTTTAGTCCATTTAGTCCATTATTTAGCCCGCTTTCAAATATTTCAGTATCAAATTAGATACTGGATGTTACTGTGAGGGTATGTATGCCCCTCAAAAAATTTCCACTCTTGTTCAATCCAAGATAATTTATTTACTGTGGAAGCCAGAAGTTTATTTAAATTTTACCATTTGGGGTTTCCTGGACATATTTCAATTCACTTCTAGATTTAATCTTTGGACAGGAAAGGTCAAATTTTCAAAACAACATTTATTCTGTAAAATAGAACAAAAATGAGATGTGATCTTCCATATTTACATATGAAATCAGGAAAATCATGAGTTAGGTAAAAGATGGTACTTAGATGCCTCTTCAGATACTACCATTGGTTTGGTTTAAAAGAAAGATTTCCATCCATTGAAGCTTACTTTTACACACCCTTTGAAGTAGGATTTCATTTGCACAGATTTTGGGAGTTGTCATTTGAAAAAAAATATGCAAAATTTCCCAAATGTTAATATTAGATATAATGTTTGGAAATTGCATATTTCAGTAAGGTGCTCACATAATTACAATGTGCAATCCCACAGCACCATTTGTCCTGCAAAGTTATTGAGAAATGCTGTTTGCCACATCTAAATGTGTTTAACCCAAATATCAAGCTGATTATTTACACTCTTTGCTTTCTGGGAAACATCAGGTTGCTTCTTTCACCTTGTACCTGACTGCAAGCACATTTATTTTTGATCCTGGGCTGCATCTACAGGGACATTACTAGCAGAGGTAGAGATCTGATTATCCAGTTCTACATACTGCTTCTCAGGCCACATCTGCATCACTGTGTCCTGTTCCTGTCCCCACAACTCAGAAAAGACATGGAGTGATGGGAGGGGGTGCAAAGGAGGGCCATGAAGATAAACAAAAGGCTGTAGAACCTGCCCTGTGAGGAAAGATGGGAGGAGTTAAATCCTTTAATCTGAGAAAAGAAAGCTCAGAGGGGATCTCATCACAATATTCCAGTATTTAAAGTGTGACTACAAAGAGGATGGAACCTCTCTTCTCATGAAGACCCACATGGAAAAGTCAAGGAGCAACAAGTGAAATGGCACCAGGAGTGGTTTCACCTTGACATATGAAATAATTTTTTTAAGGCGAGTGAAACCATTCACTGGAACAGCCTCCCCAGAGATGTCATATAATCTTCATTGCTGGAGGTTTTCCAGATGCAATGGGACAGGGTGCTAGATGATTTTCCATAGGTTCCCATTCCTGTGCAATTTTGAACCAGATCTCTTTCAGCCTGTGCTGTTCTGTGATTGTATAATCATAACTTACACAGATTCACCTGGGGTGACTAGGACAGGCTATGTTAGGAGACTTTCTGATATATCATAGCAGAACAAAAGTCATAGTTGGCAGGTTTTAGATCTTTGACAGGTAACAGAAAATAGAAAATCTGGAAAATTCCTGGAGTAAGTGGTATTTACACCTGCACTGCCAGAATTGCAAAACCACCAGAGAGCAAAAACAAGGTAAAACCCTTTAATCTTACAAACAAACAGCTTGAGGACTTAAAATCACCCATTAGCAAAACACCCTTGGGTCATTTTATTTTAGGTAAAAGTTTCATCCCATAAATTATGGACTCTGTTTTGACACAACATGAGCGCTTCAGGGGGGAACTGTGGAGGTCTGAGTTCTTAGTTAAGCTGGGAAATCACAAAATGTCAGGAAAAAAAATAGTGTTTGCCTATATATACAGTACAAAAATGAACTCTGAATATGAAAACCAGGAAAATAGGCCAAACATATGTACGGGATGCAGGTGTTGAAGTGCTGATTCCAGCTGGCCCCAAGAAACCCAGTGCAGGAGCTGAGGGGAGCTGGTGCTTCTCTGCAGATGATCTCCTGAAGTACTTCAATATTTTTCATCTTTCTTTCTCAATACCCAAATCAGTAATTAAATTTATAGCCAAGGAATTAAGTTAAATTTCCCAAGCTGAGTCTGTTTTGACCCCAACAGATAAAGTGTAATTTTGTTTAAAGATCAGCTATTTGAATTATGTTGGCATGAGCAATAGAGTAGATCTGAAATTCATTTTTGCCTTTAATGGGAATTTGTCCTTAAATATGAGCAGTCTAGGACTGTCAAGTTCATTATTAATATCTTACATTTTTGTAGAGCTTTTCATACTGAAATATCCCAAAATATTTTAGAAATTACAGCCTACTGGTCATCCAGATTTCTGCCATTTACAGCATCTCCAGCAAAAAAGGATAATGAATGAGTTTGGCAATGGAAATGACAAGCATATTTCATTTAATATAATTTTTTCAACTTGTTTTGGAATAGAAAGCCCCACACTGTCTGCCTTCCAGGAGTAAGAATTCATCACTGGAAAATTACCTCTAATATATTTCAAAAAAGAACATTTTGTGGGGTGCACCTAGAACTGGTAAGAGTAACTAGCCTGTGCTTCATGAGTTTCTGCCATGAAGAAGGAGCTTGTGTGGAAGCTCAGGCTTGGACACTGGGTAAAGAAAATATCTGCCAGATGCTGCAATGCTGAGAAAGGACCGAGGTTCTGAGGAAGTCAAGTAAGTTCTGCACCAGTGAGAAGCCACCTCATATGGTCCATGTGTGCTGTCAGCACTGGCCTGGGAAGAAGAGATTTCCATGTGAACAGCTGGGATAATTTCCCATGTAAACAAGACATGAGGTTTATTTTTGCCTTGCAATAGATTAACACAGAGATTTCTAACAGCTTTGTGAATATTTACGTGAACATACAGCTTTTCTAACCTTTGACAGAATGATCTCTTCATCCTCAAAGCAGCAGCAAGCCATTTTCTCCCCTCTTTAGACTTTAGTCCAATAGAAGAAAAGGAACTAGATTTGCTACTTCTGGGAGGAACATAGTTCAGGCTAACATATTCAGGATTAGATCTGCCTTTCTGAGGAAGTATCAGTATTTGCATCTTTGATCTCCATTCAGATTTGTATGACACAGTTTCAAGTCACACTCGGTCATGCAAGGCAGAGCTTTTCATGCTAATCAGTTAATATAAATAAATACATAAGATTGTTTTTCTTTCTCTGAAACTGCACATGGTAGAAAATGTTTCAAACTTTGCACTTTTTCCTTCAGCATTTTGGGAATACTTATGACTCTTACATAATTATCTGAAGAGAAAAATCATATTTAAAATATTTCTAGTATGTCAGAATGAAGGTTTAACAGTTAACTCTTAACTAAGGAGTTAAAAACATTATAGTACACAACTTCCTTTTTCAGGCTGGTGTTTAAAAGATCTGGTTTTCTATACTGCTTAGCCTGAGTCAAACAAAATGATATATTCTGTTTCTTCTTCACACTCTTGACAAGTAAAGAACTAAGCGGAAAACTTCTAGGCAATAGCACATGCAAATTTCAACCTTTGCCTATAGAAAATGAAATAAAAGAGAGGATTTTAGACAGAACATATTTTTCCTTTGGCACTCTTTGTCTATTTAAAAGTAGCAAAAAATGCAAAACATTGCATGAATAATTGATATCAAAGCAGACTTTTTGTTCTTTCATGCTCTGAATTCAAGCATAAACGCCCTCAGGTCTCTGTGTACACCAGGTAAGCATTTACTTGCTTCCAGAGCCTTCCTTGTCTACTTAAAATTTCAAAATTTAATAGTTAAAAACAGAGTGATATGAAGTTCTAAGCTAAAAGGTAATAATAATGTGAATAATAGGGAAGATATTTTGGGGAATAAAGGAAAAAACTTACTCCTATTCTCTGCTATGAACATGTAAGTGCAGGGAGATCTAGTCATAACCACATGTAATTATTATCTCTTTCTCCTCTACAGCAGTTCATCCCCAGCTTTCAGGATATTTCTAAAAAGTTATTTTTTAGTAAGCTTATTATCATAAGAGGAGAAGTTGCAGGAAAGGAATTCTTCCCACCCCTATTTAATTTCCCCAGGGCATTTGCTACAGATAACTGGTAGAATTTACTGATTTAGGGTACATTATTTTTCTCACATCTGCTGTTGATCTATCCTGGTATTGGAATAAATTATTAGCTTGTACATGGCACTGTAACAATTTCAAGCAGTTAATGCATTCCATCTACTGTCTTCAAATTTGTTTCCATTATCTGTTTATACACAATTGCAGGAGATAGCGAATTTCTTTGTCAAATACAACACTCAATATTTTCTTCTTTCATGATGTACCAGACGGGGGGAATAATGACTTTTGCTGAAAGAATAGTGAGTAACATTCTTTCAGCCCTGTTGACATCCGTGCTAGCCCCTCTTTTTTTTTCAGCAGTGCAGGTATTTTTCACTACTCTTTCAGAGAATTATGCTTGATTAATTGTAATTTTCAGCACACAAACACAGCAGACCGCAGCTACCATACTCCTATACACCTTTCTAACCCCTTGGCTGGCTTTCCCTGCTCACTCTGCCAAAGCATCCTCACCCCACAGGAGCGGGTGCTACTTCCACTGCTGTTAATTTTTAGTGGTTACACAGTGCCAGATTTGACAATGTCACTGCAAACACAAATGGATTCAGAAGCTCTTTACACGGGTAGCGCACAGGTACAACAATGGCCGGTGATTATGCCCGGTATTTATTTATGCCAAGTTTCCCTTTTTCCGAGTCTCTTTTTTCTCTCTCTTGAGCTGGCCAGTGCTCTACATCAGAATGAGAGCAGAGGACACAAATGACTCACACAACATGAGACAGCAGTGTTCACTCACAGCCCATAAAACCACTTGTATCCTGGGCTGCATGGAAAGAAACGTGACCAGGAGGTCGAGGGAGGTGATTCTGCTCCTCCACTCTGGAACACTGGGTAGAGTAATTCCAACATAAGAAGGACATAAAACTGTTGGAGCAACTCCAGAGGAGGGCCACAAAGTTGATAAGACAATTAAAGTCCCTTCCCCATGAAGACAGGCTGGGAAAGTTGGGGCTGTTCAGCCTGGAGAAGAGAAGGCTGTCCAAATATCTCACAGCAGCCTTACAGTACCTGAAGGGGTACTGAAGGGAGCCTACAGGGAAGCTGGAGAGGGACTCTCCATCAGGAGCTGTAGTGATAGGGCAAGGAGCAATGGGTTCAAACTGAAAGAGGGAAAATTTAGATACATGAAACAAATTCTTTAGTGTGATGTTGGTGAGACATTGCAACAGGTTGCCCAGAGAAGTTGTGAATATCCCGTGCTTGGCAGTGTTCAAGGCGGGTTGGATGGGGCATTGAACTGCCTGGTCTGGTGGAAGCTGTCTCTGCCCATTGTACGGAGTTGGACGTAAAAGACTTTTAGGGTTTCTTCCAACCCTAAACCTTCTATGAATCTAAATAAAGCAATATTAGTCTCAAAAAGAGTATTTAACATGTGACAGCCTGCATCATTTCAAGGATGCCACTGAAAGGACAGTGGAAAAGTCCATGTAAGTACACAGAACTAGCTCACCAGAGAAGGTGAAGCAATAAGCCATTGAAGTTTTTTCAAAGGTTTACAGCTAGCAGTATGTGAGAGGGGTAATTGGAGCAGCTAGAGTTTAGTTACATTTATCTTCCAAATTCCATTAAATGCAATTAAAACAAGAAAAGACCACAGGGTCTTAGTAACAATTGACCCATCTTAAAATTTGTTTTACAAAGTAAATTAGCTTGGAAAGAGCTCAGAAAAAAAAAGGCCAAATGTTCAAAGACTGCCAAAATCACAAATCTCTGACAGCCTTAAAAATAAGTGTTTCCATCCACCAGATACAAAAGCTACAGAAGGGAAAATAGTCTATAAATCCATTGCTATTTCTGCAATGTATTTAAAAATGCTTTTAAGTTCTTTAACAGTAAAATAAAATCTGGCAGTTGTTTTAGGTTTTTACTTTTCATTCTTTCTGGAAGACAATATTTGGCTTTCTTGTTTTTGGTTTTTTTTTTTTATGTACTTTAAGGTCTCTTGAATCACCTGAACTGCTAAATTAGAAAATCTCTCATATAATCATTAGTGAAACAGCAGCTGAATATTTAGCAAAATAACTTTTGGTGCAATTTATCACATAACCAAATTAAAGAAGGGGGCAAAAAAGGAGAGGTGGTGTACCTTATGTTTTCCTCCATTTACAAGATTGCAGATAAACCCTTACGAATAACAGCTGTTTACTGTCATGCTTTTCTATTAGTAATCAATTTATGTACCATAGTTTTGCTCACATCAGCTTCAGTTAGTATCTTCTACGTAGCTCAGCAGGTCAGATTTCAATCTTTTGTGATGTGATAATTCCATTAGATCATCATCCTTGTGTTATTTCCTCCGTCTCTTTCGCTACTGACATATTTTGTTTATCCTGCCAATCAATTCCCTTTTCAAAAGCCTTTCTTCCACATGACTAAGCTTTTCCAGTTTTCAAACATTTTCACTGATTTGTGTTCCTATATTTATTTTCTGAAACATTCTATAAAACTCATCTTCATCCCAAGGATAATTAAACTGTTCTTTGTCTCCTGAATTATAACTCAGACAAACTATATTGTTCTCTCATCTTTCACTCTTCAGACATTTCTTTCAGCTTGATACTGATTAAATTGGGTTTGCATGGCAAGGTTTGGGTAGTGGGGTGGCTACAAGGGTGGCTTTTGTGAGAAGCTTCCAGAAGGTTCCCCATGTCCAATGGAGCCAGTGTCAGCTGATTGCAAGCTGTCCAAGCTTGCATCCCACTGCTGTCCAAGGCTGAACCCATCAGTGCTGATAGTAGGGCCTGTGGGATAACACAGCTCAGGGGAGGGAAATCTACTGCACAGCACAACTGCAGATGGAGAGAGGTGTGAGAATGTGTGAGAGAAACAGCCCTGCAGACACTGAGGTCAGCACAGAAGGAGGGGCAGGAGGTGCTGATATTCCCCTGCAGCCCCTGGTGCAGCCCATGGAGAGGCAGCTGTGCCCCTGCAGCCCATGGATACCCAGAGTGGAGCAGAGATCCACCTGCACCCAGGGAGGAAACCCATGCCAAAGCAGGTGGACACCCAGAGGGAAGGAGGCTGTGATCCCATGGGTAGGCAACATTGGAACAGACTGCTGGCAGGACCTGTGGACCCATGGGGAGAGGAGCCCACACTGGAGCAGGGTTGCTCACTGGAACTCTGGTCCTGTGGAGGACCCATGCTGGAACAGCCTATTCCTGATGGACTGCAGCCTGTGGGAGAGAGCTGCACTGGAGCAGTTCATGGAGCACTGTCTCCAATGGGAGGAACCCCACTCTGTAGCAGGGGAAGAGTGTGAGCAGTCCTCCCTCTGGGAACGAAGGAGGGACAGAGACAATACATGATGAACTGACCACAGACACCATTCCTTGTTCATTCTGTGCTGCTGGAGGCAAGGAGATAGTGAAAACCAGGAATGAAGTTGAGCCAAGAAGGAAGAGAGGGGTGGGGGAAAGGTGTTTTTAAGATTTATGTGTATTTCTCTTTATCTTACTCTGATTTAATTGACAATAAATTAAATTAATTTCCCCAAATCCAGTCTGTTTTATCTGTGACAGGAACTGCTGAGGGATGTCTCCCTGCTCTTATCTTGAACCAGGAGCCTTTCATTATATTTTCCATATCCAGCTGAAGAAGGGAGTGATAGAACAACTTTGGAAACCTGACCCCCAGCCCACATTGACCCACTGGACACCTTTCCTTCTGGTTTATGACATATTTTCCATGTCTATAAACATCTTTTTTTTTAATCAGTTAATTGGACTTCAGGTATTTGACTTTTTGTTATAAATCCCTGTCTGCAATATTACCTCTATCCTTTGTCTTAAAGCAGGTATGTTTGCACCCTAAATCTTTACTGGTGATTTTTCCTGCAGTCAGTTTGATGCCATTATGTACAGCTGACATTTATTCCAACAGCTTCTCCTTGCCTTGCAACTGGATTCAAGCAGTGAGTGCCTGCCATCAGTGATCTTTTCATTGCCCTGATTAAAGAGAAATATTTCATCAGACACCCTCTGTGGACTGCTTGCCAACATCCCAGGATCATGCAAATGTGCACTGCGCTCCCTGTTTGGTTACAGAAGCTCTAGCCACATGAGGCAAAGGCAGTTCTCTTTATAGAACTTTCATTTGCATGTTTAATTATCTCCCTGAGGTAATGCTAGTCCCCTCTGCTTTGCCCTTTGACGTGTTCTCTCACCAGGGTCAGCAGGAAGGATGTTGGATCCATACCAAGATGCAGCTTTGAGGATTTCAGGTGGAGAAGCAAAGGATCAAGCCACCCACACAAAGCCTTAGATCTCCTCTCTTCCAAAACATATTTGTCCCCAAACAATGGGGGTTTGTTCCCATTTAATTTCATTTTCACAGTGTACTTTGGTCTGGTCTGCTTTAATGAGACTTTGCTCTGTTTATTTCCTGTAGCATTTTCCACAGTGCAGTTGAAGTTTTCTACACATTTTATTATTTAATAATTTTATCATACCAAAATACATTGTATGACTGAAAAAAATGATAAATGATACAGTTTATTTTTCAAGACACAGACAAAAGAATTCTAAGTCTTTGCACATGCTTCACTTATACGGTACGATGTAACATGAATTTAATGAACTGTCAATAAATTTTGTTTTATATTTGACATGGTTCTTTCAAGGTCTATTAAAACCTTTCATATGACAGGAGACAAGGAAGGACAGGCTGTTTTTGCAGCTTTTCTTTGATGTAATTCTCAGGTGTATCAGTAAAAAGAGGGTAGCACTACAGAAGGAGAAGAATTTTGATGGTATGGACAAGAACTCTACTTGTTTCAAACTTTGCAGTAGATATGGAAATAGAAAACTGCATCTGCTTTTCTAAAAGATTGCCTGTTTTCACAAATGATTCAGCATTGCTAGTGTATTAAATTACATCCCAAAATTGCCCTTTCCCATCTGTGTACAGAACCTCCCCAGGCAGACAAGCAACATTCCCAGACTCCAGAGGGAGGAACATATGAGCACTAGGTGACTTATGTAGGATTGAGGAGATGCACAGTGTCTCACTGCCCAACAAAGGAAACAGTATTTTCAGCAGAGTATACTGCAGGAAGGCTTTAACAAAACCAAACATATTTACTGACTCTCCCTCAGCACTCTGAAGGAGGATTTATTGAACCTGAGACAGTTCTCAGCTCTGTGATCTTTTGGGACGGTGCTGCAATGGAGCCATGGAGAAGGATTGCTGGCAACAGCAAGCAGTTGAAACAGGAAGGGTCAGGGAATATTCAGGTTTTTGCTCTCAGACTCTCCTCACCCATTTTGCAAGCAAAACTTGGGGTCTGAGTTGCTTTCTTGAAACCTGATTAACTGATTTTGGAAGTACTTTATGTGTTTTGATTACTCTTGCTCCTTCAGGAATGTTTTCCTTGGATGACACAGGATGGAACAGCTTATTTCAAAGAGAAAAAATAGTCAATTACTAAGCCAGAGCAATACCATATTGAAATTCAGTAAATCTCTCAAATGTTTAAAAAGGACTTTTACAGAAGCATTACATCAATTAGAATAAAAAAGGAGGGGTGGGGTTTTTTTGATTATTGAATGTGCAGCCACAAATAATCTAATATTAAATGCTGGAATTCTGAGTGGTTTGATTTACAACTGAGCACTGTACTTTCAGTTCCAGCTGCTCAATATTATGACCAAATATTGATATCATGAAATATGAAGAATAATTCAGTTAATTGTATTACTCCAATGAAACATCTCTGGCTATCAATAATAAGTGCAAGAAATACCACCAAACTAATGCTAATAAAAATCCCATTAAACTTGTTTATTACAGAGAAGAAAGATTATTATTCTTTGCTGTACTCCTTCTCTGTAGCTTCTGCTTCATGCTTTATATTGATACCACTTGTTACAGTGATTAGCATCAAGATAGTATTAAATATAAAGTATCTCTTATGCCACATAAGTAGTTCAGTTTATCCAATAACCTATAAACATTGTTTTGGTTTCCATGGTTACTCGGGGGATGCTAGCATTTTTCTTCAACACCATTGGTTGCCAAGAATACAACAAGTCCTTAAAAAACACAGCAGTTACAAATCCAGATTGCAGGGGTGTAGTCCTGCACTCAGAAATTGAATGTAGTAAATCTCGTTTGAGGCAGCATTTGAACCCAGAATATATTCTCAGCAGCATTCTTCCTTGGATTAATCAAGGTACTAAGACTGAAATAAGAAGCGAAAGCCGTAGAATCATTTATTCATGGAACAGTTTGGGTTGGAAGGAATCTTACAAATTCCAGCCCCTCTGCCATGGGCAGGGGCACCTTCCATCTAGAGGCTGCTCAAAGCCCCATCCAGCCTGGCCTTGAGCATTTCCAGGGATGAGGCATCCACAGCTTCTCTGGGCTGCTTGTTCCAGTGTCTGACCACCAACAGCATAAAAGATTTATTCCTAATATCTAATCTAAAACCATCCACTTTCAGTTTAAAGCCATTCCCCTTCTCCTATCACTGCATGCTCTTGCAAAAAGCCCCTCTCCAGATCTCTCACAGGCTTCCTTTTAGATATTGGAAGGCTGCTATAACTGAACTGTGTTCTGAAATAGAAACCCTTAAGGATCTGTATCAGATTATATGCAAAAAATATGTGCCAATTATTTATAATTTTTCACTTCAGTGTATTGAAAAATAAAATCCTGTCTTTTCATTAGAACAAGTGATGCCTAAAATCTAATTTTCAAACTAATTTAGAAGTGAAATAAGAGAATAGCTTTACTTTTTAGATACATGTAATGCAATACAACTTGCCAAACAAACAACTTGCTGAAATAATTTCATATTGTCTAAAGACTAAACAATTTCTGTAACATGCTCTAATACATAATACAGACCAAGTACCTATAATGTTTGTTTATGAAAAGACAAAGAAAAATATGGTTATAGACTCCACAGTTAAGGAGCAGGAACCTAAATACCCCTGTTTACTGAAACAAGAGATCACATTTCTCAGGCATAATAAAACTTTGATTACTTACCATGAAAGAAAACCTTCGCTTTTTTTTTAATGACATGTCATTCTTTTGCCTTCACAAAGCACTCTAGAAATGCTGAATATCAAGTATCTAAATTAAAATCCTGAGCTGTTTTAGATCTGTCTGGAGATTATTTTCAGACTGTGCTTGTAAGTGGCTATCTTTTTATCACCTTTATAAGGTAGTTTATTTAAATCTCAGTCTGCATTTTCAGTTCATTAGTCAGTTAAAAATTCCAGTAGCCAGTTGATTAAGGAACTGCATGAAAAGATTTGCAAATTTATAGTCACAATATTTCATCTAGGACTGAATTTCTTTTCAGTTGAAATATATATACATCAGTAATATTCTATTAACTGTAGTTGGGGACTGAATTCTTAAGCTACCAGTGCAGCCTTGAAGCCCAAGGCATTGAAACATCAGGAATTCTTTAGACAATTGCAAAATTTATGTGGGAGCTCATCCCCAGCAGACCATTAGCCAAGCAGAAAATATTTTGGTAAACCTATAGTGTTAATATAAAGGATAGAGGTAAATCTTTGCTATCTCTAAGGCTGCCCACGACCTGAAAAACAAATCTGGATGTTTAACTACGTCAGGACTACACTAGGCTGCTTTTAAGACCAGGCTTTTGTTGTGACCCATTATTCAAGAGCTGTCTGGAACCAGCTTTATCGAGGAGTTCCTCTCTATTTCATGACACAAGCTTTGTTTCACAGAAAATAGCTGCATAAATAGCACAGTAAATATCACATACTGCAAAAATTCAACAAAATGGTGGAAAATTTTACAAAACAGGAAGATTCTCCACAGTTCATGGTGTGATATTTAAGAAATTGGACATTTCTGATGCCTTTTCTGAGCTATTTCTTTGAAACTTCACCCTCCCTGTGCTTGTTATCAGCTATCAGTTTGTGTGAGTTTGCTGCTCACAGGCTTTTTACTTTCTTACCAAGGCATGGTCTGGAAACAAAGAGCCAACACTGCTATAAATACACAGACACCAATCAACCCAAAAACCCGGGCCCAAACATGGCTCAAAGCCAGGTGAATATTAAGGCTATAACACATATTTTCCCTGGCCATCTGCTTTTGGCAACTATATGGGACAAGATTTGTGTCAGCCAAACTTTTGTTTTGGCTGCAGTTACCTAAGTAATAATTGAAATTCAGTTATAATAAGGAGCTCTCCAACATAAGAAAGGGCAGAAATGAGTTTGACATCAAAGATTCTGCTCAAGATTAATTTTTACTGTGAGATAAGAAACCACCTGAAACTCTGCCTGGTTAATTGAAAATAGATTGTGCAGGTTTTTTTCTGGGCCCTCCATCACTCCCTATAACTATAAACAGTGTAAAATTAAGTCAAAGTGAAGCAACTCTTGCTCTTAGATCAGGCACTCTTCTTCCCTCCTGGCCTCAACAAGCAGCTCAGGCATAAAGAAAAAATATATTTAAACACAGCTCTTCATTATTACTAACTGTTTGAAGGACCAGCATGATATGACAACATCTTAAAATATTGCCACAATAGTTTAAAGGAACTATTCTCAGCGTGCCCAGAAAGCTTCTCAGCAGTAACACTGGGCTTAGAAAGATCAGCATGAACTCTTGTGAAGGCTAACCCAGTAGATTTACCACTTGATTTATTCAGCTGTGTTCCCAAATAACTGAAAGCTCATAAAATCCTAAAATACATATTGCTTTTTATGGAAAACTATCAAACATACCAGCAGAAAAGAGGGGTATTTGGGGTGGTTGTTATTTTGTTGGTGGTTGTTTGGGTTTTTTTGGTGGTTTTTTTTTTTAATTTTGAAGTGGTTTAATGTTTTCTTAGACTTATAAGGAAAATGCTGATGAAAGAAAAAAAAAAAAAAGAAATGGGTTTAACCTCTCTCATAGTCTCTCACTTTGCTATACTGTATCCACTTTTTTGTTGTTTTTCAAATGTGCTGGTGTTTTACATGGTGGACCACCCTCCATTAGCAGGAAGTACTCCCTTGACTGCTTTATGTCTTTACTGGAAGAATTTGGTGTTCAATTCAATCATTTCCCCCACACCCCCGCCTTAAAGTGATGTGGAACATTTAAGTGTGAAGCTGATTGGACTGAAACCTGTAGAAAAAACCCAGTTTCCTTTGTTTTATTTCAGCATGTAACAAACACTCCATAAAAAGTTTCTCAAAAATAAACCAGATATGCCAATAATGACCCTACTTTCTTAAGTTTAAGAGTGTTGACATTCAGAATTTCATTTTATTGTAAGATTAAGTACCAACCTTCCTGAAACTGGAAAATCACCCTTGCATAAACAGAATTTAAAGGCATTAAAGGTTCAAAGCCTGGAGACAGTGTCCTTTCTCTATTCCCAAAGTGAAGAAATGTCAAAAATGAGAAGTCTTGGTTTAGTTTTATCTGTAGAAAGTATCTATTAACAGTGTGCAGACTCCAGTTTCATTTAAAGTCATGACAAGGAGCTGAGTTCTTATCTCTATCTAAACAAAGCATAACAGATTTTTTTTTTTTTTAAGTCTTCTCTTTGCCTCTTAATAAAATTGTACTGCAAGGTTCTGACTTTTTTCCATTATTATGATCTTGGTACACTTCCAATGATTAACTATTTAAGCAAATGTTTGTCATGTCTCAATCCAGTAATGTTTGCATAGTGCTGCTGCTCCAATAGATGGACAAACAGCAGTTTAATTGCAAAAATTACCACAATGACATGTCAAACATATATTTAATGGAAAGCAAACAATTAAAACATCAGTTTTAGTCATTAAAACCATATTGTTTGTTTAGTCCACTAATATCTTTTTAGCCAGCAGAATAAAAATGGATATCATTACAGCAGTAAAAAACACCATATGAATTACCTACATAATAGCATTGCCTTGGCCTGGGTCAGCAAACAAATGTTCCTGCACAGACAGTCCAAGGTGGGGGCACTGCCAGGACAACACAATTTTTCAGTTCTAAAGTTGGCTGAGTGTTTGTGCTTTTTTTTACCTGATAAAGATACAAATTCATACCCTATGTGTCTGAAAGCTACAAGCTTTCAGGATAAGGGTACTTGATTTTTGGATTACCAGTCCTGCAATGTTCCACTGTTTTAAGAATATTTAAAATAATTTTTGTATTTTTCTTTCAACACATATTGGTAACTGTGAAATAATTTAATGCTTATTTAAGGTCTTCTATTACCTTAAGCCTCGAGCTTTGATTATCTCAGGGAGACAGGATATCCTGTCATAATCATAGCAGAGGAATAACAAATTTTGCTGGGCACAGCTTGATGGGTTTCTCTCTTCAAAGGGCAAGCTTTTGAAAAGCCAAAACCCTCCTACTTTTTTTTCCCTTGGTTTCCCCAAGCAGAAGAGTTTCACTGTTTTTGAGACGCATGAGCATTACATTAAGTAAAAAATAGTATTCTTGCCTCTACACAGACTTGAAATTACTTTTCCATTGGTGTGGGACACACTGTAACTAGATTGCAACTTGGAATTACTGGGAGTATATAGCAAAATAACAGATTTTATTAGATTTGTTATCAACTGCTTATGTGTTATTTTCTCTGCCAAATATGCCCCAAACAATTCCAACTATAAATAGATTATTTGAAGTGCTATTTTGAAATTCAAGAAAAGATTGTATTACTGCTTTGTTAAGCAAACCTGCATTTCTGGATACTCTATATTTTTTCCTGATGTTTATAACAAGACAACGTGGCTGAGAATAGATAGATTCTTTCATTGTATTATACAGAGTTGAATATAAGCAAAGGGGAACATATTTATTCATCAAAACAACTTTGCAATTTGCAAATCAATTATTTTGGAATCATAGTTTTTGTCATAGCCTACTTTGAAAGAAATCACTTGCTTCATAGCTACTTTCTTGATCTGTATGTTTCTTAGTTTTTTACTCCCAGAACAGTTTCAAGCCTGACTTTTAATAACACAGTAAAGCCACAAGAAAAAAAATTACATCCTCTCACACTTTTATTATCACCCATCAACCCTGCATATGTAAGTGTGAGCATATGGATAGAAAATACTGAAAAATCCAAAATATCTTAATGAATTTGCAGCTGCATTTTCCTTTTCTTTCCAATAAAAAATTATCTTAATAATGTATATCACAAATGGCAGGGTCTGATACAGTCTTTTCCTTTGTCAGTAATTTACCAGTGGCCACTAATGACTGAAAAGTGATCATTTTGCTGTGTCATGTGCTGTGACAAACAGTGATACATTTTGACATTCCATTAGTGGCTAGATTTTTGTGGTTGCATGCAAAGAATTCCTCTTTGCCTGTGGCTGTTGGCATGGGCAGATCCACTATGGCAATTTTCTGGGCTCAAAGCTGTTAAATAACAAAAGTCACTGCTATGGAACATAACTACCTGCTTGGGGGTAAACTAAACTATACCTTTCTCATCCTTAATTCCTCACTAAGTATGCAATTTGTCTGTCTAAAAAAAAGCCCTTTTCTACCCTCATATAAGTGGTCACACAACATTTGAATGGGTTAAGATTGGAGGGTGAACTTCAAAAATTTGTTTGTGCTGGTGGCAAATACAGTAAATTAACCATAAATACTGTATTTACTGACAAAAATGATTAATATTCTGTATGTTGCAAAGGACATTTGCTGAATTCATTTTGGCAGTAAACATTGATTGCCCAGTAGGAAAAGGCAAGAACTTTCCGGTGCCCGTTAATCTAACATTTGCAGTCTAATGCTATTAACACAAATAAATTACATGCAGTTGTCCAGGAAGGCAGAGGGGAGGGAGTGCTGAATTTAATAAAGCCTCCCAATACTTTACTGCTGTGTGCTGTGTTGCATTTTTGCATGAATGCATCTGGTGTTAAAGAAATCTAGTACTGTAATTTCAGAGACAGAGCTCTTTATGCTCAAGGCTCTAATTCTGTTGAACATCCATTCAGTGGACAAAGGATTTCAGAATCAATGCAGAACCCTTGTTTTTCTCTTTATCTTCTATCTCCATTTACACATATTTCTATGACTTGCCACACCATCAATATTACCTTTCTAAATGTTAATACACTTCTGGCACAGTATTTGTTTGCGACAGCAGCCAAGAAGCTTAGGTATTTACATGTATTCAAGAAACATTGTAGTGAAAATTTTCCAGTGTATAACTGGAAGGAGCACTATGGGTGATTCAGAAGTACATATTGCATATTACTTTATTACATAAAAGTACATATTTAGTCATATTCTTTGACTGAAATTTAGTTGCCTCCAATCTTAAGCAGTGCCTCTGAAACTGTAGTTATAGCACATCTTGAATGTGAAAACCAAAATTCTGATACTTTACCGGGACAGAATGTAAAATGTGAAGATAAATATTTGCCTAGATTGAAAAAGACAGTGGCAAGACTGACTGTACTGAACCCTAAATGCAAGGAGATTGTTTCTAGATGAACAGTCACAAATATATGATTCAAGGTAATAACAAAAACAAAGGTTTTATTTTTGTTTTGTAGGTTCTGCTTCTGCTGTTATCTATACCCAGTTAACACTGTAATTTTAAAAATCATTATTTCTTCATCTGTCAGACCCAGACAACATTATTAGGATCATTTTTGGTCATTTGCTGAATATGGAAAAGAAAAAAAAAATTCACTAATCCATTTTTTCTGAACCACTGACCAAAGAGTTTCAATATCAATAGATGGAAACATGTAATGCTACTTTTTAAAGAGACCTCATCAGGCAAAAATCCATAATGAACTAATTAAAGAAGTATTCAGCAAGGCTAATAATTCAAAACATGTTTTCAGTAACTATAGGTGAAGTTTAGAATTTCCCCATATTTAACTCAGCAACAGAAAGAAAATGTTTCAGTAGAAAGATCTTTTCATAATTAGATCAATAAGGACAAAATGTTTATTATAGTCAGACTTCATTTTAAGTGAGGTTTCTTTCCTTCTCTGGGCAATCATTTAAGAAATGTGATGGCAAAACAGACATGAACAAAGATTTAGAAGGTAAGACAAAGTGAAGGACAGTGTCTGGGGAATTAATCATTTCATGTCTAAACCTGCTTTTAAAACACTGCTCAATACGAGGTCAAACGCCAAATCTCCTGGTGGTATTTAACCAGCCACCTAAACCTCCTCTGGCAGGAGCTACTTTAAACTACATTAAATCTCACACTAAGCCTTGCTGCAACTTTCTGCATGATAATTAACATCACCTTGTTTGTTTATCATTAGTGTAGAACTTGTGTGTTGTCTTTCATGCCATTTCTCTAGTGAATGGTAACCAGACTGTCAGTTAGCAGCCTCACCCACTTTCATGTGGCTTGTGAAGGAAAACACCACCTTAAAATCTTAAGTATCATCTTGTGCTCTAGGTAATTTTAAATTTTGAGGTGAATTTTAAACTAATAATTAATCTAATAAATCAAATGTATTCATTGATCAGGTGAGTAGTCATTTTCATAGCCTTACTCCCAGAAGCTGAGAGGTAAAAGCAGGTTTCACTGGGCTGCTTGTATTTGCTCTCCCATAAACAGTCCAGGCGTTTGCTGACATTCTGTAAATACCCGGCAGAATTAGATGCAGGAGTACAAAGTACACAAAACAATGAGCAGACTTCCAGTGATGTGGAAGATAAACATGATTTGGAAAGTCAATTACTCAGGTGATCCTGGGGCTTCAACTTATCTCTGCTGCAGTCTTGGATATTCACAGTTGTAAAATTAAACTTACCATTCCAAAAAAGGTTCCAAAAGCTATTTTCATAGTATTTTTTCAAGAATAATTCTATTTATCACATTGACACTTGAATTTGGCTCCCCAAATTAACTTTGCTGATGTAAAAGTACTGAAAACACTCCCTTATATTGGCAAAAATGTTTCAGTGGAGTGTCTTCAGGAGATGCTGAGTTGCCTTATTGGGTGCAGCACTTGATTGAAACATCTCAGCTTGAGCAAATAAAAATGGAGGCATCAAAATCATGCTAATTTTACAAAAATTTAGACTATATCAAAGACAATATAGACAAAGTCATCAGGCTTTTACATGGATTTTATTCTGGTCCTA
The DNA here is from genome assembly GCF_971803275.1 of Cyanistes caeruleus. Classification (NCBI taxonomy): domain Eukaryota; kingdom Metazoa; phylum Chordata; class Aves; order Passeriformes; family Paridae; genus Cyanistes; species Cyanistes caeruleus. Next base: position 59,699,096 of record NC_141701.1, on the reverse strand, counting down.
CTCAAGCAGGAATGACACTGAAGTGGGAAAGACTTTACCATATGTATTCAAAAGAAAGCTCCCTTTGAAGCAAGTGAATTCAATGTCATTGAAATAGTCTCTGGTCTTTAAGTCTGAAATTTTAGTCTATGCATCAAATAGTTTATGAAAACTACTCCGTAGGGTACTTAAAACTGATTTTAAAAAAACCCCTGTAATTGAATTCAAGACTTCTTTTACTAAACAGTCAAACAAAGCATGAAAGATACATCAACAGTAAGATGCCAATATTATAAGCAAGTATGGGCAAGAATTTTTCTTTGTGTAAAAGCTTATCAGTCAATTTGTCAAAAGATAAACTTTTTTAAGATGCTTCAGAACCTTTTAGAGCAGTTTGTGCTGTAATGATGACATTTGAAATATGTACATTCCTTACATTTTGCAAATATTTAAGTAGTTCCCGCATGTTCCTATCAGATTGTTAAGTTTCTTCTATTTATTGAAATGAGTCATTGTGGACTAGGAAAGAAATAAAAAAATCTCTTAGAAAGTCTAAGAAAGAATCTACCACTCTGTCATTCTAATTATTGGGAAAACAATATGAAAGGTGGATACATAGCAATTGCAGCAAAGTTGAATTGATTTGCACAGGGCTGGTACTTGCAAGCAATTTAGGTTTCTATGTAAATTAGGGGAAGGAAAATTTAAGCCACAACTTAAATTGTTTTTCAGAGCAAAAACTAATTGACTTTTTCAGCCTGAAGAAATTATTTTAGCAAATACTTAACAACATAGCATAGTAAAGACAAAATCAAAAACAAAATTAAAATTAAAAAAAAAATTGAAATGAATAAGCTGTTCTTAATAGAGTGAAATTTTTGGAGGGTGAAATAAACCCATAAATCTGAGTAGCCTCTTTCTGAAATACACCAATTTTTCTGAAAAAAAAAAAAATTGCATTTTTTCATGTTTGAAAATTTTTATCTCATTGATTTAATTACAATTTAACAATTACAACATCAGTCACATTAAAACTTTTCACTACTAGTGGATAAAAAAGAGATTTGGTGTAGATTATTTTTGTGCCTAACTTGTAGTATTTTTCCCCATGTCCAATGAAAGACAAAATATATCAGAAAAAGAAATCTTAGTCCCAGTTGCATACAATTTCCATCAATTACTTGAAATTTCAGTATGAAATTGCACAGAAAGGATAGCAATTAATGAACAGATTTTGTACTGCTGCTTTATCTATCAGTCTTATGAATAATGGAGATACAGATAAGAAGAATTTGTCTGTAGCTAAAACCTTTTAAATTAAAAAGGTTGTTTTTAAGAAAAACCTTCTCAGTATGTTGGATTTGAAAGAGTTCTGTCAGGGCTGGTTTTGGGACATTATAGATAAAACAATAAGGGAATTGTTCTGCCAAGTGCCAACCTATCAAAGTTTGGAATGCATAGGAGGCAGAGTGGTGCAGTTCCTGTTCTGAGAAAGTCCCTGATGTGCTAGAAATCTGTCTTGACTACCTGTGAAAGATTAATCATACCAAGACAAACTTATCTCCACTTGATGTGACTTTGGAAATTGCTTCCAGTAAATTGTTTCTTCTGATTATTTGAACATTCATGTTGAAAATAATGAAATAATTCAATAAAAATCTGCCTAAATCTTGAAATGATAAAAATTTAAATTAGATTAATATTCTTATGTACAAAGTGCCTTTAGAAATAATATTATAAATAAATTGTTTTTTAAGATTTATTAAAAAAAATCTAAAAATTGTTTAATGGAAAATTGAATATAGTACTTCTTTGATGAAGGGAATATTTTTTACAATTGCAGTAGTTACTTGTAGCCAGATTCTACTTCCAGTGTTATGAATGCCTACTATAAATCTTAAGTGAGAAAAAAAAATCGGTCTCAGAAAGTGTAGTTTCTTCTTTCACACAGAATGGAACCCACAGAAGAATATAATGTTTTAAAAAGAAGTAGATGTGAAAGGAAATTCCCTGCAATGCCTTAAAAAGCAGCTGGAAAGAACAATTCTTTCTCAGTAGTTTGAAAGGTTTTTGTTTTGTGCTAAGCATATCGAACCAAAGTAGGAAGTAATGTGAAAAAGTGTATAGAAAATTGTAATTAACTAAATTTTAGCAGAAGCTGGAAAAGCAAACTGATGTGAAGACAAAAGACTGAAATAGAATAATGGATAAAGTGGGATAGGATAATAAGATAATAGAATCAGGTATTTTAATGCATTTTCATATTGAAAAGGTTACATTCAAATTAGTTACCCAAAATACTTGATTTGGGAACCTACATTCATGAACGAGTCATTCACATTGTAAACTGAACATAATACAACTAATTAATAACTTAGACTTTCAATACTGTGAAATTTAATTTTAATACTGTGAAATTTAAATTTTAATACTGTGAAATTTCAAATGCTTTCACGTTTATGATGTCAGAACATAATCTGTATACATGAAAGCACTGTGCTTACTGACAATACCCTTTTTATCAGTACAGAGGGCAACCTCCTTCTAAGTCACTCCAATAATCCAGCTTTCAATATTGTTCATAAAAATCAGAATGCAAATTAGTCTTAATTGTGACAACAATTAAATTTTATTAAGAACAAGATTAGCTAAATAGTTAATTAGAGCAATGTTTTACAGATTTTTAACAATATTAATACTGGGACTGCAGAACATATATTTTTACAAAAATGGGATTTAAGGTAGCCACTAGTTCTTGAGGTAGTGATCCTTGTGATAATGTTCACCTAGGCTAAGATATAGTTCAGTGTATTCAGTGTTCAAAATCCATAATAGCACTTGCATTTGAAAGATGATTGAAAAAAAAGTGTTGGCTTGGCTGTGAAGAAAATGATAAAAACACACTTTTAATCTCTTCTAGAGACACAGATAAAAAAAAAAGTACCAGAAAATCTTAAAGATTTTGCAGAAATCCTTCATTTGCTGAACAGCAACTTTCACCCTGAAAGAAAAAATTAAATAATTGCAAGGCAATAAATAGCCAGGATGAGCAGAAGAGTGAATATTTGCTGAGCATCGCCTTATTTGTGTGATGTTGTAGCCTAGACATGGGGCTGGAGAATGGTGTGTTGAAATGTGGTACTCGCTGCTAGACATTTATTTGTGCAGAGCAGGGCTTTCATAAGCCTCATGACTTTCTAACATGTAGTTTCTAACAGATGCCAGGCACCTCCCCTGGAGGAGCACCAAAGATGGGTCGCTGCCTAACAAACATGCTCCCAAAGAGGCTGGCTAAATAACTCTAATGGAAGCTGAATGCTTGCTGCCTGCAACAGCAGTGTTAAAAGGAGAGGAGGAAATTACCTCAAATATTATAATGCCTTGCCTTACTTAGGAGCAAAGGGGCCATTTTTATCACTTCTGATGACAGATACCTGCCTTCTGCAGGAGATATTTCGACAGACTCTGGACAGAGTTGGTTATTCATCTTCAGCAATGCCACCTGGCCCAGTCTTCTTGTATTTTTTTTTCCCCTCAAAGAAACCCGTTTTGTGAAGAAGGAGACAATGGCAAATATTTCAGTGTTACCATGCTTTTTAAAAATGAGTGATGGACATAAGCTTTTCTTGTTGCTAAATGAACCATGAAGATTAGTCTTCTGAGAAAGCCTGAGTATATCTCAGTTCTCTGAATTGAGCTTAGCTTGCAAGTCAAATATATATGTATTCAGTCCTTGGCAGAATACTCTTCAGAAAATTTTATGCCTGTCACAATGGTTTCATTTTTGGGGATCATCTGGTGCTCCCACAGCAAAAGTTCAGTATCTGCCAGAGCACAGTAGCATTCACTAGGGAAGGAAGTAGATGGTTCTCTAAAAGCCAAGAAAGAGCAAATCATGTCTGAGCTCCAGGATCCAAAGTTTCCACTTTCTGTTTTGCAGTGTTGCACTCCTATGTCAGCAGTATTTTTTTATTACATTTCAAAATACAGTTTCATTCACCATCTCTAGCTCCCCAGGCTTCCCAAGGATACCATTTTCAGCAGACTTAGGGTGCAGTACGCCCCATCTGCCTTCATAGTGACTTGTACCATCTACCTGTATGACTAAAACAGGTGTAGATGTTCTTTCTGCATAGCTACACCTGCCTTTGATCCATGAGGCTTTTTTACATTACTGCTGGAGCAAGAAAGAACTTTTTAAAGAAAATGTTAGGAAATAGGTAGGAAAGGAAAGGATATGAATCGCAAACTTGTAGATTTGCTGTTACCAGAAAGCGTATTCCAATGTTAAATCATATAGACATTGCTTTATCAATATAAATAAAATATATAGATAGTTACAGATATTACATAGATGTAAAAACATAAATTATGATATTTACATGGACAATATTTCTAGGAAGGGTTAGGAAGGAAAAAAACCTAAAAATATTTAGAGCTTTATGCCTGAGAATGGTCTTTGGTCTTGGTCAGCTTCAAAACAAGACACTGATAAAAAAGACGTATCAGCTCCTAGAAAGTCAGAAGTGCTAGACAGATGGAATTTTTTATAAAACAGAGGTGGCTGGCAGAAGTGTTTCTGTAGATTATTGGTAGTGGAGTTGTTTTCCTTGCACACTGCAGGGAATCATGCCTATGTTTACAGAGCAGAACGGAACTGTTTAACATGTACTGCACATTCTCCAGTGGTGCTGGTGAGCATGCTGAGCTGGAAACATAACAAATTCTTCCTTCTGGATCTAATTATAGCAACTTCTTCTACCCCACCCTCTTTCTTCTTGTGTCCTTGTTCCCTTTTTTCCTTTAGCACTCTCTAAAAAGTAACTGAAATAATCCATAACCAGCTATTTCAGAAGAAAGTATGGTACCACGCCATAAAAAAATGAGGTTTTTATACCAACATAAGGGAATCAGAAATTAATAGTGTCAATATAAGAAAATCCCAGCACTTCTGCTGTGGTAGAAATGTGGTCTCAGAAACAGCATCAGGAAACAGCACCTTTAACTCATTGCTGTGAGCTCTTTGATATCCCCATCGCTTCTCTCCACTGATCTGCTGCTGTTGTTGTAATTTGGTTTTTTATTATCATTATTATTTTATCATTGAGTACTGCTTGGTTCTTACCCAAATAGAAGAATATGTACGCAGCTCTAAACATTGAATAAGGCCAAAGCTCTAAATATTGAATTCCAGTGCAAAAATGAACTGCAAAAAAGTATTCTACCTCTTGAAAAGGGGTAACCTTTACTGTCATTTACATCTAGAGCTAGAAGGAATCAGATATAACTGTTCATTATTAACTTGTACATTTATAGGCCCCTCAATCAACATAAGTTTGTACACAGTGAAATCCATTCTTACAAAGAGTGAGGGTTAATTTCTGAACAGAAAGCCAATGGAAAAAAACCTATAATCTGCCTTATATTACTTTGAGCAGAAAAAGAGTTTGAATTACTTTTTTCACTTAGTTTTGAATATATATCCATGTTTTATTAAAACAAAGTAAAAAAAGGAAGGGAAGGGGCCGGGAAGGAGAAGGGGAAGGGGAAGGGAGAATGGAAGAGGAAGGGCCACAAGATCAGTTTTGAAATTCACCGAAGAGACTTTGAATATTCAAATAATCCTCAGGTTAGGGAGATGTCAAACAGAAGTGTCTCAAAATTTTCACTATTTAAATTTTGTAACCTCCTATTAAAGATCAATGACAGCATACACACAAAAGGTCAAACAAATGCTAATTAAACAGTAACACCCTCAGTGAAATAAAGGAGTACTCTCTTTCTTTTCAGGTTTTATGTACCCACCCTAAGAAATAAATGCCAGCATGAGCAGCAATATTGAAACAGACAAGTCTGTTTCTCTGATAAAATACATTATTGTCTAATATAAATATATTTCCAGCTGAGGAAATACATCCATAAATACCCAAAGTAATAGTATCCTTTGGTCATTCGCTATGGCAAAGATCTGTTTCATAAAAGCAAGCATGCCATTGAATTAATAGCTGTGTTTTCCTTTTCAAAATCTGATTAGAAAAAAAAAATGTAGCTGTCCATCCTTTGAAATACTGCTTTTAAATACATCTTGAAAAATGCTTCTGTTTTCTGGGTGAAAAACAAATCTTGATAAATCTTTCTCCACAGTGAAATTTTCCAAAGAGAGAGAGGCAGACAAATCAGAGACAAACAGAGAGACTATTCCCAAAGGCAGAAGATAAGAGACTGATGAATGCCTGTCAACATGCTGTGTGGAGAACACAGATTGCTTTGGAATAGTTTTGGTTTTACCTTAAACTTCCTCCACATGCACTACTACAGATCTCCCTGTTTTCAGTGCTGGTTGAGTACTTCTGTGTTGGTCAGATGCAAGGATCCTATCCAAACTCCTCTTGAAACCATAGGGGTAGGGAAGGGGAGGTTGCCTCACAGTTACTTGGAAAACCCCACCCTTGTCTCCAGACAGCTGCAATCTGGTTCTCTTGTGACTGCCCTAGAGGGGTGATGATGGATGCAAAGTTTGACAGACTAACAGCTGATAGATTTAACACCTACCACAAGGGTTTCTTCTTTCATTCCCGTCTGCAATCTCAGCATGATCACTCTCCAAGGCAATCTACTTAGGCCATCAGCTTTTCAAAATAACTAACTTCCATTACTTTACCATGTCCAATACTCAAATAAAACTTCCTGATTATAGTAATATATATCAACTAAATTATCTGTCTCGGAGTCTGAAAAAGTTTAAATTGTACTAATCATATACTAGGTAACTCTCTGAAGTAGACTCATTACTGAATGTATATTCTGTAACATTTAATAACTGAATGAAAAAAAGTTACAAATAATTCAATTTAGCATTTTTTTGTCTTATCAAAAGCTTTACTTTTCAGCAGTTAATAGGTTATTTTGTCTAGAGAGTGCAGATAAATAGTAAGTAAGGTGGGGGGAGAGAGGGTGGTGCTAGCCCCCAAAGCTATGCAGCCTTATGTGAAACACTCAGTAGCTGTACCTTGGCAGGATATGTAAAATAATTCATATCTAACAGAGCTGTCTTGGTCCATCTGGCATGGACACCTATGTACTCAGCAAAGCTCAAGGGGGACACTTTCTAAAGAATGACATTAATTATTACTTTGCAGCACTCCTATCAGCACTCTTAACCAAGTGCTTGCTTCCAGGTCACAGAGAGGCAGCTTGTTCAACAGCGAAAAAAACTCAGAGGAATTACCTGCCTGTCTTCAGCTCTGCATCTTCCTGTCATTCATACAGCCAAAATTTCTCTGAGACCACTTCTGTGGTATGAAGAAAAGTGACAGACTACCAGACCCTTATGTCTGGCAACCCTACTATCCATGTATTTGCCATTTCCTGATTAAAAAGCAGCTGCTATCACAAAAGGATTAATCATAAAACCCACTTGTGATCTCTATGGTCTCTCAGTACAAAGACAGCTTGTCAAAACATGAGAGAAAACATCTGAATACTTCAGTGCCATGGAAACTGAAGTATTAATAAATGGGTTTTTTTTGTTGTTTTTTTTTTAGCTTCAGCTGGAACTGCACTTTAGACAGTCTTTTAGTAGAAAACTGTTAAACTGTCCTTGTAATTTCAGTGGTGGTGAAGTGGAGAGGGTTAAAAAAATACAGAAAAGATGATTTTTTTGGAACAGAGCTGCAGTCAGAAGAAGCAGGGTAAATGACTCAGGAAATGAGGAAGGCTTGAATGGAATTTTAAGGCCAGAAAGATCACAAGCTGACACTTCAAGGGGTTTAAGTAACAGTAATTTTTTTATGATTCAGGAGTGTATAGAAAAGACAGTTACACAGGGGAAGATGCTAGGAACCATAAACAACAACTTTTTCCTCAAAAGCCACTGCCTTTTCCAGAGTACAGTCCATTCAGGCAGCTCCTGCGTCACAGACCTCTGAAACAAGAACAGGGCAGCTTCTTCCCACCGATGCTCCTCAGCACTCACTGACAGCAGCTGCTGGGATTGTGTCTTTGGTGTAAACTAAACAAAGGGCTTTCTATTTTATTTGTCATCTCCAGTCATGCACTGAATTATTTCAGGATGAAATAATGTCCTGTGCAGCACACAGCTCTGTGACACAGGACAGCCCCTTCTGCTTTTGAGCACCTTTTGAACTTTACCAGGTCCACACTGCTATAGCATTCTGGTAATCTGCAATTTGGAGATCTCCAGAGGGCCAAAGACTGAACTGAAGATTCAGTAGCCTTTGCAATCCAATGAATATGCTGAGGGAAAAAGCATTGAGCATTGCAAAGTGTTTGGAAACCCCATCAAACTCTTGAGTCCCCAAGCTGAAAATAGGACAAAGAGTTAAGGCAATCAGAAGGAACTACTATAAAACCTGCCCTGATGGTTTCATTATTTATTAAGTCTTTTGATCACTGTTGAAAATGGGACACCAGGCTAAAGTTGCCTTTGGTCTCACAAAGGACAGTCATTTTTCCATCCTCACTCTAGATGCTGGTGCTACTGGGGCATTTGTTTGTTAGGCCAGCCCACAGGAGCAAACACTTCTCCAAACCCAATATACTGATCCTGTTAAAGAAATCTTTCAACTATTCTCACAAGCAACAGTTTGATAGTTGCTGTGGCTGATTAAAAAGCTTACATGTCAGGTAGGGTTCAGAAAATTTTGTAAGCTTCTCTCCAGCTCCCACAGTTGCTACTAATTCAGCTGCTTTTCACAGCACACTTAAGGGAAAATTCAACTAAGTGTTTGATTATAGATTCTTGGATTCTTCACCTATAAAATGTAGTTACATTTCTAAAAAGTAGTTTTTTTCCTTTGCTATGAAGTATGAAAGAACTGACAGCATATATTTTTCTTCCTTCTTGTGTTTCCTAGGTTTTCATTAACATGGATGCTAGACAAGTTGATAAACTCATTACATTTTCCACTACTTCTGCTATTACAAAGGCAACATTTATCTTTGTGGACAACATCTTCTGCAAATGTAACTTATATAACTATTTTATAGGAAGACAGGAGTGACAGGCTCCAATTTATCTCTGCACAATACCACCCATTTATTGCTATTCAGGGGCCCTAGATCTATTTGTATGTTCATAGTAATAGGCAATACATACTACTACAGAAATATTTTTCCCTCTTTCAGGAGACATTGAGCTTAAAAACAATGTTTACTAGGTCTTCAGTATTTTGTTTAGCCTTACCAAGTTAATGGAAGCATTCAGTGGTCAGTGGTGACAATAAAAAGCAGTGGTTTTTGCCTGTACTAAAACAATTCATTTAAACCCCCAGCTTTATACTTTATGCAACAGTACATTCTTGAACCTTGTTCAAACCATACAAACATACAAGTCCAGATGTTTTTGCTGCTGTTTTGTAGGACTATCTCATTTGAAACTCATTTTGATGCTATTCCAGAGCTTTGCAATGTATATTGTAGACTGTTCTGTCACTATGCAGCAAACTGCTCAAACACAGACCTAAATTCTAATAAATATGTTATGAGCAGGCATTTAGAACAGTAAATTTACAGGATTAAACTTCAGATTTATGCATTTATTGTGTCCTGCAGGAGCAAGTTAAAACTGCTGCCTGTACACGTATAATTACTAGTGGAACTTGGCAAGATTATATTATCTTTGTGTCTGTCTTATATGAGTTGCAGTTACTTGTGAGTTGCTGATATTTTATTGTCTCATGCTAGTAAAACAGCAATGACATCAATATTTTTCCCAGCCAAGTTTAATCATAAGTACATCTGTCAAGATCTCAAAATACACTAAAGACTCTTCTGCTTCATGGATATCTTTTCTTAGTTTTCCCTTCCCATTCTGCCCTTCCCCAAGTGACATTTAAAGATCCACTTCCCTTCCCCCAGATCTGTATCTGAAAAGCAATCAACTGGTACTCCAAGCATCTGACACATGCTTTTTTGTACTAATTGTTAATTTTAAAGATGCTGCAGTTTACAATTTCTTTAACACTTACTCTAGAAGATTTGTGCTCCTGAATACATTTATGTGATTTATTTACCCCCAGCTGTTTCTGAAACCCTGATAAAAGCAGAGCCTGATCATTACAAGATACTTGCCATAAGTGTTTGTTAACTGCTTTGAGTATCCCTTTGCTTCTTGGACCACTTCTGCAATTACTATGGCACTTCAGCCATCCCTGAACGCTTAATAATCTTTAATATGCCTTCAGTGTGCTGAAATAGGGACAGAGGGATTAAAAAAGATATCATCTATATGTATAAAATACATCAAGAATGTGTCTTTTCTTTAGTACATCTCTAATATGCTCCAAGATGATTGCAGAGTAATATAATCAAGTTAAACATGAGATAGTAAAAAATCCAACTACCCAAACACAATGTCAGTCACAAGAAAATATTTCAGATGTAAATACTCCAGGGGATGAGAAAAAAAAACAAAAACCCTTTCGGATTATGTAAACAAAAAGAGTGTGAGAGTGACCTGGGGAAGGGAAAAGAGGAACAGAGTCCCTGAGTGAGTGACTACCTGCCTGCCTGAAAAATCTGAGCTGTGGAAAAAGCTTTCAAGCTAAAAGCCTGAAGTCTATAAGCAGCTAAAAAGGCACTGCACGTCTCCCTTTCTAGTAGAAATAGGCAGACTCAAGCTGCCTATAACAGTGTGATGGTATTAACCCATTTCCTCTCTGAAAATCAGATAACCACAGCAACCTCAGAATCCAGCAGCGGTATGATAATAGCTTCTGGCAGCAGAGGGTGGAAACCAATAACATACACAAAATATGCATGAGAAGGCAGATAAATTCAAATGGTGAATTAAATCTATAAACAGCAAAACCCACAAATATTGTTTTGCGATATTGAATTTCTATATAAAACTCCCTAAAAACCCCTACAATTTTGAATTATATAGATTCAAAGAACAGGTGGTTTAGATGTCCTTTGCTTCCAGGTTGGAAAGGACATCTAAATATTGTGTAGTCCTACCCTCTTACCATGGTCAGACACCTCCCACTAGCCCAGGTTTGTTGAAGCCCCGTTCAATGTGGCCTTGAACAGGGTCAGGACCTTGCACTCTGCCTTGTTGAATATCATAGGTTTGTATAAAATTATGCTTTGAACAACCTAAGGATCATGCTAAACTTCTAGTAAAATATTAACTATTTATATAAAGGCATGAATTCATAATGCAACTTTAAATTAGTGACATATTAAAATATTTTCTTTACAGAGTTGATACCATCCTTTAATATTTATAAAATGTTGAATGTGTATTGAAACTGGAAGCCAAATTAAGTTCATATTAATAATTTAAAATTCTTCATTAGAAATATAAAACTACCTAATACATAACACATCAAGAAAATAAGCCATCAGTAGTATGTATTTTAACATAAACTCATTTATTTAATTAGATGCAATTAATACAAGTTTAGGATTTTTAAATCTAGTCCTAGCTGCTACTCAAAAATAGTGTAAAATTTTATTACAATTTTCTTTCAGCAGTCTAAACAGAGGCAGGCTCCAGTTCAGAGGTTAGATTTTTAAAAAAACTTTAGTGTTAACCATCTATCAGGAAGAAATGTCTTTAAAATTACCAGGAACTTTAGCTTATTTTAACTTAACTGCAAACCACTCAAAACTCAATAAATCATCATTTCTGTTTTAACTTTCAATAAGCTCTAAAACCAGTTAACTTCCAGTGTAAATGCATATATTTCCTTTATTTCATTGCATGTATATTGATCAAAATGAAGAATGACTGGCAAGAGGTGGAGTGGTGAAATGGCCCAGTGGTGTGTCTTTGGAAATAAGGGCAAGTAAAGTCATTGTATCTGAGTGACAGGTTTTTGTAATATGCTCTAGAAGTTGTCTGAAGTTAGGAGACTACTTACTTGATTTTATAATCTGGATTGTGACAGAATCTGAACAGGATTTGGGAGTAACATAAAATTATTTTTGCAAATTTTCCATGGTAAGTGGAAAGGTGTTTAAACACTCATGGCTCACTCTAAGACAAGACATGGCAGACAGCAAATTGCATTCTCACCATGCACCAACCAGCTATCCCTGGCAAGCCTCTGCAACAACTCCAGCCTCTAAGTGTAATCCAACTTTACACCTGCCCACATTTTTAGTGTGTTTTTCATGTTTCAGACTTGCCCTTTGGAAGATAATATTAAAAACATTCTGTACCACATGCTATTCCAAGTTTGTCAAAATTAGCACTTCCCCTAGTTGAATAACTCAATAGCTAGGCTACTTTGTTTTTCTGAGGTCAAATAAAAAGAAGGCAGAAAAGGAAGGTGAATTAAGGCCTTTTCCAACAGAATATGAAATAATGGAAAAATCCTACATGCCCATCAGAAAACATACCTGCATGAAACACTTTCCATCAACTGTGATTAACTTCAAATATCCACAAAAGCAGCACACTAGTTATTGGATTTGCAGTACTCTTGAGGCCAGTACTTTCTTCTCATCTTGTCTAGGAGCAAGGTGTGAGTACTCAGTCTGTCAGAGAAACTTGATAAACCAAACCCTGTGCTGAGCTCATTGCTGTACTGACAGCTTGCCCCCAGGTAAAAAGAAAAGTTTGATTAGACCCTTTCATCCTTTTGCAGAGCTATATAAATGCAAAAAAAGGCCAGAAATGCTCTTGCTGAAGGCTAAGGAACACCTGGTCTGAATACAGAGAAACGTCAGTAGGGAAATGGATTGGAAATGGATGGAAATTGCCCTTTCTGTGGCACAGAGGAGAGAGTAGTGAGATGGCATAGAACTGATTGGTGCTGGAGTGGAATGGGAATGAGATGGGCAATTTTCATTTAGATTTTTAAGGTCTGAGGATATAAGCAAAGCAGTCTCTTGGGTTAAATAAGGGATAAACATATTTTCTATCTAATGCAGACGAGGAATGTAAGAAAAAAATCCTCATGAGCTAGGGAGGTTTAATGTTAATCATTATCGCCTTTGCTAGTGGACATTTCTAAGATATCTCTGAAATCTAATGACAGGCTGTAATTTCTCAGCTGCTTTATGATGACATAAAGCAGACACAGCTCTCAAAATACCCAGTCTATCTCCTGCCTGCAAGTGCTCACCCTCTGCCCCTATCATCCCATGTTTCTACTGACAAAAGTTGCATTCAGGGAGCTATACCCCAAAGCTCGCAGAGAATCTGATTAAGGATATGCAGGTTTAAGATGGCCATGAAGCAAGCTCCTATTACAGTTTTGACAGGGAGAGAACCTGGACAGCAAATACTAAAATGAAATGCTTATGTGCCAGTAGAAAGTTCCTGCCCTTTCTGTGAGAAACCCGTATCTGAGGCACATGAAATTTTATGAGTTGTGTAATTAGGGGGATCCATCAAAAGAAAATGATAGCTCTCCCCTCTGAGCTCAAAATGTATCCAACTATAATTAGCAGTAGCTTTTTAAACCGTACACAATAACAAATATTCTATTCAATCAAAACCATATTATCTAACAATGATGTATCTAATAACAAATGCATGATTTTAATCATTATTAAAATGCTGGTACCTTCCTTCTTGCTATGAATAACTGCAGATTGATATTAACAGTTTAGTAGTAAACAAAGCTGCTCATTTCCTTTCAAGGACCTGTCATTCTCACACAATAAAATAATGAAGAATGTTTGGTTGTAATAGCATCATGGCAAAGAAAGAGAGAAAACAAGGAACTCTATCAAAACAAAACCAGTTCAAAATACCAAAACATCAATATCAACAGCTTGGGAATGTACCAGATTCTCATCTTTTTCACTAAGTTGATTTAAAGACTTGACATATCTAGCTAGAATTTTCTGATTTTTAAAAAAAAATTAGATGCATAGTGGTGCTTTTTTTCTTTCCCTACATGTTAATTGTTGTTTTGCAAGGTAGTATCAGTAATCCTGGAGAGAGAGACGCAAACAGGCAAGGCAAAAAAGGCACTGTTAAAAAAAAAGCCACTAATTTAATTAAGGATGCAATATTTTGTCCTTTCATAGTTTTCCCACACAGCATTTGAAGTCACCAGCATTGGCATTAACATGAATTAAATATAAAATAACATACAAGCTTAGGGCATCATCAGGCATTACTTATGCAATTTATGGAAGATTTAACTCTCACATCATTTAGATGGTTTTTTTTGTGAATTGCCATGTTCATCAACTACTACAGCAAAATTTCAGTACTTTTAGTGTGCAAACCACAAAAGCTTTAGCCACTGTTTTGCTTTGTTTTCTTTGTTAGTTAAGTTACCATTGCCATCAGTAGAATTTGCAAAGAATTTTATTGCTGTGAGCTTTTCTGTTTTGAAGGGGCAATATTTCTGGTTTTTGCTTTCTATTGAGGCACTCCCTGGATGTGTGACTGTTGTCCTTTACCTCTGGGCACCTCTCAATCACACAGCAAAACAGTTCGATCCCTGTTAGATGTGAACCTACTACTGCAAATCTGTTGGAGTACACAAATATGGAGCTTGTGTCAGCTTGAATTTTTGTGTGTCTTTTACATAGTTTGCAAAATGTTATCCAGCACAGAGCTTTCTAGAAACAAGTTAACAGTCAGCTTTTTTCTGAAGCAGAGCTGAAAAAGGAGTTAATAGCATATCTGTGATTTGTACTCTGAGGCAGTGGACTTTCTGATTTTGGGACAATGAACTTAGCAACAGATTTGGTCATTGGAACCCACAGTTATCTCATCAGCTGGCCCCATTTGAATTCATTTTTGCTTACAATAATATGCAACATTCCAAGTAGCTCATTCTAATTGCAACCAAAATTCCCAAGATAAAAAAATATATATGTAGAGCAATAGAAATTCAAATCACTGCAGTTATAAAAGCACATTTGTAAACATATTTTCACATGATGTGTAGGTCATCATTGCAGATAAATATGACACACTATGAAACCCAAATTCTTATTATTTTCTGCACCAGAGTAGAAAAAGTAAATTTGGCTCTTTAGAGCTCTAGCTCTATTAATAGTCTTATTATTTTCCACCCAGATTGATAAAATATGAATGATTCATAATTCTCTCACATTAACCTTATTTAGCTTTTATTGCTTCCTATGCTACTGCTAAGAAACAAACAAAAACTTTGCAAAGATTATTAGGCAAATACTTTCTTCAGAACCATGCCCTTAGGCTGATCTAGTGGTTAATTATTAGTCTGGTAAATTGTGCAAAACCAGACATAATTTTACAGTATCCCTATATTTATGTGCTAGGTGGAAAATACTACCTTGTATGATACAGCGTATTTTATTTGTCTATTACATGCTACAGCTGTGAAATATTTTTGTCTTATGTATTCAAATCCCTAAAAAAAATATTTCTCAGCTCCTGGTAAACAACGAATCTTTTGAAATTTTACATAGAATAAATGCATAATAATATCTGTCTGAATACACCATTGCTCTGTCACCACTGCACGGGGCTAATATGGCATTCCTCCAAAGTTTTCCAGTCAGCTCTGTATCATTAGCACAAGTTAATTTCAGGCTCCATCTTCTGGTTAAAGTGTTGATGAGTTTGTAAACGAAAAAGCTGATTATTCATCACAGAGTCCCAAGAGGATCCACTGTCTGGCCTGTCCCTGCCCAAGCCCGGGGGCTGCCCTCACCTGCCCATGGCCCAGGACCCCATCTCACCCCCCAGGGCTGTCAGCCCCTGCCCCAGGGATGCTGCACCAGGGCCAATCTCCACCTCCCCAAAGCCTGGCCCTGCCTGGCCATGCACCCTGAGCCAGGATCAGCCAGACTCAGCTTGGCCCCATCCCTACAGCCCTGCCTGGCCACGGCTGACGGCCAGAGATGCTGCACAGGAGGGGTGTGTGCCTGGCAGGTGACACCAAGCAGGGTTCCCTGGGGTCTCCCACACTGCTGGGATGTTTCTACTAATCCGAGGACCTGGGAGGAGCAGCACTTTCCTCCACAGGAGGAAATAAGGTGCCTTCATAGGTGACCCAGGGAATGGCTTCAGCAGAAGTCTTATTTAAAGGAAAGAGTGAAAAACAGATGACATTTTGAGATACATCTGACCCCAGTATTGTTTGGGACTGCTCTCATTTTTATTTTCCATGATTAATTGTCTTCTCTGGTTTTAGAAATCACAATTTGTGTCATAGGAGACTTTAGATGTCTGCATTTGGCATAGGAAGAGTGAATTAAGATTAAACATACAATATTTGGGAAAGCAAAAGATACAAGTCAATTAGATTCAAGTAGAAACAGGTTTATTTAATTTAACTGTTGAGGGTTTCACAGAAATTATCAGAAAACAAACTTTTGGCCCATGGTGTTGTTAGAAAGCCATGGATATCTTCACACTGAGCTGATATTTTCACCACAGAGACACTGCATTCTTCAAGCATTCTTCTCTCTACCCTAAAGTAATCAATCCTGATCTTATTTTGTGTTTTCTCTTTACAAGTCCCAAAATATTTCCCCCCAAAACATACTTTTAGTCATCTGACTCTGTAACTTAGTTGCAAAGCTCATAAACGTTAGCAGCTAGCCTAGCAAGCCAATAAATAACTTTGCGTTTGTTGAAAATACCAAATGACTTGCTGACGTACGAAATAACAGTTGAACTGCTCATCCTTTCCATTGCTTCTTACCCAGCATTCTTGAGTTTGATGGCCATGGTTTAAGAAGTGTATGGGAGAACATGTTGTTTCCTTCTGGAAGGATAGCATTAAGGACTGTGGAAACCTGCTTTTGGATGTAAGGAGCACCACCCCAATAAAATTAACAGAATGTATTTGGCACAATGGTTAGGATGTGCTATGAGCTAAACTTGTACAGAAAAAAAAAGTCAAGGCAAAAATTTTCAAGGTATGTCACAAATAATGTGACTTATTTGGACTGATGAAGAACTGGCCTGCATCAGGTAATTGTGATCAGTCACTCACTTGCAAAAGTCCCCCAAAGCTGCTGCATCAGAAGACAACATTCCAGCACCAGGCACATGAGATTGTGCAGGACCTCAGTGACAGCTGGTATTGTCAGAGCTCCATCTCCAGGAGCCTGGGAAGAAGGTGAGACTCTCCTCAGGACTCTCATAGAGGACAGCAGCCCTGTGTCTCAGTTACAAGTGTTGGATGAGTTCAGGGAGTGTCATAACCAAGGGCGTGCAGGTCCTGGTCCAGTGGTGCTGGTCCATCACATTACTTACACCGCCATTTTCTTGCTGTTATTAATCCTTCTGAAAACAATCCAGAATGGTTTTAATCCTCCTGAAAGCAATTACAGAATGGTTTGGGATGGAAGGGAGCTTTAGAGGTCATCTAGGCTGGACATCCCTGCAATGAGCATCTTCAACTTGATCAGGTTGCAATAAAGACCTGCCCAGCCCAACCTCAAATGTTTCCAGGGATGGCACACCCACCATTAGAAAGAATGCTTTCTTTAACATCAATAAAAGCAGATTTTGACAAACAGTAAGCAGTTAAAATACCAAACAATAACAAAAGAAAATCCTCTGAAGAAATCTATACCAAAATAAGCTTTCAGAATGTAGCAGGTACCTGCTTTCAGTGATTCAACCAAAGCAGACTTGCAACTGCAGTCACGGAGCTTGTAGAGGCAAAACCTTGTAATACAATTAACTTCTCAAAAAACCTCATTAGAAGCACTGGGGGTTAGGCATGACCAAGCACAGTAAACAGATGCACAGAGCTACATAATGTTTTAGACACCTAGTCCAGCCTGCCTGCTCCTGCTCTAATGGAACAGAGTATGTCAGAGCTCCTAATGAGATGATAACGCTCGCGCAATGAGATGTTCTGGCAACATCTGTTTGATGTCTCTGTGGAAACTTTATTTGCTTTAGGCTGGTCACTTAAATTTGGGTAAACTGATAGTTTCTCTTGCTTACACAGTGCTAGAGCTCATGACCACTTCAACAGAATTTAGGGGGAGGTGCAAGAAGTTGTGGCTATTGTTAATAATGCTACGTGTAAAAGTACACTTCCAATACAAAATTATTATATCAGGCCTGTAAATGACTAGTTCTGTAGAATTGTGATACTTATTTTTAAAATAAATTATGATTCACACAGGGAAAGCAAAGTAAGCAGAAAATACGAAGTAAATCGGAAGCAATACTAAGATGAAATACAGAAAACAGAAAGACGAGAACATATGTCATCTACTTTCTGCAACTAGACCCAAAAGTCTGATTAATATGTGTTGGCTGCCACTCTAAGGGGCTTTTTAATAATTATTTAACTGAATTACTTATGATAACATCCAAGGGTTGGGTTTTTGAGGAATCATTTTATCTATTTTTTTAGAATTCACTATTCTATATGCAGTAAATATTAAACAATGATATAGAATGCTTATGAATCATCTAGATATTTCTGAATTGTACCACAGACCAGTGGCATATAAAAAATGAGATTTTTCTTTAAATTTTTTTTTTATAGCAGTAGGGCTTCCACAAAATTTTTAGGGATCAACTTAAGCCCTCGATTTTGTATTGTTTAAGAAAGAGCAGATGGGGTCAAGTCTCACCCTGATAGACATTGTAGCTTTCCTGACATAAAGGTCAGATTTCATGACGTTAAAGGCTTAATAAGGAGATTTTCTTCTTCCTTAGAGAATACTTTGTTTTCTGTCTTCACAAGAACACTGTTCTGCAGCATGGAGAAAGACTGCAGAAACAGTAATTTGAACACTATTTTGTAGTGGAAGAAAGTCAGATCTGATTTCCACCACAATAATGAGAAAGACTCCCTAACTTCCTGGGAAGTTACATCAGATTAAAAAATAAAAGGAAAATAAATTACAGATCTGAACAGAACTATGATTTGCAGGAAGGCTTACTGACCTGCTAAATCGTGTAGTAAAAATTGCATGCTGGAGAACTTTCCAAATGCCCAATGGCAGCTGGCATCCTCAGCCTCCCAATTATTTATTTCAAGATCTTTTACTGTTATATATTCATGGTTTTATCTTTTGCTTTGGTTTAGTAAAGTCCAGCTGATTAATTTAGCAGTCACTTTGATTTTGCTCAGGTGGAGTACACGGAGAGTTACAGTACAAGGAGAATGGTAACAGAATGGACTTTGGGCAATAGGAACAGTTTCCATTGCTTCTCCTAATGGATGCACAAGGAATGTACTTGATGTTATCATCTACACAAAGATGGAGCAGTAATACATCTGTTTCACCCTCATTTGTGTTTCCCTAACTTACCTTTTTGTATCTTAAAATAATGCGCATTACCGTTCTTGGCTTTAGAAATACAGTCTTACAAATATTCTCCCTCTTCCTTCTCTCTCAAGCACTTTTTTATCAGAAGGATAAAAGTAATGTAACAGTAGTGTACTTTTCAATAACAGTGAGGGGTTTTTACACATAAGACATGCAGGACATGAACAGGCATTCAGTGCCATGAGCTTTAATTTGATTAGTACACACAATTTTTTAGAAATATAAGTCACCAAGAAGATAATATGGTCTGATTTCATCCTTTTAGTTAGACAGAATGAAATACAGCAAATAACACCCATACATAAGCAAAGGATTCCAATTACAAAGTCTAAGTCAAATTTTACAAACAAATTTAAGTGCACAACATAGTTCCTTCTATTATAATTTCTTTTTAAATCAGCCATGAAGCAACCATTATATTATCAAGTTCTTTTGCAGTGATGGAAGAGATTTCAAATGACAATAAAATGAGTATTCACCATTGAAAAGTGGAAAAAGTCTCTAAATAGTATATTTAGGAGTGGAAAGTACTATAAGATACAGAAGAGAAGTAAGAAAGACTGTTTACTTCCATTTGTACTCTACTAAACCACTGATAATAGTGTTGTCTTACATAAAGAGGAAGCAACTCTTGTCCTTATAAATTAACTAAATCTACTGAAAAAAATAATTTAAATATAAGCTTCTAGTTCAATTGACATTATAGAAAGCTTCTGGATGTGGCAAAATTAGCAAAACATCAGAACGCCCACATTCTAATGAGGTGTCTGTGATTAAAAAGACCCTAAATATCCACCTATTATTTAATCCATAGCTAAATGACCATGAGCCCTTTTTATGAACATTTAAAGCCTTATTCATGGTGCAGTTCTGCATTACTTTTACACAAATAATTTTTCCAATGTGGGATCATAATATAAGTATTCTTTGCAATCATGTTTCACACATTATTATCAGCTGTAATACTGCAGTGAAAATTAAGTCCATATTTGAACATCCTTGTTGTGTCTCATTTTGCCCCAAGAACAATTTCAACTGCCAGTAGGTTATTTCTCTGGATATTTCATAGCAATTTATACATAAATTTTGCCTTTTGGACAGGTGTCTGCAGAACTGGAGGTAAAATAAACCCTTTTATCATCAGAGGAGTTAAAAAGAATATTTAAATCTTTAACCATGTGAATGCAAGGAAATCAGAAAACACATCTCAGGATAACACTGTACAGTGATTGTGGCAACATAACAGAAATATCATCCTGCAAGGTTTATTACACACATGCAAAGATAAATACACAAATAAAAATGAAATTACTCAAGTCCAGAGGATTCTGTGTTCCTTATAGTAACAAACTGCCTACAAACTACTAACCATTGCCTAGGTAGATGTTGAAAAATAAATAGTTCCATTCACACATATGACTGTCTTCAACATTTGCTCTCCTCCTACCCTTCCTTCTCCTCTGATGTTAATAATTAGATTTCAATTTCAAGTTTTCAATCAGTGCATCAGGCCATACTATCAGGATATCCTTAAATCCATAGCAATTAATTTTGTCTTCACAGATACAGAGTTGTGGGAGTAGCTTATTTGTATAACTAAACAAGATGAATTTCACTTAAGGTGGCAAATGACAGAAGATAAAGAGAAGGCAGCAAAGGTGTTTCCTGCGACCACTATGATACTGCACAGATTTCAGATCTGAAATTTTTGAAATAATTTTTCAGATTATCAGATTTCAGGGTTGAAAGTAGAGAAAAGGTTTTCTTTGTATTCATTATCCAGTTGGGCTTATTAATGAAGGACAAACAAGTCTCTCTGCTCCTCATTTGTAGCACTGAGGGTAGGAGATAAAAAACCCACCAAATACAACACAGAATAAACCCTGCTCTGTGTATGTTATAGTAAGGGGAAAGTAGAAGTCTTTAAAACAACAAGGCCCACATTCACATCAGCCTTCCCACCTACAACTCTGTTGGAAGCCTTGCATGGCATGAAGCAAGCTGGGAAGCAGCTCTAAGTGGAGTGAGGTGCTGGTCTGACCATGTAGCATCCTCAACAAAGGTTGACCACTGACAGCAGGCTAGGGGGCCACCCCTCCAAAGGGACAGGATGCCACAATCAGAGTGTTGTACAACTATTGCAAGTGAGCAGAGCTCATGACAGGAGCATTTTTGCGGCTATTATTCC
Source organism: Cyanistes caeruleus (assembly GCF_971803275.1). Lineage (NCBI taxonomy): Eukaryota > Metazoa > Chordata > Aves > Passeriformes > Paridae > Cyanistes > Cyanistes caeruleus. The sequence continues at coordinate 59,677,696 of NC_141701.1, read as the reverse complement.
TAAAACTCACATAGTATATCCATAATTAGACAGGTTTATCTGTCACACAGCCTGTACAAATCTGGCCAAAATGTTGACTGCTCTGTAAGAAATACCATGGCAGATGATGTTTGTTCAATAAAGTATTAATTATAATGTTTCATATAAGCAAGAGGGAATTGAAAACTTTACTGTTAGAGGCTTTACCTTGTAAAGATTTCCAATATTTTCACAACAGGTTGGTAAAAAACTTTGATATCAATTCATGGAAGGAAATGCAGGTGTTTGTAACGGGCTGGCAGCCATCTGCTCATAGTTCCCATGGAAACAATAAATTGCTATGCATGAGTAATAGAGAGTGATTACATTTAGAGTAATTATCACAAAAAGTAATTAAGCAAGATGAGAAGAACATACAGCACCATTTGCCTTCTTCCCCTACCAATGGCAATCCACATGCCAGTTTTCAATCAGATTTCTTAATCATCATAAGACCTTTCCAGGCTGTAGCCCACTTGTGGAGTCATTCTTTATACATCTTTAGATGATCACTAGTTGACTGAATAATAGCTGAGTTTTGTTGTATTTTTTCCCTTTGTATCTGCATAGCTCTCATACTGAATTAATTACTGAAATGTGAGTGCAAACGGACTAAGGCCAGAAGGGGCCACTGCAATCATCAGGTCTTCTACATACTCTGTTACATGAGATGCATTTTCGTCCTCACAGCAGTGCTATCACTTGTCCATATTTTGAGATTTAAATACATAAAACCTTTCAAGAAATAGCCAGATGTGATTTGAAGCAAGATTACACTTGCTCATTAAGCAATATATTACACTTGCTCATTAAGCGTTCTAAGGTTGTTTGTACCCGTGGCTTAATGTCAAGCCTTCCTCTTAATTAAGATTCAACTATTATAGCCTAATTTCACTGTATGTGACCTTGTGAACCCATCCACTAGTTTCAGAGATGTAGAGCATCAGGTATTTCTCTGTCTCTGTACAGAGCAACGCAAAGCTGTTAGGGCACTTCTTAACAAGAGCCCCCTGCTCTGAGTGTACATCACTTGGCTTTGGTAGTGGGTGGCTGCAGGGAGAAGGTGCCAGAAGCTGCGTGCCAGAGCCAGTGCCAGCCAGCTCCATGATGGTACCACTGTTGGCCAAGGCTGAGCTCAGCAGTGACAGTGGCAGAGCCTCTGGGATGGCACAGCTGAGGGGGGTGGGATGGGGTATGGAAACTGCAGTGGCAGAAAGAGGTGAGGATATGTGAGAGAAACAGCCCTGCAGACACCAAGGCCAGTGAAGAAGGAGGAGCAGGAGGTACTCCAGGTGCTGGGGCAGAGGTTCTCCTGCAGCCCCTGGTGCAGATCATGGAGAGGCAGCTGTGCCCCTGCAGCCCATGAAGGTCCATGGTGGAGCAGAGATCCACCTGCAGTCCCTGGAGGACCCCAAGCTGGAGCAGGTGGATGCCTGAAGGAGGCTGTGAACCTATGGGAAGCCCACGCTAAGGGAGCAGAACCTGTGGACCCATGGAGAGAGGACCCTACACTGGAGCAGGTTTGCTGGCAGGACTTGTGATCCCAAGGAGCACCCATGCTGGAGCAGCCTGCTCCTGAGGGACTGGGTCCTGTGGAAATAACCCACGCTGGAGCACTTTGTGAAGAACTGCAGCCCATGGGAAGGACTCATATTGGAGAGGCTCATGAAAAACTGTCACTGGTGGGAGGGACTCCACACTGGAAAAATGGAAGTGTAAGGAGTCCTCCCCCTGAGGAGGAAGGAGTGGCAGAGACAGAGTGTCATGAGCTAACTGCAGCCCCCATTCCCTGTGCTGTTCAGGGTGCAGAGGTAAAGAAAATAGGAGTTAAGTTGAGCCCAGGAAGAGGCGAAGGGTGGGGAGTGGGTATTTTTGAAATTCAGGGTTATATCTCATTATCCTATTCTGATTTGATTGGTAATGAATTAAATTTCCCCAAGTTGAATCTACTTTGCCCATGACATTAACTAGTGAGGGATCTCTCCCTATCCTTACCTTGATCAATGAGTCTTTCCTTATATTTTCTCTCCTGCGTCTAGTTAGGAGGGGAGTGTGCTGAACTTCTAACAGATCTCATCTGGGGTATTTTGGTTTTTATAGAAAGTCCTAGGAAGTGTCTTTGTGAAAGCCCTCCCTTTGCAGAGCTGCTTCCTGTAGCTCAACTGCAGCACCAATATCCTCTGAATTCAGGATTCCAGGCCATTTCAGTTACACAGAGTTGAAAAATAAGCCTTCTGATTTTGTTTTTCAGAGTTTAAGACACTTTCCCAGGAAAGTAATTATAAGCATAAGTTGTTTATCACATTCCTTCTAAGAAACGCCTTTTGATGGACATTTCACATGACCAGTGTGATTGGGAAGGTGGTAACTTAATTATCCAATCCCTGGTCATTGTCAAAGATCTATAAATGCTGGAGGCGGAAAAATAAAGTTCTTCTTTTTTCTATCACACCACTGAGATGTGTTTGTGTGAATCATTCCGTGTCCTCTGTTGATAGAAGGTCATGTTTAGTTCACTGGCAATATCAGACTCCTCATCTTCCAGTACAATAATAGTTTTTTAAAGTTTGCCTCATGTTCTTAACTCCTAAATGTACAACTTTTCATTTTGCTATATTAAAACTACCTATTTGCTTGTGCTAAATTGTGAAATTCAACGTAAAGGAACTGTCACACCATCAGCTCCACTGTAAATGTAACAACTACAAGGCATTAACAATCATTTTGTATTTTCTTCCAAAATCTTAGTATTTACCTTCAACAAATTGGTAAGTTCTTGACAGGTGTTGCTAGAAACATCTATGTAGCTCAGATGATGTAGCTCCCAGAGGAGAGGTTTTATTTTTCTCAGCAAACTTTAGATGTTTATAGAGGAATGGAATGACCATGCAATGGAAATTGTACAAAATTTCCAATAAGAGAATGCTACCTTTAGGGAAATACTTCTATAAAATGAGACCTCAGCCTTCATCCAGTAAATGTATCTGGCCAAGGTACATCAACGTTTTTACAAATGTCATACGTGAAGGATTCTTTAGTACTGCACAGTGAAATTGATTAAGTGCACATAATTTTTAATCCATGCTGTAGCATTTGCTTTTGGCTTAAAAGGTTTTCATTAGGTGTAAAACTGATTATATCTTGGTTTCATGCTCAACCAGCTATTTTTACTGTATCGAAATAGCCCTTGATCAACATTAAAGCAAATATACACACAAATATGCATTGAGTTGGTTCGCTTTTTTCCAAAACTGGAGCCACATACAATAGGTTTGGACTTCACATCATTGAAGAATTCATAGTTTTTTCTCATATTCAAATAAATCAATCTGGCTCTATTTATCTGTCTCTTAAGCTATACATAAATGACAGAAATTTAAATCACACTTGAATAGGAAATATCAATGAATTCCATAAATTTCAATAGACTTCTTACAAGTCTGAATGGAGAACCGTGCCTCCTGCATGCAAGTATTTGAAAATAAGCAAGTATTTTATATCAGTTAAATATTCAACACCCAGTGATATCTAGCCATCATACTGTATTCAGTTTTACATTTACACTATTTTTCCCTGGAAGTTTTCCCAAAGATGTTGCTTGTATTTAATTTTTATGTAAACACTTTGTAAGGAAAGACATTTGTATCTCATATAATAGAGCCAAGAAGAGATGGTACAGACCTATTGGAACTATCCCTTGAAAATTCATGGAAAGTGCAATATATCTCAGAACAACTGCACACTACTTTACATGCACTATACATTGAAACAAACACAAATTCTTAATTTTTCCGTCTTTCACTTTTGCCCATGTACTGAATACAGAACATTAGCACAAGCTCTGTAAGGTACAAGCTGTTGTTTTCTCTGTTGTCCTCTTTTCACAAAATACCACAAATATTATTAGGTTCAATATGTCACATCACACTGTGACTCAACCACAAAGACAGCAATATCTAAAACAAGGTATTTGCAAAATTATTTTATAAAGAGATCCCTCTCCTTCCGTACAATGTGGAATTTAAAGCAAAATTCATTTCACTGTAACATGAAATATATAAAGCTTAATGTTTATCTCTTGGAGATAGTGACATTTTTGAAAATGGAGATATAATCAATTACAAAAATAATAAGGTTTGAAGGAAGAGATGCATGCATGCACACAAAGTAAAAGGCAATAAAAAACTCAAAGGACCATAATTTAAAAATATCTCATTTAAATGCCCTATCTTGCCCAAGATTAAATTGTTTTTAAAATACTCTTTTTTCTAGGTTTAAATTTAGAAAAAATATTACTGAAAAATTTATAAATACTCACAGATCCAACTAATTTCATCATGCAAAATATTGCAAGAATACTAAGACTGTAGATGGGAACACTCCACTCAACTACAAAATTTAAGTCTGCTCCTTATACAGTCATAATGTTTTTTTACATAAAATTTCAGCTAGTTTGGGCATATTTTTGTAATCTACTATAGCATGCAACTTTGTTACCAACCTTATATATGAAAATGTTTAAGAAATTCTACATTTTTTGATACAAGAATTTTAGACAATTATGAAGGATTACTACGTATCACATTTAGTACAAACTTGTGTTGAGAATAGCGTAGTTTAATGATTCAGAAGCAGCAATTAAGTGTCAGCTTCACTTGCAACTAATAAGATTCCTTTCTTCAAAATTAGTTAAATGGGAAACACAATTACCTGTGAAGTAGCAGGGCTGAGCATAAAGTTAAACAAGTCCCTTTATCTTTTATGCATGTTTGCACATATTCAACAGCATGTTGGCCAAGTGCCATTTAATTGGGGGGGTTTAGGCTATGGGTCCTAAATCTGATTTATATATAGCAGTGCACAGTGTGCATCTGGGTCCACATATATCTTGGAATTGTATTTTAGTCTTTATTAGTTGAAAAAGAGCACTGCTGTAATCTTTTCTATTATACCTCAAGCACCCTACTCTCACAACCACGCAGGGCAAACATGGCACTAAGAACCCTGGTGGAATAATTTCTTTACCTCTTATAATGAGAATTCTGTATCTTTTTAAGGCAAATTGGTGCAAGGCAGAAAATGCAATATATACAATGCAAACTTTGTTAGAAACCTTCTGCAGGATCTTAGTTTGAGAGAAATTTGTGTAAACGTTCCTGTTGCCTATTTTGTTTTGTACAGCGTAATATTTTCAAATTCACAAAACAGGTGTAATTCAGCAAGACTATTTCTTCAAACCTAGCCAGAGAAATCTTTTTTTTGCTCTTGCCTTTATTTCATGTACACTGAAATCAACCTTTCTGGTTAGAAAAAGATGTAAAAAAGCATACTAAGCCAGTCAATGAGGCAAAACTTCCGCTTAGCTTTCCACCAGAAACAACAATCCCTGACAACAAGCTCAGAAGCTGGAAGCAAATACTCAGTTGTAGGGGATCTTAGCACCCATTTCCTGATTTTCTACCCAAATCAGCCTTTTATTTGGTGGGACACCTTCCTGACCAAGTGTCCAGCTGCTCAAGGGTAGGACACAGCTCACAGCACACATGAACACTGCTTCTGTACTCATAACCTTCGTGTCACAGCCAAAGTCATGCTAGAGACACACACCACCAAAGGCATGTTTCAGGCAGGAAACTGAGCCTTAGAGTGTCAGCTGCTTCTTAAGGTTTCCCTGAAAAGTCAGGTGGAAATTTTATTGATATTCTCCAGGAATAAGGTGGGACCTCTCTAACAAGTTGTTTAAGAAATCCCTTCCCTCCTATTCCCTCATCCTAAAAACTTCAGACAGATGTAGCTCCATTACTATCGAGCACCTAGGCTTAAAATAATGTACAATTCTTCTCTAGATGAGACAATATACTCAGCTTGTTATTATAATTGTTTCTACAATTACATGTTTACATTGCATTTTTTAATAAAAACATAAAATAGTAATTTTTCAAAACAAAAAATATAATTTTCAAAATGGTAGAATTTCCTAAAATGTTGCAAAGTCAGCTGAAGTTTGATAATGCTTTAATAACTTGGGTGTTTGAGGTGTTGAGTATCTCAGAACTCAAAGGAACTTCTTTCTGTTCTGTTTCTGAACTTCAATCCTAGCCCAGGAAATAATTTCCTGCATAGATAAACCCTTCTTTTCCAACTGAGAGGTTTTTTAAATATATATTTGCATATATTTATATTTTTTGTTCCTAGAAATATCATCAAATGGTCTCTTCACATGAAAGAATGGACACAAACACCATGCATGCAATAGCATGTCTTTTAACACTATTTTACTGATTCCAAGCAGACAATACTGGCACATAAACATAGATATTTTTACGTGAGCTAACTCTCCATAGTTGATGTTCCACCACTCTGAATTTTTATTTTTTCTAAAGCAAGTCCATGGAGAAAAAGGAATATGAAAGAGCATCTGGCCAACACCACTTAACATCTTCAAAGACCAGGAGAGGGGTTTCAGGACTCTCAGCAATTTTACACACAATACCAAACCTCGGGGAGCGATGGGTATTCTGGAGAGCAGGCATGCCTATCAGAGGGCCCTTGGTAAGCTGGAAATATGGAAGTAACAGCTGTCAAATGCATGAAGATCAAGAAAGCCAAAAGCCAAGTCCTGACACTTGGACAGGGTGTCAATGCAAACCTGCAGGAAAGGACCCAAGGGCTTGTAAAGCAGAAATTAAATGTAAGTCAACAGCGTATCCTTGAAGCCATAAATGATGATAATATTGGGCTGCATTAGCAAGAACCAGCCAATGGGTCAAGAGAAGCAATTATTCTGCTCAGTGCTTGTGAGGCCACATCTGGAACAGTCAGAACACTGTTTTGAACACCTCAGTTCATGAGAGGGACGGATACGCTGAAGGAAGGGCAGTGGAAGGCCACTGACCCAGCCAGGGACCTGAGGAGAGGCTGAGAGCAGCACATGGTTTCAAAGGGGAAGGCTGAGGGGAAATTCAGTGGCCATCTTAAAATTACACATTAGTCAGAGGAAAGATTTCAGTACACAGTGAAAGGGCAGAAAGCAATGGTCACAGGAAATCCCAGCTGAGGAAGAGGAAAAGTATTTTAGTGGGGGTGATTAGGCACAGGTTGTTGAATTGCCATCCTTAGAAATGTTCAGATCTTGACTAAACAAGAAAGTGATACAACTCTAAGGGTATCAGTGCCTTGAGAGGAGGTCCAGAGGTTCCTTTAATTTGTTTTGCTCTGTGAGTCTACAGGTCATTAATTAAAACAGGTAAAATCATGTCTTAATCGAGCTAAAAGAATGTTTTTAAAGGAGCAAGTGTTTTTCCCTTATTTCTTTAGTGGTTTACCACCTAAAGGCATTTTAAGGAAATTTATAAAATTGAGGAAACTATTAATTTTATTTAAGAATTTGCAGAATTGTACCATTTACCTTATTCATTTTCCACTAATTTAAACACAACCTTCTTCATATTTGCAGTTGAAAATTACATGATATCAAGCTCCACCTACAACTTTTAAGGGAATGCTACCTTTAAATCCTTAAGCATTGTCTAGAGCTTCTTTACGAAACATAATATTTTAAAACACATGTATACATGACACATTTAAAACTGTATCTCCATCTCAAAGCCTCTGAAATTAAGGAAACATACATACACGTGCACATGCAGCACATGAAGAAAAGCTTCCCTCACTTAGACACAAATCCACATTTTGGTACAACTACATACAGGCCATAAAAAAAAGCCCCTATATAGTGTACACAAAATTTCAGTGTATAGAGTAAGGCAGCCATATGAAGTGGAAAACCAATCCATCCTTGCTCAGTATAACACATTAAAACCAGCTAAACAGAAAGAAATAGCATTCCTCTCTAAAGCAATTGCCTCAAGGTGTACACAACTTATTCCAGCTCCAAATCAGAGCCCATGTTTGAAAAGAAAAAACACATTGTCAAAACAATCTGAAGAGAGAACAAAAACTTTCCTCTTGGAAATCATAGTAGTCCAGTATTTATTATCTGTAGGACAGAAAATTTGTCCATTTTTCACTTTAATGGAGTAAGATGTCAGAAAGTTACCTGTCCACACCAACATCTTCTTCTTATACCTTTGTATGCTTAACAAGAATGGAGACACATCATCTCAACATTTTTTTCCTCAAATATCTATGCATGTCCAAGAGTTTTATTTGACAATGCTATCTAAGAGGGAAAAGATCAGCCCAGGTGTCTTTCATATGAGTTTCACAAACTTTGGTTACAAATGCAACTTCAGTACATTAAATACCAATTAGCTTTATCAAGATAAACCCAGGATAAAGCTCATTGTGCTTTTTTTTTCTTGATGTTCAGTTTACATAAAGGAAGAGCCAACATACAGGGCTTCTCAACATTCACACGTGGGTACAATTGGTAGAGGGTGGTGTATCTATCCGACTTTTATTTTCCTTAGCATCATTAAGAACTGACTCATTACCAATCTGGCATTTGAAGACTTGCTTGTAGGCCTTCCTAAAATTTTCAGAGAGAAATGCATATATGATTGGGTTCACAGAAGAATTGCTGTAAGCCAGGCAGTGTGCAGTTACCCTGAAGAGAAAGGAGGCTTGAGTCAGTGGGAAAACTCCAAATTCAGCCCAGAGATGGATCACATGATGAGGAAGCCAGGAGATGCCAAAAACCACTACCACCACCAACACAGTCTGTGCTGTCTGAGACAAGGAAAGGAAAACACATATGTCTGATGAGTACTCAAAGAATCAGCTTTAAACCTAGTTCAAAACTACTGTTTGGAGGAAAAAAAAAAACCCACAACAAAAAGTATACTGAGAGGGAACACACTACAATATTAGTTACTGATTTCACCCCTATTTTATTTATTTTTATTTATTACTTATTTTATTTTGCATAGTGAACCACTGCAAGGAGAAATCCAGCCCTGGAAAATGTCATAGTAAACAGCAAATGCACAACTTTCCTCAAAGGTAAAGAATGATAACTCCCTACACAAAAGCTTTGCTTTTCTTTTTTCTGAAGTGGTTCTAAACCTGTTGTAAAATAAGGACAACAGGGGTCTGTGGGAAATCTCATCCAGGTCTAATGATTACTAATATTTTAGTAATATTTAGTAATATTTAGTATAGCTTATAGTAAATAGTATATATAAAACAGTAAATAGTAAATGTATAAATATATAAATATATAATATAGTAATTATACTGTATATATATTCTATATTCTATATCATAATATATTATATAAAATACTGTATCATTTATTATAACATATATATTATATACAATGATATATGTTATAAAATATATAATATATGTAAAATATATTTACTATATTATATATTTATGTTTACTATTTACTATTTTTATTTTTTAATAGATATATAAAATAGTAAATAATAAATGTTTAGTAATATTTATACTAGCAATCTAATGATTACTAATATTTTAGTACAGTGCAGAAGAACTTTTGATGAAAATTTCAGGAGAGATTTATTATACATAAAGGCAGCTGATGGAAGAGCTTAGAGCTTGCACAAATGCTTACTAAAGTAAGCTTTTTGAAAGAATCTCCTTTAAGCACACAATTTCCACAGGGAGACTCATACAACGACATTCTGGGATACAATTAGTGGGGAAAAAAAAAATAAGGGCTTGAAATTTCTGGTGATTGCACATTATCAAAAGCAATCTGGATATTAAAGTTCACCACCAAACACTAAATTAAAATATGGAACAAAAAATATCCTCAGTGCTTCTTCTACACACCACTTCCACTATTTATGAGAGGATCATCAATTTCAGTAGATCCATTCTGAGCTCCAGAACCACTTGGGAGGGACCCTTCAGGTGCTGAAGGAGTTCTGTCAGGGCACAGTGGAATCTGTCAATATTTTCTTTAGCTTTCACCTACTTCAGGAACAGCAGTTAGTGCTTTGCAGTGGCCTAAGTAATTAATATCTATCCCTCTACCAAGTACCTCTTTCATTTAAATAAATCTCCAAGTGGAAGTCGAATAATAATTCCAAAGCATATTATGTCATGAGCCATTGTAATTACTATATTAACACATTCTAACATATTTTTTCAGGTAACTTCTTCACATCCAAAAGTAACCCAGTGGCCACAGAGTGATAAAAAATACTGAATTTTTTTTTTAAAAAAATTGAAAAATAACTATATTTTTTGCTACTTTCTTGAGCTTGGTCTATACTTCTTAACCTGAATAATGCTCAGTAATAGTTGAACTGACCTACCTAATCAGAACATGAGCTAGTGTAGAAAAACTTACAGGAAAAACATTTTGATTTCTGTGGCAACGGGCCAAAATAACTTATGACAGGTGCTGTTGTTGGTCAGTATAACCTCACAACAGAAAACAAAGGACATTTTATTTGTAGTTAATATAATTTTAGTCTAAAGAAATCGCCTGTTTTCACAAGCCATTGCTCTACTTAGCCCAATGAAGTTTAAATCAGTTGTTGCTAAAACAGCCACAAAGATATTTTGTTTTCCAGGTCTTATCAGGAGGAGGTGTTCTAAGAAGACTGCATAAATTAAGAGCAGTTTATTCTCTAACTGATGCACTCAAATTTTCAGTACACCAGATGCAGTATTACTTCAAAAGAGGCATATAACTTCCATTAGTTCCAAATTCTAAGAAAAATTAACCAGGAAAATCACTGACTTTCAACAGGCTATTGGTGCACCTGAAAGAAGAGGGTGCCAATATGCCTCTTGTAATTTTACTTAAGGTATTTCATATCTGCAGAAGAAGCAATTTTGTATTAGGAAACCTCACAATATCTGCTTTATCCCATTGTTCCTCCTAAGCATAACTTCAGAGTTTACTTTTCCAAAATCATCACTTTGTCTTGCAAGCAAGATATCACTAAAGCTCTTTTTTCCTACGTGCTTAGGGTTTCTTTCCAGCAAATAAAACCAGCTTGAAGTATATGAGGTTAACATCAATGCTTTGTGAAAAAGCATTGACAAAAAGCATGACAAAAAGAATTTAGGCAAATTAAATTTAGGCAACTTAATATTCTTCATTATTTCTTTTTCCACACATGCCACAAATTTATTTTCCAATTCTCCTGCTAGAATGTTCATAAAGGTTTGAATAAAGCTAAAAATGTATAATTACACCTGAAATGCATTCTTCACAAGACAATAGAAGGAAAAGAAGAAAGATATGGTAACCAAAGAGAGTACTAACACACTGATGAAGACAGGATAGCTTTGAAAAACATGAGTTAGGCCTTAGGTTTAGAATCTCATTTTCTAAGGCAAAAATAAAAAAAAATCTGGACTGCTTTTTGGTTTTTTTCCTCTTTGGCTACTGAACCCTGATACATTCAAGCAGTCTTGATCATATCTGGTCAGATCTGAAATATTTTGAGAGTCAGTGGTTAGAGGAAATGCACAGATATTTCCAGTTTGAGAATAATTTAGATGAGAGATGGCAATGTACAAAATGTCTTTGAAAACTATACCTTTGGCCTTGACAACATTAAATGCAAAAGTATATATGCTAAGTGTTTTACTGAGTCAGGGCCACAATGCTTGTAATTCTAGGAATCAAAATCTATTGAGGAGGATATTTTAAGAAAAAATAGAGAATGCATAAATAAGATAGTTCTTACTCCCTGTTGAGTCCATGTATATCTCATTTACTTTGCAGGCACTCTCTATGCCCATATGAAAGTAGTGATCAGATCACATGAAGAGCTGTAGCTAAAGGGCTTTTTTCCTCCATATCCATAAAAAAAGAATTTAGTCAAATGATCACTGTGGTCAAATCTGCTCAAAAATCACAACCACATTATATTAACTGAAAAATTCTCTATTTAAACACATCTTTCAAATATTGTTCATGATTTCAAATCATGAAGCTCATATTCTTCTTTAAATAACTTTCAGGATTCTATTTGTACCCAGTACATAACTTATGTCTTGAATGTAGGAGAATAAAACATTGTGTGGAAAATCAATAGAAGAACTGGAGAATCATTACAAGCCTCTTATTGAACTCCTACTGGGAAGCACAATAAATTTCATTTTAAAGGTTCCTCATACAACCTAGGAATTTTTCACTGAAATGTTACAAAATCAGTTAGTTCAAAAAAAACCAAAACACACCCTTGATTTAGAAGTCAGGGGAAATGCCTGTGAGAAAAAAATGTAGCACAAAAGACAGGTTGCTCTCCTGTGCCTAAATTTCAGATGTTCTGAAGTTCCAAATATGAGAATCTCAAGTAATGGCTTGATGGAATGAGAAGGAAAACTTGGATCAGTAAGGATTCCTATCTGCCAAGTTCAGAGGGACACTAAATATTTCATCAAATACTTAATTTTAATTTCTTCTCTCTGTTACATATTTAGCAACAAGTATCAAATTAGCTTAGCCATAACACTAAAGTACACACACGAGTGTTAGTAGTGAATGCAACATACCTTTTTCTTGGATGCTTCTGACTTCTTTGACATGTTTCTCAACTTCTTATGCAGATGATTAAGAACCTGAAAAGATTAATTTGCATCTCTTTATCGTATTTCCCCAATTTTTATTCAAACAAAATTCAAGCCCATGTATCTTTGTGTGCTGTTGTGCTTTCCAATACTGCATGATTCACTAACAAACATCACTGAACCAGCATTTCAAACATGAACAGTAATAAAACCGAAAGAATTCCATACGTGAGTCCATGTGAACCAACAAACATGAAGCTGACCACAACTGAATTCTTATAAAAATATTCAGATGCATCACATAACAAATACACATCACAAATTAACAAGGAAACAGAAGGATACCTATCTTGTGCATAGAATTAGCAATCTCTTTTCTTTCATAAAAAGTCACAGACTGTTGGTTTAGAATGACCTTTAGTGTGTGTAACATAAGAAAACTGTATTTTTGAGTCAGAGCTTTTCTGAGTCACACGCATAATTTGCTTCCTTCAGATGGATGCTTGATTAATATAATCAAGACGTTGGCACTATTTGATCTTTGAAAGAAGCTTAGGCTTTCAAACATCATTTATACTAAAATGAGAGGTGGCACACGAGGCATGACACATGAAGCATGACCTTTAACAACAATGTGGTGATACTCACCATGTGTCTTTCACAAGCAAATTTTAAAAATACGTCACAAAAAAAGCTCATCGTCCAAGCGCAGGGTCCAAATTTTAACATAATTATTTACACGTAAGGTTTTGGATAGAGGATCTTGAGATGGGGAAAGGGGTCCAAATTCAGATTCTTTCATATCATCTGGGGGCATTTTTTCTGTGTTCTTTGGGGTGCACAGCTAACCACTATCAGGACAGACATCAGTCAAGATGATCCAGAGACTTAATCCCACTCTGGCATCTGAGTTTTATAGACATACATATTGAATTAAAAGAAGTGAGATGGAATTTGTGAATATCCAGAGCTCATCAGCAGACTTTGTGTTTCAGGTATCAGCTCTTATCTACCAGAGAACCACCACCAACAATAAAAATAAGAAATTACTTATAACCACTTAATATTTTAAGCGCAGTTCATTTGTGCCTGTCTGTGCACTACCAAGTGCACCCTGAGTGCACTTCCTATTCAGAAACACTATCCAGGCCACTTCCAGGGGCTAAGCCAAGCTAAGAAAAAGCAGGAGAAAAATAAATGGGCTTTCCCTGAGAAAGTTCCATTTTGATTTCATTTCTTTTTTCTTCAGTATGAAGAAGAATCAAAGGAAAGGACAGAACCCCCAGAAGAACACAGAGACAACCATCTGGCTCACACTTCTTATTCACCTCCCATCACCCTGTACAGACCAGCTGAATTGCTGAGTCCATCAGTGAAAAACATAAAACTAAAGGGCATGGGAGGAATGCAATTAAACTCATATCCCATCACTGCTGCTTCATCTATCATACCCCTTCACATAACTTACTGCAATGAGCTGTTTCTACTGGACCTTTGCAAATCCCATCATGTGCCACATAGTGGCTGCACTGTTCTGTGATTCTCCCTCACAGCCCAAAACTAAAGTCAGATAAACTCTTCCCAGAGATCAGAATTGCAAAATCTTTTGTAAAGTTACAAACATTTTTTTTCTTCTGTTCTGAAACTTTTATCCCGAAGTTTTGCATTGTATCTCTGTCCAGTTCAAAGAAAGATGCAGGAGACAAAAGAGGTAAATTGGGTACTTGAGGGGGTTGAGAGGTGGTGGTGGTAGAGGATTTTGTTGTCACTTTAGATTATAACCTTCAAATTAACCTTCTCAGCTTGCCCTCTTTTGGATTTCATACACATTTCATAAAAGATGTATTTGCAGTGAAAACATATTGGCTCCTCACAGTATTGTACCAGATGGCATGAGAAGTAGCAGAAAGAGAAATAGGAAAAACGCAATTACTTATCAGCAGCAGTGGAACAGCTCTCACAGACTTACACAGAATGCCATGGAGTATTAAAAAAGAGCCATGTTTATGCACAAACACTACCAGGCAAATCGAGGACACTCTCCCCACTACCCTGTTCAAATTGGCTCTTCTCTGGGCCAATGAATAATCAATTGTTCCTCTAACAACCTGAATGAACAATAATTCTACAATGTGCCTCTTAATTTGTCTCAGGCTATTTCTCTTAAGAAATTATTTCAGGATACCCACTAATACATTTGCATGTGCATTCTTAACCCATGGAATGAAATACTCAGCTTGCTAAAAAATAGGTCCCAACCTGGGCTCATAAGATGTAATATTTTCAACTCCAGCTTTCATGTACCTGCTGTTCAGAGATCAGCTTACCTCTTTCTGGAGATGAGGGTGGGGTGCTGTGGTAAGAAAATTATGTTGTGGTGTAAGATATTGTAAGGAGACTTGTAGGATCTAGTCTGGTCCAGACCATATGACCACAAGTACTACTCATGACATGTGGTAGGCCCTTGGTTTTGCCTACAGATTTCTCCTTTCATTTTCCTTTCCTTTCCTTTCCTTTCCTTTCCTTTCCTTTCCTTTCCTTTCCTTTCCTTTCCTTTCCTTTCCTTTCCTTTCCTTTCCTTTCCTTTCCTTTCCTTTCCTTTCCTTTCCTTTCCTTTCCTTTCCTTTCCTTTCCTTTCCTTTCCTTTCCTTTCCTTTCCTTTCCTTTCCTTTCCTTTCCTTTCCGCACCTTCCCGCACCTTCCCGCACCTTCCCGCACCTTCCCGCACCTTCCTGCACTTTCCCTTCCCGCACCTTCCCCTCCCCCTCCCCTTCCTTCTTTCTCCTTTCCTTTCTTCTTTTTGCTTTCTTTTTCTCTCTCTTTTTCCCTTTCTCTCTCTTTCTAAACCAGTTTTTAATTATTCTTTCCCCCCACTTGTTTCAGAAACTACATTTAAGATTGTTCGAAGCCCTGACTGAGGACTTTGACCAAATCAAGCAGAGAAAGAGATTTTTTCCACTACAGGATTAAGGAAAATAACTTCATCTATGCCTATTCACATAAGTCTACCAAACATTGTGAAAGACTGAAGTTAAAAACAATGTTTGCTGTCTGGCATTTCACTGACTGCACCCTCATTATCATCCACTGGAAATCATGCAGAAGGAAAGCTTGCACAAGGTCACTATCTAGTAAGAATGAACTGCTTGTTTTATGAATAATGTAGGCATTAAATTCTGAACCACCTTTGTAGTATGAACCTGATTGAAATTCAAGTGCCATTGCCTGCAATCCATGTTTTAAAGTAATGCTGCTACTTCTATTGTCACAAGAGATCCTTCACCCTCTTTCAAATGGGTGACTAATGTGTCATACCTTTGATTTGTCTCTTTCAGTGCAGTTTAATAAAGTTTTCCCCTTGCTGCTTAGCAAAATTTAGGATATAATATCCAAAGCCAAATAAGCATGTATTTTATGTTGAGCCTCTTACTTTTTATGGCTTAGTTTTAACCAAGTCTGTAAATCATACACGACATGAATTCAGAATGTTCAGAATGATAGATAATAATGGAAACATTCTTAGGGCAAGACATATTTGTTTTAAAGAAAGCTTTTAACATTATACATCTATAAAAGGAAATGTTTGCTAATAATTACAGGTGTCCAACCAAAAGGTTTGACTGGAAGAGGCCTGACTTTCAAGGAGTGAATCCTTGAAAAATGGAGGTACCCAAAATTAGTTGTAACACTGCACAACCCTGGCAGATGTCAACTGCTAGAAGCTGACAGGGAATCATTTATCACTTTACCCTTTAAGGACACATTAGTGAGCAAACGTTGCAGCACTGTTATGAAACACATACAAAAAGCCAGTATTACAAAAATACGGTAAGTACAGTGATAAGCAATAAAAGAGTCGGAATACAAGGAATACTGTAAGTATGCAGTGCTGAGACTCAGCTGATCACTACATAATCACTGCTCCTCCCTCTGATGTAGTAAGTTTCTTTCAAGAGTAGTTCTGTGAGGCAACTGGTTTCCTGTGGATTTGTGACTTCTTTACTGTGTTCCTAAAAAGATGTGTCTTCTTCTCTGAGAGTTGATAAGACCTCTTCCTTTATGGCTTGTCTGGTGTTTAATGCAAACTGACTCTTTAAAATAGAGAGGATAATGGAGACACTCCACCTTCTTCATTGTCTTCTGTTTTCACAGAACTAGGAAAGCATCCTTAATTCTGATATTTCCACTCCTCTAGGAAAAATTTGCATTAAAACGGAACCAATGTTACTCGTGGAAGAGAGAAAAGAGATATCTGTACACACAAGACAGAGCATGATCTCATAAATCTCTACCTAAAGAGCATATATGACATGAGATATCTTGGGAGGCCACTGCTTCCAAATAACCTGGCGTACTTCAGCACTTCTGTACATTGTAACAGCATTGTTATCCATGGGCAAAATACAAATCTCTGCTAATATGATATAAATGTGAGAGAGAGAAAGAACTTGGCTCCCTATTAGAGTGCCTAAAAAATGAGACTTTCAAAACCAAAAGTTCAACTGCAATTTGTTTATGAAAGAAACAGAACTGCCTTAAAGGAGTCTAGAAAAGGCAATATATTCAAATAGAAAAATGAGTCTTCTTTGTCTTAATTTACTGTAGCAGAAGATTGCGTTATCTCGCTGATCCACAGTTCATGAAAACCACTGAAGTTCATTAGAAACTAATGCAGAGATTAATGTCTCCTTTGAAGGCAGGCTGAGAGAGTTGGGGATGCTCAGCCTGAAGAGAAGGCTCCCCTGCCCCAAAGTATTGCAGCTGGAGGTTTGTCAGTGGCTCCCAAAGAGGGCAGGAGCGAGTCTTTAGCTGCGGGGTACAAATACCTTTGATAGCTCTGTACAAGCCACGGCACTTTTCAGCTTGTAAACTGATTGGGAATATGAGCTAGCTCCTAGCTATCTTCTAAAATTCACCCTGTCAGGTTAGCTCCTCCAGCCTGACACCACAGCAAGCAGGATCACACATGCAGGCTCAAAACACATCACAAAGCCAGGGTGAGACCCTAGCCAGGCAATAGTTTAAGCACACAACTTTATTGTAATTTCAAGTGGCCTTGATTTTAGTACTTGATTTTAACTAACTCCTGGTATATTTTTCACATAGAGTTGGTTTTTTTTTTTTTTCTTGGAGGTTATTTATTTATTTTTTAAAACTACATATTAACACTAATATTGAGAGATTTACTTCTGTGCAGGTGCTTTGTAATGACAGAGTGTGTTTTATTTACTATGCATATATTTTGGTTAAACATATTTGCTTTTTTCATGCCAACACTGTACAGGACTATGCTAATTTTGGAAGATTTCTTTTTAATCTTCTCTCATATAATTAAACTTCGAAGGCCAGTACTTTATGCTGAGACTGAAGATGCTTTGGCTTTGAAAAAGGGAAGAATTTGTAGCTGAAAGCCCCTGTGCATGCATTCTGTAATGTTCTCCCTGCAATGTGCAATACTTCTTTCAAACTGATGCTCTATCACTAAAGCTCAGTCATATTCACCACCGTAGATGAAATACCAGCACATTCATTCAGGGAAAGCAGGGTTCAGTTTATGTATGAAAACTTGTGTTTCTTCTCCATTTGCCAGTTGGATTTGTTCCACAATGAACAACCATTTAGAAACGTTGTCCTTTATGTTCTGCGTGCCTTTGATTCAGAGTTGGACAACATTATATCCTCAATTTGCACATCACAATTAAGCTGATGTAATGTATATAAAACTGGGAAGAACATAAAATTACTTGTTCAAATTAAATACTTCAGGTACATCTATTGAACTTGCCAGTTGAAGAACTGACTTAAGCAGTCCTTATTTGCAAGAGCAGTCCAGTCCTCTCAAATGTAAAGCACTGCCTAAGGAGAAATCCAGCGACTGAAGGCAGCTGGCACAGAAGCAGCAGGATCTCCGACTAACTCAGCAGGTAGCAGCTGGTGCTCCAGATCCTGTTCAGCAGCGAGCAGAGGATCATACGCTGAAGGCTGCAATTACTCCAGAAGAATGTGTCACTTTGCTTAAGCATAAAAGTCCTTAAATACCCATATTCAGACACCCTTAATTACTGCTTTTTCCTACCTGGGTTCTCATGCCCTGTTCCTTAGAATCACCTGCCCTTGCTGTAGTCAGAGGTAACTCTCTCATCAGCTTTAACTGGGGCAAGACATGGCACCACAGGGACCAGGCAGCATAATGCACATTTTACTCTTAGCACCAAACAGATACATTTTGCCACTTTCAAGTGCACTGTGCATTTTAAAGAACCATAATGCTTCATCTGAAGCCTGAACAACTTGTTGCTTTGTTTTACTTTATGGAGCCAAACTCTTCACACAGCACTGCAAGAAATTAGAAGAGTTACGGTGACAGTGAAAGCAGCAGAGCACTGGGGCTCTTGGCATTCTGCAACAAGAAAATCTGACAGAGAGATCCCAGTAATCGCCAGACCAACCCCCCCACTCAGCCCATGCAATCCCTGTTCTGACCTCTCTGTGAATATATGCTGTACCCCCCTCAGACATCCCTCAGCTGTAAAACCTGCCCTCTCCCTTTGTGGCACAAACTCACCCCTGCTCCTTTTTCTCCCAACAGTGCCAAGTCCCTCCACATGCCCAGAAACGGCCCTACGGCTCACGGACACCTTTTCCACCACCATTTTCCCCCCCATCCTTTTACATGTGCCCCACCTTGGCATAGCAGAAGGAGATGAGCAGCAGCGGGAGCAGGTAGCCAAAGACGAATGTGCAAATCACGTAGACCTTCTTGTGGCGTGGGTTGGGCCAGAACTCCCAGCAGAAGGTCTGGTTGCTGGTCTCGCGGTGGAAGATGCGCTGGTGGTGAGCCACAGGCGAGGCCATGGCGAAGGAGAGCGCCCAGATGAGCCCCACACCCAACATCGCGTTGCGGGGAACACGCAAGGCTGAGGAGCGGCGCGAGTGCACGATGGCCACGTACCGGTCCACAGACATGGCCGAGAGCGTGAAGATGCTCACCAGCATGGAGATGGTGAAGAAGTAGTGGATGAACTTGCAGATGAAAGCTCCCAGCACCCAGGTGGGCAGCACGTAGACCGTGGACTGGAAGGGGATGCAGAAGAGCAGGTAGGCCAGGTCGGCGATGCTCAAGTTGAGGATGAAGATGTTGGTGGTGCTGCGGCGCTTGCCCGGCTTGCTCCTCGCCAGCACCGTAATCACCAGGGTGTTGCCCAGCACCCCCAGGGTGAAGATTAAACCGAAGACGATCAAGGTGATGAAGTTATCGATGCCGATGCCGAAGAGGGGCTTCCCCTCGGCCTCCGGCAGCCCGGACAGGTTGAACTCCCCGCGGGGCGTCTCTGCCGCGGCTCGGGACAGGTTGAGGAGCGCCGCCGCGGGCTCCGCGGGCTCCATCCTTCCCCTTGCGCGCCGGGCAAAGTTTCCGCGGGCGGAACGCGGGGCCGCCGCTTCCCGGCACCGCGGCGAGCCCGGGGCGGCCGCCCCACAGCGCCGGGGAGGGAAGGGCGGAGGTGCCGGCGTGGCGGGGAGCGGAGCCGGCTCGGCAGCCCCGCCGCCCTCGGCAGCCGCGCTCCGCCCGCCCCGGGCCCGGGGAGGCGCTCCGGCCGCGCCCGCCCCGCCCGCGGAGCCTCCGCGCCGCGTCGGGAGACTGAGCTCCCCGGGAACCTCTCCCCGCAGAAAGGGGAGGTGGGGTTTGCTCGCCTTCTTTATTTCCCCCCGCCTATTCTTCCCTCCCTTCGGCTTGCAGCTCCCCCCAGGGCGGTCCTCTCCCCGGAAAACTTGTCTCTGGTCGCTGCCTCCGCTCCCAGGGAGGCTCGGGAGCCGCGTCTCCCAGCAGGGCAAGGCTGGTCCGGCCGGCTTTCAATGAACTGGCTCGGAAAGACAGAAATAATGAAGCGCCTGCGTGAAACCCACCTCAACAGGTATCCGGCAGCAAGAGTTGCTCCGGACTGAGCGCCACCTGTGCTCACTCTTTTCACCACCGCCTTCCCAGCTTTCCATTAATCACTCAGGATGTCAAAGGACAAAAAGGCGGCAGACATTGTCACGCCTTCCTATTAAAAAAAAAAAAAAAAAAGAAAAAAAAAGAAAAAAAAAAAAAAAAAGAAAAGAAAAAGAAAAAGAAATGGAATAGGAAGTCTAGCCTCTTTTCACTGCCAAATCACGGCGTTGGAGAGCTCCGTGCTGAGGGCCCCGGGCTCCCTGGAGCCGGGCAGCCGCAGGCAGCGCTGCACGGGGCCGGAACGGGAGCTGATGGAAAGCCAGACCTGTGAGAACGGCACGGAACACAAAACTTCCTCCAGCGCACGGATGCCAGTTCGTGTGAATATTCCCACCGGCACATATAGCTTGCGAACGAAACGGGTTTGCCCGAGGGGGTTTTTGTCCATTTGTCTCCGAATTGCCAGTCAGTGAGCTACAGCTGGCAGCAGCGGTGACCAGCAGAACTGCCCAGATGTGCTGTTGGAGGCACCGAGCTTCTGTTGATATGTTTTTCACTCTGCAGTTTGGCGGGGTTTTTTCTACCTTTCTTTTTGCTACTTACATTGAAGCATCTCAGCAGCTGCACGTCAACTGACTGCAAAGCCATCGACTTCTGCATATCTAGATTTTAATTAAACTAATGTATGGTCTGCTCCATCAGGTCCGAAGGAACGCATCGTGGGAGAGCACAATTCAGTTTATATAGATCTAAGAAACTTTTATTTGGATTGAGCTGGCTTCTACACCTGCTGTAACTCAATTATGAATTTATAAATATATCAAGCAAAAATAAACTAGTAGAGATTCCTCAAGGACTTGGGTTGGGAATTTTTTGTAATGTGCATTCTTTATAGTTTTGTTGACATGTTTGATTACTGTGCAAATCTACGAGTCTCTACTTCTGCAAGGGATGTGAGAAAGAACACTGTTAAACATTTATATGATATATCAAATATCACACACTTTTTGGAAACTCTCTGAGTATAATGTGAAAATTAAGAGCAGTCTATCTATTTTCCTAGTGTTGCTGATGCCTGTGTTTGCCATTCCTTCATGTGGTTAAGGAGATACAAGAAACGTTTTGAATATGACTGATGGTTTGCTTTTGAATTATGTCATGTTGCCAGACACCACTCGTTTTCCAGGATGTCTGGAGTGCAGCCCTGATTTTGATGAAGCTAATGCAATTCTCCATCTGATATGCTGCTGGTCCTCACCAGTCACACTTCTGTTCTCTTGTAAAATAATATCTTTTGTGCAGAATAGCCTGAAAGGTTAGAACAAAGGACATTACACTTAACAGAAAAGTAAGCAGGAAAAGTGGGTATAGATACAAAATCAATTTAAGCAGGAATCAACCTGAAAATCACGTTAGTGATTTGGGTGGGAGAGTTGGCTATTGGTTTCCTTTGGATATTTAATTGACAATTTTCTGGTTCAAGCTTTGCTTTTCTGCTACATATCTATTATAAAGTATACAGTTCCTGTAAGACCACCCTGAGCATTAGGGGACAAAAACCCCAAGAATATTCCCATATTGTAGCTTTTGTCTCAGACCTTCAGGCATCAGCTTTCACATGAGTGAAGGAAAGTTCCCACACTGACAACACTCATGATTGCTGTTAAGATTGTCATAACCAAAGAGGTATTGACATCTTAAACCACAGTTCTTATCTAGGCTGAGTAAAATTTTCATGCAAAAGAAAGTTTAGATGGAAAAGCTGTTATGGATTCAGTACAAATAAATATATTCTTAAATGCAGGAACTAGTTGAAAAACTAAGAGAAAAAAAAAGCAAAAAAAATATTGCATTACACTTAAAGAAAATAAATTTCATGTCTTTGGAAAAGAGATCTCTTAAGTATGTGCCTCACATATTTTCTTGAATCTAATTTTATTGAATTTGTTTTATTGTTTTCCTGAACACCTTTTGACATGATTAGAATAGCCTCAGAACTTCGGAAAGAGCAAGAGGCTACATGCAGTGTTCTTCTGTCTGTGACTAGAATCCACAATCATCTTTATCAGATAACTCACATCTGAAGATTTGTTTGGTTCCAAAATTTTCCATAGCAACCAATGGAGAAAACTGTAGAAATGTCTAAAAGGGATGGGAACCTATGTATCCTGCTAAGTCTAGGCCTTCATATTTACTCCTCAATGGGTTAATCCAAAAGATATTCCTGTAAAAACATACAGGAATGTCCTTCTTTTTTGCTCACTCCAGTGGTTGGTTATGTTATCTTTATGTTGCTCCAATAATAAAAATATTTGACTTACACTGGTACAATTTTACTTCAGGAATGAAGATTCCAATGCATTGATTTAAAATATTAATTACTACTGAGCTCTTTGTTCCTATTTAATGCTTGTATATAGGTATAATATATATATAATCAATATAATGTCAGTAATATGCATTTATATTTTAAAATAAACATTTAATTAGCACTTCAGAAACAATAAATAATGCAGTTTTTAGCTACTATTCTACTTTTGAATACACTGAATAACTGAGACACAAAAATCAGCATCTGATTATACAAATACATACATGGATGTCATTATGCATTTTATCATTCCACAAGAATAAAATAATTAGGATACACAACTTCTTCAGAGAAGAGTTTTAGTAAAATCCTGTATAAGTTCTTTTGGGGCCTTTTGGGAGTGTTTTCATGTGTTTTTCTGTAATGAAGTTGAAGCTGTAGTTGAGGTCCAAGGCTCTCAATTGCACCCCAGTGTCAATAAAGAGAAACCACTTAAAGTGTGTTTATACCAAAGCATATGAGTAACCCCAACCTTTAGAAATCTTTTGACAGTTCAGCCCTCAGCTGATCAACCACTTTTCTTTGCTGCAAAAAATATTCTCCAGATCTGGTCATGTTTTGTTTATAAAACACAAGACTGAAAACAGGCTTATTTTGAAGACTGACTCTTTTAATTTATTTGTGATACACGATCAGATGCAACTGTCACATCAGTTATACCCCATTATTTTTCTTTGTGACAAGTTCCTGGAGTAGAAATTTACATTTTTAAGGCGGATGTGAACTTTAAGTAAAATTCAAAAGCCAAATAAAAAAAGTCCATGATCCATAACCAAGCTTTGATTCACCTTCTATAAAGTTAATAGTGTGTAAAAGTCAAGCACCTATAAGCAATAACTCCCCTTCTATCTATATTCATGGGAATAATGTAACCCTCAGGTCACAGTTGTCACAACATTCAGATTTCCACAGTGGAGAAGTATCACCAATAAATTGAAGTTTATTGCTTCTTGCTGACATTTAAAAAGAAGTAAACATCTGCCCATATACATTTGAGACCCATTGTCATTCCATCTCTGAGTCTGTGCTGATGTTTTTTTTCCTCCTAGTTCTCTATTCCAGTTCTTAAAAATCAGTTTTAAAAATCCTCAAAATGCGGGCAATCAAAAGTAAATTTGAAGCTAAGTTTCCAAAGTCCTGCTCATACTTTGTACATACTTTGTACATACATTACTATTTTGTGCTTTAAAGTAATATGCTTTAGGCTTAAAAATTGTACATAAAACATGTATCTATACATTATTCAATGCCTAGAAATTTTCTCTGTAAAAAATGCCAAAAGCTAAACACCATGGTCTAACAACATGAACTTGCTTTATAGTTGTTGAAAAGATTTGCTTGCTTAATTTTCCTTGGTTTGTGACAATTACCCCATGGGATGCTTTTTAATGTTGGCTGCAGAAGCAACTTGCCAGTGCATAAAAACACAGCTGTGTTTTGTCTAAAACAGAATCAAGTGTACTTTGATGAACACTTGTAATACAATATAACACAATAGATCAGGTCTTACTAAACTCAGGAGAATGCAGCAGGTATCCAGGTCATGGGCACAGTGGCCACAGAAGTCTTTTAAGTGGACAATTATTCTACCTTCAAAATGCTTTATAAAATGTCCAACTGACTGGAGTGAGGGCTTAAGAAAGGCTTAAGTTGTGTAAAAGAAGTGTCATGTTTCCATATAGGAAAAACAGAAATATGGGCTCAAGAAATTACCTTAGCCATGATGTAGGTGGACATTAAAATTATCAAGGCTGAAAGAGGTAACATGGAAAGAAGTTGCTTGGGAAGCGTGATTCCAGCTGAAGTAGGAGTGTGCTGCTGGTAAAGCAAGCAGGAGTTTGCAGGTTGCTTTGTCTGGGATCAGCTCCAGGCACAGGCAGAGGCAGTGAATACCTGATGTGAGGAAAGAGGCCAGGACTTCACTTCCAGCCCTGGACACCTTGTTCCAGCCCTTCACATTTCTTTGGGCAAAGGGAGAAAACAGGTGGGCAGTGGACAGTGGATGGACATGATGGACACAGTTACTGCTGCCTCCACACTCTCCTCCATCCTGGCAGCAGCAGCAGCAGCAGCAGCAGCAGCAGCAGCAACCTTGATTCCTTCAGGCTTTCCACAGCACTCAGAAAGGGCTTGTGTGTCAGCAGCACCCTGCACTTGGCTTGACACCAGTCTTCCTCATTCAAGAGAAGCAAAATCTGATTTATGCACCTTGCCAAAGAGCATGGAGATGCCTCCAAATACAGCTATGATGGAGTGGGTTGCCTTTTTCCTGGAGGCATCGTGTCCAAAAAAAGTCATTGTAATAATAAAGTAAATCATAATGTTGATTTTTCTTGGAATATTGACTTTTTTTTTTAACATGAATACCTATGTAAGCAGAGATTTACAGTGTGTAGGAAAATGGCAAAAATATACCTCTATAGCTGTACAAAGGCCTTGCAAAAATGTAGTAATGAAAACCAGGTTTTTTGTAGACAAAAGCTGCTAGTTTACCCTTTCTTTTAATTTTTATGTCAGACTGTCATCACATAAATTGTGATTCAGGAAACAAAAACCCTAACACAGATTGAATAGTCTTTATTAGAACTATTATTAGAATTATTAGCAGACCCTGTCTGCTTTACAAAATATATCTTCTATTTTCCAGTTAAATAGCCTGACAAAATTAATTCCAACTACAAAGTTCTGGGGATAACTAGAAAATTATTTTCTTTTACATGTTTGTATGTTGCACATCACTTAACTGCTGTTAGGACTTCGGCTGCATCAGAATTCAAGGAGAGGAAATTAACATATAGAGACCAAAACAAATATAGCACAGCAAATTCACTCCATAGTTGCCATAGGTCTCAATTTCAGGTCTTGCAGGAGCCAATTTTGGCACTGCTGCCCGCTCTCTGTGTTTCAGTTAATCCTTTCCCCAGCTCTTGCAATTTTTTTTCTGACAGAACAGAGACCAGTTTTACTTTCAGGTAACTACTGAAACACTTTATTGCAGTGGATGGAGGTAGCTTAAGCTTGGTTTTCTCTGAGCCAGGCTTTTCTTCTTTATTGGTTTTGTTTACTGCCTGAGTTGGGGCTTATGGATTCAGGCTCTGTTGTGAAGTGTTTTAATTTTCTCTGGGAGAGGGCTTCATCCAGAATCCAGATAATTTAACTGATCTTATTTGTCATTTTTCTGACATTTCACAGGAGATGTTGTTACTCAGGGTTTATTTGAAGTTCACCGAAATTATAGATGTGATTGCCTTCCCTCATCTCTGAAGACTCATACATGGGCATACACAGAGCTCCATGGAAGAGGGTTCTGCTGGAGCAGTTCCTAATCTATCTGCCCCATCTCCAAAGGCAAACATCAATCAGAAAAGTGAACAATTAATTGTGTGTAACCAATCTTCTATAAATACCTACTTGTCCTAAAACAACAGCACTGATGGAAACCCCACCACCTTTGCAGACACTTTGTAGTGCTCAGCTGTCATTTACAACCAGAAATCTCTGTTGTTGTTTACTTACATTCCTAGTGCAGCGATTTAAGTATACTCCTCTCTTAAGTATGAATATGGCAAATGTTGCACTCTCTTCACTTCTGCAGACACTTTTCAAGATTTGGAGACTTGCTGGAGGCAGCTCAGATTCACACGTGCCCACCTGGTGAAGGAATCTGAGGTAAAAAATTGATCCAATATACAAAGATTCCTTGGCTCTTCCTCCTGGAAGAAAAATAGCAACGTGCCTTGGTGTACAAATGATCATTTTTAATGAATCCAGAGGATTAGATAAACCATCCTGAAGAAGCATTGCAAGTAGACTCGATGGCAGAACATCCACACTTTGTGCCTTGAAATATCCAGCTTTTCCTGTCAGTCCTGTGCGCAGCTCAATCCTTTGTGTCAACAGCTCAGCACAAGAAGCTCTCTTTGCTTTTGGTCATCAAATGCCTTCACAACATTATTTCTGAGGTGTTTCAACCCAAGGAATCCTGGAGTAATGTGTGTAAATCAACATGCAAGTAGGGTGCTTTCATATTTAATATAGTGACAAACTGTGTCAGAAGAGAAATTATTCCTGTGTTTTCTTTGATATTTTTAAGAAATTGATTTTTAATTTTAGTTTGGGTTTGGTGTGAAAAAGAAGATACACTAACTCATTTTATCTTGATTGGATTATTACTATATTTTTTCTTTTTTTCCCCTTTTAAAATAACTCCAGAAAACACCCTTTAAAACTATTATTTTTTAATGAAAAGTAAATTTTTTGAATTCTAATTATGTTTGTCTTCCACTGATATCCCACAAGTAATTGTCCAGAAATGAATCAATCACAGCATCAGTTTAGTAGATTGTAGAATTGTGAATAGGTTTCTATTTTTAAAAAAAATTATGTTGGAGTGAACTCTTAGGGTCATTGAGTTTGAAATCTATCACTGACGAAATTTGGCTCAGCTGGAACCTTGTCAGTCTGTATCAATTTTCTATCAGGTTTTGACATTTTATAAAAAGTTATTTACTAAAGAAATCCTCCGCCTATATTCACATAGTAATTTAAGAATTTAATATGGTAACATAAATTAAAATGCAAGCTTTTTAGTTTTGCTATGGTAGCCTGTGTTTGATTTAATATTTTAAGGAAAAACTAAAACACTGAAGAGAAAAAGCATGACCAAAGAAACTAAGTAGTAAAACCACTTTTGAATTACTTTAGTCATATTTCTCAGATTATTTTTTTATTCACTTCTATCAAAGACTTTTAAAAGAAAAATACAAAAGAGACATCTAGAGTGGATCGATAGCTCGTTTTATATATCTGAGAACTTTGAATAAATGGTTTCAATTGTAAAAGGATGACTTTATTCATGAATATGATCTTTTGTTATTCTTACCCAAAAATATCATGTCAAGACCGCTATCCATCAGTTGCATCTATCACTTGTTTCCTGGAGATAGAATTAACTCTTCAGATTTTTTCCATGTAGGAAAAATAATCAATAGATAAAACATTTCTTCTGAGATGCAGAGAACCCAGAGCAGTGTTGTTAAATCCTCAGCAGAGCTTATCCAAATTGATTTTAATGAAATTGAAGTACTTCAGGGATTTTGCTTCATGAGCTTGCTGCCTTTCTTTCTATTACTTTATACTGTGATCTTTTCTAAGAGCAAGATGTTTGCAATTACAGGATTTCTTCACAGCACCATAGGAAAACATACGTGTCAAAGAGAGGGACAATGTTACATAGTAATAATTGGAGAGAATGGGTTTGTGTTTAGATTGTTTTAGGACAATTCTGCACCAGGCTCTTACATACACATTTCCTTATAAAAATTCTGAAGGAAAATTTAATGTTGAAATTTTTGCTACATTAGGGTACAGAAAAGAAACCAGCAAATGTTCATTAAAACACTATGGAACACCTAATGTAGAATCATGTAAATTCATGTAACACGAATCAACCAATACTAAACTAACTCGTGGCCATTTGCAGACTCATATAAATAGCTTTATTTTGTATTTATTAGTCATCATTAAAATAGAAAGCTTTCGTGTCAAAAATTGTGTAATAAATTACATATTTTCTTCAACAGTTTGGCTGTATTTAAGGAAAGTAGAGAACAATGTACTATTGGCAAAGACTTAAAATGAAGCTGAAATTCTCTCAAGGCATTCTACATAGTCAGAAAAATTGCATTCATAAGTTTCTCTCCATAAAACCCATGCACACAACCTTGACCATCATAAACTTCAGGAAGGGAGACTGTACACCAGCAGATCTTATCCCTGTGATGCTAAAGACCCAGACAGAGATGCATCATTGCCAGTGATGTGTTGAGCCACCTGAATCTGTTCCACAGGTTTGTTGTAACAGTCAAAAATTTACCCAAGACCATTTTTTTCTGGATATATTGAAGAGCAGGTAGCTTCTCAGTGTTGAAGACATGATCAAAAAAATATGTATTTATCACTCAATATCTGTTTATCATTATCTCTGTACTTAGCTGTTTCTTGTAAATGAAATACAGGTAATTAAACCATTAGAAGTTCTAAAAAGGCAATAATTGTTAGAAGCTTGACCTCAGTGAAAAATTATTTAGTCTTAATTCTGTTCACCTGCAAAGGCAATCCAGTTAAAATAGACGTGTTGAGCATATGATCTGTGATCTGGGGCTGCCTCCTGCAAACTTTCCTGTGTTTCTTCCAATTTCAAATAATTCTGGTTTAATACAAAGAATTACCATATAAAATTATTAATATTGTTACTCCAATTAAAAAAAAAACAAACACAAAAAAACAACAAAACCCAGCTTCTTATTCTTGAGCCTTTAGAGGAGACTTTTTGTTATATTGATTATGGAAATATTTTTAGAAATCTAAAGTAAAGTTATAACTGGCTATCTTCTCAAAAGAGGGATGTGTCTACTGGGATTTGAGCTAGAAATCCTCCCATGCTGGTTTGTGATATGCTGGGCATCAAGAGAAAATGCACATCCACACCTGAGTTTGGGGAAAGGAATGCCAGCTAAGAGAAAGTGTGACACATCCAGATTATTGGGGAATTTTACCTGAGTAAAGAGATATATTAAAAGCTGCTTACCTGAATTTTTGTATTCAGGCGTTTTATTTGGATTATTAACATGGGTATTCTGGGATATTAATCTACTGGTTAATTTCATTGTCTGTTTCTCACTTTTCAAACCCCAAAATAAATTGAGGGGGGGGAAAAAGAAGAATCATTATAGACTTTTCATATATTTTTTTAGCCCACAAAGGATATTATCTAGATTACACATGTAGAGTACACAAAGCTTTTTCCTTTAATAAACTGATGGTTTCTTAATTGTTATTGGAGCAAGAAATGCTAATGAAATCAGTCTTGTGGGTTTTATTTTGCAGTTGCAAAGGAGGCAACGCCTCTGCCTGGTACTCACCAGAGGGAGCCCGAGAAGCTGCACAGACAAACGATGTGGAAAAGTGACAAAGCAGAAATAGCTCTGGGAAAAAAAAATTGACAAAGAAAATCTCTAAAAACACAGACTTTGTGTTCCTATGCTCAAAGGTTTTACACAAGCTGATGTTTCCATCTATTTCAGTAATAAAGTCTGTATGGCTGAATGGTTTCCTGACTGAAATCTTTCCAGAAGACAATGAGGACTAAATAATGTATCTGTATTTCTTTAAACCACATCTAGAGATTATTTTTTTCTAAATTCAGTAGTTAGTGGGGATTTGCGTACACAGTAGCTGAAGTGCTTTTTATTTTTTTTAAAAAAAAAAGAAAAAATTGAAAAAAAAAGATAAAATTGCCCTAACTTCTCCTAAGGGCTGTCTCTAATTCAAAACAAATAAAGACATTAGATTTGAAGACTCAGAAATGTGTTTTCTACTTTCAGTACTTCAGAACTCTCTGATATCACTGTGATAACTGGAAAAACAGAAGTATCACAGCTGTATTAATGAAATTAGAACTCTCATATTCTTTCTGAATATAGTTTTCAAGATTAACAATTGTCGAATATCAAAACCAATTCATGTACCGAATGGCATAACTGCAAAAAGTTTTAGTTCAGACGTGTTCTTCTCATTAATTTCATTACTTGAATTGTGGAATAAAGACTACGCTCAATAAATTTGCAGATGCTGTTGTTGTCAACACATTCAAGCACAAGCTTAGAAATCAAAAAGATCTGACAAACACTGACCAATGCCACTCCCTTTGTGGCAGAACAATGTCTACTCTTATTTGAGTGAGGAAAAACAGGTGAGGCAGAGGGGCTGTAGAAAAAGATCTCATAGGGGATTTTAGGCTGGACCATGGCTGAACAACATGATGTTATTACAAAAAAGGCAAATGCACACTGGGAAATAAAAATAAAAATCTCCTGAAATTCTTGGCTCAAACAAAAAAATAAATTATTTAATTTTACAGTGCATTTTGTGAAGTACTGAAAATCTAGTTACTAGAAGTTAATTACTGGGAGCCTACTAGTCGATTGATTTAATGGGAAGTGGAAGTTGCTTTATATTGCTGGGATCATTTACATTTAAAATAAAGTTTGGGTAACCAGTTTTAAGTGACTGCTAATAGTGAAATGTTTACCAGAACAAAGATAAAAATAATGTGGCTTTTGAAAGCACTTAAATAAAAGACCAGTACTAAATTTGGAATCTGAAGTCTGAAGTTTTTATCAGTGTATGTGGATGTCTGTGTTTTGAAAAGTTAGGACCTGAAAAGTTAGTTGAAAAGTTAGGAATGTGCTTGATGGGCTATACATTTCTAAATATAAATGGCAGTGAACCACTATATCATCTTAGCCTTTTCTCATAGTAATAGATGAAATATGGGATTATAATTGGAATTAATGTTCCTTATAAGAGGTGATTTCTTAAGACAATGGTCTAAAGAGTTCATTAATATCATTGGCAGGTCCAGATTCTTCTGTGAAAGGGCATGGGTTCACTTTCCAGCAAGATGAGTTTTAATACCACTTCATAAAATTAGTGCTGGCCCTTTCTGTATTTTTAAACAGTATAAAGTGAATCAAGTTTTTAACTTCAAATATTTGTAAGGAAATATGACAACTCTTTAACTTCTTACTGCACTATCACTAATTGTGGAAGTTGTACAAAAATATTTTTGTTTTTCTTGTTTCCATAATTTGTGGTTGCATTGTGGATGTGGTATTAAATAATCTTTTAATTGCATGGTAGCTCATGCAATGAAGTCAGTAATCAAGACGATTGAAGAATTTGAATACAATATTATTAAGCATCAGATAAAGTACTATTTAATTGTAGATGTAGCTAGTTCAGTGAAAATACCCCACAAGAGCATCCAAAGATTAATGAATGGATGGATGTGCTGGCCTTTTGATTGCTACTCATTAGCTGGACTTCATAATACTTGCATGATATGGGAAAATTATCAGCAGAATTGTACTTGCTTCCTCTCAGAGGTAAAAGTTGGCTGTTTTGTGGTACCTTATCCTCAGTCTCCAACATCTGATTCAATGCTCACACCTTATCCTCTGAAATGTGCTGTGAAAGTACAGTAAAAGGTGTAACCCGTGTGGTATTTTTGCTGGCATTTTCATTAAGTGATAGTGGATATTGAATAATGAGTAATATGCTGAAACAAACCTAAAAAATTGTGGGTAGGAACGCAGCTTCTGTTTGCTAAGCCTCCCACTCTCTGTGTAATGGTACAGACTCTCTGATTCACAAGTTGTTTCACAATGTGACAAGAGCCAGCGTGAAGGATGGCAGATTGTCACAGGAGCAGAAGGGAATCAGTGTTTCTCTGCCATTGGAGCTTCTGCACTTCCACTAAAAAATTGGAGGAAATGGTAGAAATTCTCTTTGTTTCAAGTTGCTGTTCCTGACTAGATTTTTAAATTGGACAGAAAATAAAAAGGCAGCCTATGTTACATTTTAGCATTATAGATTGATTCTTCATCTATGATCATATTTGTAAATCCAAAAAAAAAAGAAACCAGAAATCTCTGGGAAAAGTTTACAGCTGCAAGACTGGGTATGCGAGCTGTAGACTCAGTTCTTTCCATGGCCATTTTTAATGCTATATACTGAGCAAGTAATCAGATTTAATTTTTTCCCCCTCCCTTGTCAATAGTATGTTCCATGGGAGCTTTTCAGTTGCCCAGGTACTTTACTGGCCTGAGATGTATGAATACCTAATGCAAAACCAGTCTCAAAATAATTTTCCTGTCTGGATCTGATGGCCACAGGTGAAGTGAACTGTGTCTCCCTTTGCTCAAGCTTGTGTCTTATCATTACTCTAAAAACAACCCAGCAACAAGAATCGTTTTCTTATCTGTTCCCACAAAGTGAAAGTGAGTCAATTAGTGATGAGAATAGAATCCCTGTGCTCCAATTCAGACATGCAGCTGTTTGATCTTCCTAAACAGCAGCCCCTAAATGGCAATTCAGAAAATTCTTCTGGGGTTTACTTGTCCCAAGCCAGTAAAAAATCCTTCTACTTTAAATTAATGTTAATATTCCTAACATTTTGACAAATGTCCATGATCAAACAGTATCTTATTATTTCATACTTGTATTTAAGGGAAATGCAAAAACTCAATTGCTGCTAAGACAACCATATGGAAAATACCTGTAAGTAGCTATATGGCTTCTACAGATAGGAGTTTTATAGGATACCTTACTGATTTTTTAGGACTAGCAGAATAGCTAATCGTGCTTAAGTGGTAGTACCACCAAAACTTTGAATGGCATTTTTTTAAAGCATTCCCAGATCTAAAGCCAGATAACCATTTGTTAAGATCAAAAGGTCTTAATTCTCTTTTTCCTTCCCTTCCTAACAATTTGCTATAAATAGGATGTTACTGCTACCATAAAAGAGAAATAAAATCCTTTCAATCAGTACACTTATATCACTAAGGACAGTTAAACCACTGGAACAGGATTTCTTATCTGCTTGGGAAGATTTATAAAAGAGCACTTGCTACTTTCCATGATTGGAGAAGCAAGAGCATTACATCCCACTTCACAGATGAAGATTGGGCTGAGGTCAATTCTTGCAGCAGAGAGCATTAGTTCCCTGCATTGCATATGACATTATGACCTGTCAGAGAGAAAAAAATAGAAAAGAGAATAAAAGAAAAAGAAATAGGAAAAAGCAGAGCATAGAAATGTGATTAGAAGTGGGAGAGACTAGTGGACAGCTCCTTGATGATAGCTGTGCACCCACTGCCTGAAATCTTTCAGTCTAGGTAAATATTAGGGTCAAATTACATATTTAGTACAATACAAATCCCTTTAATGAGGCTGTCTTGTGGCAGATCTTCAAACACAAACATGAAATGGCAATAAAATAAACTTAGTTTAAGTTTTAACCCAAGGACTATACAAACAGTAGAAAATAGGCTTGTAACAAAAGAACTGGCATCTCAAAAGCAATTTTCAAGGAAATTTAACAAAACTTCATTAATGGAGTGTTCTCCAGTTTATAAATTATCTTGAACCTTTCTGTGAATTCCTTACAGGGGCTTTAGCCTGTATAAATAAGTCATTGTCACTGCAAAAAAGAAAATGTAATTCTGTAGTATCAAAGTCAGAGGAAAAATTAACCATCAAGAAGCTTGGCAAAAGACTCAGATGACAAGCTTGGTTCATCATGGTTTCCACTTTTCCTGCAAATAAGCCTAAATGGTACTAAATAAGCTTAAATGGTATGGATGATATTTGGTAGGGTTGGTAAGGCTGATAGATTCGTAGCAAGTGATTTTTATGCTTGAGCTACCAACTTTATGCTCCAACTCATGATACAATGATCAAGAAAAATATAGTGTAATAAGATGTAGCTTTCTGAGAAAAATCGAATTTTAGGGTAATATTTCTGTAAATATCTGTTTCTTCAGGGATATTCTTCACTGGTATAAGTAAAACTGATACGCTGTTTTTCTGGGATAAAGTTTTTCTAATCACTTATTACTCAAAGGAGATTATGTTTACATTGAAAAAGAAGCATCGTTGATTATGATTTCAAAGGCAACATTAAATCTTATGAAAAAGCAGCAAGAACTCTAAAAATACAAATGAAATTGCTGAAAAGAATTTATCCTATAATGATATTAAATACTTCACTGGTTTAAATTACTGGGTGTAATGCAGGGATATATGGAGAGGCAGGAGTGAGATCTGTGACAGCAGCAGATGAAATGAGGCTGTGAACTGCAACACCAGATGCACGAGAAGCTGAGTTCAGAGGCATTGAGCAGCCCCAGTGACACCCCCTTCCTTGGATTCCTCACACTACTCAGGCTCATGATCAGGGTCAAATCCCTGTGCTTCCAGGACATGATCCTTTCCATTTGAAGAACCCACCTGCTTCCACATCAGTGACTGGCTGAGGTATAGCACTGGTTCATAAGGACACGGACACTGTGCTTTGCCTGTGGGCTGTGTATGCAGCGGTTCACACCAAGGCCTCAGGACCAACCCTGCCCCATGGGCTACTCCTCCAGACATCTGTAGTTTCTAGGGTAGCATCCCTATGCCTTGATCCCCACTTTAATATTTTGTATCTCATGGAGGCTGGACACGAAATGCACAGAAATGCATCATGGAAAGTACCATCACACTGCAGCTAATGCAAAAGTTGTCAGTATCTCACATAGTTTTAGGTAATGAGTCAGATTCTGCTTTCACAGTGATGCCAACCTACTGAACTAGATGCCAAACATTAAAATTAGTCATTAAAATTTGTGTTAGAAACATTCATTCTCATCACAAACTGTGCTAAGAATAATTTCATGAACTTTTTTATTCACAAAATTTATTAGATTTAACATTAAGAGTCTAAGAAATACCCCACAATTAATGTGTCTTGCTTCAGCTGTCTCCTGAATTTGTGCATTTTCATTTAAAAACTAGATTCAGTTTTTGAATAAAGCTAAGCTAAATGATACTGAACTCTGTCAGGTTCAGGTCAGTGCAGAAATAGTTGAAGGATAAAATGACCTTTCTTAATTAATCATCTTTAACTGTCATGGGGGAAGGTCTGTTATTTTTCACCATGAATTAAAGACCGATGATCACTGAATGGCTTCTCCTTTTAAATGTATTTTCTAAGCAGTAAATATTCCCTACTTTTCATGCTGGTCATGCTATAGAACAATATTTTGCTCTAAGACATCTGGATTCAAATCTGCTGTCTAGATTCAGATTAAAAATTTTTCTCACACATACCAACAAAGAAATAGTCATTGACCTGAGCAGAATCAGAAATACAGATCCATACAGAAGTGTTAAATCCCTGCAAATAAACTGAATTTGTATGTATTTTAAAGGCTGATATTCCCTTGAATGACAATGAGGAGCTAATCTGCTAGAAGGGCACAACAGTGATTTAAATGTAATAAGAAACTGGTTAAAGGATTATAGACAAAGAACAATCCCTGTATTAGTGGAATGTAGTGTATCCAAACAGCTTTGGATAAGGTCACTTCCCCTCAAATTACCGCTGCAGTTCAGCCACAGATTTAAGCCTGCATAAATTAGGCTCTGGAGATTTATTCCCAATAAATCTTGGCTAAATTCTTTTCAAGGACAGGCGTGAAGGACAAAGAAAACACATTAATTAAGGCTGAATGCGAGGAAACTCAGGGGTTCACTTTGGCTATATCTACATTAGCATATTAATTTTGTTCAGGAGTGGGTTTTTGAAACAAATCCCCAGCTGACACTTGTTCCTGTAATTCAGTTCTTCCCACTCAGGCTGAGCCTGGAGGCTGCCTTACGGCTGAAGCTGAGCTGGGGATATGATACACTTCAGAGTGCACATCATGTGCTGCAGCAGCAGGTGGGTGTCCAGTGCCTCCAGCAGACTGAGTGGGGTTAGGGTAAAACTGCTGGAAATGTGTTTATTATGGAATTTGGGTCCCCAGAATTAGCTGTGTGGTTTGACTTACCAGCTCCCCTCATGCAGTGCTACTCGGTCCCATAACACAGCAAAAATGCAGCGCTGTCCTGAAGGCAGGATGAAAATCATCTTTTTAGAGCAGCAATCACAGGCTAAATAATTGGTTGAATTTGGGCCAAAGTTAGGTCTCTTGCTGTAAATATGGGGACATTTTATACCAAGTAGAATAAATGGAAGAGGTTTGGTGTGCTTGGTGTGAACAAGTATTAAGTCAATCACTCAAGCAGCAGCTGTTTACAGCTGACATTTCAGTGGCCTGAGTATCCCTTCTCAATGGCTTTGCTCAGGGTAATGAGTGTTACATTTGGCAGTGGATCTGCACTAGCACCTCCTTTCCTGAGGCTAAGGACAAATAGTGAAAAAACATTTGAAAAATAAAGAAGCACTTGCACAAATAATTTGTAACTTCCTTATTCAATCGATGACACTATTATTTGACATGTGAATAATAATAGCCACTTCAGCTCATTCTAGTCTTTCATAATAAATGCAGTTGCATAATAATAGTAATCTTAGAGATTTGAAGTGTAGCTTAGTAGGGAATTCATAAGAACAACAGATTTTAACAGTTCTTGACTGGCTCATTTGATTAATCATCCCTGAAATTTGCTTAAGAGTTTGTGCTAAAGAAATACAGGTAAATGGGAGAAAAATGGTGTTTAACTTCTTGCTTTGCTAGATTCCCTTTTACTCAAAAGCTGCTACAAGTCAGAGCCTTTTGAATTGAATTTTATTACTCACATAAAATATAATATATTAATAAACCCAGACACTGGTGTAGCCTGGGAGAGAGTTCATTTTCTTCTTAGTCAGTGGTACAGTGCTGTGTTGGGGATCCAGTGTGATAATTGTGTTGATAACACATTCATGTTTTGGTCGTTGCTATGTGGTGCTTACCCTGAGTCAAGGACTTTCCAGTGTCTCACACTCTGCCAGCGAGCAGGTGCACAAGAGGCTGGGGGAGCACGGCCAGGACAGCTGATCCAAACTGGGCAAAGAACCATAGAATGTTGTTTTCAGTCCATAAACTGGGGCAAGTTGGTCAGGTCCTGCTAATTGCTGCTCAGGAACGGGCTGGGTGTTGGTCTGTGGATGGTGGGAAGTTAAATTATGCATCACTTGTTTCTCTTGGGTTTTATTAATTTCTCTCTTTCTTTTTAAATAAAAAAATAATAAGATTATTGTTATTATTCTAATTAGTATTTTTAGTGTATTTGTGTTTGTTTCAGTCATTAAACTGTTCTTATCTCATCCCACGAGGTTTGCTTTTTTTCCCCCAATTTTCCTCCCCACTGGGGGTAGGGGAGTGCTTAGTTGCTGGCTGGGGTTGAATCACAACAATATTGTTTACTTCAAACTCATAATAGCTAGCAAAAAGGTTTGTTCTCTGAAAATTAATAATCAGCTGAAGCTGTGGGTTTGCTTGTTAGAAAAAGTCCAGTAGTTTCCCTCTTTCACATGAAACACACAAATGCTGTAAAGATGTTTAGAAATAACAAACAGAATTGAAAATTATTGAAATTAAATTCTTTGTCAGCTATATAAATAGAGGTCCAGAAAGGACCTTGTAGGTCAGTGTATTGCAGGCAATTATTGTAGAAAGATAAGGTGCAGTCCCCTCAGTGTCATGGAGCAGCAGGAATTTCATTATTGTTATTGAAGCACTACTTCCTTGAAAACATCCAATTTTATTTGCCTTTTGATGAGTCCATTGTCCTAAGAGAATGGTGAGTAAAAAAACCGCAACACTTTTAACCTTGGAGAATACCTAAAGAATCTAAATAGGATGTGTTAAATCAGTTCTGTGATTCTCTACCTAGACTTTGACATTTCTGGTTTGATATGGTTATTTTCCTTACTGGTATTTTGTAGGTGGAGAGCTGTTTCTGTATATTTGTGTGCGTGGGTACCTATGCATGCCCTTATTCTTCACTTCAGAAAAACAGAAAGGTTTCAGATCAAATTTGGAGCTGTGACAAAAATACGTTTATAGGTTTCTACACAGTATAAAATCAAATTTGTGTTAAAAAAAAAAATTAAAAAATAAAACTGATTAACCAATAAAAGCAGAGGTCTGACTGGATTTCCAAGATCATTACCTAGAACTCATTTTCTAAGTGAAAAGTTCACTGAGTACTTAACCTTACTTGGCAGCTGCTCACCAGGCTAGACATCACCTGCGTAATTTCCCTATTAATTAATAAAGAAATTCTGTGTTTTTCTGACTTTAGTTTTAAAAATATGACACTAGAGAATCAAAATTTGATCAGTTCAGGCTGCCAAGCTGCTAATTGTAAGGTGCTCTTTCATATGATTCTTTCAAATTCTCACATCATGTTGACTTTCCTTCTCAAGGAATTTAAACTGTGACCCATGATGAGCATTCTTTGGGTCTGCACAAAGGGCACAAATCAGCAGCAATGGATGATGCTCTTTATATTCCACCTCATTACTCATATGAGTCAATCTAACAGGTAAAATGGGTGAAAAAAGCAAACACTTTCAAGATGCTTATTTAAAAGCGCTTTCCCGTAATTTGTATAAATGGGGGTGTTTTCCTTAAGTACACTCACTTGTACAAGGCCATGTTCTGCTGCTCATTCTACTCCTTCTGTAGGAATCAGTCATTAAAAATAAGGTCACCAAATAAAGCTGCTTCAAAGTTCTTGCTCACTTTGGCAGAAAAGCAAATTCTGATCAAGCTCTGCACTTATTTAAGAGATCAATATACACTATTGAAATTTTAATGATGAGGCATTTTTTAAATGCTCAGAAATGACCTGATTTATGTGCCTTCTCTCAGGAATCCAAGCTCCATAAGTAAACAACAATGATGAATTTAAGTGCTCTAAAATGGCCTCCAGAGGTCAACTCTCCCTGCTAACTACCAAGGAAAACTCAACTACTCACCCAAGTCGGAGCTCTACAGCACCTGACAGTATGCCACTGTCCCGAGAAGTAAAAACATAAATAGAAATAAGACCCTCCCAAGATCCCATAGGTTAAAACCCCTGATCAACCCAATTGCTCTCCCATATGTCAAAAGTCAGTGACAGTTTCTCGTAAACACTCAGTCTATTGGAAAGATGACACACAAGTTATAATTAGAGCAGGTTACATGGATGGGTTCCAGACCACTTACCTACTCCCTGTGCTTGCCTCCTGTAATGTGATGTCTGAAAATTAATGGGGCTATCTTTCAGATTATTTACCAGCATAATATATTTCTGGAGGACAGCTCCAGAATGATTCATTTTTATAACTGTGAGAACTCCATTTTCCTGTCAGTGTATTTATGAAAGGAATTGTCTTTACATTTTTCAGTCTGTCCTAGCAGAGCTATGCCAGGGTATGCATATTTTTCATTTCACAAAATCTCCAGTGAAGTGTTTGGAGCACTAAAACAAAACCGGTAAAAATTCCCCCAAGAAAATTTGTGATTAGCTCATATTTTTCTTTTTTTGTTTTCTTAATTATGCATTTTCTATTTTATTCAAGCAAAACATTTGCGTGTGTAAACATTGCCGCATGAGTGTCCAACTCCAGTGTTTGCTTGTGCTGCCAGTTCACCTACTGAAGGCCTGTGAGCAGGTGTGTGATTGCTACTCCTGAGTTCAGTGGTTTCAGTAGCAGTTTGCAGAAGACACTGGACCTGTTTCTTCTTCATATTAGTGCTGCCTTCTGACACCACTGGTTTAGCTGGCTTTCACCTACCCAACAGTTTCACCTACCCAATTGAAAGCAAAATTGAACCAAAGGTGGTGTTTTGATGATGTTCTTCCTCATCACATCATCTTCTTATGTTGTAAAGGGTTACAGTTTTTAAGGACTCACACCTAATTTTCCTCTGTGGCTTCCAGTCTCTGCTGCAACACACCAATTTCAGCTTGATCTCATCTTGATCTCATCTCAATAATTGTTTTGCTCACCCTGTCTTGTTAGGATATAACAACTGCATTACTATTATGCTGATGCTGATCCTTTGTGCTGCTTAATAAAAGTCAAAGTATTCCCCTCAGACTGGAAAAGATGACTTTCTTATCTGAAATTCAAATATAATGATCATGCTAACACACCTAGTGGTTTAGGTGCACTTCAGAAAACTGTGGCACCAGGGAGGTAATTCCTCAAAGAAGCTGCATAAGCAGGAGTAGTTGTTCTCCTAACACAGAACACTTGTTCTTTCTTCTCAAAGTTTTGTCTCCATTTGTTTAACTTAAATAATAACTCAACTGAAAAAAGGTCATTGTTGGGTTTTGGGTTTTCTTTGGTTTGGTTTTTTTTTTTTTGAGTAAGCTTCTTTTCCTTGCATAAAAGGGCTCTCAAGGTTTGCAGGCATTGCTCAGCCTAAAAGTTGCCAGCAGTCCATCATAGGATTGTAGTTTCTGGCACCTAAAAACACATTAATTCCAATGGTAAATTCAAAAGAAGTTGAAAATACAACAGATCTGTGATGCCTGAAGTTTAGTGAACCTGTTTTAATCAAAGCACTTGTGGCTGCCTTCTTGCTAGAAGTGTTCTGTCAAGATCTGTCAAGACAGCTCTTGATTTGTTTGCGTGGTAGGGAGTGATTTGAGAACCAGGCAATTGGAAAGGATATTTTTTGAAGATGTACTTGACTTCATTTATAATCTTTGAAGAGGGCACGTAAGACAAATGCATAACCACTGAGGAAATACTAATTACACCTAGTAATGTCTATGTAATTTAGAAACTTGGCCTCTTTTAAATTCTGCTGATCTCCAAGTAAGTGATTGCACTGTCTGTAATGGGGTCTTGGATCAGTTATCTAAGTAAGCATCTTCCCCTTCCCTCTCTGTGTCATAATACAGCAATCAGCAGGCCTGCTCCCAGGGAGCTGCTTGCACAGAGACACTTGTTTTAGCAAGCAGGGTGACATTAGCAATACATTCCAACTAGGAGTACTTGAATTTGCCAGAAGTCTTTTGCCCTGAGAGTTTCTTAATCTCTTAATTTGACTTCTCTGGTGAACTGCATGGGGGAGCGTGGGAGGTATCCTTAAAACCATTTTACTGAGCCTGTCGTAAAAAGGTTCTTTATGGAGCAGGGGGAGAAGTGGGAAGGGGAAAGAGGAAGAGAAAAGGAAAAGGAAAAGGAAAAGGAAAAGGAAAAGGAAAAGAAAAAGAAAAAGAAAAAGAAAAAGAAAAAGAAAAAGAAAAAGAAAAAGAAAAAGAAAAAGAAAAAGAAAAAGAAAAAGAAAAAGAAAAAGAAAAAGAAAAAGAAAAAAAGAAAAAGAAAAAGAAAAAGAAAAAGAAAAAGAAAAAGAAAAAGAAAAAGAAAAAGAAAAAGAAAAAGAAAAAGAAAAAGAAAAAGAAAAAGAAAAAGAAAAAGAAAAAGGAGGCTGGAGAGAGATTTTATAAGGATCAGTTTACTGCATTTAAAGCTGGTCGCTATGAGCCCTCTCTTTAATCCTCTTTAATCTCACTTCCTGTGGAGAGGATATGATTTGATTGATCTGTAAAATCTGTAACCACCTATTAAGATAATAT
The DNA here is from genome assembly GCF_971803275.1 of Cyanistes caeruleus. NCBI lineage: Eukaryota > Metazoa > Chordata > Aves > Passeriformes > Paridae > Cyanistes > Cyanistes caeruleus. The sequence continues at coordinate 59,635,949 of NC_141701.1, read as the reverse complement.
TATTTAAGAAATGCTTATTATATGAGTTATTTCTGCGCTGGGTCATAGATACCAGAAATGTCCCTTTATGCTCTTGCTTTTCAAAGTGTGATGCTTTCTACAGTGATTAATTTAATTAAATTTATTTGCATATCTAAAGAAGAAAGTTGAAAAGATGTAGCTTATATATCCTGCCACCAGATATTTTTAGAGTTCTGCACATCTTAGTTATCTGCTAGAGACATGAAAAAGGCATGATAGCATTTTTTTGTTATTTACTTAGTTGAATGTTCCTGCAGATCTTGCATGATCAAAAATTGTGCAGCACTTTTGAAGAAGGTTTGTACAATTATTCGTAGGAGATAAGGTCATTATCTTCATAGTCACATGAAAAAAAGTGATAATGCATTTCTTCTTTATTAATTATCCATTTCTTTAAAATCTTTGAGATGGTGCCATACACTTTTGTATGATTTAGTTTAAAAAGGCCTACTGAGCAAGCCTCACTCTCTAGCCTGACTGAAAATTGTGTCTGATATTCCATATTGACTCAATTTATTTTGAAAAGTATCTGGTCCAATAATGGACGTTCCATTGTTACACAGGGGAGCAGAACAAACATTTTTTCTGGTATTTGGCAGCCCAACATTTGGTCTCCCTGGGGCTTGGGTGAGAGAAGGAAGGGAGAGGCTCAGCTATAAAGCTAGCATAGCTATTTTCCCCCACACCTGAAGATTGGGCTCCATGTTAACTGATACCATAAATGTGCCCCCTTGGTTAGATGTGAGAAAGAAGGGTATGAAGAAAGAGAAAAGAGGGGTATGTAGATAGAGAGGTAGGAGTAGCCTAGCTTCTAGAGACAGAGCAGCAGCTACTAGTGATTTTCCTTGTGAGGCTTACAAAGATCTGCTTGAGGACCAGCAGAAGTATTCCTGGTGAATAGGAGAGGGAAAGGGAGGTCCTTGCAGGAACTGTAGTGATGACCACTTTTAAAAATGGATTAAATGGATATACAGGGTTGAATATACAGTGAATTTGATATACAGTGAATATACAGTGAATTTCAGGGTTTTTGTCAGGCTTCTTTCTAGAAGAAATAACGGCTTGGGGAAATAAGCCGTTATTGGTGCTCTTTAATTGAACTGTTCTAAAGGAGTATATTTTTAACCAAATACAGTTCATTTGTTTACACATTCACACAAATGCTGTGTTTTTGTCTACACTGAACCATTCTCTGAGCCTGTGCAACACACGACAGAGAATACAATGATATATGGGGTTATAAAATCCTTATTTACTACACAGGAGCAAGCTGTGAGAATCAAATAATCTGAACACCCAGCATGTCAGAAAAGGTCCCCAAACTAATATGATACCAGTGTGTTTTTCACCTGTTAATTTCAGATGTATCTTGTTTTTACAACATGATGAAGGAACTCTGTGGCAGATGTGGTTTTCTACAGCTCACTAACTTTGGAGTCAATTCTGTTTTTTATCTCAGAACTCCCAGGGCCAGAGGCCTGCTTTATTTTCTCTTGAAGTCAGAGCTGGCTCAAGTGTTAACTACAGATCAATAGGCTATGTGAACAGTTGTAGGTCTGATAGATGGATAGATAGATAGATAGATAGATAGATAGATAGATAGATAGATAGATAATTTCTATATTTAACATACAGTCTAATAAAATATCCTGTGTCTTCAAAAAGCATAGAGACAGAAGGCTGTACTTCCTTCTACTGTTTTGTCTATCTCAGTTTGAAACTTGACTCATATTTTTATCTATGTGACATTCTGCAAACATTCTTTAAGTATACATATGCATTATGTGAGTCAAGACAACTACTGTCAATGCTCACAGACAAAGCATTTCTCTCTGGAAATGTATTCCTGCTATATTTTAGCGGTGAACATTTTGCTATCACTTTCAAACACAGATGGGATCTTGACTGCTTGCTTTCTACCAAGCAGCAAATATAAAGGAAGACTAGATGGCAATGATACAGAATTTACCTGCTATTGGATCCTTTCTCCTTTCTCTGTATATTTGTCATCATGAAAACATGGCTGAAAAGCAATTCCTAAATCATATCCCTGATAAAGTTTTCATTGTTTCTCTTGGTGGGTTCTGCCTACTGCAGATCAAATCAGCAAGAAAAAGTGGTCCTACCACTTACTCTTTAACAGAGTGCACATAGTGGCTGTTTCTCTGGTAGCATTGGCTGACTTTCGTCTTCAACAGTGGAAATTTCTGTATAAAAAGAGTATTTTGAAAAAAATCTTTACGATATGTAACCAATTAATATGCAGCTGGTTAATTGCAGCACTGTGAAAGGTGAAATGTAGGGATAATGCTGTTTTCTACAGAGGTTTATGGAAAGAAATTGGCTTTTGTAGAGGTTTGTTCTATAAGGAACAGCAGGATTCTAATTCAAGATTGGAGTAGTCTCATATGGTTTACAGCTTTTAATTTAGTCTTGTTTATAACTCGAAATACCTGCAGCAGCCTGCTTTGTCCCCACAGAGCTTTAATCTTTGGGGTTTAAAACCTTTATTCATTGAAGTGAACATTTTGGAAGCAGTCACAGGGTTTATCAAACTCCCAAGTACATTAGAAGACTACACACTCATTCAAAGTGCCTAAAATAAAAACATTTCCTCTGAGGTCTTGAAGGGAATTGCAGTAAAAGAAATATTTTTTCTTTAGTTTCAGAGCTATTATAAGGAAATTAATAATATATGATGGGGGACATTTAAAAGAAATGTTAAAAAACCTGGGATAATGGAAGCCATTCTTCATACTGAAATGATTTTTAAAAAAATGTTCCAACAGAAATAATAATTTTCACACAAACTAGCAGTCCATGAATGTCTTTTGTGTACATGTACAAATGTGGACTGTCTTTCCTTTAGGAAGAATAATTTCTCTCTAAGAATAATACTTGATGCTAGCTGTATTCTTACAGTTAAAGCAAGCATCAATTAGTATTATTATTATAAATTTGAGAGCCACCAACATATCAATGTATAATCTGGGAATCTTCATTTTTCCTGAGCTATTTACACAGAATTCCTTTTTTTTGGGGGTGAAATCAGAGGGATTGCTCATGCTTGCTTGATAAAAAAACAGTTTCCCATGTTTTAGTTTCCCTTGCTTTCAAATCAGGGTAATAGTTTTAACATAATATTGTAAGTTTTAATTTTAATGTTCTAAACAGTTATTTATGAATGCTCTGTTTTTAAGGATTATTTGCTATCAGTTAAAACACTGACTTTTTATGTCATTCATTCTTTTCACTGTGTCAATTTTTTTTGTAAATGGAAGCAAAACCAAATTTTGTTATCTTTCTCATAGAAACAATAACATACTTTCACCCAAGAGTTAATAAAAAAAAAAAAAAAAAGAGAGAAAGAAGCATTTTACTTTTGATGTACTCCTTTTATTATAATATCTCATGCCCTATTATGGTACAGGGGAAGTGCCTGGTGCAGCACAGCAGGTACAGAGCGTGGCAGGACCCTGCGTGACTGCTGACAGCAGCAGGGCTTTTTCCCCTCTTGTTTGTCAGGTACACAGCAAATGCTATCATTTATGGTGCCAAACTATTTAGTTTACTTTTCTTATGTGTCTTTTGCTACACTGTGTTTCTATTTGTTTAGCATGTTGGCACCATGGTGCGGTGTCAAGTAAAGGTTGCTATTGAAATTTAGCCTGTTTCCAACTGTTTCCAAGCAAAGTCGCCAAGCTTTTTCCACATACTGAGCTTTGTTTGAAAGAAGTCAAGTGAATTCACACGTTCTCTCAGCACAAAGCTCAACATCCATCTTCAGAGTACATCATCACAGAACAGCATGTTCTCTGTTCAGTGTGAACCTACTGCTTGTCCTAGAACATAAAACACTAAAACAGTTTCTTTGGAGGCGACGCTCTTTCAAAAGTATCCTGAAGATAGCTCAAAATTTGAAATATATTATAAATATGTAATTATATAAATATATAAATAAATAGCTCATAATGCAGATAGTACATAATTTTATTCATGAACTTGATGCCTAGCAAAAATCATTTAATCTCTGCTGTGATGAAGAACGTTTTTAAGTTGTTTAAAATAGCCTATACAAGGCTGTTTGCAAATGAGCCTTATCCAGCTCCATGGCTGTCACAGAAGATGGATCAAGCCCTGTATCACATGAGAGGGAAAAGATCAAAGAGGTGGGTTAAACACTCAGCATCTGATAGGACAAATGCAGGCAGGTTTATTTTGCAGAGTAGTCACGAGCATATACCAGAAATAAAGATAAATGGTGATGATTAATTTATCTTCCAATACAAAATAATTTTCCAGTGATTTTCCTAGAATGTTCATGAGTCAGTTCATTTGCAGCACCTGCTTCATATTTTTACTATGAATCTATGGAACTATTTTACTCCCATACAGGACTTTATCTAATGAAAACACATCTCCTCTATCTATATTGAAGGTTCATCCACTGAGTATCCTGGGTACTCTGCAGCCATAGATAACAACCCTGACATGACCCACATTCTGGGGTTTCATATGCAGGACTCTTTCATCAGAGAACTTACAGCCTGCTCTTAATAAAAGGGCAATTTCTTCCTGCCAGCTGCAAAATTATCCTCATTCACAGGGTGATACAAACAGTCTGTCTTGGTATGTCTCCTTCAATAACTGAGAATAAAAGGATTGGTACAACATGAACTTCCCATTACTGCTCCACTGCTGCCACAGTCCCTTCACAGCCTCTAAATAAACCCCATGTGCAGTACAAGTGCACTAATTTTTCTGCCTGAGAAACAAAATATACCATGAATATGAGAAGGATCGATATTGGTGTCAGTCAGTAGAGAGGTTTCTAATATTCTAGGATTTTCTAAGGAACAATCTTCCCCCCTTCTATTCTTTAAAGAGAATGTTTTACAGGAGTGTTATAGAGTCAAAAAGAACAAGCATCAAAGTGTGCCTTTTACATCTAAACTGATGGAATCACAACTATTTTTGATTCATATGCTAACTGTGTGCCAAATTGTCACGACTGTTTATGTGTGAATATGCACAAACATACACTAGCTCTAAAGTCTGGTGTTTTTTGCTTTATGGCAGCAGTAAAGGCATACTCAGGCCAGGAAGGAACTGGAGCATGTTCATGAATCATTGATCAGTCTCAGGGCAGACCCAGAACTTCCTTTTGCTAGTATGCCCAGATGGGCTATTACTATTACAGGGAAGTGATGTAGAGAAAGAGAATGGTGCTGAGCCAGACAAAGAGAACAGGAGCAGCTCTTGCCTTGGGAATAGCGGGGTCCCTCCCATCAAAATCTCATACTTCTTACTAAATGCCTTGTTTTTCATTCTATCTTAATGGTAACATGTGCATAGCACAATACAAGTTGTAAGTAGGAGGCAATGTGCCACAATAAATGCAGGATGTCAGATGTTACAGCATGCCAAACATGCACTTTCCATACATATATATGTGTGTGTGTGTGTGTATACATATATATATGTATGTATTTTTTTACTGGTGTTTTAATGCATCATAATGTTCTCATGCATTTATCCACCTGTACGTTATCTCTGTTCCAGAATTTTTTCTGGCTGTCCTCAAGCTTTCAGAGATAAGCCTGCAGCAATTCAGTCAGTGTGAAAATGTTGCAGAAGAAAATTACAAGGCCTTTTACAAGGTTATGACTCTTTTCTCCGGTTTCCCAAACAGCAAAGTTTAACACTGAAGTTGTTTTGTCTTCTTGTTGTGTTACTGTTAGGAGTAGCACACACTGTTCTTGCTTTGTGTTCTGCTGCTCACTGAAATATCAACTGCGTTAACCTTGCACAGATTTGCAGCTGTGCACAAATCTACTCTTGTGTTTTCTGCTGAGAGCTTCACCACTCAAAATGTGTTAGAGCTGCCACTGAGGATGCTTCATTCTAACTAGCTTCTAGTGAAAGATCATTCTCCTGTTGAGGTGGCTAATAGGGGTTTTAATTGTCTGTGTCTACTAGTCACACCTAGCAAGGAAACAAAACAAGAGAGACAACTTAAGGGCTGGTTACTACATCCAGTTCCCTCCTGTAGTGTGCTTAGCAATTGCACACATCCTTTCATTGCCATCGTGCATGATACATGAGTGCAAGGGCAGGAAGCACTCTTTTGACAGTGATATAATGAAGAACTCAAATATAATGGATATTGTTCAGTTTCAACATTTTAGTGGTGCAGCTTAACCAATGCACCTACAATGAAACTACAAGGGACAGTAAAACATCAGAAACCCAGAGGAAAGGGGATAGAACCAGAAGCATCTCACCTGGCGAATGTTACTCTGTGTGTTTTTAGTGGTCACTATCCTCAGAGGCACAAATGAGTGATTTAGACAAGCCTATATGGTGTCCTGTCAAAGGGAGACTGCATTTCAGCAGTTTCTCTCTCTGGAAAGGGAAATGACTGCAGCTGTATAGTCACAGTACAGCTGTCAAGAATTGCACAATTCCCCCAGCAAAGATAGAAGTCCAACCTGTGCAATGGTCTATAAAAACCACAAAGATTCTCCTTGATTTCTGTGAAATTAAGGAACAGCTCTTGGCAGAATCAGCAGTATCATAAATAGGCAGATGGCTCAGTAAGTAGCAGAGAGGGAGTATTGCTGTACTCCTTTCCTAATTTAGTATGAAAAGAGGGGTTTTGTACATAGTACAAGTACATTTAGGTACTTGTACATAGACCCTCCTGCATTCTCTGAACTGAAAGAAATATGCTCAGCCTCTTGATTTACACTTCTACTATGTAGAATTATTTTGTGCAGCTGCTCTCTAAAGCTCAGCATACCTCCTTTTAAACTGAGCTAAGAATGTCATGTTAATGACATTCAGAAGGGAAGCCACAGGGCACCTCTCCACTAGCATCAGCCCTAACAGTGTACAAATCTAAAGGGTTCAAAAATCATTCAGCTAATGCAGTTAGAAAACAAAGCAATCAAGGAAGTTTTAAAGATCTTACATGCCTAATAATTTGAAATCATATCCTGTTCATAGACTGATATTAGAGGAAGTTAAATAAAGTTAATTAGCAGGTATTTTGGCATTCTGCTCAGTTTAATTCTATTGCTACATCCTGCAATATCAGAATATCCAGAGGCTAGTAATGAAAAAGATTTGGAAAATTCTGTCTTGACTTAGTGGCTGTCATGGGCAATTTTTCTTACACCATTGCTATTCAATGTAATTTCAGGTACTTTTACAAGTACCTGTAACTAAAATTACCTGTACAGGTAATTTTGCAAGTTACCTGACAAGACTTCGCTGTCAGAGATGCAAGTGGTCACTTAGCCACACTGCTAAAGGGAGGAAATTGGAGGAACCATTTTTTTACTATTTGATTACTTAGAGGAAACAACAATAAAGCCACAGCCTTCAAGGGGTATTCTGTTACCTGACTCACCTCAGCCTCTTAAACTGAGGAGGAAGAGGTGCTTTCAATAACACAATACCCATCAGGAGATGGCCAGGAGCTGTGCCACCAGGCAGAAATACTGGCTTATCAAGCCAAGGGGGTAACTTCTCAGGAAAAATGGAGAGATTACAGTGTGTGCACCATACATATACAGTCCCTGGAGCAGATAGTGTGTCTAATAAAAAGAGGTATGACAACTATAAATCCAAATTTTTTGAAAATGAAATCTCTCTTTTGGGTACTTCCTAGAAGCCTGGTGCTAGACTCCTGAATGAGTTCACAGCAGCCTAAGCAAGCAGACTCACATGTTAAAAAGCCTGAAGCACCAGATATGTTTGGTGCACATGGTTCATCCATGTTTCAGCTTTGCAGAGACAACAGAAGCAAATGGTGTAGAGTTGTGCTTTCATCAAGCATCTAAATTTATGCAGTGGGACAACTCTGCCAGAGAGCAGGTCCCCACAGCCACATGGGCTCTCACAAAATCCCTCTCTCTAACTTCCCACTACAGCAGGCCAGAGAGCAGGAATCAGTCATTCTGTGCCAGCTGCAAACAGCAGTTTCTGGACAAGTCCTTCACTCACATGTTCTGTGTAAAGCCAAGTTACAATTCCTTAAGCTCCCTCTATAACCTGCTCGATCAAGACCTATGCTATTTACTGGGGATAGGTGGATAGCAACATGATTTTATGTCTCAGCCAAAACAAATCCAATTTGCTTTGGCTGGTAGGACAATCTCTTCCACATGATCAGCTACTGGGACAGTAGTCTTCCCCTCACTCAGTGTTATTCCTTCTCCTAATCCAACTTTCTTCCATCTTTCACTTGCCCAGTCACTCACAGGATGCACAATGAATGCCAAAATACCCTGCAGAAGAACAAACTAATGGAAACATCCCTGACTGGCAATGCAGTTTCATTCCCTGATAACATTGCATTCAATTCCAAATCTAGGATCCAGTAGAACAAATGATTTTTTGCAGGATGAAGCATCCAGCACAGGAAATATTACACCAGCTCCAGATGCCAACTCCATCAGCCTGACTTCTTCACTAATACCACATTTCAAGGTCAACCATGCATCTGACACCTTCATGGGCTCCAGTGGAGCTGCATTTCTTGTTCCAAGGTAATACCCCTTCCTCTGTACTTTCCATTATTTTGCTGTGTGTTGGAAGAGCCTTCTGCACTGGAGGAAGTGAACTCTGTTCCTGCCAGAGCTTCAGAAATCTCACTTAAAAACTTTCTTTGTCATTCTGTGTTAATAAATGTTGATGTGCAATGGCAACATGGCACGGTGGAGGCAATGTGTGATTCTGGAGATAACTGGTACGATTTGCTTTCATATGCTTGTGTGTATAAATGTATATATATGCATGTATATGTATTTTTCTACTGTTTATATGTGTCATAGACTTCTTATGCCTTTGGGCCTCTGTGTAGGAGCTTTCACTGAGGATTTTTCTGACTATCCCCAAGCTTGTAGAATTCAGGCCTGTGGGACTTAGGACTGATGAGGGAGAAAAATCACAATCTGATCTTTTACAAGGAAATAGCCCTCTTTTCTCCTGTGTTTCAAAGCATTGCAACTAATTTTTTTTTTTGATCTGGTTAATATTATCTTATGATACTATTATTATAATATTACATGATGAGTGACCCATATTTGTCTTATTTTCTATAATGGTGTTCTCACAACCCTCCACTATTTGCACACATATGCATGAATCTATGCAGAATTTTATAAAATCTGGTAAAAAGCACTGGCACCACTACCATGGAAAATGAAATCTTCATTGTCAAAGGGTTCAGCTTTAAACTTTTCTTTAGCAAGTAGAAGTACTGATAGATCTCACATTCATTTCTGGATTTTAATTCTTGTACTACATGCCTTTTGAGTGATGTACTGTCCTTTTGAGGATAAGCATATTTTGAGGGCTGTGGTATGTTTTTTTAAAGTAAATATTACACAGTACAGTCACTGGATCTGTATAATATTACCAGAAACATCTGCAGATCTTCAACTCCCTCTAATCTTATTATTTTCCTGACAGCTATAAACTGATGCTTCAAAATGTAACATTTACTATGAGCAAAAATGTTTCTTCTCACCAAATAGAATTCCTCTGCCAGAGAAATAGTCCAGTGACAACAGCAGTAGGGTAGGGTTTGTGATGGTGCTGTGTTCAAGAGGAAATAGAGAATATTTATAATTCTTGTTAAAGTTTCAAAGTCTCATCCCTCTAATGTGACCTTTCAGATACTAATGGGTTTTTTCCTAAAAGTCATCAACGGTTTGTGTCACCTGACTGAAACCTCACAGTCTCATTGTTTCCTTTGCAGTTGATTCAGAAGTCAGAATGCAGGGAAAAGGAACAGGGAAAACGAATGCAGGGAAAGAACCCAAGTAAGGGAAACACACTATTGTAACTATTTGAAATCAATTTAATGTTTAGGTGTTAGACTGGCAACGTTTGTTCTTGTTAGAATACTTGGACTTGCAATATTCTAACAACTAAAGAGCAGCTGCAAATGCTGTGGGATAGCATCTAATCAGTGTAGGTTTGCATGCTCACACATGGTCTGGAATGGCTCTTAAAGACTTCAGCCAGTTTTAAGAGCTGGTAATTGTCTAATGAGAAAGAACAGCTTGGATAAGTACTACCCACTGGTGAGATTAAGTTTGCATACTTATTCACCATAGATAACCTAAAATTCTCATCCTTTCTGTTATGCAGTTACCTAACATGACTTGTGCTGTGTTTATGTTTTCTGACAATCCCTTTTCCTTGCCTAACTTTGATCTGAAGTGACATTTAGTTTCCAACATGATGCAGTGAGATGAGTAGCACCTGGCTCATAAAGCTGTTGGCAAACAGAGATTAAAGGAGGTTGCACTGCTTCATGGCAAGCCTGTACTTTGAAATGTTCCTATCCGGTCCCAGAGCAAGAAGTTTTAAAGCATTGCATGCCATGCACAAGACTGCTGAACAATCAGGTTGTTTCAGTCTAGTGAAAATGTATACTTCACATTTATGGTACTGGTGGAAGAATGAAGTTTGTATATGGGTCTGTAACTTTCCAGAATATGCTAATTCACTGCTCTTAAATAAAATGTACAAATCCAGGTCTTCTTGTTGTGCCAACATCTCTGGTTAATGTTTCAGTCTTATACTGTTCATCCAGATTCCTACTTCTCAGTACACAGGCATCGTCTTCTGAGTGATTTAATAACAGCTGGTAAGCTGGACCTTTTGCAACCTACATCACTTTCAGAAATTTGAATAAGAATAGATTTCATTTCTAGCTTGATTTATTCAGTTGGGTTTACCATTACAATATTTGTTAATTCAAGGTTGGTTTAATTGAAACTATGGAGAAATACTGTCATTTCATTAAAACTTTATCCATTGAAGTCAAGCTTCTAGAAAGACCTTCCCGAGGTTTTAACTTGTTTTACATGCTGGGACTAATGCTTGAGGCTGAATTGTATGCAGTAGGTAAAAAAAAAAAAGATGGTTACACTACTTCTTTTCAGTCTTAGTCTCAAAAATTAGTCTTTCATTCACAGTGAGACAGATGTAGTTAAATGAGAAGCTCTGTCAAAGTTAGGCAAGAAATTAATTGGACTGGAATTTGGAAGTTTGTTGACGAACATTTAAAAATAATGCAGGTTGGGCGTTCAGCAGATCAAAGGAGAACTGAAGTAGGGAAAAACTGCTGAGTTTTAAAAGCCAGTTTCACAGTAAGTACTTCAAGTTCCCTGTAAGCAATTCAAATGTTCTGAAGTTCAGGAGCACAGCTGCAACCACCCTCTGTAATATAAAGAAATGTATTTTCTCTCCCCCTAAGAAGGTTATCATTAAATCCTATAAACAATCCTTTATGTGCAAAATGAATGCTGACCAAGCCATGGATCAGCAAAATTATAAGGAAAGAATAATTTTCCTCAGCTAAAAGAAAGAGAATTTCAGAGATTTGTGCTTTAAACGTGAAAGAATTTTTTCTACACTCAATTGGAAATTGAACAACATGTATGGAAATCAAAATTTTTTCTTCTTTTCTTTTTTACTAGCTTTTTTGATCTGTTTATTGGAAACCATATGCTTTTCTAGCAGATATAAAAGCTAAAACTTAAAAATGTGAGAAGCAGATACAATAAACCAGTGAAGCAGTTTCAACATGCTTCAGTTACTGATTTAAATTATATTTATATGCTGTGCTAGTGGCATAATAAGATTACTGGAAGAAGATGTTGGTTGATTCAAAATGATAGACTGTACCAGGCCTGGCTGTTTGATTAGATTCAATCTACAAGTCCCAGTTTGCATATTCACACCCATTCTTCCAGTGTAGAAAGGTCTTTCTCCTAAACTTACAGGCTGCCAGCTGCATTTGGTAAACATGAAATAGTGCAGTACTTGTTACAAAATGTGAAAGTTCTACTTTTAGGCAACATCATTTGAACTGCTTGTGTTAGACTCCTCTGAATTTTGACACAAGTAAAAATTCATCTGGTGAACAAAAAGGTCTCTCCTCTTGCCTAATGAAGTGAATTGTATTGGTTTGATTTTGTATTGTGTTACATTTAAAGAACCAAAAATGTTTCAGATTTTGTGTTGTAGAGTGATTGCATCTTGTCAACTGCTCCTTTTGTCACAATATGAGATCCACATAAACACCAATTCCCAGAATAAGTTGTTATGAGGTAAAATAAATAGTAAATAATAAAATATCTAACTAAATGTCTTGCAGAAGAACTGTTTATTTAAATTTAAGTTCTATACAAGAGAGCTGCTTAAATCTTAATGCAGTAAAACCATGTATGAAAACAAATAGTATGTTTGTATCTCGAAACTTATTAATTTTATGTGAGAAAAATGAGAAAGACAATTCTAAGTCCATCCTCCTTTGTGCTGCAGCAGCACACATACATGCTAATAATCAAATGACAGTGGAAGTTTCCAAAATGCAAAGAGAGAAGGCCTGCAACATGTCCTTTTAGGCTTGTTGACAATGTTTACTGTAATTATTTCTCACTTTTAGGAAAGCAAGGCAATCAGGCTAGAAATTTCCATTCCTTGATTTTGTAACAGTTTTTTTTCAGAGGGCTTGAGTAAGATCATTTTTGCATAGACTGGAAAAATTAAAATGTGGAGCTTTCTGAATAATGTTAACACATAAAGCCAGAAAACGAAAAAGCTCTGTGAGGATAATCTCCAATCATATCTGCCCTGAAGTACAGCACAATGAAGGCACTGCACCTTACTCTGTGGGCTGAGTGACAGAAAAAGCAGTAGTGACCTCAGAATTTTTGCGGGAAGCTAATACCCGTGGCCATGAAAGGCTCTTGTAGCTGTCACTGTCATTCTTGCAATTTTGGAGGAAGATTGTACCAATCTTGACTGCTTTTCTTGTGGGCACACAGTGTGCTAGTTACATAGCATGATAGTTTATGTAATCACACTGTGTTTGTTCACTGAAGTGTAGTTTTGCTAAGTGAGACTGTTAAATGCTATGGGCTACGTTGAATTCAGTCACTCTGTACCACAAGCACAAACTAAGCCAAAGAGACCTTGGCTTTTTTGCATTCAAAATGTGACATTGCAGCATTAGATACTTTGAAAACAAGCTGTAGACAATTCAGGCTGGGTACACAAATGAATAGAAACATCTCTCTTTAGTTTCTGACTGTATTCTCCTCTTCAAGTATCAAGTGAGCTGTGAAACATCCTAGTGCTGTGCTCACAAGCAGCATAAAGGATCATAAGAAAATAGAGCTCTGTCTTTAGAAGACTGTTTCTGTAGTTTAGTGTAAATGTGATAAATAAGGCAGAATAATGCATTACCTGAACCTTGTGGGGAAAATCATCACCAAAATACTGAATTGCTGTCTATCTGCAGAGCACTGCCCAGCTGTGTGCTGAATGGGGCAGGGGCACCACTGGAAAATGTCACTCAGTTATGTGGTTGGACAGTGATGACCCCTATGTTTGCATTTCTTAACTTCAGAAATCTTGACTTAATATGTTTTCTGTCTGTGGTGGGCTTGTTTTGTAAGTATGATGTAGTCAAGGACCATCAAAGTTTTGTAATGTGGTAAACAACGATCAAGAGAGTTTGTATTTCCTTGACTAGTGGTCATAAAAGAATGACAGAAAAGATGGAGAAAGCCTCATAAACTCTACAGCAAAAATGTAATAACTTTTCAGCTTTATATAATTATTCCAATTTTAAAAATGTTTTCCTTGTTTCTGTCAACATTTCTTCAGACTCTGCTTCCTATCCTGTGCTGTCATCTACATTTCAGCACAGAAACTGCTGAAAAAAAGGATGAGAGCAACTATTTCAAAATCCCTTCTATATTTAGATATTGTAATAAAAATACAATGCCTTCAGCATTCAGAAAGTGATTCACAACATCAAAACTCTAGTTTTTACTATATAAAATGAGCTCAAAAGTGAGCCAAAACTTCACAAATAACAAAAGTAAAATAATGAAAGTTAAAAGTCTGTTAAAAAAATTGTACTGTACCAGCATTTAATAGCATTTTAGCATTTTGATGTTTTTCATTCTAAAAATGCCTTTTTTTTCCCTTCAAATTCTGTGCTAAAATATTGCATAAATTCCTGGCCATATAATTGCGTGTCTGCAATAAAATAGCTATGAATCAAATTCAATATGAAGTGTTAGGTTATAGGTTATTACCTTTAGACACGAAAAAATATATATACAAAAAAATGTTATCTGTAGTGACTGGATTCTGAATTTTTATTTTCTCTTCCAATTTAGAAATGGCTGTGAGTACTGCTTTCAGGGTTGAACTGTTAGCTGAATTCTGTATGTAAATCAAATCTATGTAAAACAATTCTGTAAAATTACTAAGATCCTGAAAAAATTCAGTAATTTCTCCCTAATTTATACTTGGTTTCAAGCCATTTCACAATTTAAATTTTAACACTATACTTTACAATTCAAATGCAATAGCAATAACACTTCTGAGCCTCACATAGATCAAAACTAAAAATCTTTGACAGCCAACCTGACAACATCATAAATGTAAGCCATCTAATTGTAGGCAATATAAATTAATACTGTAAGTTAAGTAGATAAATTCAATGCAAAGATAAGGGACAAAGTGTAGAGTTGCATAAATATTCAATTAGTTGAAATTGTTTAAAGCTAATAAATAATTGCCTAGCTTTGGACAAACATGTACAATAGCTGCAAAAAATCATCATCTAACATGTATTTAAACTATTCTGCAGGTCTAATGTAAATGCATGAGCATCAGTGCAAGATAGAGAATTTAGGAGGTAGAGAGCTTAATAATACCTGCATAGTATTAGTATATATATTATTAAACCTGAGAGTTTAATAATACCTGCCAGTTTATTTTTTTCAGGAAGGACAGTACCTACACCAGCATTATGTTCAGGTGCACTTTTCAGGAGAGCAAGAGCATAATAGCATTTAAATGTTTTGCAGAACTGGTGTCTCATTTGTGATCATGTGCCACCAAATACCACAGAACTGCTTAAACCAGTGGAGAAAGGGTTCAGCAGGTGTCAGATGGAAAACCACGTCCAGGAAAGGCACTAGGTGGCACAGAGGTGTTTATTTAGGGCAGTGCAGAGAGTGGTAGGAGACCTCAGAGGCTTAATAAAGCAGCAGGGCTTAGCAGCAAGGTAAACTAATGCTTTTTATGCAATTTGCTACTGCAGACATTTAAAATTGTGATTCTGCTGTAGCAGAAGAATATCGACCATCACTTTTACCTTGAAAGGGTTAGGATTATATGAAATAAATTTACTGCCTTGACAGACCACAGGGACTCGTGAATTTCCACTTGTATTTCTCTTTCTTTCTGCTCAGATTTTCCTTTCCAACTTTTTACAGGAATTACATGAACCTTTTGGAGTTATATCTGCTAATGGAGCACAGATGCCTAGGAGAAAACCTACAGTCTCCCTAAGGTGTAACTGTGACACAAAACAGTTGCTAAAGATTATTGTAGCAAAATGTTATTGTCTTCAAAATTCATTCCTAAATCAGCTGTTGGGGGAAAGGCCAGCATGTCTCCAGGCTCTTCTCTCCAGAAGTTCCACCTTTTTGCTATGGGTTTCTTAGTTTCCTGCTCTGGGAAAAAGACTGACATTAAGGATAATGAATGTACTGACTCACACTTCTGTTAACTATTAAGTCATATTCAAGATTCTCCCTTTGTGTGGGCAGAGGAAGTTGGGCCTCATTAAGAGTTCAGAAGGAAAGATTAACATACTAATTAATGCACTAGAAAATGACAGCCAAGATCTCTGGATCTGATTTCAGGCTGTGTTCTAGCTGCAATAACTCAAGACACTTCTAGATTTTGTCAGAATTTTTTCCATTAGAAGATTTTTCATACTCTCAAATTTAAGTAGGATTTCAATACTAATAGTGTTAGATATCAACACTGATAGTCTCTGTTCCTTCTGAGAGACACAGCTTGTATCTCATCATCACTACATATCGTTGTCATGGCTTTAGTTAACTCAGTGCAAAATCGAAGATGAAACCCAGACAGAATCACCCCCCGTATTGAAGTTCTGTAGACAAAGTAGTGAAAATTAGATTTATTCATTTTATAGTTACTAGCTTGGTTTGGGAAAAACTCATCAAATTTTATGGTGCTCCTTCTCTCAGAAAGTAAATAGAAAAGGCAATTTTATATCTCTGTTGCTAGACTAAAGCGCTTCTTTTATTGCTTATTTTCAAAACTTCAAAAACTTGTATGAACAAAGATGCTGCTTTCTGAACTGTGAAATTTCCTCAGAGATGATAAATATTGGGTGTATGGAGGATTGGATTTGTATTTTGCTCTTAGCAAAGGGTTGTTTACACAGGCAGCAAGGAAACAAGAAGTCACATGGCCATTAAGAACTACTATGTCAGGTATCTGTCAGTGTCCCAAGAAGACTTCCATCAAAATGAGCTGCCCCTCCTATTTGTAAAAATTTGTATTGTATTTCAAAAATATTTGCATCTCTCACTAGAATATTTGGAGATGGGTAATAGAAAATAGAATAAAATAGAAGTGACGGTAATTGTTTCAGCATATTCTGAAATTCTAAGCATATTTACTAGTATTTATTGTACATTATATCACTTTGAGGGTGTCAAATTAAAGCTGTGAGCTAAAGGAGCTAACAAAGGAATTAGAAGCTGACGAGAGACTTCATTTTATTCAGACATTTGTTCATTCAGCTTTTGTTAAGTGCCACTGACTGCTCACTCTTCCCCAAGCTTTCTATTTCCATTTTTCTGCAGTTGTTAAATACTATTTAAATGCATAGGGTTTACCTTTTTGGCTTGATAATGAATGGAGTCCACAGAAAATAAGTGCAGTTGCCTTTCACTTGGTTTTGTTCCTTTGCTTTTATCATCCATTTCTTGCCTTTCTATGATATCTTTAGATCATAACTTCTTCCAGGTGAAAGCATTATATTTTTCCATGCATTCACTCGGTTCATTTTCCCTAGGTACACTTTAGAATCATAGGATTAAGGTTGGAGAAGACCTCCAGGATCAAGTCTAACCTTTGACAGAACACCACCATTCCATATTGCAAAGTGCCACAATTTTAATGTATTTTAAAATTTAAATGTATTTTAATTGCTAATAATCGAATTTTCACCTGTAGACTTAACTTGTTTGCAAAATCCTCAGCTGAACATTTTTTAAGACTTTTTCCCCATTTCCCCATACATTTTTTTTCACCTTAGAGAATAACTGCTCAAATTGCTGCTTATGCTTTGAGACCATTGACAGTCTGCTATGCCTGTTTCTAAAATTCAATCTCATGTTTAATGATTCTCATTGGAAAAGAAATAATTGCTTAGACCCAGTAATTTTAAATGTACTTTGGCAAGAGTTGCTTATGACACAGTTATTCCTATTCTGTTCTCTTACTGTTCATCTCTGAGTGACTGCAAATCCCAGCAAGACACATGTAATTAATGAGTACGCTTGGTTAACGAATAAACATTAGAGAAAGAATGAAACGTCCTCCGGCAAGTGTCACTCCTGTATCCAAGGAAAGGATAGCTGACAGGCCTGGATAGTGTTCCCTTTAACACTATTTAATTCTTTGCATTTGGAAGGGATTTTACTTTTCTTTGGGGCAAGAGGGGCAGAATGTTTCATGCTCTGGTGTAGTTATTTACAGGGTCCTTCCTTCACCTACTGTCCATTACAGTCAGTGTTTTCTCCCCACCCTTCCCATTCAACGTTTCAGAGTATCACAAGCGAGTAAGGTCCTTGGTGTAGAAAATGGACACAAATAAACTAACAGGCCGAATTGCTGTGGATATATTTCAGATGGGACACATTTGGCTTCACAATGACCCATTTTCTGTGTCTAAGCTGGACCAAGAGACTCAAAAAATGCACACCTATCCCTCTGCCCAGCAAGAACAGCTTGACTTCTCATTCTCTTTTTCCTGGGCCAGACAGGAATAGCCAAGGTGCCAGCATGTCATGGCATTGGCCCGTGACATTGGTGTTAAAAACAAATATATTGCTCCAACTTGTTCTGCACCAGGAGGAAAACGCTGTGGGTGTACATAAGACCAAGAAGTTGCATTTCTGGAGATGTTCAATTAAAGGAAAACCCTAGTGACGAGATGGGAGAGTGTGCTGCTATCTGCCAGTTGCAGAGCACAGAAAGGTGGGACCTGTGGTGGAATTGTATTCTCTCTTTCAACATTGCAGAAGGATCTGTTTCTGGCAGAAGCCTCCATTAAAGTGAAAGGAATGTTTTAAAACATAGGTGAATCTCCACAGGAAGAAGAGATTTGGACAACATGTAACTTTTCTTCATCCTGCTTGCTCATGCAGCAGTCCCACTGTATTACAGGCAACAGCACTGAAGTGCAGATAATTCAGACAAGGCAAGCATTCCTCACTCTGCCTGTTCTGTGCTCATTATGCATACCTTACATGGACCTTAGGCTGATTAGTGAGGTAACTTTTTGTAATTCCAACACACCACTGTTTGCTAAGATGCGCTCCTGTGCTTCACCCAAGAGTGGCGAAAGCTGGACTTGTTACCATGCATCTAAGAGTAATTCCAAAGCTGCCAGACTGGAAAGTGACTCTCACATGCCTCAAAACAACATATTGGAAAAGCTTCCTGAAGTGAAAATCTCAGAGTCCCAATTTGTTCCCAGATCTTGTCAGGAGATTTGTTTTGCTAGATTGCTTTGGCTAGATTTCTTTGGCTAGAGGTTTAGTAACCTGACACAGTTGGATGTCACCAGATGCAGCAATAGTCATATGTTAACTTTAGAAAGAAAAATGTGGAAAATGCATATCCACCTAGCAGGAAAAAAAAAAAAATCAATTTGTTTTCCTGTTGATCTGCTTTGAAGACTAAAACCAGGTATTGTATGCCAGACAGTAAAGGGTATACAATTTCTGTGGGGTAATTTTTTTTAAAAATGAAAACCTGTGACAGAAGATCTCATCTTTAATTTATTTCTTTACCTTTCCTCCCACTTTTCTAACAATAATACTGGAATTTAGAAAAGAAATTGCACCACATTTCTCAGTTAACACTCTCCACTACAGACTAGAGTTTCTCACAAAATAAGTAGGCAGGAGTGCCTTATACTGTATCTTCCAGTTCATGAAGTGTAAAGA
Source organism: Cyanistes caeruleus (assembly GCF_971803275.1). Classification (NCBI taxonomy): domain Eukaryota; kingdom Metazoa; phylum Chordata; class Aves; order Passeriformes; family Paridae; genus Cyanistes; species Cyanistes caeruleus. Next base: position 59,616,819 of record NC_141701.1, on the reverse strand, counting down.
ATGGAGTGAGCTATTCCCTGTTGATGGCAGGCCCAAAGCTATTACTCCTCCAACTTTATAGATGTACAAGCCACATACCAAGACAAATATGCTTCTTGGTGAAATGCATCTTGGCCCTGTCCCTATTGCATGGCACTCAAAATCAAGTGCAGAAACAATTTTTTTGAAACCTTGTTGAATTTCATGATCTGCTTTGTTCATATGCTAGAACACTGTGTAGGCATTTCGGCCTTAGAATCTGGTGTTTCAGGTGATGTACCTTTAGCAGGTACAGGATACATCTAGGAATTGTCTTGGTTAATTTTTCTATATTTATCAAGAGTGTTTAACATTCCCTACCCACACTGAGCTGTTCAAGTTTCTTGGTACATTTTATCTAGAGTCTGCCACTGTGCCTTACTCATGGCTGGAGGCATCAACTAACACTTAGGGATTATGTAACACATGATGCTTTCTCATCCCCACAGACTGTGTCCCTCAGGGACAATCTCCTTATAGCGAGAGGGTCATCTGATCCACAGATGATTTTGTTTGTAAGCTCATTTCTGTACAGAATATTACAGATTTCAAGATCTGGGGACTGATATCACTAGGATGAAGGGAACTAGTGAGGAATGAAGAAGCAGTTTAATAAAACAAATAAAACAGATGAACGTGGGTTGTTTCATGATTTTAGTTTTTCCCCAGATAATGTCTGTGTGGGACTTTAGTTTGTGAAATTTGGGTGAGATTAACTGCAGATTTCAGATTTGTGGCCAACTTTTGCAAAACTTGATAGACAGTTAGGTCTGTTTTTTTCTTTCAGGAAGAGCCACATTTTCTGCAGCCAGTGTCACAAGTAAACTGAGTATTTAAACAAGCAATTTCATCTATCTTTCCATCCACTTATTCCTTAATTTGTCTAGTTTGTCTTCTGCACAATGGCCCTTAGTGTGTTTTTCAACTCTGCTGTTATAATTGGCAAATACAATCTTGGCGGCATCTTGCAAGAAATGCTGCAATAATAATTTAAATTTAATAAACAATATATTTGTTTGTTTTTATAAATTACTGCAGAACACAGAAATGTTAAACAAAAACCCTTTTCTTTGCATTTCTGAGCATCAGAGATCTACACTAAGGCCTTCACTTTCAGAAAGGTACAGAAAGAAAGGCAGAATAAGAGGATGGAAACAATTCCAGATTATGGACTCTCATATTACAGATAAATATGAAGTCTAAACATCAGCTAAATACATTGATTTTGCCATTTTGGTTCTGAATGAAACATCTTCTCTCTTCCTTTTACATAATCTCCTGCTTTTGAAATTCATGTCATTCCACTGTTCAAAAAGGAGAAAAGCCCCTGGGGGCTTTTAAGGGCAATGCATTGCAAAGCTTTTGGAAAGAGCTTGCTGCATTGGAAGATCATATTGTAGTTTTACTGGTTCATTAAATATTTATGCCTCATCTCCTATATAGTTTTTGCTCCAAAGTTGCAGAGCAGCTTGTAGAGCATGTGGCTTTGTTCTGTTTCCTAAAAGATTCTTTCAGCCTTTAATGCAGTGGAAACCAATAATGACACTGACATTTTCCCTGCAAGCCTCACATTTAACCATGACTTTCTCCTGATGTCTGTGGTGCAACTCTCCATCTGACTGGTGCTACTGAAATGTCATCTGTTCTGTCACCCTCTGAGTATAGGAATAGGTACTAGGGAGGCAGGGATTTGTTGAGGTAACCCATTGTTAAAACAATTTTTTTTAGGTTACCAATGGCATGCAGTTACAGTTAAATTAAATCCCATCCAACCTCAGTTACAGTAGAATGCAAATACAAGCATCCATGACCCGGGGCAGCACAGCTCCAAATTGCTGCCAAAAAAGAGATACATACACGTAGAAGTGAAAAAAACCTTTCTAGTGTATCTTAGGAAAAGCTATGGAAGACAAATCTTTCATCCTTATTAATGCAAACGCTATTTCTGTTTTTCATTTGTGGCTTGGGTCTTTCCCTCCTGTCTCACTCCTATTGCACCTGTTCAGTAACCTCCACCTAAAGTCTTTCCCATCACTAAGCTGTTTTTAGCTTCCTATGGGGAAGCACCTTCTCAGTGCATCTTCAGTTATGTTTAGATCTCTGCTTGTCCCCTTCTTATCCTTCGTTGGAATACTAGCTCTCCTTCCCTTCAGTCCTTCAAGGACATCCATATGAACCTATTCTTGTGCTCCAAAACTCATGTTAATCCATGCATATACAGCAGATAATCAGCCCATTCTTCTTAATGGGAACCAGGATTGTTTCCTCTCGTTCAATATGTATATATTGCTTGCAACAGAGCTTTGGCCAAGGCCTATATATAACTAGCTAGTAGAGAAAACCTTCCTTTGGTGAGTAAAAGTCTTTTGTTCCCCTCTTTAATGACTGCTTCCCAGGTTTCAGTGTGGGATGTAGCTTTCACTGCACTTTTATTCTATACCAATCTGTACATTGAAACCATAATTGAGATAATTACACTTAGGTGCTTGTCTGCCTCTCATTATTGGCTGAGTACTGCCTGGGCTGAAAATAAATTTTGCTGACTGATCTCCAACCTCCTACTCCAAAGCATTCAATTTAACATGTTTTTGTCTTGGGACAATAAAGTTGTAAATGTTAGTTGGTTTTTTTTTAACAATTAAAAAAGCATTTTTCTACCTAGTCAGTAGCATCTCAGAACTGAAGCTAGAACTAGTCACTGTGTGATCACTGAGTATATGTGCTTATTGACCTTCAAAACACCACTGATATTCAACTTAAAACACATGACTGAATCCCACTGGAGTTGCTGTAAGCATGTGCCTGAGTGTCTTTTATGAGCAAAGATGGGCAGAAATCTTGTAGATCTTCCAGACCTTGTGTCTTTTTTCTATCCTCCAAAAATTAAAATCCTTATGGCTGCTTCATTCCTGAAAGAGCTAGAGAGCTCCAGAAGATTCTGTCTTGTAGATAGTATTTGTTTGTCTGGGAATGTTAAGTCCTCTACCTGAAGCATAATTCCTAGAAGGATTAAGCTCCTGACCGTGGCTGAATGAAAATTTTGATTTTATCCTGTCACTGCCAAACTCACTGTACATGCATGATCCTTTCCAGTAATGAAGAGAGAGGTGTGGTCAGTGGCTGGGCTTGTTAATTGAACTCTGTGCCAGGGCTATGACAAGGCTTGAAGAGCCCTCTTCACTTTTTTAGGATCCTGAAAAGTCTCCATCTAATAAAAGTGCTACTTCAAAAGTGAGTAGTTTCACCTCAGGCTTCTTGGCTCCTTGGGATATTTTCCCAAAAAACTTGATGGGAAGCTTCAACCAATAATTTCTTTGTCTTCATGGTAGAGAAATATGGAAAAATTAATGTGTTGGTTTTTAACTTACTTGAATGCATTTAGAGAGCATTGGCAATATTTACACAATTCTACTGTTATCTTTTCATGTTATTCTGCACAGAGATCAAATTTAGCAATTTCATTAATCTGGAGGGGAGAAAACAGTTTCATAACAGATAAAACTGATATTCTGCATCAATATAGCTAATGGGCTCATCAGGTGCTAATAGTTATGCATTAACTTTGTATGAGGTGTCATGATTATTACATTTTCCTTTCCCAAATCACTTGCATTTATTTCATTATTACAGCCTTTTTCCCTTTGATTAACCGTAGGAAAAATTAAGGAAAATAGCTGGGGTTTTTTCTCAATGAAACTAATTTTTCAAGAGCAAAAAGCAAATTACATATTTTGTTAAATAAAAAAAAAAAGGCCAGAATAAATAGATCATCTCTAAATCCTTTCCAACCCAAACAATTCCATGATTCTGTGATCCTATGATAAATCAAAGCCTGTTTGCCCCAGAGAAGTGTAACATCCACTATTTTTACCTCTTTTCACAGTGTTTCAATCTGAAGCCTTTTATGACAAGTGAAAAGTTAATTATCAATGTAAGCAGAAGCTAGACACTGAACTGGGTCACAACAGCTGGGAACTTAACTCCCAGCCTTCAAATGGAAAGGCTGTGACAGTTTCTTTGGAAAAAAGACAGGTGGCAGCACATCTATATTATATATTTTCTAAAGACAATGACACTTTTACAGACCTTATAGCACAGCACCTCCCTTGAGCAGTACTCCACCATGTGTTAAAGGCTCCTGGTAAAACAGGTCACTGTTCAAAAGGCAAATTCACCCACTCTGACACTTCATACAGTAAAAAACTTTGCAACTAATGTCACTGTTTTTTAAAAGTAGTCCTTGTAAAAAAAAGTATGTACTTCATCCCACATTAAGAATTTGCAAGATCTAACCCTAAAGTGAGATTTCTTTTCCCAATACAGCTATGTAATGATGGTGCACTCTATCACTATTCTCAAAATTACTGGATAAAGCAGAATTATTTATTTACTTTGTGATGCAATATTCAAGACATGGATACAGAGACAGAGAAATTGACAACACAAAAATAATTTCCTTTTAAATACATTCCTGTGCTGGTTTTGCATTAATTGACATTTGGTGAGGAGGGAAATTTCAGGAAGTTTGCTCAAATTGGCAAATCTAAACCACTACAATTCCTTTGGAAGGGAAATAACAGAGAATGTGACATTGATAAGTAACAACGTATTATTGAAGAAACAGACTTGATTTATATGCAGTGCTGAGTGACAGACCTGTGGAGCATCCATAAATGCAAGGTTATGCTTGAGATATTTTATTTTATTTTAACCTAAATATTCCACTTAAACTGCAGCCTTATGACAGAAGTCATAATTAAAATACTCTCCTCTCTACTTAATAAAATTAATTCCGGGGGGTGGTGGAGTTATCTTCTATCACCCTGAATTAAATCTCTGACAGCAAGCTAGATTCCACATATCACAGGAAATTCAGTTCCTCTCCCTGAAGAGCTTAGAGTCTGATTAAGCTGACATTAAAGTCGATGTAGATCTGCCGGTTAAGTTAAGGGAAAGGGACTGATTGCATCGGCCCAGATTTGGAGTTAAGGATTGCAGACACATTCTGCTTTGAATAGGCAGCTTCAGTGATTGTAAGTGCAAGATGACATTCAGCAAGCTGTTCTTTGCAAGTGGAACACCCATTGAAAGCACTTTTTCCTCCCCACTCAAAAGATGCTTTCCACTGAATAAATGGGATGATTTTCAGTGCCACTCCCAGCATTCAGCACAAGCAGAGCAAAACACAAGATTTCGTGAGGCAGGAGAGACTGCTCAGCTTGTTCAGCCTTCAGGATCAGCAAGAGGCCTGATGCTGAAAGGGAACCTTTAACTTTGGGAGTTTAGTTCCATCAAAGCAATCCTAATTTTAGAAATGCAACACTTCTTACGCATATTGACGGGTTTTGAAGACATGCATGAGACTTGAAAACAGCGATTTAAGTAACTTCTTTCCTATTTGATGAGAAAAGCAGGAGCTAATTAATAGTCATGAACTAAACATGTTTGGTCATTGTAAAGACACATATTCTCCCCTGTCTCTCTGCAAATCAGATTGTACTGGGGCCCTTAGTTTGTGCCAAACCAGCAGGAGGTAGGAATTGTCATTAGAAAATAGGTAATACAGACTCTGCAAATATTGTCGTGAACTGCAGATACACAGCATGAGAATCTGATGTAGCCAAATGGAAAAAAAACCCGAACAACCCACCTGACCCCACAGTATAATAAGAGTGTTTTAGCTGCAATAATGTTTATTAATGTCAGGGTGAAGCTGAGGCCTTTTCACGCCAAGCAGCAGAAGATGGTGGTTGTTACAAGGACCTTGAATAATGGGCAAGGCAGCAGATGGACACAGGCAGATGGGAAGCAGCATAACAAGGCAAATACGGTCGGTCAGCTTGCCTGGCACTTGTCACTGTCCACTGAAAGCTTAACTGCTGTCATGCTGAGGTTTTCATTTGGGCAGAGGGTGGGTACATTTTGTTTGCTGTGGGTTTTTTAACATGTGCATTATTACAATTGAAGGTATTAAAGCAAGTGGAGGGAGGATAAAGACAGAGCTCTGCAGATGCTTACGGGGAAAATCGAGGGCGCAGATAATCTCACAGTGTTCTACCTTCCCCTGTAAAGATTTGTGCCAGTTTTAGTGGGTTTTATGTACTCAGTAACAAAATAATTGTCTTCAGAGCTTTTCACTTCTTACGTTCAGTCTACCTTCATTTTGGTGAAGTTCAGCTCTCTGAGAGTTTTATTGCATGGGATTTTGGTAATGGGGATGAACGGTTCATTACTTGTAAAACTAAATGTTGTTATGTGAAGTGCTATTCAATTTAAGACCTTTAGTATTAAATATATACCTGATTTAACAATGATTGATGGGCTATTACTGTCACGAAAATCACATTTTCCCTTAGAAGTCTTTCTCCAGTAGGACTCTTTAATATTCTTCCCTCTGTCATGTCCTTTTTGAATACACTGTTTTCTTGTGCTGTGAGATGCTGACACTTGGTGGAAAAATTATACACCAGCTACATTATTAATAAAAAACCACAACTGTCTTCTGCTATTATGGACACACACAGCAGCACATCATGCAACACAGGCTAATTTACAGAAATGCTTTTACAAAACTTATCTTTGAACAAAATTAATGTGAATTTCCAAGTATAGTGAATTAAATATTTTTTCTTACCATCTTAAAATTGCTGTTTAAATATTATTTTAGGAGTTCATTGTTAAATTTATGGATTTGAATATTGTTTAAAGTGAATCTAGAAAAATACTCTCTGTTTTATTAACTTCTAAGCACTTTTTGAATTTTTTTCAGGTTTTCAATGGGCTTGATTGAAAATTCTGGAAGAAAAACCTAGCCAGGGCCTACAATTACTCTTGTAACAAACACCAAGTTTAATGAAAGAGATGCAATGGCTTATGACACAAGAAAGAAAGCTTGCACATGGTTGAAAACAACATATGTACAGTTTGCATAATAAGTATACCTAAAACAGAGCTATTTTCAGAGAAAGACTTCCTTGGGTTAAAGCTGAACCACAGATAAGCCCAGTCTACAAAAAAACTCCTCACACTGGCATTTTTTACTGGGATAGTTTTAGCCACTGGCAGCAGTTCAGCTCTGATAAGTTTCTCCAACAGTTTACACCTATCACTATATAACTACAATTTATAACCGTAAAGGTTTGCCTTCACAGGTTTATTCATTTCTAAAGACTTTTACAGGTTCACAGGATTCAATGTTCTGAGCTGAAACTTTATTATTTGACTATTATAATGAAATTATTAAAATATACTCAAATTTATGAGTACACTCACTTTAATTCCAAACTCATTTGCTCATTGAATTTGGATGTTTCCCAATGAAGGTGCTGACAGTAAGTTTAAAAAGCATTCACAAAAACATCTGTTGGGCTTTGTTTCTTCTTGGAAATTCAACTTCATGCAGATAATTAACTAGCTTTTTTTTCCCCCCTGCTTTCAATTTTAAGTATTTTTTTCCCTTGAAATGTCATGTTTCCAGTTTACATCATTTCTCTTGGTGATGCATCAGATTCCAATCTTTCCACAGCTGTGTAAGCTGTACAACAATGGAGTATAATTCACACTTTCTTTAGTTTAGAAAAAGGGGCATTCTTCTTAAGCATTGAACACTGGATGTGTCATCCCACTAACCAAAAATTGTACAAAGTCAGTTATTTATGCAATATTTAAGAAGATATGTTTTTCCCTTTAATCTTGTTGTTACCTCTCTGCTTAGTGGCATCATTAACATGCCCCAACAAACATTCTTGTTTCAGCGGGAGGAGAAGTAGCATAGCTGAACACAGTATTTTGATTACCAGTTTTACTAATACTAATTAATTAAAATTCAGTTCTACTCAGAAAAATAAAAAAAGACAGAGAGAAGACACTGAATCTGACAAATAGCTCTTTCAGCTACCATCACTGAGTCCCTACAACTGGACTTGCACAAGAAATTGAACACAAAAATTTCTTCCCAATATTTAATTTTATGGAAAGCTTTGCCAACTATTTGGGGCACTTGATGTTGCCTCCACAAAACTGCCACAGCTGCAAATAACATCAGTTGTGGTCTGGCACCACGGTGGCATTCCTTAACCCAGTGAGTGCCATCACGCCCATTGCTTAGTCCTCATCAGGATATTTGGGCTACCAAGATGTGTGATTTTGGTGGCATGCATGCCATCAGCAGGGCAGATGACAGATCTTGAGAGCTACAGAGGCACGGAGGAGCAGCCCCAGGAGAGAGCACTGGCCGTACCTCACACTGCTGCAGACAGAACTTGCCCGAGGCCATCGGAGCTGGAGCTCTTTCTGGTTTTTCACCTCATGCTTTTATTTGGTGTTCACCATCTCCAAACATTTTTGCTACAAATGAATCCACCTTCTTTCTGCTCTTATCTGACCAGCTTATAATAATTTTTTATACACTGGAAGATTAACAGGTTGAGCCCTGTTAATTAGGTTAGTGTTATACTTGTAAGCCCCAGCCATTTCCTAGAGTGTTGCTGCCTACTTTCATTAGTATTAATGCTCTTTTTTTGCCCTTTCATAAAGGCACTACCTAGGAAAGATTTAAAGTTTCATTTCTTCAAGACTTTAATTTTCATCTTGTCCTATCAAATTACTTACATCCTTTCTCAGCTGGCTTCTTCCACCCACTTTATGGCCATCCTTTTTCTCTAGCTCATGTCAAAGAAGAAGGAATCTGGACAACTGGTGTGTCCCTGTCAAAAAGCATTAAAGACACAAATTTTCCTTTTCTGTACCTCCTCTTACTGCTGCCTTCTTTCATACTGCCTAGCTTTTCTTTTGAATTTCCCATTTATTAAATTGCTTTCTCTGTTAATGAAACTGAAGGTCTATACTAGTAACTAGAGCTTATCAGAAATAGAAAAAACAGGAATGTGGTAGACTGTTGCTATCACTGAGTTACCTGTTCTTTTACCTTCAAGAGAAAGCTTTAAGATTTTAAACAACTAAACACAAAGAAGAAGCATCATTTTCATTATGACAGAGATCAGAGAACCCTTTAAAATCTATGCAGTAGTGTATTTTGGGAAATGGATATATTTACCTATTTCATAACTGCATATAGTTTTTTATGAAACATTTATATCAAATACATGATTAAATACCTAATAATTACCAACAAAACAGACCACAGATCAACCTGGAATTGTTGATAGGTGGTTACCACCATCCATTGGAAGACTCAACTTTGGACACTTAAAATTTTGTCATATTTCAATTATTTAGGAAAACAGTTTATTTGGGCTATGCCCCTCCCTAAAATCTCTTATATAAAATACTTAATCTATTTCACTAGGACTATACAGAAACCTGCGTTTTTCATGTAAAAACAAGCAAGCAAACCTAGATTATGCAATGTATGTCTAAAAAATCCACATAGTTTGTTAATATTTAGAGTTTAGATCTACCACACAGATTAAAATGAATATTAGGCAGCACTGCCCTATCATACCTTACATTTGTTTTGGCCAAGAAATAGAAAATTTGGCATAGTCATTTCCAGAGTTATCTGAGGTGAAGCTCCAGACTGTGGAGGCATAAGATAACAATTACCCTGCTACCCATCTGAAACTTCCAGGATAGTTTTGAATTGTCTGAATGTTTGGGGGCTGTGGATTTTCAGAGCTGAGAATAGCTCCATAGTGACTGTAAAAAAGAAGGAAGAGTATTCAATCTACCATTGTTCAGGAACACAAGATCAGAACTTTATTGACAATGATTACTGATTATTGTATCTGTTTTGATAGATTCAGATTTCTCCAATATTCTACTTTTTCCAGTATTTTTTCACAGCCAGTCCAAATAGCAATCTTTTATTTCAGTTAATCTTTTATTTTCAGTTATTAGGTGCATATTTCTGAAGCACTTTTCTGATTAAAGTTTGATTCACCTAAACTCTAGTATTAAGCAATGCAGTGCAGCACACACAGTAAAGGAATGAAGTGCTACTGAAAACCTCTCATTTTATAATTGATTGTTTGCTTACCCCATAGCATAAGTCAATCCACACCTGACAGTCAGAAGAGATCACCAAGAACAGGCATTCTCCAGCACAAATTGGGATACTACTGTGCTAATTGTTAAAAATCCTACTGACATCCATGTTTTCTAGACCTCTTCCATTGCAGTGACACAACACCCTGCAAGGATACTGCATCCTCCTTTCTAGAAACAAACTTCACAGGTGCAAATAATATCCTTCTGTTCCTGTTGCATCCTTCACCTTCAGTTGGCTATCTTGCCCACTTTGCAAATGTAGAACTAGGGGGAGGGAGTGTTATACATTGACAACTCCAGCTAAAGTCGGCAGCAGAACAAAGTTATGTGCAGTCCATTAACAAGCACTGTAAGCATAGTTGATAAAATTCTTTCTTATGTATACTGCACTAGCTATTTAATCTGCTAAACTGAAAGAAAAGAGAGTGGTTAGTACAGTGCCATGTATGAAAGAGAGAAGTATTTCCCAGTGGGGAAAACAGAAAGCAGTGCAAGCAACTACATGCCCTGTAATTGTACACTTTGCATAGATTTGTACTGAAAACTGCTTGTTTTCAGATCACTCTAGATTATGCAATAGCAAACCTGAAAAATGGCATGATTTCCTCTCCTACAAAGCTAACCCCCAGCTGCAAAATGTGATTGTTTTTTGTAGTAGGGGATTGTTTTTGGTAGTGTGAAGGGGACGGCCCCGGTTCAGCTATCAAAACTGTTTTCTGCTCTTTCTCTGCTGATACTGCTGCAGCTGTGCTGAGGCACTCTGGAGTAAGTTTTATGTGTGAGGCTGGTTGACTTCCTCTTGTTGGAAAGGCATTGAATAGCAATAAAGCAGGGCTTTGTAGATGTCTGCCCACACAGTGACTACAGCTTCTCTCTTTTGCAGCAGGAGAAATTGTAATGATGGCTGTCACGTTTGAGTGTTAAGGAGTATGTTTTACTTAGTGTAAAACTGATCTCAGCACACATTAGATTTTCTTGTAGAGACACATCTACATTCTGTGATTTACTCTCAAATTGCACTGAATTCAAGAGCTTGTGGTCACACATTGCGTGTAATACAAATTTTAGCTTTTAACAGGTTTTCACTTCAAGAATTGTGCAAATAGTAAGCAAAATCCTATTGTCATTACTTTTTATCATGTGTTTCAATAGTCTTTTTATTTCCCTTACAAAAATTTACTTGGAAGGTCAAATGTCAGAATCTTATGATTTTACAAAGAGTAAAATAAGTTATTTCATTGTAGGTGCCAGGTGATAATTTATATTAGTAAGTACACTGAATCTGTCTCTATGGTCTAAGCCTGGTTTCTTTTCCAATTACCCCTTTTGAAATCTCTCACTTGGGGGACTTGTAAATCTTCATTTTTAAGGCTGAACAAAAGCATTATTCCTCTTTCTTTTGTTTCATGACAAGAAGCAAAAGGACTTTGAGCTGGACAGCCTTGCCTGTTACATTTGTTTCCAAGTTCAGCGTGACATGAAGTTAGGTATTTCACATCTCTGGAACAAAGATGATTTCTCCAAATGGCTGCAGAACTGGCATTACAAACAAACCAATACTTCAACACGCTGCAGATAAAGGATTGAGAGAATGGATGGAGAAACAGATGGGCAGAACTTCCCCTGGCACTGAGCTGAGTGAGGACTGTTTGAGGACTTTTGAAAGCATCTGTACTGAAATAGAGGGAGTGTTGTGCTGGCCATCCCAAAGAGAAGTCCCAGAAGCACACGCAATGTAAGAACCAAGATGTAATAAGTAAAAAAGGGAAGGTGGGAAGAACAGAGGTTCATAGTAGGTAGTCCTGTACATACTAATTTCTGTCTCTCTTGAAGCTAACTTTCCATCTGCCCACAGGAACCTTTAAAGCATTCTATCATGGCTTAAAAAAGCAGAGATAGAAATGGATCTAATTTATGTATATGTTTGTGTGCATGCATATGTAAGTTAGGACTGAGAATACAGATACCTTAATTTGTTTAAGTGAAGAGGCTTGTTTTCTGCTCATTAATTTGTAAATTAACTGTACACAGCAGGCATGTTTTCTCTACTGATTAAGTGAAAAGAAGAAACATGGTAATGTTCTTAACAGCACTTGAACACATCAAATATTTTTAATGAACTTTTTCCATTTGCTGGAATGTTCATGTTAGAAGAAAAAGAAGAGTAAAAACTCCTTTTATCATAGGACTTCCTTGACCTATATTGCAGCAGCACATGAGATGTGTTTGAAATAACTTACAAGATGATCAGTTTCACAGAAAACTGGGTTGTCAGAGGCAAGGATTAGACAGAGACAAAAGGAATAGAAAATGGAGAAAATTAGTTTGAAAGCCTGCTACGGTCATCTTCATGGTCGTGCTACTACAACTGCTTTTCAATGTTTTCCTGAAAACGAGACACTGGCGGTGTCATGAAAATAACGCTCACCTCTTGAACAGTGCTTTAGAATCTGAAGACAAATATTTAGGCCAACAATTTGGAACAAAAATCCTTGTTTGATCACTTATTGGCTATTTTTTTTCTCTAAAATGCAATCACTCAGATCTTTAAATGCCAGTATTTCTGTAAATGATTGCTTTTCTTTTTTATTCAGGCAAGGGTATGCCATATTTGCAAGGATTGTAAATATCTATTATATTGTCATTCATCCGCTGCTGATTCATCCAGCAGGTAATCATAATTTACCAGTAGAAAGATTTTCTTTACAATGTATATATACAATGCAATGTGAGGTCAAATGCCTTAATACTCATGGCTACTAAGAAACTGAGTTCTGACAAGATTTCTGAAGAGGTTTTGTCGCTTTGTGGCTGCAAAACACCAACCTGATTCTCAAGGTTCATTGTGAAAGTAAAACTGCAATTTTTTCAAGACTCCTTAAGCCACTGTTAAGTGGCTTTTTAACTTCCCCTTTCACAAGTATTTGCTGAAGAAGGGCACGTGTTAAGCCATTTTTCTAAATATTTGGCAGAAATCTTCTAAAGTTTAGCTACCCTGACCATATAGAAAATTCCTAACCAGGAATTCTAGTCTAACTTTGAAATACATTGACTACTAACACATAGCTCTCAGTCTGTGACAGTTCTCAGCATCCGCAGGTAATGGTGTTCTGTTTGCCAATATAAACAGTCTGACATTACTCAAATACCTGCTGAGACAATGCTCTTGAATCAGAGTCTTCTTGGAAAAAAAGTATACATAATAGAAGGTTTTGTAAAAACGCAACAACATCCTAGGTCTTTACAATCAAGATTTGATTCTAAGACTTAAATGAAACTATTGTCATCTGGAACTCACTGATGGCCCATTCATGAAAAATTTCAAATGAGTTCCTAATTAGGTCTAGATTATGTTTCCTCTGCATGTAGGGCTTGATATCATTAATCTTGCATTGGCAGTCTCCACTGTCTCAGTGATGGTTCCTCATTACAACATTTGCCATTTGCCATTTTCAATTCTTGAAAGCAAATAGCTGTTCTTTCATCTTAATTCAATAGCGTTACATGAATTTTAATTAAATCCTTCTCAGAGTTTATATGATGTTGGTCTGGTTACCCATTATGAGGCTATCACACACAAACTATAATTTTCCTAATAAGTCTAATCCACTGGCCAGCAAGGTCAATTGCTTCTCATTAAGAAAAATAAATGGCAATTCTAGTATAAAAGTACATATGAAATACTGTGCAATTCTGCTCTCCTTCCATCGCCTTTTTCTGATTTGCATAAAGGAACATTTCATAGTTGACTCAAGCAATTTTTTCATGGACAGTTAATTAAAAAAAAATAAATAGAAATTAATTATCCTGGGTCATTTGTTTTCATACTGTCTTTTATTCAGGTTGAATTCTTTACAGTGACCCAAAGACCAGGGGTGAAATAGTGTGTGGAGTATTTAAAAAGAAGATGACATTTTTCTTTTCTACCTGCAAAAGGAAGCAAACAACAGACAAAATTATACTGGTTTTGTAGATGTGTGCACACTGCTGCCCTACATACACACTTTCTTTCACCATTAAGCATTTCCAGGAGCTGACATTCATTAGTAGCAGAGTTACAAGGTGCAAATAAGAATGTCTACGTTTCTAGCTACCAGTGCTTTTCACTAGTGTTTTTTACAGAATTTTAATTTGCCTATGTAATTGAACATACTGACATCTGCTTACATACAAAAATCCTGGAACAACAGGGGGAAACTACAAAGTGAACAGTAAGGAGATGTTCAACACACTAAGATGTTGCAGCTATGCCAGCTAACACAGCTGTACAAGAGCAGTAATTTCTTCAAATTATTCTCCCATATACTGTATGATAATGCACACTCTGCAATTGTGAGTCTTCTCATACCTTCGTGGACATTTAGGCCTCAACAGAGTAAGTATGCATAATTGTATGTAGAAACACACACACATATATATAAAAAGTATAATTTTGTAAGCACATCTGTATGCAAAGATGTTCTACATGTAAGCACATCTGTATGCAAAGATGTTCTACATGGCCCACTGCCCAAAGGGTAATTATTCTAGCTCAAAACTACAGATAATATGAAAGAACACAAAATTTGGGTTCCAATCTCATTACCATAATTGGTTCGTCTGTCTTCTGAGGGTATGATCAGATAAGACTTTTGGATCTAATTTTCCTTGAGAATTTTATGCAAAAAAGACAGAAATAACCACCCAAAAATCTGAAATTGAGTGTTGTCTCTTAAAGTTGCTAAATATTGGTTTCTTTTTTCATGAGTTTTACCAAAGTTACTATTTAAAAGTACATAAAACTAAAGTATCAAATCCATTTAGTATCTTCCTCAAATTTCTATGAAAAGAAGTGATACCTTTTTCCCAGTGAAGAAGTGTGAGGAAAGAGATGATTCAAAGCAGTATTTTATGTATCCTTAATATAAAATTCCCAGACTTCGAATTGCTCATAATGGTGATACTCCACCTCTTCATTTCCTCTGCAATACTTCCTTCCTTCTAAACCTTTTCTAACTCATCCTCCAGCATTTTATCTGCACAGTAGTCTTCACACATTCAATACAGACTAATGTTGTACACTTCTCACTTTGCACTGTAAGGAATTAGGCAGCTAGGATGTACATTTCATACAATGGAAATATTTATGCAAATAACCGTTTATTCATGAGAACACTGAGTTTCTAATCTGGCCCAAAATACTTTGCTAAGACCTCCTCCCTCTTTGGAGATGAATAGCAAGATAGAAAAAAGGTTTACATAATGAGAAATTGGTGTACAGCTAGCTTAGTAAGTCTCTATTTATAGAGGTTTAAACACGGTGCAGGTGCAACAGATACAGTAATCATCAATGAACTTTTCAAATAAAAAAATATACAAATTTACTTTGTACTGTTGCATTTTTGAACTAAATGGAAACACTGACTAAAGTATTCAACCAAGTGAACTTCCCCCAAAAGCTGGATGAAACGCAAAAGGCACTTTCTCATCCCTGAGAGCTCCAAACATCCCAAACATCCCAGCCCCCGGGGGTCGTGCTCTGGAGCTTCGTTCCACGTAGGTGGCTGAAGTTTGTCCGTGCTTAGCGCTAAGGTGACACCGTGTCCTGGGCTCCAGGATGCCCATCGGACAGCGTGGGATTCCCCTCGGGACAGCGAGATGCTCCCTGGGCCTCGGACCAGGCAGAGCACGGCGATCCCCGGTCTCTGTTGCGAGTGTGTGATTTTTGAGTCTACAGCTGCAGGTCTCTTTGCCTGCTCCTCCCGCCACCCCGGGGAAGCAGATTCACGGGGATCCCGGTACGGCGAGTTACGGGAGGCGGGCGGGAGCTTCCTTCCCAGCGCTGGCCTGGCTGCGGCCGTGCCAAACGCAGCTCCCGGTGCCCCAGAGCCACTCGCGTCCCCTTCTCAGCTGGAGCCCCGTGGGGGGAACGGGTTCCCGTCCTTCCTTGGCCCCCGGGGTCCCTGTCCTTCCCTGCCTTTCCCCGCCCCGCTGCTCCTTCCTGCTCGGCCCGGGGCGGGCGGGCGGCGGGGCGCGGCTGCCGGGCGCACCTCCCGCCCAGGTAGCGGGGGACAGCCGCCGGCCTTCCGAGGGGAGGGCTGGCGTCAGGAAGGAGCAGGGGAACGAGGCACACGGCCCGACACCGAGCGGGGGCCGCTGCCGGCTCTCCCGCCGGAGGAGGCGCGGCTGTGTGGCGGCGGGAGGGACCCACTCGCGCTCCTGAGCGCCGAGCGGAGCCAGGTTCCCCCTTCCTGCTCCATCCCTGCCAGGTTCCCCCTTCCTGCTCCATCCCTGCGAGGTTCTCCCTTCCTGCTCCATCCCTGCGAGGTTCTCCCTTCCTGCTCCATCCCTGCGAGGTTCTCCCTTCCTGCTCCATCTCTGCGAGGTTCCCCCTTCCTGCTCCGTCCTTGCCTCTCCCCTCACCTGGCCGCCGCTCCCGGTGTGCGGCGGGTGAGTGTGCGCTGCCCCTCCGCACCTTGGCTGCCCCCGCCCGCTGCACGCAGCCCCCGGAGCGCCGCAGCCCAGGAGGATACGCCGGGTGCGTTGTGATTTACTAACTCATTTTTTATTATTATTATTTTTAGAGGGCTTTTTTTTTTTTTTTTTTTTTTTTTTCTTCTCTCCGGGCGGCTTGGCGGAGGGGAGGGGAGAGGGGCAGCCGGGGCCTCCCCACCGGCGGCGGCTCCGGGGCTGTGCCCGCCCCGCACGCTGCGCTCCGCTCCGCCGTGTTTGTTGTTGTTGTTGTGCTCCGGGGAAGGAGGCGGCAGAGCCGGCGGCTCCCCCCGGGCGGCGGAGGGCGGGCAGCCTTTCTGCTTCTTTCTCTTCCTCTTGGCCGTGCGAGCCCGCGTCCCGTCCTTCTGGGCCGGGCGGCCGCGGGGGCTCGGCGGAGGGCGTGCGGGACACCTGGGGCAGGTGGCAGCGGTAGGTGGCCCCGGGCTCCCTCCAGGGAGGGGTCCCGCCCGC
Source organism: Cyanistes caeruleus (assembly GCF_971803275.1). Taxonomy (NCBI): domain Eukaryota; kingdom Metazoa; phylum Chordata; class Aves; order Passeriformes; family Paridae; genus Cyanistes; species Cyanistes caeruleus. Next base: position 59,599,851 of record NC_141701.1, on the reverse strand, counting down.
CGGACAGGTACCTGCGGAGCGGGCGGGCGGTGCGGGGAGGGCAGCCCGGAGGTGTCGGCGAGGGGCGCGGGGGTTCCCTCCGTCGGGGTGGCCGTGCCTTACATAAGCGGGCGGGAGGCCCGGAGTCCGCGCCGTGCCTTCCGGTTTCACATCGCGGCCGTGCCCGGAGCCTTTCACCGAAACTGACAACTTCTCCTCTTATTTGTTTTGTTGACACCCGCCTCCCCGCCGCTTCACGGGGCCAAGGCGCAGGACAGGCGCTGGCGGAGAGCTGGGGAGCGGGACAGGCGCTGTCCTCGCCGCGATGCCACCGCTGCCCCCTGCTCGGCCGGGCACCCAGCGGCTCTTGCAGGGATTTCCTTAAGTTTCCCCGGGGAAGGTGTGCACGGGGCCGCTGGGACCTCGCTCCTGTCAAGCGCCCCGGGACCCGCCGCCTGCTCCAGCCTGACCCGCTCGGCTCGGCTCCAGGCTGCCTCCCATGCCCGCGCTTGCTGGGGAGGGTTTGGCGCTGTTTGAGGTAACTGTGTCTCCCTCCGTGTGTGAGGAGCTGTGGCCATACAGAAAAGGCTGTAGTTTTAGTGCCGTCGTAGGCTTGCGGGGACTTTTTGAAAATCGCTGCATGATTTGCCTTGGGAAGAATGTAAACATGTATTTTTGTAATGTTAAGTAGGTCCATCCTGATAGTATTTCCTGTGTGCAGCGCCTTTACCCTTCAGTAAGTATATCAGACGCTGCGTTTGAAGTAAAGTTGATTGAAATAATACGAAGACACTGGGAAAATAACGAATTCTTGTGGAGAAACTGAAGTTTTCCCTCTCTTCATCTGAACCAGAATTTAGTCTCAAGTGATCAGGAGTCATAGCGTGTATATTGCACTGTTTTACTTCTGTTGTATCCACTAATCGTTTTTAAAGAGCTGAGACTAATACAGTGATTTTGTTGGTGTGGAGTACTGCCAGTTCACGGATACAAACAAGTTAACCTGTAGATTGTGGGTGATTGTGTATGGAGGCTTGAAATACATGGCTGGAAGGATGATGAAGTGCTCCCTGTCAGTCAAGGTAAATAATAACAGAGTAAGAGAACAGTCTTGGTTTACGTTAATGATTTGATTATTCTTGGCAGTCAAGTAGGAAACAGTTCTCTAAAATCTTTAAATGGTCTTAAAGGAGTTAGTAATAACCGGTGTGAGTCCATCAAAGCTCTTGGGCATCATGGCTTGTGGGTTACATTGGCTCTGGCTGTCATGGGTTGCATTCTGAATCATTCTAAAGAGCAGCAATGAGAACATTACAAATGCCATACCAGGCTATACCCAAGTCTCTACTGGTAAGAGCCTAGAGGGGACCAGGAAAGGAAAAGCTTGCACTGATGCTTCCCTAGAATACTCTCTTCCAGACAGCTGTGGCTCAAGCCATGGGTAGAAGTGTTGCCTTTGCTGTTGACCAACACGAAGTTTGTTCTTTGATCCTATACAGATTTTTTTTCGGTCTCCGAGGACATAAGTAACCAGATGAAGCATTCTACAGACTTTATTAATCACTGATAAGATGGTCAGAGGGCAAGTTCTTGTTTGCAAAGGCCCATGCAAAGGAGTCATATTGAGGGATATTAATTTTCCAAGTGGTGTTCATGCATTAGGCTCTGAGATAATAAATTTAAAACAAAGCTTGATATTTATAATGAAAATAAAAAGGCAAAGAATGGCACCTTAATGAAATGGATTCAAATTAATTTTCACTGAGTTGGAGACAGCCATGAATACAATGGATAGTCAGCTTCACTGGATTTGTAAGTAGAGAATTAAGAATGGAAATTGAGTTTATGCCATTCTGCACCGCTGAAGAATGTTCATGGACTTTCAAAGCCTCTGTTCTATCACAACAGTTAATATGAGTAAGGCAGTGAACGTTGCAGTCACAGTTGTGATAAACTTTAGCTCACCGCAGACTCTTAATGATAGAAATTGGAGCATGTTACTTAAAAATAGTTTCATATTTATAATTGCTTAAATTTGTGCATTTATGAAAAATTTCATGACAGAATTGTTCTTACACTGGGACTTGTTTCTCACGATATAGACCAGCTCCCATGTGACACCTAGAGCCTTACATCCTCATTAAAGACAAGCCAGTCAGAATTCTGGAAATCATCAACTCAGAGTATCCTGCACATGTAGAGCAGGATTATATCTGTTTTCAACTCTTGAGAACAACCAAGATGACATTGGTCACCTCACAAATTGATAGCATAACTGGGACATGCATCCAGTTCTTTCCAGTTCTGAAACTTTGAGAAGATGAGTGTCAGTGGTGTGTTAGGTTACAAATCAAGGTACATGGAGCGGTAATGGTGGGATGAGGCAAGAGAACAGCCTCATCCCACCATTACCCTCATTACAGAGTGTCCCTGCTGTTGTGTATCCAAAAATTTCTTGTTTGTTCTTTTTGTGAGGGTTTATTCAGTGCTTGACATAAATTACCCATATGGTTGAAATAGCCACTTTGGTTATTTATTCCATCAAATAGAACATACAATTTAGGCTCTAATTGCTCTGCTACATGATTTTTGTGACAGAAGAAACACATTATAAACTGTTGAGAGAAGGCCAAATGAGCTGAAACATACATCTCATACTTACTTGAAGCATAAGTACCAGAAGTTGTTCAGTTTTCAAATGCTACTGTTTTCTGTTAGCTTCTTACCTGCCAGAAGGGAGAGCTGTGAAAATACATTGGTGCTCATCTATTGGAACCTGGGCCATTTGGCTCAAATTTTACTTACCAGAACTAAATTAATTTAATTTATGTGAGAACATTACAGTTTCTGACAGTCAGCATTGTTATTGGACTAATGTGGATGAAATCTAATAATTTTTTGCTGAAACACTAGAATCATAACCAGTGTTTAATGAGGAGAAGGCTGGAAGGTTTGCAGTCTAAGACTCTGATCTTGCATACAGGTTTAAAGTATAACCTTTGCCATGGATTAAAGGACAGCAGACTCTTCTGGATCATTGGTAAAGTGCTCCATCCTGTCAGTGTGCTATGTCCTTATCAGTGTGGCATTTAATTACCTGAATAATTTTTCTTTCAGGCAAGAAAAATTTCAACACAAGTTGAAACTTACCTGTGATTCCTAAGGTGAGGCTCTTAAATAAAGCACAGCAGTGATGAAGAGCAGCAGGTCGGGAACTGCTGTTTTTAATACAGACACCTGATAGTCTTTTATAAAACAGGAATTCTTCTGGATTTTTTAAAAGACTCTGTTGAAGATGGAGAGGGGTCCAGAATTGTTAGAGGCTTCCAAGAAAAAGTCAGTGGGACATTGTAATTTCTGAGGAAGCCTGAATTTATATGTATTAAAGAGAAGTTAGTAGCCAATGGAAAAAGAATCAGAAAAAGGACGTATGCTTTAGAGCTTGACTGCTCAAATCACTTGTACAACTGGAATTTCAGACAGATAACTCTAGGCTGTAGTACTGTATTTGAATATTTCTTGTGTTAATATCCGTTTTCCAGGGCGTCCAGCCTTCTGCACAGAGTGCTTGATTTGTGCCTAATTAAATAATCAATATAAAATGAACAAATTGGCATCTGAGAGACCAATCCAGTTGCCCAAGGCAGTGTCTGGCTGCAGTGGAGATGACATAAGAGCTGTTTTACTGTAGCCTTCAGCCGTAGTTCTGGCTCTGGCTGTGCAGGCAGGTTGTTTTCAGCCTGAGGAGACAACCTGTGAGTGCTGTGCTGGAGCAAAAGGAGCACAATACGCTGGTGCTGACTAAGCCCTAAGTTAACATGCACAAGTGAAACGTAGTTCTCTAAGGGTTTTGCAGATGTGAGAATTTAGACAAAATATTCTAAGTTATGCTAAGCTGCGGTTGGAAAGAGTTGCACAAAACTTCAGTGATAGCTTTTCCCTAGAGAGACAGTGATAGTGCCTAATCTTATGTATTCAGTGGCATTAAATAAAGGCTATGTCACAATCAGTTTTAGATTTTCCTTGCTTAATAATTTCATTCAGATGAGTATGGATTTTCTATGTTTATTTCACTTCTTGTTTTCTTGTATTAGTAGCACATGAAGAAATGTCTTCAGTCTAATCACTACACGTATCAAATGTGTTTTTGAAGCCATGTGTCACGTGAGCTTTTGGATATAGTGTTAAATAATTTTTGATGTTATGTTTATGATTAACAATCCTACTAACCTCTTTAAAGACAAAATTGTACTCATATTTTCTTGCTTTGCCAGTCATTTTCAGAGTCTGGCCTTTGGGTTTTTTAAAACACTTTTCTTAGATGTTTGGGAAATGTATCAGTCACTCTCATCAATTTTCTACACCTCATCTTCTTACTTGAGACATTTCCAGAGACTGACCCTTCTGTAAAAGGTTGATTGTCCTGGGTTTAACTTTTTCTTATAGAGATTAACATGCAGTTTACTACTATTTTTCTTTAAAGGATTCATAATCCTTTACTAATAGCTAAAGAATTTCTAAATAGTAGACACTTAAACAGCCCCTGACAACAGTATTCAGATTTCAATGTTTTTGGGCTTTCGTATTCTGAAAGAAGCTTTATGCTTCTCAGAATGCTCTGTTAAAAATAAGTAGAGCACTCCAGTTAATATAGAGTGAGATAATTCCTATGAGGCTTCTTGCATCATTTGCAGTAACTGTGAAATCCCAGTTCTGTTGCTTGGAATAGCTGTAAATCTTGGACATAACCCAGGAAAGCCCACACAAAAGGCACGTGAGAGAAAAACAAGAAATAACATGGAAATTTTCAGACAGTTTGTTTTTTTTTTTTTCCCTCTGTCCTGAAATGATTTTGAAATAACTCAGAGAGGAAGTTAGTTTTCTAAATATTAAGTTTAAATACTTAAATATTGCTTTTTATTTTACTTTGCCCCCCTCCCCCCACCCCAGAGCTTTTGGAAGTCCTTTCAAAGGGAGAAACAAGAAAATTAATAAATCTGAAAAGACTGATCACGTCAGAGATTTTTTTTTTTAAAAAATATACAATGACTGAAGGTAAAATAGTAGGTTTTATATTAATTTTTCTTAAATTTTGAGCAGTTTTTGATCAATGTATCAGCTGTACTACATTTGTTTTGCACATTGGAAGGAAAAATATTTTTTAAATCTGACTTTTTTGTATTTTGTTCCAACACTTGTAAAATATCATAGTGTGTAATTGAAATTCTTAGTATTAATTTTTTTTAAACACTTGGGAAATTTTTAAACACGTGGAAATGTTTAAATTCCACATGGTGAAGCTAATGAATTCACACGTGGTGAAGTTAACAACTGAGGGGATCTATCAATTATGAGTGGAAAGTGAGAGGGAAAGGAAAATGAAATACAAACCAAATTATATTTCTAAAATTAATTCAGGCATGTTGTATATTTTTTTATATGTTTACCTGGTGCATTATCTTTGTCTTCTGCCAAAGAGTTGAAATCGCTGGATCACAAGTGAAAATCAATTTGTTCTTAGCTTACTTCTCACTTGGAAGTCACAAAATTCAGGTAAAATTATGCAGTTGGACAATTCATAGTTCTTCTTGGAATTCAGATACTTAGGAAAGAGGCTTATCAGTGTGAGAGATCAGTACTACCAGACACGTATAAAGCCATTCACACATAAAGCTGCATTTCTGAACCAGTTTTTCTGACTGATCTTGTGAATACTTGAAAGACCATGAAAAATAATGGTTATATGTAAGGGATTAAGATAGTGCAATAACAGCCTGTCATCTCAACGGCATGTATTTTTTTCTCTGAAGATTGGAGAAGTCCTGAAATACAGCTGTTGTGTTGTTGTCAGTGCCCTGCCAATTTTTGGGGGGTTTTTGTTTCTTTTCAGTTACAGATTGGGTTGTGATAGTTTACAGATTAGAAAGCAGATGTTTTCTGGTTATTCAAGGGTCTTCTGGGGGACAGTGTACAGCTACTTCACCTGTTCTGGGCATGGTTTGCAGAAGTGTGGTATGGTGGTAAAAGGTCAGTCATGAGGTTTGTTCATCTCTGGACTTAAGGTGTTAAAACTGCCATAGCAAAATCATAGTTTCCAATAAAGCAATAGCCTTGGAGCGCTAAGGACAGTTGTCCTGTAATTTTTGTTTATCATTAACTTCCCTAGATTTCCTTGATGGATTTCAGATGGATAAACTGAAGCGAAGTAGGGTGGCTTCAGGTTGGTAGGGCTGGTTGGTTGGATTAAGCTGTAGAGGTGGTCTTTGCTGTCTCCTCAGATCTTCCACCTCACCAACCTAGCAGTATCACTTTGTATCACTTTCACTGTGTCACGCAGCTGACCAAATCTCTCATTCCTCAGGCTGGATTAGTGCCTTGAGGGTAAAGCCTAGATTTTTTATATTATTTTTTTTTTTAAATGCAGCAAGTCTGCAGATCCCAGTGACAGCTATAACTGCCCTCTATCCTTCAAATCTGTACCTACACCTGTGTTTCATCAACATATTCCCCAGCTTGTTGCCACTTTCTCCACGCTAATATATGTAATAATATTTGTGTATATTTAGAGCTTCTATTGGCTTCCAACAGTACCCACTCCAAGGAAATATTCCTGCAATTTGTGACAAATTCCTCAATTACCTAGACTTTCAGTTCATCTCAGAAAAGACTCATCCACTTCTGGGGGTGGCAGTTCCATATCATCCACAATGCCTCACGGTTAGTAACAAAACATTGCTTTATGGTGTTGTCTAATCTGTTGTAATGCTTTTCAATTATTCTTCTCCAGCGTTGTTGTTTCCTGGATGCCAGCATTGCTCTTCTCTTCTAATTCTAAAAACATGAGTCCTTAGTTAAACTCTCTTGTCAAATCTTTTTAGTTCTCTGGATGAAAAGTAGTGTTGGAGTATTATCTGATGATTACAGTGATTAAAATAAAATACTATACTTGTCCCTTAGAGAGTTAAGAAGGTACAGAAGAAATTATGGCAGATTTGTGCATATGCTGGGTTTGATTTTTTTTTTGTGGAGGATGGCTATACAAGTTTGTATCCAGAAAGGACCTGTTATACTGAAAATTATGACAGCAAAGTCTGAAATTAAATGAAGGAAAATAGCTGGCCTGTGTTTCTAGTAATTCTGTGGTATGGGATAAAATAGTGATGAAACAATACAGAACAGTAACTTTGGGGATTGGTGTGTGCCTTGGAGATTTATCCGTAAGGAGTTATATAATCACTGTAATAGAAAACTTTCGGACCCCTACTGTGTTGCATTTGTAATGTTTTGATAGCTCATACTATTCTAGAGAGCTAAAATTGGAGTAAAACTCATAATCCCATGTATTACTAAAATCCACTGTCAAGTTACACAGTGATCTCATTTAAATTTGTCTCTCCAGAGAGATGGTCTCTGAAAAATAGTCATCAGTTTGATTCCAGGCATTTTCATCTCTACATTGCTTAGCTTAAAAGAAAAAAACCACAATGCTTGGAAGGCTGACTAAAGAACAATGACAAACTGTTTTGAAAGTGGTTGCCTGTTGTCCTTCATGCATTAATAAAATTTGTGATATGAGTAGAACCTGCCCGCATTTCTTAAGTCAGCCTTGGTGTTAACTCTCCTTTTATTTTTCTGAAAGTAGAAAGAAGATGGAATTTTTTTGGTAGCTGTCTTTTAGCTTAATATACATACACAAATAATTGGGGCAGACTTAAAGGAGAGCAATTGCAACTACCTTGTGCTTTGGCTCTTGTTGAGACTTTTACTATTATAGTCTTTCCTCAAATGCTGGAAGTTGCCGAGGGACTTCTCACCGAAGTGCCGAGCTTCTACAAATAGGAACTCCCTGACTTGTACTTTGTATTATCTTTTATCTGTACTATTACTTTGCCCTGACTTGTTCCTGGAAAAGAGATACACATAAGTTTCTGCACAGCTTTCATCAGCATAGTCTGAGTCAGTGCTGTTCACATGGAAGATAGGCAGTAATTTGGGTTTGGTTTTGTTCTTCAGAAAGATACTCTTGTCAAATGGGAAATAACCCATAATAGGCTCACACAGAAAAATTGTTGCTTTAATGGAAATTTCAGTAGGTGATTTTCAAGTGAGTGCAGGGCTGTTGGTGTTGAAAAGCTAATTTTAAACTTTGGCCAACGTGTAGAGTGGGTTGTGAAATACTCCATTCTTCTCCTCCTCCAGTGGTAAAACACTTTGCATGTGGCTTGGTTATTTGGGTTAGGGGTTCTTTTGGTTGTTTTTTTTTTTTTCCCCTCTTAATTCTAACTCCTGAATGCCACAACTTTCTTTATTAATAAAAGCACCATAGGAAGATATTTGGTTCCAATGGAACACTGAAATTATAGCCACGAGTAATATTTTTTTGTGCCCTTGGAAAGATTGAGAAAGAAGTAATGAAAACTCTTTTGCAATATAATTGGTCTTTTATTGTAAATGGCTTGCATATTTCATCCCTGTGAGTAATATTTTGTCCATTAGGCCTTAGCGAGGCCACAAACAGCATACAGCAACAACAAAAGTATGCTTCTTGTCTTAATGGGGTTATGTGGTAAAGCACTGAGTAGCATCATATTCAGAATTCCTAACTGCAGTTTATATTCTGTCATTAGGGACTGTGTTCCTTTTCCACTTACCTAATGCATACTTGCAACGTCCCGGATCGCAGCTGATGTTGCTCTGCCCCTGTGCACCTTGGTGAAAAGCCTGGCCTCATCATTTTTATAATTTACTTTTAGGTATTGAAAATTTGATACTAGGTGTTCCAAAGCTCTCTCCAGACTGAACAATCCCTGTGTCTTTAGCCTCTCCTCACAGGAGGTGTGTTCCAGCTGACAGCTGTCCTTGTGGCCTTCCACTGAACTTGCTCCTGTTGACATTTCATAATGTGGATCCAAAAGCAGACCTGGTAGTGCAGATACCAGAGAAGTGGATTGTGCATGAAGCAGAACAATTGCTTCCCTCGGTCCACTGGCTGTGCTTTGATTTCCAAAGCCTGGGAAGCTGTTAGCCCTCCTTGCTGCCAGATGGAGGGCTGATTCTTGTCTTGCCAGGACCTGCAGCTTGTTTTCAGGGGAGCTGCTCCCCAGCAACTTGGTCTTCAGGCTATGGTCTCATGACATTTTTGTTGGCTGTATGTAAGTTATTCTGAATGGTAACCCTGCCCTCCAGAGTGTCTTCTGCACCCCTAAATGTAGTGTTTGCAGACTTACTGTGTGCCCTGCCATGTCACTGTAAGAGAAATTAAACAGGATTGGGTCCCTAACCTATTCACTTTGTAGCCATGGGTGGATTGTGAACCATTAAGAGCTGCTGTTTGAGTCTAATGATAGAGATGCTTGGGCTTTTTTTATCAGCTAGTATTTTACCCATCCATGCTGTAACTTGGATCAGGTTAGGTGCAAAGATGCTGCAGGAGAGATTGTTGAGTACTCCTATAATCAAGGTGGGTGACAGCAATGATCTCTCATCCACTAATCCTGTCATTTTATGTCAGAAGGCAATCATATTGGTCAGGCATGATTTCACCTCTGTAAATCCATCCTGGTGATTCCCAATGACCATCTTCTCCTTAATAGGCCCAGAAATGACATCCAGGCTGAATGACATCAGTATGTCTGAACATACTGTGGAAGTAGATTAACAAACAACGAGAGTAGGCTGAACTGTGATATTTTCTTTCCTGGTGATCCCTCAGACTTGGTAACTGGTAACCTGTGAATAATCCCTCTCCTGCTCTTCTTTTGGGGTGCCCAGTTGCTGCCCATCTGTAGGTGATGAGTGCCTGCTGGTCACAGGATGGAGCAGCTGCATCTTGGGAATGTGGTGATGAATAAGCTGGGGCTTCATGTGACCTGGTGTAACAAGTTTGCCAGGAACAGGATGTTGCTTCTAGAGTGGTTCTTGCTCCCTGTGTGTGTGTGCGTTTGAGGAATTTATAAGATAAGAAGGTGACAGCAAAAGTGACAGTAAGTTTAATAATTATTTTGGCTTGATCAAATGTGTGTTAATGATTATATTGGTGATCTGCTTAAAGCCAGTGGGCTTTGCCCTGGGCTCTCTTTTGTATTGATTTACTGCCATTATCTTGCCATTCGCTTGACAGTAAAAGTAATGCATATGCAGGTGTCAGGGTGTGTGAAAAATCTGTATTTTCCTTCTGATATGCAGAAGGAAAATACAGATTGGTAGTTGTTTGCTTTTTTATTGTTTTGGTGCTACTGTTAACCTGCTTTTACAACTTCTCTAATTATGTCGTGTTTTTTTTTTTTCTGATAATCACTTGATAATTAATTTTGATATTCCCTTATTACTCATAATTTTAGGTGGACTTTAGAAAACACCAGTACCTGTCAAATGCAGTAAGAGCCACACTAAAACAGAGACTTGCTTGATTTGCACATAGTAAGAATCAAAGAAATTCAACCTGATTGTATGATGCTGAAGAGTGAGTTCATAATGACTTATTGGGGAATTCAGTGTTTCTCAGATCTTATCATTAGCACCACTTGCCTCACTGGTTCAGATACTTGAATTTCCAACTTCTGTTACTGATGAGCAGTTATTACTCTCCATAGTTCATCAGGTGTCAAAATAATTTTGTCACGTGATGATAGTTATCCTTAGTTTTGTGCTGTATAGAACTATACATTTTTGTATTAATTTTTATTAACTGAATTATTTTTATTAACTGAATTATTTTTATTAACTGCTGAAAAGCCCCTTCAGAATGAGGTTTCAAATACATTTAATAAAACATTTCTAAAGGAGCAGTAGCTGAACTGATTGTAAGAGTTACATTCTACAACTTAGGAGTGCTCTAAAACGTTCTAGTATCCATCTAATCAGCAGTGAAATAATCAAAAATACAGTATTCATAAAATGTTTTGAATGACAGGTATAACTAGTTCATTATTTTAATGCTTCCAATAGTGTTTAATTGCAGTAAGATTTTATTACTTTAGGAAAGAAATCATAATAGTTGGCAAATCATTATCCGTATTTTAACTCAATCTTGCATGTATTCCAAAATCATACTGACATTTTCTAAACTGAGACTGAAAATGTAGGGGAAAAAGTCAAATGCTAATTCATGAAGAATAAATGGTACCTATATAGTAAATTTTAGATACCTAAGTTCTTACTTTTATCTATAATGCCTGTCTCATATTTTAGCAATCTGGTTTTATGCTTTACTTGTGAAGTGTAAAATCACATTTTCCTCTTGTTCAGTTTAGTAAATATTTTATTTTTGCAAATAAAAGATTAACATCCAAATACAGGATCTGTAGAATATTACATTTGCAAATGGACAAATGATTAAATGTATTATACAATTAGCTAGCTCTGTACTTTAACCTGTGAGGAATAACCAGGGCTTTGGAAATAAGGCAGTTAAGTAATTTCATAATCATTCATGCATTACAGCAATAATACTGGCCCACACAAGCATAAAAACTGGTTTTGCAGTGTCTTCCTGATACAAACAATGCAACAATCTTCAGTGGGCTTTCTTGTATAAGGAAAGACCACTTAAGTAAGATGGAATGAAAGCGATATTTTAAGAGATTAAGGTTTGTTGGCACACTGATTTTAAATAGATAATAAACAGATAAAAAAGTTATTCTGTATTTATGCTTTTGTGGTATTGAGACATTTTGTGATTTTTTTTTCTTATAGCTTGAGGGAGGCGTTGGCTTAGAGTATGTTGATTCAATTCCAGCTTATTTTGTTTGCATAAAACCTCCTGTTGTGTCAGTTAAACAAGTTGCCTGTCATATAATTTAGACATTTTAAATGTTCTCAATTTAAAGGTTGCTTCAGTTCAGAAATGTTTGAAGTTATTCTTACTTGTATTTTGTTGGGAGGCACGAAATTATAGTTCAGACTGAAGGGGATGCTGAGTAGCATGGTGTTGGGACATATATAGTGAGTTTCTGTCCAAGAGAGAAGATCCCCTTCTGACTGCAAGTTCTGTATTTACAATATTAGATTGGGTAGGTTGTGGGCACGGTGCATGAAAAAAAGCTTTTGTGAAAAATTATATATTATATTTGAGTATGTATTATATTGGGTATGGTTTTCAACTGGCAGATGGCAAGCAAGTGATGGGCAAGATAATTGTATTGCTGGAGTTATGAGGTGAAATGAGAAAAATAGTAGTTGGTACCAAAATTATTAGGTGCCTTTCTTTCTGCAGTGTTGTGATACCTCTTGTTCATTGACTTGGGCATGTTCCTGTCTTACTGGACCTGGCATCACTGTGCATCTGACTCTTATTGTCTGATTACAGCTTTTCCCCATGTGGGATTTGAGAGAGCATTTGTGGTATGATCTGCAATCCTTCTCATTTTAGCAGACCACCAGTATCTGGTGACATTTGAAGTGCTTTAGGACTAGCTATTTATGTTATGTAGTTGGAAAGATAAGGGAAACTTCTGTGCATGACTAATTGAATATAAGAGTGAAAAAAGTACACTCTGATATATCCAAACTGATGAAATGTTTACATGCAACTGTGTTAAAAAACCCAAAACAGTTCTGGTGATAATTGCTTTCTGCTTTGCTTAGCTTCAAGCATACAGAATCTGAAGTACTTTTAGCTTGTGTATTTAAACATCCTTTCTAGATGCTCTGAAGCCTGTGGTTTTGGAGGTGGAGCTGTGTATTTTTTCTGAGTGAATATTGTGTGCTTCAAGATAGTGAATGGGGAAAACACTTTTTTTTTTTTTTTTTTTAATTTTTTTATTTGTCCCTAGCATTGCTGTATTTTTGTTTTGGGAATTTGCGTTAATGTTGGCTCAAATACCACATTGGGAATGGATTTACTAAGAAATACTTACCTATAAACAATAATGCATTAGTGTTGGATGAACCAAAAGAAGGTAGTGATGAAAACAGTAGCATTAGCTTAGTAAAGGCAGGTTTGGTCATTCCAAATAATTTTAAGGTCTTAAAATTCCACAGGATATAAATATTAGGGACCACACTGGGGCAATGTTGAAATAAAGAAGGGATTAATAATTTGTGAGTGAAAGACTGTAGCATCTGTAACTGTAACATCTCAAGCTTATCATAGCTGTTAACTTTATTAGCTGAATTTCCACTTAAAAATGTATTATAAATCAGCTAAAACCTATTGGTATAACTTAATTGCTTGCAATTCAATAAAAGCTGGTTTAAGTGTGGTGTAAGTATGATGCTACATTTGAATAAAAGACAGATTGCTTTCACTCATAGCTAACTCAGGTGAATGTTAAATGACAGGTTTTGATTCAGGTATAGTAACTTGTATTAATGACTGTATTTATGCCATGTGTAGTTGTTGTTTGAAAGTGCTGTAGGTGAATTAAGAGTTAGATGGTAGTAGGTTGGGTGGAGATATTGTTTGAGGTAAGAAATAAAGAATTTGGTCAAACCAGCAGCTAAGTATCTCTCCTGAAAGGCTTTAACACTCTTAAGGTGTGGAATGAGAAACACCTTTATGGATTGAGTCAATGATGAGATTCACAAACAAATTGCTGGAAGAGTTTGTTAGATAGTTTGTTCTATGCATATGTGATATGAAGTTTCAGTCACAGACTGGAAATATTACTCATTATTGCATTTCCATGGAGGAGTGTTTACTGCAGAGTTTTTGAGGAGGGGATTTTAAGGACTCTTTTGGAATACAGTCTTAGAGGAATGTTATGAAAAGAGCAGTCGGTTTGTAAATGATTTGGGAAATAGGGGTGAAAAAGACTTGAAAAGTCTCATATGAAACCCCTAGTCTATCTAGTGTTCAGAATTAGATGGCTCAGAATATTACCCAATGTAGCCAATGAGCAAAGGCTTCTGAAAGTCGGTATCCATCCAAAGTGTGTTTCACTGCTGTTCCTGTTCCCAGAGCTGTGGAGGGCAGAGGTGGACTTTGTGTGCGTCAGAAATGTTTGCTGGGGCCCACTGCTCACAAACTTGCAGAAGAGCTGGTTAGCCAAGACCCTGCTGTGCTGTGGTTGGGATGGAGATCAGCTCCAGCTCTTTCCCCGAGGGTTCAGACCTGTGTTTCCTGCTGCAAGGAGCAGGATGCCAAGGTAGAGGCTGTTGAGCAGGAGTCATGTTCCCTTTCTTCAGCAAATGTGTGTCTTGCTGCAGAGAGAGTTTGCAGCTCTTCCATACTTACACTGATCCCTTTAAAGACAAAGTGGATGAGCTCAGAGTGGGGAATGAAGTCTGTTTGTCTACTATCCTACATGCCAGTGAAATCCAGTTGCCTAAAAGCTATCCTATTTCATTTCTGTTGCCCCTTTCCAGAGCATTGCTGGTTTTGTGGTTTTGTCTGGGGCTTTGATAATTTTATCCTTTTTTAGAGTCAGTTGTCAATGTATGGACAGATTCAGAAAAAGGCAGTCCCTCTCTGCTCCTCACTGTTTCCTACCCCAGTGCTCCAGGTACACTGTTGAGAAATACAGACTGAAATATTCCCAGGCCAAGGGAGTGGCCTGTGTCATTTGGGTCTGTCCTGCCATGAACCACACCATTCGTGCAGTCCCTGAAGTACAGTGGTCAGACTCTTGCTTTCTGTCTTCAACACAGCTAGATTTTCTACTCTCCTCTGGTTCTCTCAGAGCCCTGCTCTCCTGATGATTAGAAATATTCTGACTTCCAGTTTACACTTATATGTGGGCAGTGTGTATTTTCTCCTCATCCAACACTCATGTAGCTTTGCTTTACTTAGGCTTGACATGTCATGAGCTTTTAGTCTTACCTCTGTCTGATAGGTTCCTATTACTCCCCTCATCTTCACATCTGTTCTAGTAAAAAATTCATGCTGTTAGATACGGCTGACCAGAATTGTACCTTATATTCAGCTGATGTTCTGCTAGTGGCTTGTGTGATGACTTTAATTCTTCCCTGTCTTAGCTGGAAATATTCCCTCATGATACCATGTAGGTCTGTTTGTCTGCCTTTTTTTTTTTTTTTTTTTTTTAATCTATTTTCCCCTTGCCAGATCACATTGGTGACTCACAGTTATCCTGTGATCAAAGCCAGACTGATCTTTCCCTTCAGTATTGTCTAAAGCGATCCCTGGTTTCCCACATCCTGTGTGAGTGTGCTAATCACAAGCTTATTATCTCATGGTATGGGTGACCTTCTGCTATAGCTGCTTAGGAAAAAAAAGGGTGGGGAGTGGGTTGTTGTAGTGGTTTCCACTTGGTCTTGTGATAATCTTGAGCCTGATAGTTCACATTTTCTGTGTTTGAGACAAAGTTGTCTGAATGAAGACCTAGGATGTCAGAGAAATAACCTCATTGTATATTGATGAGGTTCTGGTGTAAAATCATGTGTTGGCTGTGTCGTCATAGCTGGAGTGTTATTTTGTATGACTGATGGCAGAACTTGAAAGCCATGGAGCACTTGTAAAATAAGAAAGGAGGTGTGTGTCGTGATTACAAACCCTGGCATTATGTAGTGGCTGAGACTGGGTTTTCAGAATTACAGTTCTGGATTTAATTTTCTAATGTCTGCCAAAGCTTCTCAGGTGGGCTGTAAGTATTTTTTTATTTGTTGTCCTTAACTTATCTCTGCCTTTGCTCTATATCTGTAATATGGGAGAAAGGTTTACCTTCTGCTCATGTGTTTTGTCTACTTATGTTGCAAGACCTTTAGGGAAGGAACTTCCCTGCTATCTTTACATACTGTCTCGAAAACCTCTCTTGGCTGGACGCTGTAGACCGTGTCACAGATGATGGCATTTACAAAATTTTCTTCTTAAAAAAAAATTTAGTGAACAATAAAATAGTTTTCAAGTGCAACATGTTCAAGAGCAAGATATTCTTGTTGTGGTGGGTGCTGCAAATATTATATACAGGCTTTCTTTTAATCATATAGTGGATTTGAGATATATTTTGGCAATCATGATTGAATGTGAATACACTGCTAGTCTCCTTATTGAAACATGTATTTTCTCATTCCATTATTTTGATATGTTGCCAGATTTTGTTGTCTTTCTCTTTTGTACACTGATAAATGGTGAACTGCATTTGAAAACCACGATGAAAAAATGAGTGTTTGGCTTGTCACATGCTTTTGTCTTTCTTTTAACGTGGAATAAACAATTTGGTATTCTTTTTAATAAAAGAAGGGGAGATAATAGTCTTGTGTACATTTAGAACATTCTCATGTTCAAATGGAAATTTTCCCCTGGGTCTGTCATTGTTCTCTTCAGTAGTTATTCAGTAATGACTGTTTCTATATTGGCTTTGAATGTACCCCTGATAAAGATTGGGAAAACATTAGCACATGACATTTAAGATTTAGATAAAATGAGACAGTGTTCAAGTATGAGCCATGAGTTCTTGAAAGCATATTTAAAGAAGCACACAAGTACAATAATTATGTCAGGATGATGTTTCTCGTGCAGATTTCAGCTGCAGTTACTCATTAATTATTTCAAATTCCAGGTGCAACAACTCACAGCTTAGTGACTGTAACCTGGTGAGCCTCTGACCTAAACAATTAAAGCCAAATCATCTGGATTAAAATTCCATTTGATAAGAAGATAAATTGATTTATTTCTCAGCTATGCAATTATCGATAGCAAAGAGCTAATTTTGCTTTCTCTCCTCAGAAGGGAAAGCAAATCACTGTGTCATCAACAGAGAAAATCCCAAACTGGGGGTCACAGTATCTGTGTTTCCAGATAATCATTTATGAGCCCAGAAAAATTGCTTCTCTACAGCTTTCTGAGTTACTTTGTTCTTGAATTTATTTACTGATTTCAGAGAAGTTTATAAATCTTTACTTAAGCTTCACAAGGTCTCACTTGCAACTTACATAGCAAACCATTTCTAATCTTGTTTCTGTTAATGGACTTTGGATAACCTTTTAGGAGGCTGCCACGTGAGCTTTGAACGTTCTTGCACGTTTTCAGCGTCCTTACAAATTAAAATACTGACGATTGAGTCTTCATCAAATTATTTTAAAAAGTGCTTTAGGACCATGATTTCATGTATGAACGCTCAGACAATAAGGCCAGGCAAAGGAAGGCAAAAAGAAGTGAGAAACACAATGCACAAGTAGAGAGAAATACGAGCACAGAGTTAAGGATGCATTTTTTCTGTGTCAGAGAAGAAACGCTGAGTTTTGTGCCTCTTTGGCAGTGTGTTTATGGTAAGGAAGGGAAGGACATGACTGTAGAGAAGTAGATTGGGCCGAAGGGAGTCAGCTTGGAGTATGGTAAAAGTCAGACCCTTTCGCAATATCGTTATTAATGCCAGATGTTACAGAGGAGAATCTGCAGGAAATCCATCTGTTGGTTGATATGTTTGCAGCATAGATAACATATATGAGGTCAGAAGAGAGAGAGAGGGAGAGAGATACTTCTTTTTTTTTTTTTTTTTTTTTTTAATTGAGAAGATTAAAGTGATTCAGTGTTATCTCACAGCACAGTTAATGCTGTCTGAAGGGGGTGAATCATCTCCTTGTCCCATCTGTCAGTCTGTTGAATATGAGAAGAGCAAGCACACAGTAACTTGAATTCAAGTGTATTTAGAACTGCAGGTGTGCATTTTGTCATCAGTCTCTACAAGGTGTTAATGAAATACTGATCATCAAAGTGCCTGTGTTCTCTGGGAAGCTTAGGTAACCTACCTCACTTTGAAAGCGAGAATATACTGCTCAACATTTGGAGAGGGCTGGTTTTTCTAAGGAGAGAACGGGGAAAAAAAGTGAGTTATTGAATATACCTTGGTTTTATTGTCTTGGCATTTTTAAATCTTTATCTGAAAAGAGGTGCTAGGTCTTGTCTATTTTCAGAGTTCCTTAATCTCAGAAACTGAAAGTTTTCAAGCAGCAAACAAGTAAAATTTTCTGTATCATTTCTCAGTTGCTTTTTTTTTGCCCTCTGGTACTGTTAAGATTATTACTTTGGCCTGAAATTCTCCATGATTTGAATATGAATTTCATTCTTTTTTCATTCTCCTGGTTAATACTGCACTTGTGTTATACATTCTTTTGTGGTGTTTCCTATTTTTCGAAACTTCTTAAGAATTTAGGAACAATGTCTAACTTTTAGTTGTTGACTCACTAAAAGCTGAGGTTGTTGAGTGTTGAGGTTCACAGCTGTGGAAGTATGTTTGTGAAGGAAACTGGTTTTAGGAGTCTACTGCATATCTTACAAATACATAGAATGAGGCTATGATATGTCTCTGTTCTTAAACTTTATATCTTTCTCTGTCTCTTTTATTTTTCATGACATAATTTATTTTACTGTAGTATCAGATTATTTAATCTCTGGAGCAGATAGGTGCTGAAAATAATAACTGATGAGTATGTGTCTGATCCTTTTCAGAAAGCTGGGAGAAATTGGTCCTGGCTCCAAGGCGTTATATGCTATGCAGACCTAAACCTACATGAAAAAGAAAATAATAACACCCAGCCTATTTTGTTGTGGTGTTGTGCATAAAAGACAGCGTGTAGCAAATTAAGTGAACCTCTTCATATTAATGACTGAGATAAAAACACAAAAATCAGTCTTAGTTTTGTAGGAGGGCATCGTTTTCCTTTTGATATATACATTCAGGGGTGGTGTATGTGTGGCCCTCTCTGCTCCCTAGAGTAGGAATAGCTGAGAGGCACAAGTGTCTCAGCAGTCATAGAGTGCTTACAAGGAAGTCCATGTTTAGTCAAGACCCAGTTGTAGGTGGAGTGGAAGAAGTGCAGCAAGCAGAAGGGATGGAGCTCTAACATGCTGGGTGCATCTGTACATTGCCCCAGGCCTTTGGGGTCCTACCTGGCTCCCTCCTCACGTGCACTGGAGGTGATTTAGGAAATTTCCTTATGGCCCTGCAGGTGGATTGGCACAGAGTTCACAGGGCTTTGCTAACCTTAGTGTTTTGAAGACAAACAGTAAACATGTGGCTAATGCCCAGTGTTTGTGGTCATCGATGATTTCTGTTTGTGTGAAGGAGTGCAGGTACCAGCACGTGCTATGTGCCCTTAGGGGAGCATTTTTCCATTTGGGAAGCAGAAAAGCCTTGCTGAGAAATTTGTTTTAAAATTACATCTTTTCTTTTTCTTAATGAGTGGGACAGGGCTGATGGTGTTTTAGCATGGAGGGCAAAGGGGGTTGAAGGAAGAAAAGAGAGAAAAGCAAGAGAAGCCTAAGCTACAGAAAATAAATACATGTGGCTTAGCAATTTCATTGTAACTTCACTGTTGTCTAGAATCAAGTTTGGACTATGCACAGCATGCTGAGGTGAGATTCCTGGAAATCACATGGTTTTATAAAAAATAATGTGCAATATCCTTCTCGTTGGCAATAGAGGAAAATGGTAATCAAAGAAGTCAGGAAGCATCTTAAACCTTGGGTCCTGCTTACCCTATGGAAATTTTAGGAAATAGTCTGCAACAGCAGAATATATTATCTCTCCCTGTTGTGGCCTTTCTCATGTGCCATAGTGTTGCAGAAAATTTTAGAGAAAATTAAATAATATCGGTGTCCTTTGCAATGATATATGAAGTGTGTGTAAATTACTGAGCAATTGTGCTAGCACTGGGGAGTACTTTCTCAGGTAAACAGTGTTTCAGAACTCAGCCCATCCCTCAGAGGGGTGGTTTTCTAGGCCTAGTGTCCTTGCTAAGGTACCTGAAGTTATCTGTAAACATGGAAATTGTTGTAATATCTAGATAGGTCAAGACTGTGATATGCAAGGCACTGTAAAAGCATGATTAAATACATCTTTAAGTACTAAACTCCCATCGACTTCTTTGATTTATAGGCTATGGTTGCCACTGAAATCTTGGTTTTGATAATTCATGATGGAAATATGTCTGGAAGAATGTGTTTTTCTTTCAGAGAAATATAGTTGTGGGATCAAAAGTAAAATAAAGTTTGATTTAGGAAGTATTGCACTCTTTCACAGTAACGAAAAATTAAATCTGCATTAAGTAACAACAAAACTTTTAAGGAATTTAAGGCATTGTATTTTATGAAATAATTGAACAGTTGAATTAAGAGTGTGGAATTCCTGGGGAGCAGTTTGTCCATGAGGCAGGTTACTTTTGTTACATGTTTGCTCACATCTGTCTATAAAGTGCCTGACTGTGGCTGCCCATGGATTTAGCTGCAGGTCGCTCATTTGTGCCTGCTGGAGGTTTTCTTCCTTGGTGAGTTGGAATATTAGGTTACCATGATGTGGGAATTCTGAAGAAACAGATGAGGCGTGCCCAGTGTCTCAGTCTTGTTTTGAAAGAAGATGAAGTGAAAGGCTTCCTTGCAAAGATGTGTATCACACTGAGAGCCTAAAAAAAACCCAAAGATTTCCATCTAGCTGGCAGCCACTGCTGTGCACTGTGTCAGCTTGTTTCCCAGGAAGCTATGTAACCAGCACCTGACACTACCAAAAACAAACAAAAACCCAAACAAACACAAAAATAAAAGCAAAACCAGAAAAACAACGAAGACCAAAAAAGCCCACAAAAACTTGGGTAAGTTTGTAATTAAGAGTTTACATTAGGGGGCTACCATTATTAGAGAGAACTTGCACATTTCTTAAAAGAAATCACTTCTTTTTTTCTAATAAGATCTGTATATAGTAGTAAAATGCCATATTTACTTAGATAAGTATAGTTATGAATTTAGCAGGAAGTTTTAAGTAAATTCCTCAAATATTTTTATATTCTATGCTTACCCTTCCCATGGGTGAGTAAGGCTAGGAGCACTTGTAGCTCTGCACTATTACCCAACATCAGTCTGTGATGAATGCATATTCCTAGACAAGGTAGTAATTATGTTCTGATACTTGTAAATAGGTAAGTCCTTGCATACCTTTATTATTACATGTCATTACTGTTGAGTCACGATAACGTGTGGGAAGAGGTAAGACCGTATTTAACAATCCTTTTTCAGCAATGTGTGATACACATTCAGTAGTTTATGCTTTTTAATTTGAAGTAACCGTTAGTGTTCAATAAAAGTGCTCCATATGGATTGGCTTACAGACTGTTTTGACTTCTGAATTACAATATCACTTGTTTAAAGTCTGATGACTACATGGGTGAACTTTTCTCAGGCTCCTGTGAGTAAGAAAATGCTATTTTGCAGTTAAAACTGCATGACCTGCAGAAAGTAATGCCAGTGCATTTCTTGTTATATTCAAAAGGTTTGGAGAAGCATTATTCTGCCTTTCAGTGAAAATTCTGAATCATAAACTTCTTTATAGGACAGTGGGTGTGTATGGGAAGATGATTAGAACCACTTGTTTAGCTGCAAATATCAACAGGCAGACTAGAATGGGCTAAAAAACCGCTACAATGATAGATCTTTCTAAACTCCTAATCAACTGCTCAGATAAATTACATGATTCCAACATAAGTGTATTTTTATAGGTATGTGTTGTGTAGAACAGAATTTTTCCATCTCTGTTTTTATTTTGAGTTTTGGAAATAGAAGTTTTTCTCCTTGGGTAAGGCACTGGCATTTCAGGAGTTGTTTCTAGTTGGAATATGGGTTCCTGATGTGAAGAAAGTGGGAAAGCTGTTTGGTCTAGACTTCCAACAGGTTCTCTGTAAGACTGACTCCATAAGAAGGTGAATTGATGGGAGGAGACACTTTATTTCATTTCCCCAGGCAAAATCCCTCGGCTGTTTTTGGAATTACTCAAAGCAGACGGCTTAGGTGGAGTCAGTGCTGTATCAGTCACGGATTGGGAAGTGCCAGGTCATGGCAGCAGAGCTGATTCAGCTCAATAGGTGGTTGTGGCAGTGCTGAGGCAGCCGGATGACTGCTGGTGGCACCAGCAGCAGTGGTTCACAACTTCCTGCCCTAATTCACTCACTTCAGCCTAAAGACTTTTTAGGTAGCAGAGGTGTTTTCAACTTATAGTCCTGTTAAATCAGTTTACTTGTGTGGCCTGTAATTTTCTGAGCAACTCTTGATGTGGAGTTTTATAGGGGAGCTGGTGATGTAACTCTGTTCACTGCAGGCATGCAGTGTCCCCTCTCATTTGTGACTCAAACTCATGTGCAAAATTTGTCATCTCATAGGATTTACAAAACTTGCAGGGTTTCACTAGGAAGGTTTCTGGAAAATGCTGTTGAGGTCATAAGCTCGATGCCATGTGCAGGCCTGTTTTGGCAGCTTATTGTTAGATGTGATTCATGTGAAATTCAAATAAGGTATTGCATTTCCACAGTACTTGTTTCTTCATTGCTTGGAGCGCCGTGACTCTTCTTGTGCCTGTTCATCACTGCTGAATCATTCATGGATTCCTCTGCAAAGAGTGTTGTTCAGTTGATGGACATTGTTAGGAAGTATAAGAAGCTGTTTCTTCATGTCATACAGAGCTGCTTAGTCTGGCAACCTGTACATTATGAAGGTGACTAAAAAGAAAATATGACTTTTTTCCAGCTGAGATGTTTGGAATAGTTGGCTGCAAGTCCCCACAAAGATTGTAAAATGAGTAAATCCCATTGAAGTCAGTGACTCATTGCGTGAAGATTGGCGCAGGTAGAAAATGTGCAGTCTGGTCTCCCTCAGGACAGTAAGAACCAAAGTCAGTGTTTAAGTCTCAATGTTGCAGGGTGTACTTTCATCCTGAGGTGGAAACAACCTGTCTGCTCAGTTTTCAGTCAAGTAAGGCAGATTTCTGCTTGAGGCTGAAGTGAAAGATTAAGTTTTTGCTCTGCTATAAATGTTTTTAATATTGACAGGCTTGCGTGTATGTATGGTTTTGCTTCCTAATCAGATATCTACAGAACAGTTGGCAGTATACAGTTTCTTTCATAATTCATGTCAGATTCGTGGAAGCCTTTAATCTTTGCCAAAGGATTACTTGGATTTCACTGTTTAATAGGTAGCATGAAGAAATCGGTAACCTTTAGATTACCCTTGCTAGTGGCTGGCTGCTTTTGTCCCTTTGGCTGAAAAGTAGTTTTATTACTACGTGAGGAATTAATAGCAGTTACCTATAACTAACTTCTCTTCAGGTCAAGCATCTGCATTCATTTATGCATGAAAAAAGAAAGTTAAAATCTAATATTGAGTGTTTTATGGGTACAGTATTTTTTGAGTGTTTTTTGGTTGTTCCTGGAGCGTTGTTCCAAAGACATGAAGAGAGGCTGATGGCAGGCAGGAGGACAGAATCACAGATCTGGTCTGCAAGTGTTATGTTGCCTTCATTATCTGTGTACTCAGACATATGTGTGTTATAGACCAAATTTGTTAGTTAATTTTTTGATAAATGGTTGGAAGAATAACACATAGAACATTTGCCTTTATGTTCTGCTGTAGAAATCTCTTACAGTTTTGTACTCCACTCAGCTTTCCTTATGTTGGGAAGTAGGTGATGAGGAATGAGCTGCTGCTCGTAATTTGTAGAGCAGAGGTCAGTTTGAGGAAGTTCAGGTCTGAGACCCAGTGTATATGAATTTATTTGCACTTTTCCTTGAAAAATTTTAGAATGTCAGAAATGGGTGAATTGGCTGTGCTGATTTCACAGTTGGAAAATACAGGGTAGTTTTGTTCTTGTTTTTTTTATCTTGTATGTAATAGATAGTGCTTTTTTTAAAAAAAAAATCTGTTTCCAGTTTAGCAATAAATTCTATCTTGAGTGCTTTTACTGAGTTTGGATGTTTTTTAATTTTTATTTTGAGAGAATTTTATTTTAAATTTTATTTTGAGAGACCTTGGGTATGGATTTTTGTGAGGAATTACTTAATTGGATGCAATGATAACATGGAACTTAAAGCAAATAGAGTGAATTGCCAGATGAGCACTGTAGACCCTCAAAATTTGAAATTTATTGCTGGGAGTTGGGTGGGATGGTGAAGTGTGTGTGTAAATAAATCTGTCAGTCTCTCCAAAAGTAGAGATGCAAAATAAGGTTGATTACTTAAGACTGTCCATCACAGATGTGTACTCTGTCAAAAGCAAAGTTTCTGTCTTTAGAATCCTTTTGTACACAAATCAGTGTGTGTAGCTGGGGTTATAACAATATAACAATATGAGTTTCTATAGCCTATTACTTTTCTTCATGCCTGCAATTTTAAGAAATGCATGTAATTTTAAGTTTCATGACTTAAAATGCTGGGATGCACTGCATTCAAATCACCTCAAGGCAGCAGATGAAAGCTCCTGTACAGACACCCGCTTCTATGGCAAGAAATATGTGGCAGAACCACAAGTGTGCTCTAAAAGCTGAAATCTGAGTGTTGTGGTTTAACCTACATAAGCTCTATTAGACAGGATGAACCAGAAAATAGAGAGTTGGCATTACTTTCTTACGTGCTCGTCCTGAAAGTGGGAGCTGTAAACAACTCACATGTTCTAAACCTCCTCAGCAAATTGATAGCAATTAGTGTGGTGCTTTTTTCACTAACTGCTGTTTATATAATGGTAAATGTGGATTCAAAAGAACCTACTTGAACTTTTACTGAAGTTTATAGTCACAACTTGTTTGATAGGTACTGCAATGTTTGTTGTTGAAACGTAATATTGAAAGACAGGCCCTCTGCCTAATTTCTAATCTAGTTTTGTTTTATGTGCAAATTTCAAAAAGAACATTTTATCTTTTTCCTTCTCTTTTATGTCTTTTTTTTTTTTTACTAGAAGTAGGAAAGCTTTCTGATATTGCATAAATGTGCAAAATCGACCAGAAAAGTATGTTTTGGGTTTTTTCCTTAGGATCTTTCACAATCTTACCTTGGTTTGTAAAAATTCTCATTGTATGTGAAAAATTTCTTTGTTATGTGTCATATTAAAAATTAATTTGTATTTCTTTACAAATGTATTGGTTTCAAAAATGTTGTTTTGTTTTTGTCTTTTCAGAATTTAACATTTGGTGATCCATCATGGGGAACCATGTAGGAAAACGAGAGCATAGCACTGAGAAGTCAACCAAGGTGAGTGCATAAAATTGAAGAGAGAGAGCCACTTGGGAAATATGTATTCTGTGATATGCAGGGGATTTTTAGGAAGTAGTTGTTTGCCAGATCACTGTTATCATTACTGTTTTGTAGTTTACACTGTAAAATGACCAAGTTTTTGAAAAAGTGTGAGATGAGATTGGATGTGGCCAAATGAAGATTTTGTTGTGCTGGATTTAGTGAGAGACATGATGTTCGATCCATAGCTGATAATAATCTTCACAGTCATGGTGGAAATGAATGAAAGGGACTTTGAATCATGATATTGTAGAATTTTTTTAAGAGTCAGTGAGCGGAGTTATGTTCTGTGTGTTGACAGTTTTTCATCTGGGCAATTGGCTTCATCCATAAGAAAGACACTGTGAAGAAATAGGTAAAGCAAGAGGATTTTAAAGGACAAGATTGTCAATTCAAGGAGATACAGCTTTAAAGATCTCCTCCCTAAGGGAAAAAAATATGAGAACTGTCAAAATGTTCATTAAAAGTTAGTATTTGATTCCTAAGCATCTGCTGACACTGTTGTGTCTTCTGCACATAATGTGGTATTCTGTTTGCCTTGTGATAATATCTTGTTTATTTGTTTTTCTATGTTGTACCAAAAGAGATTTCACACATCTTAAAACAGAGCATCTTTCTATATATATTTATATGTAAAAAAACCCCAAACACTGCTTGTTGCTAGCTATTGCTATCTTTCCTCCACACATCCTCATCCTAAAATAACAGTTTACAGTGTAAGCCCACACTGCATAAAGCTATTGCCCTTTGTATCGGACATAAGATGTAAACAGATAATTCTGGGCTCTATCTGGAGCAATTGTGGGTATTTTGCTTTTCTGTGGCAGATAAGCAGTTATCCCCAAAAGATATACAAACTAGAACTCATAGAGTTTTTAATCCCTTGCAATTTCCTTTAGGAAAATGCATAGTCACACTGGAAGGAGTAGGGAGAATGCAGCAGGAACAGAGGACAGCTGGCTACATGTGGTTTTGTTATTTGTTGGTGCAGTATTTTGCAGTATGAAAAATGCTTTTGTGGCCCAAAGTTTCGGTTTGAGTGCAAACAATAGTATGAATCCTAAGTTACTGTCTTTTGGTGGCTGGTCTTGCAGACTTGCCCTTTAGAGAACTCTCTTGTGTAGCAAAGTTAAATGCACCAAACAGATACGTTTAGCCAAATATTTTGATCATTTCTGAGTAAGCATGTGAGATCCCGCAGGTGTGATAAATTAAGTTTACAGAGCTTGATGGGCTGCAGTGCACCAAATAGCTCCTGCTTTGGTCTTTGAGGATAAAATTTGGCTAAAAGAACCACATTGTATCTTCTCTCCTGCTGTGGGGTCACATGTTTTTGATGCATCTGGATGGCAGATGGGTGAGTTGTGGGGCACATCTGGCTTCAAAAAGCTAAAAATTCTTCAAATTGTAACAGCCTATGCAAAAGGTGCAAATTCTGTGGTGATGAGTGAGGGTAAGGTGACCATGAGTCTGCACTTGGTATGTAGGACAGAACCACAAGGAAATGGATTGCTGCAATTCTTTAAAATTCCTTTGTTTTCCTAATCAGTTCATGGAGAATACTTGATTCTGCAATCAAAATAAAATTCCTTTACCAAAAAAGGGTCAAAAAACCACAACACCAACTCCCTAAACTTTGAAATTGGCAGTGCTTGATCAAAATCTCCCTTTATGCACAGAAATGTGCAAGATCTCCCTTTATCAGAAAAAAGTAATCATGCCACAAAAAATTACAAAGCCATAGATTATAATTCAGGAAATATATGATCAAAGCACTACTATGGATTCCTTATAGTCAGTCATTCTTGATTCAGTTCTTTCAGGCAGCATTAAATTTCTTAGTGGTTGCATTAACCAAATCGGTTTGTTTTGGGGTTTTTTTGGGTTTTTTTTTCCCAAAGTTGAAGTAGTTTTTGTTTTTGTTGTTCAATATTGCAGTAGATTGTTTTCCCACTAATATTCTGGACCTGCTGAAGGCTTACAGAGACTACAGTGGAAATGCTGAGCTGCCACTCATATGAGTGAGGACTCATAGTAATAGAACTGCAATGAAAGAGGCAAACGTCTCAGCAAGGGTCTTTCTATATTTCATTGCTTTCACTTTCCAGCCTGTTTGTAAGTCCTTTCCCAAAACAGTAGGTCAAAAGGAAAAACATGATTTTAGGCAGCTTCTTTGAACCTTTGAGATCAGATTTATGGCCACTGTACTGCTCCTTGACCAGCAGACCATTTCTCCACAAAGCTATTTCATGTGTAGTGACATTAAAGAGACTATTACCAACTGCAGCAATCACAGCTCTTGGTTGTCAAGTAAATGTCCCTTAATCCACCAATTACTGTGAGGTTGGTTTGGTGGCTTTTTGAGTTGACATCTAGCTCCACTTTACTTTTAGTGAATTTGTGCATTTGAATTATGAAATTAGAAATGGACTTCTGGAAAGCAATTACATTATGAAATGTCTAAAATTTCTAACCCTAACCCTCTAAAACACATAATATGCTTTCAAATTAGGAAATTCACAGAAGACATTAAGATGGCTTCCCATGCTGTGACACTTCCTTCAAAATATTGTTCTCTTCTTGATATATAAATATGGCAAGCTACAGTGATTATTTAACAAATAATGAGATACTGTGAAATTAAGTGAATGTTTTGAAAAATATTTGACCTAAATAATGTGGAGGAGTATTTACAAAACCCTTCTGGTTTAATCACAGCAATAGCATGCACCACCTAATTTCTGCAGGATTTCTTTCTTGTATGTTTAATGGATCTGCATTTTTTTAGTTTTATAAGATACAAAAAAGTTCCTCAATGAACCCAACATTCTTTCTTTTCTTTTTACTTTGAATGATACTAGACTTTGCATCTGCTTAATGTGTTAGTAAATGTTTAAGTATTTATTTTGTTTACTTTGTTTTTAGTCTTAATAAATTGAGTTTGAACATAATATAAATATATCTAAGAACAACCATAACAAATAAAATGGGCTGTCCTGAGTTTCTTGCCCTGAGTTCCCTTAACTTCTCATAGAGCTAAATGTAGAGGAGTAAAAAGAACAGATAGTGGAGTTTTGCTGGTTCAGCGTTCTAGTTGGCGTGTCCTAATTTGTCATCATTAGGCCATGAAGTGCTACAGCTCCTTTGCAGTGACTAAAACTGCCTGTGTTACAACAGCACAGTTCTCTGCTACTCCTCATTAGAGAATTCTGCACAGCACGCTGTTGCCATCCCAAAAATCTTTGAACTTGCTATCTGTCAAATCTGGCTTAATGTCACTGATTGTTCTGGAAGAGGGGTTTGGAAGGAATGTTTCTGGCATTGTCCCACTTATTCCACAACCTCCAAATGCACCTGTTCCAAGTAGCCTGGTTTCCATGGTCACATAATAGTACTGTGGGGAGCTGGAAACCAAGCTCGTGACCTATAATGAAAGATCAAAACGCGCTGCACTACCATGTCAAGGGATTGCCCAAGAAATTTATACAGGACTGGGATATGTTAGATTATGGGAAATGCTGGGTTGTCTACCTAGTTCATGTCCTTCAGGTAATTGGGGTGTGCTGTAAAAAATCTAGGAAGGAACCAGACCAAACTGCCACTTCTGGTACCCAGCTCTGAAGAGCCTTGGGGAATGTAATTGCAGGCCAAAACTGAAAACAGACACAATGATGAATAGGCATTCAGTCTGCAATTTAATGTTTTCTTTGAACTAAAAATAATCTGTTAATAATGACCAAGTCTTGCTGGGTAATGAACTTGTGAAAAATCTTGCCTTTAATTGCCCTGTCTTATGTACATAGGTTCTATCTATAATGTGTTTTGCGCTGGTTGATTTGATATAACTTTAATAAACTGACTGGTTCTCAGTGTTTAAGGAGACCTCAGTTTAGCTAGTTCAAGCTAAATTGCTTCAGTGGGCATGTATCTGTAAATCAGATGGTTTCTGTGCTGCTTTAGAGGAGATTCTATTTTCTCTCCTCTTTTTTTCCCCTGTTGCCTTGCTAATGTTTTGAAGTTTCCACCCTGTCTAAAGGTTGCAGTCTGGTAATTTTCTGTCTCTTCCTGGTGAAAGGGAGTTGAAATTCTTAAGATGACTGGCATATGATGGTAGTTGAACTGTTCTTGTCATATATGCTCAGCAATCTGCAAGCATAAAAGCTTTCACTACCCCTCATGGCTTGGGCTGCTCACAGACTTGAACTGTATGTGTGGTTTTCACCAGGTGCTTCCTCTTGGTATGCATCATAAATTATCAGAAAAGGAAAAAAACTAACAGACAAAATACTTGCTTAGTAAATTGCTCTGAAGTGTTATTTTTATAAGATAAAAGTTTATTATTTTTTAGTATGCACAATTTGAGACGTGACATACAGACTGTACAGATTTTGAAGTCTGGGGTGCAGTTTTCTGTAAAAAGTGAAGAAAAAAAATAGTCCTATTACCGTACAAAATTTATCATGAAGCCTTTTCACTTCTTTCCCCCCCAGCAAAGTTGTATAGTGCTATTTTTGTTTTCCAATGGAATTGTGTGTTTTCTCAGAGTTTTGCTCTTTTCTGTAAAGCAATAAAGAGCACAGGAACTATTATGGCATATTCTTTGCACTTTGATGGATTGATTAAAACACTCCCTCTTGAGCCAGTATGTTTTCTGAGAAAAAGAGAAAAAATGTTTCTTTCTGAAAAAGAGAAAAAAACTTTAATATGTTGAGAGCTCCAGTGTTTTCTGTGGGAGATTTGGTGAGCATTTTCACCAGTTTTACAAGTTAGATATGCTCTGTAGAGTCCTTATGACCAACCAGTGTCTGGTTATGCTGCTGCCTGGTACAAGGAACTGCTGCTTTTGGAAGAGGAAGATCGTCTTCAAGGGTGTGAAGGGAAGTTCTGGGCAGTCAGGTTCAGCAATACCAGTTGAATTTGATAGATGTCTGTTTTCCTCATTTTCTACCATCTACCATCTAACTTTGTCCTTGAGCAAATCCTCGTGTGCTCGCTCTGTCTTCCTGTTTCATTTCTTAACCTTTGTGCTGTCTAACTGGATGGTTTGTTGGGACAGATGCAATGTCATTGTGTATTAATAGTAGTGCTTGGAGACCTTGAGTGGAGCCTTAAGGCACTAACGTGTTTCTGCTGGTGAGACGATTTCATAGTGATACAGAAATGGCTGTACTGTTTGAAACCTCTGAGAATGCCAAGCATGAAGTAGCTGTGACATCTGTCCTCAAAAATTAACCTTGAAAACCAGCATTCAGTATGGTATCAGAAGTCTGTGTTAATGTTTCAGTGGGCAAATAGTTTTGCTATGAAGTTTAAAGGAACAACTTGTGTCTAAATCCAAGTAATGTGTTTCAATACTTGACTTTTCATTAAACTCTTTGGGTGCTGAGTTCAGTATAGACAATTGTAACTGCAGTAATTAATCTTTCTCATGTCTAAAATATGGCAAGCTCATCGAAATTTTGTAAGGCAGATAAATTGTCCCTGAATTGAAGCTGATGCTCCTTCACTTCCATGTTTCTCTTCGTTGCATGTGAAGGCTATTGAAGGTACAGTGTTCTGCTGTGCAAGGAATGGGTGGAAAAGTGAAAAGGTGAGAAGCAAGGCAGGTGTAAGTGAGGAACAAGTTCTGGCCCTGCCACAGCACCCACTGCTAATGTTTAAGGAGTTGCCTGAATTGTATAACCATGGTAGTATATCACTAGATCTGTGTTTCACTGAAAAAGTGAGTAAATGTGTGGGCAATGTTTGCATGAAATCAGTTGCAAGTATGCTTTTCTGATTTGCATGCAATGGCTAAGTCCTAGTGCTTCTTGGTTTGGGTCTTGAGCTGGTTAAGCCTGCAGGGGTGTAAAAGGAAGAGGTGCAGTCACTGTGGTTTTGGCTGGGGAGGAGGGAGGGTCTTTTGCTTTGTTCTCCCACCCTCAGCCTGCAGAACTGACTGAAAGAGGGAAGTGCACTCTCTGTGCTTTTTTTAAGGTCTTGTGCTTCAGATGCCATGGTTTTGTGGTAGTTTTCTACAGTTCCCTCCTTGTTAGCCTTGATGCAGAACTAGATAAATGTCCTGTCAAACGAGTTTAATGCCAGTGCCACTTAAATTAGCAAGGAGCGGGAAGAACAGGGGTGTAATGCAGTAGGCACTCTTGGTGAACTCTCTGTGAACTGTTCTAGCTGCTGAGATGACTTTTCTAGTAAATCAGTCCATACTTCAGCCTGAGAACATGTTGTTCAGTGTTTTGGCACCTTCATGCCATAAAAATGAAGGGAAAGTTGTTGATATTTTTAACCTTGAGGAAGCAGTTAAGTGACGTGAAAGGGAGCAGTATCTTCCTTCCTCATGTAACCTTTTGTGTTTTTACTGTTGTGGTGGTCACGGATCAGCATGTGGCAGTAATGTTGTATCACCTGGTCCAAAACTGGGTCAGATGAAGTCTGGTTTGTTACTTTGACCTTGGTCGTATTTGAGAAGAGCTTAAAAAAATCTTATGCAGTAATGTGTAAAGTACCTTAAGATGAAGTTATATCTGTAAAATAAGTTGTGGTGAAGTGTATTCTCCCTTCTAGAGAAATGGCCGAGCTTTACCTCTGGGTATCCGGTGTCAAGCCACAGAAGAATCTCCAGTGTCTAAGACAGTGGCTGGCAAACCTGCCCTGCACGTACTAAAGTACTAAAATAAACCTCCACAAGTATTAAAACCTGTTAGAAGTGTATTTTAAGGTTTGTTCTCATCCTTTTCCTCCTAGTGCAAATTCAGTGGTGTTCAATGCTCCTTGGCAGCAGCTGTGAGGAAGAGTTCTGGAGCCATATTTTATTTTAATTCTCAGTTTCTCACAATTGTATTTCTGATAATGAAACTGACTGTGCAGATAGGGTAGCTGTAAGACATAGTTTTACACTACGCCTCAGTACAAAGTCAAAACACTCTCAGCTCTGATGCTAAATATTCTGCCATGAGAAAAGAGGGGTTCCACATTAAGCTGAGTTGAATTTTTGCTCTCATTTGTAAATTCAGCAAGTGTGTAACAGACATTGGAAGGAGCAAAATTGTAGGGCTTTCCCATGCAAAGTATTGCTGACAGTAACTGCTTTTTGCACTTCAGAAGTTGAATTTATTGGGTAATTGGAGCTATTTGTGCAGTGAATACATTTAACTTGTCTGCAGCTACAGTTCAGAAATTGATTTTTCCACTTTGAGCAGAAATGCCACGGAATGCTTTTCCCTTTTATTTAACTTTTTCAGGCTGTCTGCTTTAAGTTGATGGAAATACTTTGGTAGCATTTTCTGGGAGAGAAAAAAAATGGTTTTTGTGAAAGGAAATTGAAAAAGTTTTAAGCAGAATAATGTGATGTTACTCTTGATTGTTGAGATAAGATTCACTCTTATAAACAAGCTGATCTTTCAGTGCAGCATCCAGTGGATGTGGCCACAGAGATACCAAAATTTGCACAGAGCTGAAAGCTACAAGATACATGCCAGTTACCTTGGATGATTTGTGGGACTTCTGAGTTGCAATCAAAAAGAGGCAATAATGGAAATCTTGTGGTTTTTTTTTTCCACAGTGCCACAGCCTGGTGTTCAGGACTGGCCTTAGAATTGGAAGTGTGTGGCTGGACTTAGAATAGAAAGCTGAATTTAGGAAGGCTTGAGGGCACTCAGCTTGCTTGGAACTCTAGGCAGCCCAAAAAACATTGAAAATACCCTGGTCTGGTCTCTTGACTCAGAATTCTTAGCAAGTCTGTCACCAATGAGATACATCTTCAAACAGGTACTTAGCAAAACAATAGTCACTGTTTTTGGGTCCTCAGATTCTCCTGTTCAGTGTAAGAGTTTCAGGAACGGATTCACTGGTGGTGCAGACATTTTCAGATGAATTGTGGAAATACCAATATACTGGAGACATTTTGATTAAAAAACAATTGAGACTGTGACGTTGAAATCTGAGTCATTTGGGGTTTTCTTGCTTTGGTTTTGTGGTCACAGCTAACTTATCCATCTGGCTCCTTCCTTTATCTTCCTTCTACTCCTTTCACCCAGTTTCTTCTGCATGCTGCTTTCTTCCAGTACCTCTGACACAGTCAAAATGCATAGCTTTGATTTTTCTGAGGTATTAGAAATAATATTTATTTGCTAACAATGCTCAGAAACAGTAAGGAGATGGCCGGCTAACAGGCAGTACAATCAGGAAAGTGTGAACACTGTAGAATAAAAGGGAGAAAATTTGCACCTTTTTGATAACACATATCCCCTGGAATAATTACTTTCTCTTCAAGCCAGTTCTCTCTCTTCATGTTAGAATATGACTTTGTGCAACCTTCCAAGCCTACCACAGTATATTGTTTTATAAATCAATCCAGTAGTGCCACTGTTAATATTTGAAAGCTGAAAATCAAAGCAATATTCTGTTCTTTTTATGACCAGCTATCATTGCTACTTATATACTGTTCTGTCATGAAGTTGTCTTCAATTTTTGCATTTGTACCTGTTAAAGAATTTGTTATATGCAGCAAATGCAAGAACTTCTGTGTAGTCCTTTTGGGGAAATGTGGCTAAAAGTTGTCAGTGTGAAGGGGAACTGTGCAAAAAACTTTAAATCCCACTTCTGTTTCTTTTGCGCACATATATATGTGAGCATGCACATGTCCATATTGAAGAAAGTACAGATGTATATTTAAAAAAATATTTGTATATAAATGCAAGTATATATTCAAGTATTGTATTCAAGATCCTGTGCTTCTATCCCTGCATGCCTGCAGATGTGCTCCCTGCATTAGTTTCAAAAGGCAAGACCGACAGCTTTTCACCCTGGGGAGTCTGACTTTTCGTTCTGATCTTCCCTGTGAACTACAGACTAAATGTTTTCTTAATGTTAAGCCAGAGCTTTCTACTGCAGATGAAACTTTCCTTATGGTGCACAGTGATAAAGCCTGAATAATCAGTACTTTTTTTTTTCTTTTAGACTCTTGTCTGAAATTCCAGACAGTTCTGGATTTCTGAGACTTGGAAGATGAAACATTGGTTCATGTGAGACTCAGAATCTCAAGTCAGTGACTGTCACAGTTGAGAAATATTTTTATATCATAAAATATATTGAATATATTTCAGTATTTAATATGTACTGATTTAAAATTAAATATCTTCAATATCTTTAACAAATCTGTAGCACTAGTATAAATAAACATAGCTACATGTTCTAGGAGGGGCTTCAGAACTCACAGTAGGTGAGACCCACTGCATAAAGTAACAACTCTTTTGTCTTTGGTGCACTACTGCACAGAAAACTCTGTGTGTTTGGGATGATTGACATTATTTCTGGAGCTTGGTCACGTGAGATGAGATTCTAGGTCAAAGCTGTGCACAATGTTATATTTTTGTGCTGAGATAAATAACTTGCCATGTGCTGCAGGATACTTGCTGATAGAAACTTGCTGAGAGAAGGTCTTCTCCTATGGCAGGGTGCTAATCTTCAGTTTCCTTCAGAATCAAGTCTGTGTTTGGAGAAAACCTACATTATATATATTTTTTTTGAGATGGATCTGAACCACTGTAATCCATTACATTCAGATTGGCTTAAGTGAGGCATATTTGTTTGTGGGTGCTGACAATGTATTCTGAGCATTTAGTTTTAGGATTCTTTTACTTAGAAAATATCAGCATTAATTTGTCTTCTACAATACAATCTTTTTTAAAAAAAACAAAACAAAAGGTTTTTCTTTATATGTGCTTCTGCTAATTTCTTGCTATATAAGTAAGGGTATTGGCAAGAAGGAAAAAAAAAATAGGTGCCTAATAAATGCCTAATAAAAATTAAGCTTTGAGAGTTTTCCTCTTGTTTTGACTGCAGTGTTATGTGTTCATTTTTCCTGCAGTCATCTCAGAAAGGGAAGGAACAGAACTACATTCAGGAGTCTCTTCAATATACCTTTTCTGTCTGTTGCATTATTTTCCTTTCCACTGGCATTTTGTCTATTGTTTTTTATTTATTATTATATTATGCTGTGCTATATGAGGATTGATAAAACCATATAAAAATGAAAGTTTTATGGAGCCTGGGGGAAAGGAGGCCACAAGATCTCTGTCATTGGATGTGTTCAGTTGAGATGGGGAGCTCTGCGTTCTAACACCCTCTCAACAGATTGTACAGGTGTCCTGGCCATTGGCTTCAACTCTAGAACAACCAGTGGAGCAAGGGATATGTCTGCCTTTGGCAAGGGATGCTGAGATTTTCTAGGCATCAGATTCTCCTCTGGGATTTTGCAGAGTTCATAATGCCATAGCATAGTGCAGTTAATACTGTAATAATGTGATCCTCTATTGCAGCTATTGAGTCACCTGATTATGGGAGAATAAAGGGTTTATGGCATTTTGGAAGCCTGTAGGGCTTGACACATAGACTTCCTATCAACTGAATTGCATGTCTTTGATAATTTCTGCTGATGTCTCTTACTGCTGTGTGTAGGGAGCAGGAGGGACCCTCTGAACGTGTCTTGCATGTGGCTCCCGAGGGAGATGGCTCCAGCAGGAGCTGGGGCCCCTGGCTTCGATCACAGCTTTGAGCTCTGGTCTCAGCAGATGACAAGTTGTTCTGGGTTTTGCCCCATGGGCTTTCTTTAACCAATTAGGCTGCAAACTGTGGGCTGGTGGCACAGGTGCAGAGCTGCTGTCTTTGTGCGGGAGCCAGATGGCCATTTAATTGTCCCAGTCGCTGAGTAACACTTGGCCCAAGTCTCTCACTCAGTTCTGCTGCTGCTCTGCCAAGCTGGGTCTTGTGGCCTTAAGAAAATGAGGACTCCAGAGGGAACTCTGAGCATCTGGACTTCCCTTAGTCATGATATAATGTGGTTAGTTTCAAACCTCAAAATGGTTCATAGCCCAACATTATTTTCTTAAAAGAAATAAATTACTTGATGCATTCCTGGAGTAAAGATTGCTGATCTAAGCTGGCTTATTTTGCTTGTTACAATATTACTAATATCAAGGTGATGGGGAAAAAAGCTTTAATTAAGGAACCCTTATTTCAAAGGATTGATTCTCTGGGATTTTGCAAGGAGAACCTTCATATCTATTGAATTTCCTCTTACCAGGAAAGAGCTGAGTGGAACAATTTTGCAAGTTAAGAATATTTTGGTTTGCTAAAGTTTTCAAAATCCTGTTTTAGAAAAACAATTTTTCATTGCTCAGAAGAAGTAAGAAATGATTATTTGAATGCTGCACTTAAGGGGAAGTGCTTTAGCACTTATAAACTTGCTAAATAGAATTGCAAATTAAGTGTGTTTGCTTGTCTGTATGCTTATATTTATTCACTTGGTTTAATAACTGCAAATGTTGTTTACCTGCAACCTCTTGAAATGAATATATTTGTTACTTACATGTAACTATTTTTTTTTTTTGTCAAGATGATCCACTTTTATTATAGCAGATCATTTAAGATGCTGCAGCTTGGAGGTGTTAGAAGCAAAGGTTGGGACTAAGCAGAGTAATAATAATAGGTTATTTTCAGTGCTAGGGAATTGAATGAAAAAGATGTCTAGGTATTTCCAGCAGGCCATCTCTTTTGTTCAGTGCTAAAAAGGCAGTCTCTGGGTCTAAAGTGATTATGATGTACCATGTTGATTCAAGTTGCTTGTGTTAGACTGTCAGTCAAGTCACAAGTTGCTTATATATGTAAGGGGTTGAATATGCATGTTAATAAAATACAGCTATTTAAGTGTTTAGAGTTGATGGATACTAATTTGAATTTAAGATTTTTTTAATTATTTTTTTTTAACCATCCTGCTCCACCTGTTTTGTTCAGTCCTGGATCTGATTCACACAGCTTTTTTTAGTATTGTTTTGACTGTGGCTCTGGCAGTACCAATTCTACCCAGAAGCTACATAGCCTATGTAGGATTATACTACCTCAAGGGGAGAAGGTGAAGGGCTTTGCGTGGTCTGTTGTGCTTACATTTCCAGCCTCCATTGCCCAGCACATGAATAATACCAGAAAGTCTGTCCAAGGTCTACCTGCTCCTTTTTTATGACGAAATACCACTGTAAGAAGGGCAGTGGAAATAGCTTCTTCTTTACGCAAAGGTTTCTCTCCAGTTGAATTCTCTGCCTAGAGAAGCAGTTGAAAATAGTTGGTGCAACTTTGTTTTAGAGTTGCCCACATGACTCCTTTCCTTCCTGCTAGCCTATAGAACCGAGGCATGGATTTTAGCCTTCACAACACATATGCAGTGATGTAAAAGTCTATTTATGTGCAGAGGGTTACTAAGTAACAGTTGCTGAGGGAAATGCAGTCTTTAACTGTGTGACGTCTGTGCACTTAAAATTCCCAGCCAAGTACTGCATTAACATAGATTTTGCACATTAATGTAATGGGATTTGCTGTGGGCAGTGTGAGCAAAACCTTGGGAAAACAACAGTGTAGTTTTAAGGGATTGTAGTCTCTGCAGTCTGACCCTGCAGACAGGAGATGAAACCCAATTTTTCCCTTCTACCTCATCCTCTCCATACCACGCTGTAATTAAAGACCCTGATATATTTCGTAGAATCATAGAATATTCTGAGTTGGAAGGGACCCATCGAGTCCAACTCCTGGCCCTGCACAGGACATTCCCAAGAATATCACACCATGTGCCTGCAAGTGTTGT
Organism: Cyanistes caeruleus; assembly: GCF_971803275.1. Taxonomy (NCBI): domain Eukaryota; kingdom Metazoa; phylum Chordata; class Aves; order Passeriformes; family Paridae; genus Cyanistes; species Cyanistes caeruleus. The sequence continues at coordinate 59,562,302 of NC_141701.1, read as the reverse complement.
CCAGGCATGTCTTGAACTCTCTCAGGCTTGGTTCTGCCCAGTGCCTAAGTGAAGAGCCTTCTCCTGATACCCAACCTAAACCTCCCCTGACACAACATCAGGTAATTCCCTTCAGTCCTGTCAGTGATCACCAGAGAGAAGAGATCAGTGTCTGCCTCATTTGCCAGCTTCCAGTCAGCTGGGACCTTTCTAGATTCCCAGAAGAGCTGAAAAGTCATTGAGGGAAGTCTCACGGTGACCTCAGGCAGCTCCTTGAGTATCCTGGGATGAATCCCGTGAGACACGATAAATTTGAAGGGATCCAGCTGAAGAAGCTAGTCCCCCACAGGTTCAGGTTGGCTGGGAGTTTATAATTCTCACATTTGTGGTCCTCCAGTTCATGGCTCTGGAGGTTCTATTTTAAATATTTGTGTGCATTTTGTGTATTTTAATATTTGTTTGGTATTTTTGTATGTATTTGTATCTATATCTATCTACAGATAAAAAGGATTCCACATGTTTGTTTTGTGTGTGGACTTTCCTTCAGGGGGAGAAAGGTTGAGTGGCAAAAAACCAAAAAGAGTTGGGGATGGATTGAGTGTTGATAATACAAGGAGAAATTTCCCTTGAGCTGTGTCTCAAATGTGTCTCTTCTATTAACTCTGCTTCTAATTTTTCACAGTCTAATAGAGGATTTGTTTTTTCTAAGGATATTTTAAAAATAAATGTCATTTGGGAAAGGTCATGTGTCTAGCCTTGAAAATGAGCTTTTGTATTGGAAAAGGTTCTACTTAAATGATCAACCTTTCCTTTAAGTCACACCTAGAATGACTAACAGTAGGGCTTTCAACTCCAGACCTTTATATGCTGATAAAGATGATTTGTTGAACTTTCATGAAGTCTTACAGCTTTTAACAAATTTCTCTATTGCTAGGCTTCTTTCTGTCTGAAAATGGAGGATAGGGAGAAGTGTGCATGTTTGTAAATAATTATTTCAGTGGGAAATTAAAGCTTATCAGGTTGTGTGATTTGCTCACTGTGGCTTAAGATCTTCATTTCAGTGAGGTTCTTATGTTAATGTCATTATGTCAGAGTACATAAAAGATGGGCAAAACCAAATTTTTATAGTGAAGTACTATCACACTTCTTTTATAAAAGTGTCATAAATAACTATCAGGCATATCTAGTCATAATTTTAGTGGATTTTAATGATGTCATTTTAGCTGAATCCAAGGATGTTATTTGTTGTTCACTGAGAAATGCATTATGGCCAGGGGTTGATCTTATACTATTAACTTGGGCTCTTCAGTAACCAGCATTGTCACTATAACGGACAAAGCACAAAATATACTTTATTTACTTATGGCAATTGTTTTTTTTTAGTTTATTTTCTTGTTCTTTGTATGCAAATTAAAAAAAACAAACAACAACAACAACCCAGCAAGCCAAGCATAAACCAAACATAGTGATACCATCTCTGTAAAAGTGTGTGTGTTTTCTGTTCTGTTTCCCATCACATTTTTGATGGGGTATAATTCTCAAGTACTGTCTGACTGGATTTTTTGGCTGTGTTTGACAGAGTATAGTATCTGAGGGTTTTTGTAATCTTTCATGCAGTTCACTCATTTGGGTTTTGAGGCCAGAAACTCTTCCCTGTGGAGAGAAATTGATCCTGAATTCTTCATTGTTCAGTCAAGCTCCTGTTATTCTGTAACTCTTGTGATCAGCTGTGACTGCCCAAGTGGTTTTAAACTGGTGTATTGGCCACAGCTTTTCCCTCAGGAAGCTGTCATCACTGGTGGGAGTGATGACTCTGAGCAAAGTATCTTTAGAGTCTACAGAAGAGGCAAAAAATAACAAGGGGAGAAAAATTGTCACACAATTGACACATCTATTCCTCCAAAGCCTTTTCTTGTTGCTCCTTGGTGGCTCGTGTGTTTCTTTTCTCTCAAATGGCCAAGTTCAGGACAACTGGAGTTAAACCTACTTGCCAGTAGCACCTGCCTTTGCCATGCCACACTTCAGGAGCTGCTCATCAGTTCCAAGCACCTGTAATGCAACCATTCATAGTTACTTAACTAAAAAGGATGCAAAAAAATAAATGGAACCTTGTCTGCAAAGCTACTTTCAGGCCATTTGGCCCCTGCCAATCCTTGTGAATGGAGTTAACCCATTTCAGCTGCATGTGCCTTTCTTGGACTTCATGAGATTCTTGTCTGTTTACTGCTGTAGCCTGTCAAGGTCCCTGTCTGAAGAGCACCTCTGCCTCTGTGTACTTAACAGTCCCCCATTTTATTACCTGGATTTTTAATAGACATCAATCAAAATTGGCCTTAGGGCTGATCCCTGAGGGATGCTGCTGCTGACTGACCAGCAGATGGACTCTGACGTTGATTGCCATCCTCTGAGCTTGGTGGTCCAACCAGTTACCCACCCCCTGTATTCCACCTACCCAGACTATCTTCTTGGTTTGACTAGAAGGGTAGAGTGGCAGACTGTGGGAGGCAGTGTCAGAGGCCATGCTAAAGTCAGGGGATATGATGTCATGCTTTTCCCCTCCTTCACAAAACCAGTCATTTCATCACAGGATGCTATCAGGGCAGATAGTTATACACCATTTGCCCTTGATAAATCCAAGCAGGCTGTTCCCACACACCTTCTATCCATGGGGAAAAATTACTGTTAAAAACTATTATGACATCTAAAAAAAGAAAGACAGATAAGCTTTTGAAATGCTGTGTTTAAAGCATGTCTCTCATTTTACTAATGCATTATCACTCCTTCAGTGTTAATGCAGAGGTTTCTGTTGAGTACAAAATGTACCTTCCTTTGACAGTCTCTTATCCTTCAGTAAAGTATTGCACTTTTGAATTATTGACAAAAAGAAATATTGAGGCCTTCTTTCAGGACAAATCCACATAAAAGAGAAAAGAGGTGAGAAGTGCACTTTTTAGTTGTATGATGATCCTTGATTTCTTGAAACCTTTCTAGAGAAGTGGACAGTTGTCACAGTTACCATGTCTCGACAGATTGACAGCAGCCTGTACAGTGTAATGGTACAAAGTCAATGTTGAGTGGTTACAGAAAAAAAGGCAATGCTGTCTGGCTGAGCTGTCAGTTGGGTTTTTATTTGGTTGTTGTTGTTTGGGGTTTGGCGGAATTTTTTGGATTAGGTTTTTTGTTTGTTGGTTTGTTTGTTTGTTAAATAGCTATAAAGGAGGAAAGATCTAAGAATTAGACACTGGAGGAAAAGGTGGAAGTTGGAGAAAAGAACAAATGTTCCTGCCTGGAGTTGGAGTTACCCCCAGGCAGTGAATAGGTATGCTTGTTGTAGAGCTTCGTGCTCCTCATCCAGAGCCTGGGGCTTGCACAGAAGATGACTATAAGTAGTGCAAAGTAGAACTTATTTAAATCACCTTTTCTTCTTTTTATTTTTAACATGTAGCTCTTGAATTTCAATGCAATATTTCTCCTGAAGATGCAGAGTTCTTACTAGAGCCACACTAATGAATCAAACTGTGGTAAACTGGGTCACCTCTGTAGTGACCAGTGACAGGACTCAAGGTAATGGTCTGAAGCTGTGTCAGGGGAGGTTTAGGTTGGATTTTAGAAAGCAGTTCCTCCCCCAGAGGGTGTCTGGACACTAGAACAGGCTCCCCAGGGAAGTGGTCACAGCACCAAGGCTGAGAGTACAGGGGGTGTTTGGACAATGGTCTCGGGCACATGGTGTGACTCTGGGCCAGGATTTGGATGTGATGATCTTTGTGGGTCACTTCCAACTCAGCATATTGAATGATTCTGTGATCCTTTAAAATGACAGTTTCTGTTTGGTTCTTGCCTCACTGAGTGGTAAGCTGTCTGCTCACAAATTGTATTTCTGGTTTTAACCATTTCTCCTGTCTATACACGCACATGAGTGTTTCAGTGTCATCACTTCCGATGCTTATTTACACTGGTATTCGATAAATTGGACATTTAGCTCTCAGTCACTATGAGATTTATATTGCTTGATCTTTCTCAGGTTTAGTTTCTTTGTTTGACTTTATATATTTGAGAAGTGGTAGCTGCAGCTGTTTAAAACAATACTGTCCCTGCAACAAAACAGGAAGTGTTCCTGAAGAATAGGATTGTATATTGTGCAGATGTGGTCTCTCTTATTCAGTTAATAGATTAGCTACCCATGCTTTGCAAAAGGTATGAGAACAGGCTTATGAACCATTTATGTTATGGAGAATTTATCTTATCATATTGGCCCTCTGAAGACATTTTGGATAGATGTTTACTGACCACAGTCCTTTTTTTATGGTGTACAGAAATGGCAGCAATTAACTCCACAGGAAAATCCTCCCTAGTTCCAGGTGAGTAATAGTAGGTGTTTGCAGATGAATCAGGTGTCACCTGGGACTGAAGAAGCACTGAGTGTGAGATCTGAGTGAGTCATTTCCTTGGGCTCTCAAGGTTTGCCTTACCACGAGTTCAGTGTGGTAAGCAGCAATAGTTAACTTGAGATGACTATTTCTGAAAGTCAGGAACATGTTAAATTAATGGTATGTGTGGGGAAATGTAACATTTTAGCTGTGCTCCTTGCATATAAAATCACCAGTATCTGCTGCAAACTCACCACATTGTTTTATGGAATTTTGGAAAAGCATTGATCTGACATACCCACTGCATGTTACAATCTGGGCCGTGTTAGATTATCAGTGTGCTCCAGGGGAGGGCTCCAAAATCTGGAGGTGGTAGTGCAAGTGGTATAACAAACCAGTTGGTGGCTTGGTAGCCAGAACCTGATGAGGTCAGGCTCTGAGTGACAGCCTTAAAATGCCTGGAAGTCCCAGTGTGATCACATGCTCTGATTGAGTTTTCAGTATACCAATTTTGGGCCAGCTAATGGAATTGGTTTCTGCCATTCATGAACATCCAGATCTTCAGGATTTGTTTTTTTCCTCCTCACAGAGGTCATTACAATTTGAACGCTAACTTAGACATTTTAAACAGACTGAAAATAAACAATTAAAATGTCATCTCTCTGCACATGTTTGGGTAAACAATTGGGTTTGTTGTACTTATTTCCAAAATATTTTGCCCTTAGACTTCATTATTCCCTTCTGAAATGGTAAAGTTCACCTGTTGAATGTGTAGGTTAGTATTTCAGTGTGCAGCTTCATACATGTGTTACAATGGCCAATTTTTCTTCTAATATTGGTGCAGTTGTAACTCTGCACAGTAGTTTTTGTGAGAAAGCCTCTGTGTTGGCTAAAAGCATGGAGGGAAGCATTGTTCTCTTGTTTGTTTTCAGAAAATGTGGTGGGTTGACCCTGGCTGGATTCCTGGTGCCCACCAAAGCTGCTCTATCACATGTCTAGTGCATATGAACATTGTGAAAGGGAAATTATCGTGCCAGTAAGGGTTCTGCTCCTCTGCTCCTGATAAAGGACGAAGAAGTCAAAGCAAGCAGTGAATGGAAGCAGTTTCTATTTGTGTTGTGAGAATTTGGGGGATTTGTTGTTCTGTTGCTGAGGAATTTCTCTCTTGTTGGAGTGGATTGGTTTTGGTTAGATTTTTTTTTACGTTCTCCTGCCTTGGTTTCTATTGCTTTAGTGTTAATTAGGTGCATTGTTTTCAGTTATTTACTTTATGACACTTTTTCTGGTTCAGTTTAGACAGTTTCTTGAAAAATGACTGACAGCTAGAATATTTCTGAAATCAGTTAATCTCCTCTTTCAATTTTGCATTTTGTGGTTGTTAAGGTAACTAGGAAAAATGAGGAAGGGATCCTCATTGTGCTTTCTTAAAGTGTCTTAAGCAAAATTGTAAATTAATTTTTATAGGTGCTCTGAAATTGCTCTTGAAAAAATATTCAGGTAAGTATTGCATACATTTCAGTGTATATTCTGTGTCTCTTAGGAAATATCTCTTAGGTTATTTCTCTGTGTTCTAGTTTTATTTATGTACCATTGACAGCTGTCTATGAGTTAGCAATTGATTTATACTTAAAAGTCTTACAGTGGATTGCTGAAAGAAAGGTCAGCCTTGTTTGGGCCTATAGTTGGACACAGATGAACAAATCCTTGGGATGTTATTGTGGCTTTCTGAAGAGGCAGCTGTTCCTGAAAGATGATTTTAAAGTCAAAAATGAGCATTTATCATTCTGGTGCTTCTGGCTGGTTGACTTGTGTGAGAATTGAAGTTGCTGAGAGTTTATGGGTGAGGTCTGTCTCTTAAAATTATTTATGAAAAATATTTGCAAAGGTGACTAATACTGCTGAGAAACTTATTGTAATAAGTTGTCTCAATTGTCTTTGGTGAGGTATGAAAAGGGGAGGTAACTTCTGGTCTTTACACACGTTGAGAAACAGACTCCTTGATGGGCTTTAATGTGGTTCTAAAAACTAATGGTCCCTCTTTCCTGTCTTTTTATCAATATTATCAATATCCAAGGTAATTATGTGATTTGGTAATTAGGTGCAGCTACATTTCTGTGCATGCTGTCTTTCCATCTCATGTATTTACTCTTCTAGGAGAGAGATTTGGTGTTGTGGTGAGGCTCGTGGGGCTTGTGAAATCCTAGGGCTATTTACCCCTACTGCTTCTCTTCCTTGATACGTGGGCAGCCTTGATGCTGGTAGGGGGATCCTGAGACTGATGGTATGGCTCTGGGTCTGAGGAACAAGGGCACAGGAGCCAAGGTTTTCTCCCTGGTGCTCCCAGGCAGGGCACAGGGCTTGGAAAGAGGTGAATGGACCCTGGAGGTTGACAACTGGTTGTACAGCTGATGTTGACAACAGGCATTTGGCTTTTACAACCATGGAGACACTTTCTGAGGGTCAAGGACTCCTCAGAAGTGATTGAATCTACCTGAATAAAGCATCTTCAACAGGCTGGCCAATCTGGTGAGGAGAGCTTTAAACTAGGAAAAAGAAGGGAGAAAGAGATGACAGCCCATAGACGAGTGAGGAAGTGATGGAATTGGGTTGGAAAGGGAAGGGCACAGGGTGATGCAGACAAGAAGAACCTTGGAAAAAATGTAACAAGGCTGAAGGCAGAGGTTGGTTCCATGAACTATCAAGAAAATACTCAGTTTTGCCTAGTGTCTTAACTTTCCTGGTGAGTCTGCATTAGACTCAAACTTTTGATAAAACTTAGTATTTTAATATTTGTAATGATTTTTTTAAGAGTTTTGTTTTCTTTGCTTGTTTTTAATATAGTTCTATAGTGGGGGGCTATTTTTGACACAGTAGTATATTGATAAAGTGATCCTTGATAACATCAATATCTTAACATCTTCACATATTGTATGCTTGATGTTTTTTAAAATTTACTTATGTGGGAGTTAAAAGATGTCATACCACTATTCTGCAATTATACAAACTGTCTTGTGCCTTTATCAGTTTCCCTTAACTAAGAGAACAACCCTTGCTTCCGGGCCAGCTGCATTTCAAAACTCTTATCTGAAAAGAAATCATTATTTACATTTTGAAGAAGCCAGTTGTTCTGATTATTTTGTAAATATCGACCCTGTAAGTCTTGATGTTTTAAAGCATTTTTTTCTAAGTGGTGTTTGTGCAGTTATTTACACTACACAGAGGACCTATGCACTTTGTGGGAGCACGGAGCAGTAAAACTCATTTTCTTTCAAGATCACGCATTTGACATTGTCCTATTTAAATCAAACAGGGAAAAGGAAAAGTAATTTTCTGCAGTTTTCTGTCTTGGGTGGATAGACAGGCATGTGCACACCAAAGCCTTGTTTTCTATGGTGGCAGGGTCATGGGAGCTTCCCCCTTAACCAAATGCTACATAGCAAACCTTCTTTTCCCATACGGGAGTGAGGGAGCAGCTTTCTGGTGGGTTGGACCCAAGAGCCGGTTTGGTTCCATTTTCTCCCCTTCTCCCCCATCATGTTACTAAGATGGGATATTTTTATCCCCTCTTTCACCCCTTGTCTGGCTCCTTGAGGGCCCAAAAAGTTTTGGGAGCAGCCCAGCTTGTAGGTATGGTCCGGAGGGAGGACACATTCCTTGGAGATGGGACAAGGTTGGGATCTGGGCAGGAGAGCGCATCAATGATGAGCTGAAATGTCTGTGTCAAAATACCTTGCCACTTTGGAAAGGCAAAAGTGTCTCTTTCTTAACAACCCACCAGCTTCAAAAAGACCTTTTTCTACAAAATTTAAGAAACGTCTTTTAATTTTCCTTTATCACGGTTCAGAAACATTGATAGGTACTGTGTTCAGAATTTTCTTTGAACCTACAAATCTTTCAGGGAAATGTAACGTATTTTAGCATCAGGCAACTTGTATGTGTAATTTTTCTTAACTTTGGCCTCAAAATATACTTCATGAGGCTAGAGACTGCCAAGTGACCTAAACCATTTTCAAGTGTGCTGAAAAATTGCCCTTCTAAAATTAACTGCTTGATGTTAAATTTAATTCTTCTTTTAATTCTTGGCAAATAAAATAAATCTTGCTTTTTAAATGCTGAAAATGGCTTAGTAGTTTCTAGGGAGTTGAAGGGATGTAATTCTAAATGTTTTTGAATGCTTTTTACATAGCTGCATTTGAGCTTTCTTTCCTCATGAGCTAGACACTTGGAAGTGAAAATTAAATTCAATAAGTTGAAAGTTCATGTTTGGTGTGCACTAGCAATTGTTTCAGACTGTGTTTCAGACTCATTAAGCTCAAAGGGGATTTGAATTAATCTGTTCTATCTCTTCCCCACTGTGAGTAGGACAGCAAGAAAGTGTTCTAAAGTTATCTACTGTTTTTGTCTTCTTTCTGTAACCTTACAGAAAGCACTAAAAAGATATTTTTGTTATTCAAGAAAGCCAGTCTGCATCCGTGTTGAGGAAATGACCCAGACACATATTCTGTGTAATTATTTTGCACCGGTTCATGCACGTAATGGAATTAGGAATAAAATACCAGAAGTGAAATTCTGGCTTCCCTGCAGCCTGGTTTGCTGCAGGGGAACTGGGCAGAGCTAACCTCTTGTGCTAGGTGCCCAGTTCCTGCTGTGCATATTTACTTGGCACAGTTGTGCTTCAGTTCTTTGTAGCCCCCACAGTCACATGTTCCACTTCGCTCCTGCAGGCTGGTGGAGTCAACAATTTATCTTGACAAGGGGAACCTCGTGTGTTTTCTCTTAATGTTAATGCCAGCTGCAGAGTCGGGATATCAGCTGTGTTGGGGTTTGTCAAAAATACCTGTCCATTGTCAATTGGAGCACTGCAAAAGCCAGAACATTTTCACACCTAGGGGACGAGAAAAGATATTTTGCTGGTAATTCAGCAGAAAGGTTCATCTCTAATAGTTGTTTACTGTTCTTAAGTTTGGCACTTTTTCCCTGAATATTTTTGAGATGCTGTGTGACAGCTTTCATTTCATAAGATATTTCACTCAAAATACCTTTGAGATAATGGAAGAAGGTAAAGAGGATTTAACTGGTTTTTTAAATTTTTTTTTTTATTTATCTAACACACTCTTAGTATCCCCTTGTTTCTGGGTTACTGCAGACATTCGTCCTTGTGTTTGATGAACCAGATTTGGACACTGCTTCAGGCCTGATTTCTCATTTTTTATTTTTTTAAACAACCATAAGTGTCATGCAAATGCAGCACTGCAGCCTCACATAGCCATGGTTGGTGGGACTCTGCAGAAGTGCTGGAGCCTTTCCTCTGTGTATCAGGACATCAGGTGACTTCTGCACTGAGCCATGGTTCAGAACCATGCAGTCTCCCAGATGTGCTCCTTTGTGGCCAGCTGTTCCTAGATCGCCCGCAGGGAAGCGTAGAAGAGCTGTGGGTGCCTCTGCTTTGTTTGCTGCTCAGTGCTGCGTTGGGCAGGTGCACCCACAGCTGTGCAGCACAGCACAGCAACCCTGCAGGGACCCTCCTGGCCCTGCTCCCAGCCAGGATTGTGGCACTGCTGGGCCTTGTGCTCCCCACAGACAGCTGTCACCCCTTCTGCATCTCTTCCTGTGGGTAAAAGGTGCAAATCACCAGGTTTACTGCCACACTCAGTCCTCCACAGGCCCCTGAGGAGGATTCAGGACTGAGGATTTCTACATATGCAGCAATCATTTTGATCTTTCTTCATTGCAAACTGGCAAACTGAAACCTCTGATATGAGAACTTCAATGTATGAGGTTGAAAGGCATTTTTTTACCCGAATAAAAGCCCAAAATATTTGTAATCTTCTCTCCCTGACTAGTGGATTTTTATTTTGCACTTTTTTTAAAATGGCTTTGTTTTGGTTTTTTTTCTTCCTGTTAACTATTGGGTATCATTCTGTATGTAGCTGTCAGTTTTTTGCATCTCTGTTGTGCTCTTACAATAGATGAGTAATCAGATGCTCAGTATCTTTTTCTGGTATATTGGATGTATACACATATATATGAATTCAGATTTTATCAATCTGCTAGAATATAGAAGTGCTCTCATTAGCTGTGAATAAAACAGGATTGTTGTTGTACACTTTGGTTATGGCCCTTCAGAAAGACCTCATGTGGTGGCATTTGAAAATTACCAGTCTGCTGCCAGGCACTGACATTGCTCAATGGATTTATGAAGCTTTTAAGGAGGTACACTGAGAAATGAGGCTGCAGCATCAACACTGTGTTTATGACTTAAACCACATCCTTTTCTTTAAAAACAGAGTGAAATATTTGCACTTGTTCAGCATGTGGCTAAAATAAGTGCTTAAAGGAAAGTAAATTTGCACTCAGATGAGATCAAGGTGATGAGTGGGCTGGGAAGACATTGATATTGACAGCTGTCACTTTTCAGACTATTCTGGAAATTAGCTTGAACACCTTTTGTAAAAGGGACGTGCTCTTGTGCTTGGTGTCCAAAGTACGGGTTTTTGATTTTGTCCCTTGAGTGTTGTTATGGTTTCTCTTTGATTTGTGAGGTCAAGAGCTGCATCCATCAATGTGCCTGCCAGATGCTATTTGCAGTGGAGCTGTAGAAAACCTGCCTGGGTTCAAAGCAGGTATCACATGTTCTTTAATAGCATTAGTTCCAGGTTGGGTGTTCTGGAGGCTATTGAACCTCACTGTGTTCCCAAGTGTGGGTGTAGGTCCTTGTATTGGTCTTCACAGTTTCATCTCAGGAGTGAGTGCCACTGCACTGCTCATGCAGCAGTGTGTGATGATGGTTGCTCTGCTCTCTAGGACCAGGGAAATAACAAGGCAGAGACAAATAACAAGTCATAGCCCTGCACGCACTTGTCTGAATTTGATGTGATTCACGTCTGGGTTTCCTATGTTTCAGGGTTAATGTGCACAGAGTGAAAGACAGTTGCTTGAAATTGAAAATATTGACCCACAGCATATTTTTGTGTCTTGTCTTTACTTGTTTTGCAAATTCCTTGCAGTTCTAGGAGGATTCCTGATCCTGGCAATATCTTAGAGTTCCTACAAAGTAAAAGGCCCCTACAAAGCTTTTCTTCTCCCTGTGCACAGGGCACCTGAGATAATTTTTTTTTCAGTTCACAGTATTAATGCAAAACTCTTAAATCTTGCATGGTGTTGTCTGACCTGTTTTTTATTTAAGTTTTGTTTACCAAGTGGACACTGTCATTTTAACATCTTGCTCCCAAATGCCTTTTGTCTCTGTCAGTTGTACAGACACAGTAATGTAGTCCCTCATTTTCTTCTTTTTGCATGCTTGAATTTCTGCCCTCAGGATAGGGGAATACTTTGTGGACTAGTAAAAGCTGACAAGTAGCACGCTGTAGGTCCACTAATTGTCTTTGTCTGTTACATTCTGAGCTGAAGAGACCTCAGTTAGAAAGTAGGAGAACCCCATTGTGGTCAGGAGCATTTAAAGGTGAGATATTACCTGTATTTACCCAGTTTGTAAGAACACAGAGTCAAAGTCATCCGTTCAGTCCCAGTTTGGGCCTTTGGCTTGACTGGACTTGGTGGTCGTTGTGGGTCCCTTTCAACTCAGAATATTCTGTGAAATCTGTGAAACTTCTCCAGAAACAGAAGTAGTTTTAAAACAACCTTCACAAAAGAAGCATGTTTTGCATGTGGCAAAATAGTGTGGAACCATAATGCAGAATGTAGCAAATTTTTTAATAGGAATTCAGTGTTTTTTACTTCAACCCCTTGGTATTTAAAAGTTTAAAAATAGACTGAATCAGTTTCTTCAAAGACCTGGGTAATGTGTTTGAGGCACAACAGACCTTTATCAAAGTGCCTTGGTCTGCCTTGGGGGTTAGTGATGAGAATACTTTTGTTTGCTACTCCTTTTGAAGTCCTCCTTTGGTGACAGCAGCAGTAGCACTGTGCTGTTGAAGCTGAGAGGAACAGAAAACTGTCCTTGGAAACTCTAGCCCTTTTTCCATCATCCTGTCATTGTTTCTTTCTTTCTTATGCCTTAAATAAGATTTTGACACATGCATGGGAACATAAAAATAATTACATACGTAGCTATGAAGTAGAGGATACTGTGAGTCTTGCATTTTAGAAACTGCATGTAAAAATCTGTAGAAATGAAAATTAAACTGAGAAAACAAGATGTAATAGAAAGCTGGAGATAATGATTGTGATTTGCTTGATGTTTAAAGGAGTTACTTTATTTAACTGAAAATTAATGATAAAATTTGCATCCTTTTCTTGACTGGAAGGACTGGGGACTGAAGAACAAACTGGTGTAGGAGTTCCTGGAATGTTTTCAAGAGCTTGGAGCTGTGTAGAGAGCACGAACCCAGCTTCAGTCTGGCGTAGCCTTGTCCTGAATGATGTCAGTGGTATTGTTTGAGGAGTACAAATCTGCCAGTATGACATTGTTAAAATTGACTACTCACCCTCAGTGCGAGAGGCCTGGTGCTTGCTAGTGTGTGTCTGAGTTTCTGTATCAGTGGAAAGGCGTTTGGGAACTCTGCACATCAAAGAAAATTAATGGTTGAGTTCAAGAATATGTTTGAACATACTTGTTAATGCAGGTCCAGGAGATCTCTGCTCACCTGAAGAGGGCCAGCTGCCATTCCATGAATTCCTGCTGCTTAATAAGTGTTGTCCACAGCATCTCACCTGTTTGACTGTGTTAACTCAATGTGTAGACATTCCTCTCAGTGAACAGGAGCTAAAAATTCTGATAACTGATTGAGGTCTTATGATACGAACAAGCAAGGAATTTCTCCAGCTTTTATGAAAGCAACATAATTAAAACTTAATATGGGGATGAAGAATACAAAAAACACAGGAAAATTATGACTCTTAAGATTGACTTGGATCCTGCCCTGCTCATTGCAGCAGTGTTTGGTATTTAGAGAAACATCTGTGCATTTGACAGCCTTAGTGATACTTGTCTCTCAGTCCTATTACTGTCACGATTTTGAGGGAGCACATATTCATGTTCTAAAGAATTTCTGACTGTTTCCCCATGGAACTCCATGGAAAGTTCTCTGAGAAGAGACAATGTATAGATTGTCCTGAAGGTATACTGTAGCCTGAACATCGTACATACATTTAATGAATATTAAATGAAAGGTAGCCTTGTGTGGTAGAGTTCAGGGGAGTATCATTGCAGAAGTGGGAAATCAGGAATGTTTTGCAGAGTTCTTCTGCTGAGTCTGAAGCAGTATGATCTACTGCTAAGGATATGGTTTAGATTACCCAGATTGTTATTGCCTGGAACATCTTACTCTTTTTCTGCTATTCCAAAATGAAGGTTTATTGCCAATCAAAACAGGTTTTATCCACTAGAAACTCTTGTCTGTCTTTTGACGTGGTGCCTGTTGTTTATCTTAGCTTTGTAGATGCAGCATAGGGGAAGAATCAAATGTTTAGCCATGCCCCCAGTGCTGCTGGGTTTTGTGAAGGGAAGGTAATGTGGGGAGGAATGAATGACAGAAGGAGCTGGAGAAATGTCTGTGCTGCCAAAGCAGCTGCTGATGCACTCACAGTCTGTGTTGTCTTGCTGCAGCTTTCGATGCCTGTGTGACACTTTTCCAAAAAGAAAGGAAATTTTAGCTGTTTTCACTCATAGCATTGGAATGGAGCTAAACATACTAGCTAAGTACATATAATAAGGAAAAGGAGTAGACTGTAAAAGGCAGGAATGAAAGCACAGACAATATGACTCTGTGCTTCATGCTGGATTTCTTTAATTTTCACTGGGACATTACACTTTTTGAATAATCATTTTATCTCTGATGAGAAGCTTTAATTTTTCTGTGTGGTTTTATCACTTAGAAAATGAAGTCATTGAGTAACAGCTTTGTGGTTAAAGGAAAAGAAACAAGCCCTTCCTAACTAGTATGCAAAAATGGCAACGTAGTTAAAAAGCTGGCTTGAATACTCTGGAGTACAACTTTCCATTTCCAAGGCCTGTGATTCCTTGATGACTTAGCTGCTTCTCTAAATGTAATATGCCTCACTTCACTTTTTAACCTGGCCTGATATGGCAGTACCTGCAGAATACAGTTCACTGTAACTCAGGATATCTTAATATTTCCCATGTAAGTAAAGATCATCTAAGTAGACACTGATAGCAAAAAAAAAAGTAGCTTCTTCTTGCACTAATGGGTGTATATGTAACATTTTTGATATTGCTGTTCATTTGTTGCAAATATTTTGACAGCTACTGGTTATTTGTATATTTACCTATCAAAGTTTTAAAATGTTGTGTAATGTGGACACTGTGGTGTGCACATTGTGGATAATGGGAAAACAGGTGGACTGAGTCCTAAGGCACCAGGGGACAGCTACAGTGGAAAGTTGGGCGAAAAATATCTTATAAAACTGAGGCAGATTATAAAGCAATTCTAGTATTTATCAGTTCTGAATGAAGAGCAGCTGTATGTGTACATATTCACATGTATAGAGCTGTAGTGTACGTGCACATCTCATTTTGAAACTGCTTCATGAAGTAATAGAAGTGGTTCTAGTCTTTCACCAGCTGTTACGATGCAGTAGCTGCTGGCTTGCTCCTTAGGTATTTTAAGGTATTTTGGAACATGGGTAGTCCAGGAGATGCTTTTTTGGGGGAGACAGGTTTTTTTGTGATTTTAGGCCTATATAATATATGTTTCATGCTAAATCAGGTATTACCTACTCTCCTGGGAACTGATACTGTAAAATAAATCTATTTTCCCCTCACTTCTGAAATTGTATTGAGTACTCAACCTGAAAGAGCTGGGTAGAATTATGTCTACTCTGTCATGTACAAAAGGCCTTTATTTTTATAACCAGCCTAAAGCACACTGTAACTGTAGGTAAAGAATCTCCTATGGCACAGCTCAGACAGTGTAAGGGAATGTGTTTCAACTTTTTCTCTTCATAATTGCAAGGATGGAGATGCTTAAAAAATGTTAGGACCATAGAAAAAAGAATCAAGCAACTGACCAAGTCTTGACTTTTTTTCAATACAGCTTGGCTTGATCAGCATCTGGATCATTGATTGTTCTTTTGCAGTGATATGTCTTGTATTGGTTTTGGTAATGCAAATATTATATATGCCAGAAATAATGTGTTGAGTGATAATGTGATAATAATGTGAGATTCTTCCGTGGAAAAAATAAAGCAAAGTAAGTATTTTGGAAGTTTGCATTTTGGTTAAGAAGGCATGCCAAGCAGAATTATATCCAACCATACACTGTCATGTTTTAGGCCAATACTTCACACAACTTTGCTGTTAACATCTTGGAGCTGGCATCTGTCAACACCAACATTGTGCCTTACTCAGGGAGCAGACAGCACAGCTGCTGTGTAGTTCTTTACAGTGATTTAAGTCAAACTAAAATGTCTCAGGGTTCAGTCTTTCTAACTTCCCTGAGACTGCCAAAATCCTGTTTTCAAAGTAAGGGATGCAAACATCTCCCTGGTAAGAGCTTGGCGTGACAGCACGTTTCACAGATGCATCTGAGTCTCTGCTGGGTAGTGTTTTGTTGCTGCTGCTCTTGATGCCTTGCAGCAGGTTACAGACCTTCAGCTGTTTCCTAAGAGGAACAAGAGCATAAAGAGCAGCAATCCCGCTCCTCCTCTACTGCCAGCTTTACCATACACTAAATATGATGGAATACAGTTAAAGATGGAGCTAATGAGCGCTGTCTTTACCAAGCCCAGAGCAATAGCTCTTATTAGGAGTTCAGCTGTCCCCTTCATTTGGGAAAGCCCTGAACTTTTGATCATGTAAATGTATTAATTCTGTCTCATCCAAAATGACACAATTTTTAGTATTTTTCTTTGCCTCTGGGATTGATTTACTCTGCTGTAGCAGACGTCCTCTTCTGCTTTTTTTCAGAGTTGACTGCTGTTCTCCATCTCTCTGTACAGCAAAGATGTAGTTGATTTGCTGCTCACTATAGAGCAACTAAAATAGGATGGAGAACTCGAGTCCAACATGCAGCTTACAGAAGCAGTGGCCTCTAAACGCAGGTGATCCTGTCAAGCATATGTCCCTTGTCCGAGTGGACAGCATTGCACACTGTGTGGCTGCACAACTGACAGATTGTATCTCTGGGGGACAGGATTTAAGTTAATTGTGCTGATCATGAAGTTGTTTACCCAAAGCAAGTTGTCTCCCAGCATAGCCACTACTGATTTCTGACTGGGTCCCTCCATCTTCCCAAGGGACACTAGTTAAGCCAGACTGAGGTGAGCATCTGCTAAAACTGGCTTCCCTCCTCAGATCTGAGAGGTACTGAGCTGATGGGTTTTCTGCACGGGACACACTCATGTTGGTGCCTGGAGGGAGTGTAGAATCCTTTCACTTTTGCATGTCCTTCCTGCTTCAGGAAGGACCTGCACTGTTCCTCTGAGTCTCTTTCTCTGCTTTTCCCGGTTCTTGTCAGCTGCTGTGTGACACCAGTGGGCTTGCCAGGTCTTATCTTTTATTTCTTTCTGAAAATTCTTGCTGTCTTGCTTCAAAGTGTCTTGAGTTTATGTGCCTTAAGTTTGCACTCCTCTGTTCTATAGGGAGGTTAATAGTACCTGTCTTCTGACACCTTCCTTATTGTTATTAATAAGAGAAACTTGCAAGTGTGCTATGTTTCTGAGAGCAGAGATGGTAATTTTTCAGGAACAGATTGTATTGCAGTCTTTTCAAATATATGTCAGAGTTTAAAAATTTCATTTCTCAAACATCACACAAGTCTTCCAAATGAGCACATGCCTGAATTGAGCAATATGTATCATTTAAAAAGCATAGGCAGACAACATTCCTCTTTTATTCCTTTGTCAACTCTTTCCAGTAATATTTAATATTGTATCAGTCATTTCCTATCCATCATTCAACAGCTGACTGCTCATGCAATTTATGTCTGCATTGCTGTAAGCTTGTGTATATGTTTCTCTTGAGTACTAAAGTAAAACATTTTTAAAACATGAGTTGTTTTTTCTTTAGTAGCAATATAAATATTTGAACCTCAGTGTTTCACAGATTATGTTTTCTTCAGACTTTTCTAGCTAGGGAATGAAATGTTTTGACTTCTGGAAAGTTAAGTGCTGAAGTTGTTGTCTTATCTCTGGGCCCAGTCTAACACTAGGTAGCTAATATGCTTTTTTCAGAAACAGATAAATCCTTATGCTTTAAACAGTCAAGTTCATTAATTGGTTAAAGATTTGAAGCTCTAGCTCACTTGCCTTTGCTGTATAAGGAGAAATATTTGTGTACTATCTTCTGATCTCTTGGTTCACTAAGTCAACATGAAGTACGTCAATAGAAATAAAATTAAATATGAAGAGGAAAGGTGGAAACTTACAAGTCTGTTATGGTTTAAGATCTCTTTCTTGTTTAAATGTTTTTTCTAACTCTCCGATTTATGTAGCCTAGTCAGATTAGAACAGACTCAAAAGGAAAAAAAATCAGACTTTCGTCAGAGTATTTGTTCATAATATTTTGCAAAACTACATGTGTATAGCAAAGATAACAAAACCACCTGTAGTCATCAAAAATGTAAGAAGTTAATTAATTAAGAAGTTTGAAGAGTGTTTCTATTTGAGAGCTGTAAAAGAAGAACTAATCTCAGTAAATGTTTGTTTTACAGAACGCTGAAACCAAGGTAGAGGAAGCTGCTAAGGAGAGCCCGAAAGCAGCCAGACTAACACAGCAGTCATCAGAGGATAATGAAGTATTTGGTGAGTTACTGTGAAAAGTGGAAAATGTTATTTGATGTGTTAATACAAAGGGAATTCACGTCAAAATCTACTGATATATTTAATGTTGAGGTACCGCATTTGAGTGCAGGCTGTACAGAGACCTGAAAAGATGGAGGAAAGGACCAAGAAGAAAACAAAGAGCTCTCAGCAGTCTAAAACAAACAATCTCTGAGGAGGAGAAAGATTGAATCCAAGTGTTTGGCAAAATTAAAGGTTTATGCAGTAAGGGAAAACAAACTTTTCTCCATCCATAATGGAGAGGATAAGCAGTAGATTCTTAAAACTGCAAAAAGAAAGATGTGATCAAATGTCAGGAAGGGAAATACAGAAACAAATACTAAAGCATTGTGATACATCATCTGGAAAGTGTGCAGATTCATCATTGCAGGCCTTGAAAAACAGGTTAGACAAGTAACTGTCTAAACTGATGTAATCATCTTGTGCCAGAAGGATAGACTGTATGACCTTTGAGAATTCTTGGAGGCCTAGATTTTAAATGAGCTTCTCTTGGTATTTTCCTGTGAATCCCTTCCCTGCTCTCCATATAGGTTTTGCTGATATTTTTATTATTTGATCTGAAAGCCACATTTGACCTTTTCTTCTGCACTGAGTTTTGGAAAAGAGTCAGGGAATCATAGAATCACAGAATATGATGAATTAGAATGCACCCATCAGGAACATTGAGTCCAACTGCTGGCCCTGCACAGAACACCCCAAAAATTACAGCATGTGCCTTTATTGTCCAGACACTTCTGGAACTCTGTCAGGCCTGGCGCTGTGAGCGCTTCCCTGCAGAGCCTGTTCCAGTACCCCACCGCCTGCTGGGTGAAGCACCTTTTCCTGATAAAGGAAACCTTATTGGTATAACTTCAGGTTGATTATAGGCTAATAGAACTCCAATAAAGAAGCAGCAGTCTAACATTAATGCAGAAGAGGTTAGGGCAGGGCTGGTCATGTGGATGTTACTCAAGTTGACTAGCTTGAAAACTTTTGGATGAGTGTAGTATTTTTGAATACCATAAGGATTAAGGATTTTTTTTTTTTCTTTCAAAGTACAAAAGGAATGGAGCATGGATAATGAGTCTTTCTTACTATGTAAGGAAACCACTTGAACTGGTTTTGTTTGAAATCATCTTTTCTCGGTGAGATAATATAGTGTGATTGGCACATGAGCCTGAATCCCTGGTATGAATGTTTCCAGCGCTGATCAAATGGTGCCAGTGTCTGATGAATCCACAAGTGGACTTTAGAACCAGCTTTCAACTTTATTAAATGGGTGCTGAGGCTAATTACCTCATTTCCTTGCCATTTGCTCTGCCAGTTATTTGCAGTAGATCCAGTATGACTGGTTGTAAAGCCCCATGGCACGGTGTAACGTGCATCTCAAACTGTGCCCTTCTCAGTGCAGATCTCTCATTTCCTTTCTGTGAGAAGGGTGGAGACAGCAAAGCAAGGAGATCTCCATCTGCCTCTTTCTACCAGCAAAATCTCAGGCATTTAAACCTTCTGTGTGTTTTGATCACTACTCCCATGTTCCAGTGAGCTAAACCAGTAGTTAGTCAGGCTTGTGGTTCCATGTGGGAACTGTGAGTTTAAAGATGGGAATTAAGCATGAAGTTCACTGTTGGTAGGTTTAAACTCACCATCCAGTGATCCATATCCTGGATCAACAAATTCTTTAATTGAAGAAAGTCAACATGCAGCGTGCTATGTGGTCTTTAAAGCTAATGATTTACTAACTGCTAAATATTTCCATGTTCCAAATCCGTGAACTGAGCTGGTTATCTAACACAAGACACTGATCAACCTTTGATAACTCCACACAACAAGGAGGAAAATTTCTTTCCAACCCCAAAACCAGTCAGACTACAGTATCTTATATCAACCCTCCTACCATTTTCCAAATGTCAGTCTGGGTTTTATTTTTTTTTAAATTTTAAGATGTGGGTAAAAAAAGATGAAGTATGATGCAAATGGGGTCTGTCTAAATCTTCTTTTACCCTGGTCAAGTGAGTAAATCAAAGTGGACTGAAGGTGCAAATAAAACCACAGTAGTAAGAATCAGGGAGAATATTTAGACAGATACAAGTTTCATGTTGTCTTGAGAATGGCTGCTGTATATGCCTTTCCCTGCAGTTCAGGAAAATTTCTTAAAATACTCTTACCTCTTATAGAGATAAAGAATAAGTTTGAAGCAGTTTTCCCTAGGTGAGTTATTTGTTGTTCTGTGACTTAAATGATTACAGATCCTGCTCAGTTATTCTCCCTCTGGCTTGATCTATTTCAAGCTATCCCTCATTTCTTTCTTCTTTCCTTTTCCCCAGTGATGCTAATTATACCGAGCATCCACTGTGCACTGATAGTTGATTAATTTATAGCTCCAGCTTTGACTAGAATCCCTCTTCTGAAGAATTTTTAATAACCTCCAGTCTCTTGGAGAGGATGCAGCTCAGCCTTCCCTTTTCACAGAGATCACTCTCTTCTCTGACTTTCTTATTTTCCCCAGAGACCCCTTCCCCCAGCTCTCTCTGGACAATGCCACCCCCTACAGAAAGGTTAACCCGGGCAGCAGAGGAGCCTGACGAGGCCTCTGAGCCCCCTTTGAAGGGGCAGCATCGCTTGGGAGCCGCCTGCCTCTTCTGGGTGCTGGCAGGAGCCGTGTCCCCAGCATTGTTGGCTGTCCCTTGTCGCTGAGCCACCCGGTGGCAGCAGCTGCCAGCCCCTGGCCGCCACCAAGGCTGCGCTGCCAGCTCCAAGGCTCTTCAGCAAGGAGGCAGAAATCCCTTGATTTGTGCTCATCTCCTCGCTCTGCAGGGTTGGTGTTGGCGTTGGACCAGGTGGCAATAATGACTTTTCAGCATAAGGGAATTTTCTGTGCTCTGGAATTCCGCATGGAATAGATAGAGCAGCTATGGATTGTTATACAGAAGATACCTGATGAACTGTACCATTTGAATATGGCAGGGTTTTTTTAAAAAATACATCCTTTCAGAGTAAATGTGGTTTCTGTAGTGCCTATCAGCTGGGCCCAGGCTTTGGAGGCAGACACATTATTATTGGTTGAAAATATCACGATGGTAAGGAGCCAAGTGTGGCGTTCTCTTTCAAGTCTGCTAGACCTGGTAGCATTCTTTGTAAATTCAAGCAAGGTTTGATCCACTACTGGAAAGGGACACTTGTGAACACACATAAATGTGTTTTCCTGTTATTCCTCTTTGTATGGGTTAAATTTGGGAATTACCATTCAAGGAGGCTTTTTTTTTTTTTTTTTTTTTTTTTTCCATTTCCCTTTAATATTTGTTTTTAGACCAGGGTATAGATGAAATGACCTTGCCAATGATGAAGCCACATTGTACCAGCTGCTTTATGAAACAAACAAGTCAGGTGTGTCTTATATTTCAGAGAGCTGATTCTCAAAGGCAGTGAACATTTTGCACAGGAGGATGGAGTGGAGAAATGGAGCAGAAGGGTAAGGGTATTGGGAGAGAAAAGACATCACAGTGATGGCATTTGCAGCTATGAAATTCTGAATTGACAAGAGTTAGTTTTGTTTGCCTTTTGAAAGGATTTTCTTGTGGCACCCAACAGAGTTCTGTTGTCTGATATATACTGAATATGCATCTGTGGTGTGGAGCTAGAATGTCTTGCTCGCTACAAACTTCTGTTGAACTTGCACGTAGTCAACATGGTCTCTGTTGCAACCAGTATGTAGTCAGAAAAGGATTGTGAATTACATCTCAGTCCAAGGAAGAGAAGAACATTGCTGGCTATGGTGCTGTGCATTTACAGAAATGGGTCAGGAGGGGACTCTTAGCTTCTCTTACTTCCAGAGAATATTTTCAGAAGTTTATTTGATCCAATGCTACAACAGTCAGGCAGAAGCAGGGGAGAAAACTGCTTGTCATTCTGACCACTGGAAGGATTGGACCTTCCTTTCTTTGGTGCAACCCCTATTACTTTAACCTGGAAAATGACAAATGCAGAATTTTAATTATACTTTTTTCTTTTTTTCCTGTGGGATTGAATTAGCATAAAATTACAAGCAAGATTTTTTGTAAGGGGAACTGTTATATATTGTGTATTCCACTTTCTGATGGCAGTGAAAGTCAAAGTGTGGTAGCTTTTCATGATAGAATCACAGAATATTTTGAGTTAGAAGGGAGCTTTGAAGGCCATATAGTCCTAACCCCCTGCCATGGGCAGGGATGCCTTGAACTAAATCAAGTTGCTCAGAACCCTGTCCAACATCACCTTGACTGTTTCTAGGGATGGGGCTTCCACCACCTCTGTGGGTAACACACTCAGTGTTTTACCACCCTCATGGTAAAAAACATCTTCCTTGGGAAAACAGAGTAGGACTTTATCTTTTCAAACCAGAAGGTTTCCTTTTTTATCTGGTAGATCAGGTCTAAAATTGTATCTGGATGTGACCATTTTTCTTCTGGCTTAGAGCTTTCCAGAGGTCCATGCTGTGTGCCTGGAGTTGTACTGTGAGGTGTTGGGTTTTTGTTGTTATTTGGGTTTGGTGGTGGACTTTTGTGCTTTGGTTATTCATTGCTGGATTTTGGGGGTTTTCTGTTTGGTTGGTTTTGGTTTTTGGTTTGTTTGTTCTTTGGGGTTTTTTTTTACTAAAAAGAGGCAAAATAAACACTTTTTTTTTCCCCTCAAAAAGGAGAGATCCTATTGTAGAGCTTTTTCAGCACCATCTGCCATTCTGCTGTTTCCAGCTGCAGTACTGGGTATGTCCTGAGGAATCTTTTTGTGTGCAGAGCTCAGAGATACAGCAAGAAAATGTACATTGAGCACAGTTCCACGGTGACCCTGACTCACTCTGATTCTTGCTTATGCTGATGGCTGCTGCTGTGTGTCCCACACAGAATGTCCTGTGGGGAGTTGTGTAAACCCATGCAGGATGAAGAACTTCTTTCTCCATGAGACTTCCATCTGTAGTGGTTTGACAGATGCAGTCATGCTCACTGTGGGTATGCCTTAACATGGTCCCACTGCATTGAAACACAGGAATTTTTGGATGCTGTGCACTGAATGCCAATTTGGGGTTTTTTTTGGTTATTTTTTTTCTTATTGGTGGTTTATAAAGTTTGTCTTAGAAAATGAGAGAATTTGTATTCTGGTCTTACGGCATACACTTACAAAGTTGGGAATGTAAATTATTGTATGTTATACCTGTATGGATGTCACTCTTTTCTTGTGCCTGTTTTTGCTTTTTGATCCTTGCTTAAAAAGGGGAGGGGGCAGAATGTGAAGGGAGGATCTGGAAGGCACAAGGCCTTTATCAGGAGGTGAAGCAGTCCTGCCAGGAGCTGGCTCAAAGCTGAGGGTTATTGCAGTTCAGTGATCTTCCTGGGAAGCTTCTATTGTTGTAAACACGATCAATTGTGGAACACAAGCCATGACTTTAATGCAAAATAATGGCAAGCTTACACAAAAAAAAAATCAATCTGGTGAGACAGAAAATGGTTCTAAAATAGGTGTTATTACCGTGGTGCAGTTATTTCCTCTTGCCCGAGAGGCAAATGGGCGGATTTAGCGTCCTGTTGGTTTTCATTATAAGCTAAGTAATGGTTCTGGTTTTCCAGCTATCCACATATTTCCACTTTCCTTAACTCTCTTTCCTTTTCCCAGTTTCTTGAAAGACTTGGCCTGTCTGCTTTCATCCAGAGACCACTAATGTATCAAGATTACAACAGCAACCCTGGGTTAGCTTTCTGAGTGGAAAGAATAGATTTACATTTTAATAAAAAACCCGTATGCAATTTTTTGTGCAATTTGTCTCAGAGGTATGGCTCACAGCTTTCCCTTTTTGGTGTGGTATTTTATACCTACCAGCAGATCTTTTCTTTGGGGAATGGGCTGAATCTTGTTTATCTTACACATCATAAAGTGGGTTTTGCAAACTGAGTGTAGTTTTTATATATGAACAAGCGAAGCCTGAAGTGCTGTGGTAGAAAGAGACCTGTAGGAGTTCAGAGACAACAGCTGGCCAGTTGGTAGGATTTTTTGTTATTTTAAGGTTTGAAGATTTTTATAAAGTGTAGATACTTGCAACTTCTATATTTGTTCTGTGGTTGTTTTGGTTATGGTTAATTTTTATGGTTTTTCTTTATTTGAAAATAGAATTCAAACATCATTTTTTTTTCCTGGCATCATCTGATTCTTTAAACAGTAACAGTAGCTCTTGGACATCTAATTAGTTAATATGCCATTAATTAATTAATTCAGTGTTTTACAGTAGCATCATCTAAATTTTTAAGATTACTTTTACAATGACATTGATGTTTGCTGCAAAATGAGTGCACAAGCACTTAAGAGCATTTTAATGACTCTGATTTGGTTCTTTTTACTTTTTTTCTTCTTGTGTGTACCTCATGCAAACAACATACATAACAGAGGTCTGGGTTTTCCTGATCTCATAGGGACTGGATTTGTTCCTTGGGTGGTTGGCGTAGGCGTGGGGCTGAGACAGTGATGCCTGCTGTATTTTTAGCAGTGGTGGGCTGTTCTTGCTGTAATTAGTCAGCACATTAACAATAAATTACTTACTCATTATTTTAATGCTTGCTGTAACAGTGTACAGGAGCTGGTGGTTTATTTCCCCCTTGTTTATTCAATAAGAGTGAGTCTGTATGCAAGATGGGGGGGAAGCACAATAGGCATTTACCATCCTGTTGTTATCCAGAATAAGCATTGTATCCAAATGTAAACGTGAGGATGGCCAAGGGTGGTCTAATGTCACATGTTTCTGGATGGTGATATGAGGCTTTTGGCTAATTAGCTAGTCATGAAACAAATTACTCCTTTCCCAGTGTATTTTGTCATCTTTGTCCTGTTAGCAGGCTGCAGCCCAAGAGAGTATTCTGTGTGCACAGACTTCCTTAGTGTTCTCTGCCTCTGATTCTTATGAACCACCCTGCTGGGTTAAGGCAGGATTTTATCTGTAAATGAATTAAAAGTGCTTCTGAAAGATCCTTATTTTGGAGAAAGGACTTGCAATGTTGCTGTTGTCTGATTTCCAATTTTGTTGAGGCTGAATAACCACTCAGTTCTGGTTTGAGTGAAAGAAGAAGCAGAATAGTTCTCTGTGGGCCAACCACTCTTCTGTTGGGTTAGCTGAAACAGATGTTGTCATTAAACTTTAATTACATCATGGCTCACTTTTTAATGCAGTGGCTAGAAGAGAAATAGAAGGAGTTTTTGTACCGTACGTTAGGGGAATATGAAAACAGCAGCTAAGATTTGATAATACTTGTGTGTCTTAAAAAAAAAAAAACAAAAGCCATCAACTTGGGCTTCCTGCATAATGCAAACTATGGAATTTCATTATGTAATTTCTAGATAAAATCCTTTATAATCCTTAGCTGATTTGACTCAGAATAATGTCCTATTGCAAAAATAGTGTTAAAACAGTGGATTTTCCTCAGACTTTAAGCAGTCACCAGTTACCCTGCTTAGAAGCACTTTGCTGATGGTCTGGACCCCATCTGCTTGTGTGTCTGGCCTCCATTAGGCTGCCCATAGCACACAGCATGAAAGACATATCCAAACCCAGATTTTTTTTCTTATCTGAATGAAGAAGACAGAAACCAAGGGGAAAAAGGGTAAACATCTTGCCCTCATAAATACAGTATGTCAGTGCTGAGTTAATGTTTCCCATCCAGTGTGTTGTTGAGTGGGTGAAATTCCAATTTTTCATGAGGATCTGGTAGGCCTAAGAAATTCTGGGTTGGATTTCATAATGATACTTTCCACTCACGCCCACCTTTAAGTCGTGTTCACTCATGATACTGTAATTAGCTCTATTGACTTTGCCAAAACTATAAAGATAGTGAATTGAGCTTAAAAATCAAAAGTCCATTAACTTGTCCTTAAAACATTAAAGGTTTGGGCTGAAGTGTGGAAAAACCTGTGGATTTTCTTATGTTGAGGTTGATGCTCATAGAGTAGGGAAGGGCAGGGAGAGAGCCACTGTAGCTGCATCCTCTTGTCCAGCAGCAAAAATTCCAGCTTGAGTGTGTGATGGGTGTAGCTCTGGAAGGAGAACCAAGCGAAAAATAGCCCACAGTGAAAGGATTATGGAAGTAGAGAATGACAGCAATAGTAAACACCCTATGCACACTGTTTTGGTGCTGACCCTAACAAAATATTTTTATTCCTATGCTGGATTAATCTAAATTGTACTTCAGCCTCACATATGGCATTTGCAGCTGTGTCCACAGGACTGAAAATGAATCTGATGGTGGTGGAGAGTGAAAGTAAGAAGAGTCACAGAGCATTTGAATGAGTGAATGAAAATTTGCAGGACTTGGCATCTGCCAGTTTCCCCTTGGCACTCCCATCGCTGTACCCTGGAGCTCTGTGAAACTCCAGGGCTCCAGTACCGTGTCAGGCAGGAAATCCAATCCATACTTGAGGCTGCGGCTCTCTGTTACGCGTTTGTTCGAGAAGGCTGGCTGTGGTTTGGCTTAACTCCTTCAAATGCCTGGCTCAGCAGCACTTGTGCAATAGTTCAGTTTCAGGGGTGGGACAGTGGCCCTTTAAGTGCTGACAAGGAGGAACAGAGCAGAAATTCACATCTGAGATAATCCATTTTTGATGAGGAAAATAGAAGTGAAAAGGACTAGTATTTACTGGTGTGCACACACTGGTACTTGTACAGAAACATCCTGGTGGCGACAAGACTGCAGTCGCTCACAAGCCTTGCAAGGGGCAGAGAACAGCCATGATAATGCTGCTCTTTATTTCCAGTGCTGTTCAGAGCAGGCTCCCTCTCTAGAGCCATCCCTATGCTTCCCTTCCCTGTTGCCTGTGAAAAGCTTGGCCTTCTCTAGTCCTTTTAATAGTCCCACTTCATTAGAAGGAACCATTTTTATACTGGATACAAATATTTCAATCAAAACAGCAACTTTAAATTAGTTTGAGTTATTTCTAGTAGCTGTCATCCATTGTGAATTTTTTTTTTTCCCTTTTTGGTGGTTCTTGCTGTAGCATCTTAAAATTTCTGCTGTGCATCATACTAATCTGCTGCAGGAGGACTGCAGTAAAAATCAGCATTCTAAAGATTAACCTCAGTTGTTTTAACACATGCATGGACTGTGAAAAAATAATTCTAAATATGTTTGTCTCAAGTGACTTCAATAGAAACAGTCTACAGATGAAAGAAATTCACAGGAGTTCTTATTTCTGTTCTGAAATATCTGTAATAGGATTTTCTTTTAACCTCTGCTTGTGAAAAAGTGAATGAATGGGCTCTTGAAACAGAAGTGATGATAGGTTTTGGACACTTAACTAAGCCACCATGTTATGTTACAATGAATAGACTTAATTTCATTGGACTCAGTGAAGACAAAATGAAAATATTGATGCTTCTAAAATAAATACTTGACATTTGACAAATGATTCCTTCTTTGAAATAAGCCTGCTTCTCTGAATGTTTATCAGGATGTGGTGACTGTTTACCTTGATGAGACCTCCTGCTTCTTCAGCACCACAACTCTGCTGATTTTAACAGAGCCGTGCAGTGGTTCTGCCCGAGTTCCTACCGAGGAAGATGCTGAGCTGTGGTAGCTGAAGTCATCAGCTCAGCCAGCAGGCTCGAGGTAGCTGTCTTTCACATCAGGCACTGATCATGGCCCTGGGGCAGCTTCAGGCAGGCAGGTATTTCCATTTTCTGGTCTGCCGACGTCTTGCAGCCCAAAATCAAACAGGTGCAACAGATAATTTTATTCCAAAATGGATGGGGCAAGTTTTAATTGCAGATTTGATATTTATTTCCATGAGTGAACTGATTTTTTTGGAAAACCTTTTTGGGCAGGATTAGGTATAGACATGATAAATTTTTGCCAGCTTTTGCTTCACCTGTTCATCAGGTCTAAAATACGCAAGTATGTCAAGTATGTCACTTTATAAGGCAAGGCTATGGGAGGAACAGGCAGCAGTGTTATTCTGCTCCCTTTCGCTTACTTTCAGGCTGTCCTTTGTTTTGTGTATCATTTTCAATCTTGTGTATAAACTGGTCATCCTTAAAATGACCACAAGACCCTCTTGTTTGGTCTCCAGATTTTATTTCTGTAGTATCACATGCCTTCTGCATTTGTCAACATAGGAAATCTATTATAAAACAGGCAATAGATGTGTGGATTCCAGTTATACAACAAGCCTGAGTGCCTGAGTCAGCATTAAATAAAAATTCTGAAAAATAAATCTATTTTGATTTATTTGCCAAAATTTCTTGAAACAATTTTACTGCTCTATTTCAGAATATATAATTCTGATATGAAGCTCTGAAGGCAAAATTTTTTCAAGGTTCATACTTAAAATAAAACCTGGAACCACAAACTGTTTAAGACTTCTGAGAAAGGAGAGCTTCCCTCTTCCTTTTCCACTCTTTGAGGCATAAGTGGCTGGCCAACATCAGTCATCATGAGCTGACTACAGATGGGGAATAATAGGTGAAAATCAGTAGAGGAACTTCACTAGATTTCAGCAGAATTAAGGACATGCTTTAACACTTTGAAATAGTGTCCAGGTTTTGACCGAGATATTTTGGAGAATCTGGACTTAATGTGAGAATCAGAAGATTGGGAAAAATAACTGTTTGTCACTCCGCTGTGATAAATTCCCCCAGGCTTCAGCAGAGAGATGTGACTTCCATTTGCCAGAGACAATAAATTTGGTGTTTGTTTTAAAATCAGCATTCACCTGGTTGTAGTAATTTATATTTAGTGGCCTGTTTTCAGGATGAGGATTGGGATGATCAGTGAGATTAAATTGAGGGTTTTTCTAAAAGTGAGAAACCCAGGAGTTAAGACTTCTAATGCATTCTTACTTGGGATTTTTCTTTTTCAGCTGCTCTCATTATTTTCATGGTGCACAGGATTTTTTTTTCCCTCTGGTACTAAAGTACTATAATCCAAATGCAGACTCCCTCCCAGCATTATTTCAGTCACTAAGGAGCACCCAGTCAAGGACTGGACCTCACTGAGCCTACTGGTCTATAAACATTAGACCATAACAAGGTTGTTATTGCTGATTCCTGTTCCTGAGAGTAGGTGTTTCCCTGCCAGTCAGATGCTTTTACACCAAGCAGTATTTTGCTTTTAACACAAACCAAATTGCTCTAGATTTTTGCAGACTAAGTGCAGTTCAATGATAAAACCTGTTCTATGTGGGTAAACCCAGTGGCAGAATCTCAACAGCACAATTATTCTCTGTGGATGTGTACTTCATTAGCAGCCTTTCTAAATAGTGTTGCTGCTCTTGACCAGGGTTACAGCTGCAGTGTCACACCTGTGGCAATACACCTCTGCTAGTGGCTGCTCCCTGAAGGCAAGCATTTAAATTATTCCTCTCTTCAGCCCAACAATCCTTTTATATTGACTTGTAATTTGTTGTTCAGTTTTGAATAATTCTGAGGAGGGACAAATGTCTTTTTTGTTTCTGAGTTACATGTTTGCCACCCATGGGTTACTTTTGTTTAATGTGTGTGCTGATTAAAAATGTCTCCCGCACTGAAAATATGAGGCCTTTTCTACTGTGTTTTCTTAGTTCTTAAGCAAAAAGACCCTTTTTAGCTCTACCTAAAGGTACCTATTAGAGGATTTCTGAGACTGAAATGTTCTTGCAAATTAATTTCAAGATTCCATTAAAAAAGAAAATAAGAAAAAGAAAGCTGTGGAGCTGTCCCCTCGAGAAAACAGAAGTGAATGTCTTGAAATCAGCATGTGATTTAAAGTCACACACTGGCTTTGGCACCCAAGCACTACTGGCATGTTCGAGTACGTGGCTTTTCTAGTCAACTCTCTGTGTATTTTCAGAGTATTGTAATCATGTTCTCTATCAGGAAAGAATTGTGGGAAAAGTCAGAATATAAAATAGGTTGACATAGGGAGCTATCTGGAATTCAGGGCATTTTCTCCTCCATCTTTATTAGTCTGCTTGCGTTGACATAATTGTGGTGCAACACTGCAACATAAAAACAAGTATTTTTTAGAGGCAAGAATCATAGTTCAAATATCCCGATTTAAATACAAATATAACCCCTCTAATTTAGCTGGTTAATTTTCATTGAGGAGCTATATAAATACTTGATACTTCTGGTATTTTTATTTAGTTGTTTTATTTGCTAATTTAATAAGTGAATGAAAAGGGACCTGGAGGATCTGAGAATGCTGGAAAGTTGTAATTTTTTCTCTCTAATGTTAAACAGAAAATCTGTGCAAATAGTGACATTTTCATCTGAGTGAAATATCCTAACGTTTCTTCTTTCTAGAATTGCTAATGAGGTCACACCTTTCTGAAAATTGCAGTTAATTTGCATTAAGTGTAGGGTTTTACAACATTTCAGACCTCCTTAAAATGTTGTGGCTGCAACAGCACATTTATTTTAAGGATATTATTTATACACAAAAATAAGCAACCATGCTAGTAAGTTGTGTCTTCCAAAGGGGCAAAGAAAAAAAAATTACAACTTGGATTAGGGGGAGGAATTTGATAAAGCATATTTATGTCGTTTCATGCTCTGTGCATTCATGTGTTTAATTCCTAGGCTGGTTTGTGTGTTAATTCAGAGAACACTAATGTGCACACAGTGGAGATGCATAGGCAATTTCCTTGTCTCTTTGAAGTGTAAGTTGGAAAGCATGTAATTTTCTGTGGATTTCAGCACATAGTACCAATTGGAGCTCTTGTCTATATTCTGCTTCTGCTAAAGTGGCGTGAATCAGAGGTGGCTTGTTTTGTTGTTTGGATTTTTTTTAAATTAACACATCTATGGGTAAGAGGCTGAGCATCTCATTTTGGAGATTACTGGTAAACAACTTAATGTTTTCAACAAAACAATTCAAGAATCATTAAAGTGCAT
Source organism: Cyanistes caeruleus (assembly GCF_971803275.1). Classification (NCBI taxonomy): domain Eukaryota; kingdom Metazoa; phylum Chordata; class Aves; order Passeriformes; family Paridae; genus Cyanistes; species Cyanistes caeruleus. The sequence goes on along the minus strand of NC_141701.1, from coordinate 59,531,336 downwards.
CACAGGGATGTGACTTGAATGAAATATTATAAAACAAAATTTCAGAGGTAAGCAATAAATCTTGTATAGGAGATTGTAGAACAGGGCAGAATGGGAATAACCTTATTCTTTCCTAATTACATTGTCTCCGTGTGCAGCTTCTTAGCCTTCTTTGGTTTTTGAGTGCAGGGATTTTCCTTGTGTTTTGGAGTGCAGTTTCTTGGGAGATTTGTTTGGGGATTTTGGGTGTGGTGGTTTTTTGTTTGGTTTGTGTTTTGTTTTGTTTTTTTTTTATTGGTTGGGTGTTTTGTTTTGTTTTTCTCATGTGTTAGTATCTACTTGTGCTAAGAATGTTGAATCAAATGCACTTTCGGGTTTCTGCCTAAGGCTTTGGGGAGAGACAGGTGGATCAAAAACACGTCTGTATCTGTTTTGTCATTCTTAAAACTGCTTCACCATTCAGCACACAGGGTCTCAAGCCTGGAACTCTTAACTGAAGGATTGCTTGTATCCTGACACCTTTTAAATTAGCCCAGTGGTTGGTGAGTTCATCTGAAAAGGCAGAAGAGAAATTCCAGGTCTGTGAAAATACTTAACGTAAAACATCCTGCCAGCAGTTCTACCTCGGCCTTTATATGTGATAGCCAACATATCTCAGATGACCTCAACTCTCAGGGGAACATAAGAATAGAGGCATTCTCTGCGTGCATGAGTGGTTGGAATAACACTGTGCTTAGTGATCAAATGAACAATCCCTTTGAGCTTTCGAGATAGTACCCCCTCTCACAGGGCATCGGAAAGCATTTCTTTAACAATTATGCAACAACAAAGCACAATAGGGTCGCTGGTTGCCATGATTTCTTTCTGAGGAGGAAAGTCAGAGTTTGTTACCTTGTTGTTACCATCTCAAACTAAACCTGTTTGGCAGTTGAGAAATGCAGCCTGATCTGTTACCAGATCCCTGGTTTTAGTAGAATAGGGTGCTGCAGAAACAAATATTTGAGATTTTTTGTGGTTTAACCTGCCTGGTGCTTTTTTTTTTTATTTTTTTTTTAATACCTCCCCCCAGCCACCCCTCCAGTCTCTTGTCTGGTGTTATTGCTTTTCCTTAAAGCAGTTTAAAGATCCTAAAACAGAACCACAGACTGTGCTTTTGTTATGCTCTGGGTCATTTCTCCAGCCCAGTGGTTTTTCTTCTTTCTGTGACTGATTCCTTCTGTGTGACTATACTGTTTTACTGCTGTTGTCTGCTTTTGCTTACCAACAGTCTTTTTTCCCTGTGTTTTTCTCACCACATTTTCATCTCACCTGCTGATCCATTTCTTTCTGCCAGGCTTTCTTTAGCTGCATTTGCATCCTTCCATCTGACTGGTTCCTTCCTTTTCTTCCTTATCCTCTTCTCTTTGTGGTCTTCCTTTACTGCCAGGGGTCAGCACTTCAGCTGCTTTCTAGCATCTTCTCTACCAACGAACACACAAAGTTCTCCTTCTGGTGAGCTTCTTGATGATTTACCTGGTTGTTCCCACAAACATTCTAAACAATATTAGCCTATCTATCTCTTTTCTTGCATCCCTGATCATAAAAAAAAAAAAAAAAAAAAAAGGGCAGGGGGGAAAGGGGTCAATATGAAGTAATTCAGATGTTACATTTTTTGATTTTTAAATGTTGAATGTGGGACAGTGCAAGCCACATACCAGTGATTATTCCAGCCTTGCACAAATGAATACTGATGAGATGACCTGGGATAATAGCATTGCTCAGGGCTGTTGAGGCCATTCTGCTGTAATAACAAATTCTGGTCAAGACAGAGCAACAGGATGTCTTCTATTTTCTTTGAATTTGAATTTGAAAACTAGTAACAAAGCTGAGGTTTTCTTATGTTGTGCATGTGTGTGTGCAAACAAAAATTTGTATGACACACAAGTGCTGCACGCTTAGCAGCAGAATAAGTAAAAATACATGTTATTCTGTGTTCTCTGAGATGTTCATATTACCTAACATTTTCATTCTAGATGAAGAAGAATAAAAGTTGAAGAATATAAATTGCATTCATTTAAAATTAAGATCTGGAGTTCACATTATTTGCTGATGCAGTGCCCATACCCTGTTAAGATCTCAAGGAAAAAAAAGCGTGCTCTTTAGCAAAATTGCAAGTTCTCAGCCACTGAAATGGGCCTCAATGTAATAATTATATTCTTGTCATAGAATTCTACTGGTTTGTTGTTGGGCTTCTTTTTTCCCTTTCCTCCCTGCTAATTAGTTTAACGCTGCCAGCATAAGAAACTTACTTTTACTTTTATATTTGAACTATTTATCTATAATTTCAGGTTTGTCTGTACTTTTTAATAAAGGGAAGGAATTTCAGTCTTAGCCCTGGATCTCAGATATGACCAACTGCTGATTCTAGAATCTCACTAGCTCTTCCTGCTGCTTTCAGCCTATCCCAGTAGAATAGGCTGTGATGGTTGGCTTTGAGCTGCTTATAATCAGGAGGTGCATACAGTTTGTCAGATGTTGCATTGTTGGAGGGCCAGAGGCTGGAAATGGGAATGTATAAATTTGACACTTGATTTGATAGTCCTGCTGAGTAAAAGACACATGGATTTCTCCCTTTGCAATCTAATTTTCTCCGGGTGGAGTAGAAAACCTATGATAATGGAGGCCAAAAGCAAGTGGTTATTTAGATGACAGCAAACGGCTGCGTAACTGGGGTCCCAAGGAAGAATGGGAAGGTGGGGAAGCTTTGCTGGTTTTATTATATCTTGCAGAGGGTGTTTAGTACAGTCAGTTTTCTCAGGGTCCCCGTAAGATTTTGTTTATGGAGACAAGTGAATGTCTAAATCTACTGCTGAACTTTTTTCCTTTCTCTTGATTATTTTAAGTACTTGTGGATTAGTATCTCTCTTCAGATTTAGAAAACAACCTACCAAAACAAAGTCCATATGAATATGCATGATATAATTGACAACATGTTACCCTCTCTGTTAAGAGGACGAAACTGGCAGGAAACAAAAAGTGACATAACATTCTTAAGCAGGCAATTTGCATGTTGTGGACGGATTTTCTGAAATACTTTAAGGAAATTTTAAATACTCCAGGAAAAATATCAAAAATATCATAACCAGAGTGTATTGTTAAGTAATGAAGAATGTTAAACGCAGTGGTGAGCTCCACAGAATATTCTGAAGCATTTTCACATTCTCAGCTCAGTCTCAAAGGAAGAATTGTAAAAGGAAGGGAAGGACTAGAAAAATCTGGTCCATGGGAGCATTAGTGATGAACGCTGTCAATACCATGTTCAGAGAGCTCTGAGATGTGAAACAACTGTTGGCATTTGGAAGTCTGGGCAGGGTTTGGGGATTTTCTTGGAAGAGTTGAAGGTCAAAATACCTGATGCCAGACTGCATATGAGCTTTTACCTGGCAGGCAAAATATTGACACCACTAAACCTTTCCAGTTTGGCTGGCAGCAGTGCCCCTAGTTGTGTGTGTTTTGTAAGAACACACTCGGGGCAGCCAAGCAAGATGGATAAATGGACACATATTCTTAAGCAGCAGCCATCTGTGACATCCAGTTCCACTTGGCTAAGCACTAATTTGATTTTTGTTTCTACTTTTTAATTTGTTTTGAGCTCATTGTAAGCTGTTTGGATTGGTTTGTTAAATTTGAAGTAAATAGTCCCAAAGCAGAATTTGATAGCCACTGCTTTATTGCCACCTTCTCTCTCCACCCCATTTGACAAAGCCTAATTCCAAGGTAGAGTGGCTATACATTTGGCCTGATTGCTTTTGATTTCCATTAGACTTTACTGCCAAAACAACCTGGTCATACCAGTGACAGGGCTGAATTTGTCTTCCTAGTAACTTTGCCCTAAAAAGCAATTTAACTCAAAAGCTTTCTTCAAAAAGGGAGGCATTTTGGGGCAGTAACTACACAATGAAAACACTTCACTTCTGGAGACCCGTCATTTTTAAATTGCTCTGGGTGAACACATTCCATTGTTTGATGAAAGAAGAGACATTAACAATTGATTTGTTACATCTTCATGGGGCAGCAAGACAAGGGAAGCAAGAGGAATGTGCAGTATGGAGAGTACACTTCTGCTGGTAGGGGAGCAGGATGTTTCCTTCTTCTGCACCTGGATCTTGATCTGAAGGTCATGGCATGTGTCTTGCACTGGCCATGGTCATGGGTTGAAAGCTTTTATTTTTGGTTTCTTGGTCTGTTTTGTACATGTACAGTAGTAGAGTGTTCACATCCTAAGTGGAACTGAAAATTTCACAAGCACATAACTGATCCTGAAATCTAAAGATTTATTTCTTTACTTTGGAATTCTTTCTCAGTGAATGATTTATGTTTATATGTGCATCCTTTAAAACAAAAAAAATTGTTTGTCCCTTATTTTAAAGTTGAGGGATAGCAACATACAAAGGAGCCTTCTAAATTGCAGGGCCCTAGCAACATTTTCCATCTCTCCTAGGGCTAGGTCCTGTTTCTTTCCCTGTATTCATGTGCTTACAGTCTCTTTACTTCCCTCTTCCACACCTTTGTATCTATGTTCCCATGTAAAAAAAAAAACCTTAATGAGCAGGCTGGGTGCCTGAGGATGTCAGAATTCACATCCTGACACACGTCACGTGCACAGCTGTACTACGAGAATGAACAAACAAAAAGAACAGATTTTTTTCAGGCCGTTTGGGGTATGGCTCAGGCTGCTTCTCAGTTCCTCAGAGATTTTGTATTACATAAATTTCCAATTTGTGTAAAACAGATGCAGGGAGGACTAAAGAATGCTTTGACAATATGATGGGCATTTCCCAGGGATTGATCAGTTTAGTTCTGGATCATGATACTGTGTAATTCCTGTAAGAGGGATGAAGCACATAGTACTCGATATGTATGCTTAGTCGGAGATAAAAGAGTTCCACTCAGCCATTTTTTAAAGACTTTTTAGCTATTGTGTGGGGCAAAGAGTGTTTCAGTAGAGGAGGAAAAGACATTGCTTCTCTGGTATCACTGGCATCTCTCCAGTCAGCATTCAAGTGCCATGGTATTCTTTGAATGTCGTGATTTTCAGAAGCAGAGCCTTGTTTGATCTATTTTGTGTTGCAAAACACGAAAAGACAGTCTCTGAATAAATTTCTTTCCATAGAATCACTGACTCTTCTAAATGTATTTAATTTCCATGTCCATTCCTTTTCTGGCTACCATTTAAAGCATATTTGATCTTAGTTAGCAAGCCCTTCTGCAGGCTTAATGCTGCTGGTACCTCTGAGTTATTAATGCTCAGGAATGTTTGTGTAGATGTTACTGGAGAAACTGTATGGCCACATGAGAAACTTCACTGTCAGAAGGTAACCTGGAGCACTCCCCAGGGATGTGGTGCCTCTGCCTTGCAGTACATCCACCCTTGACTCTTGCTGACATTTATTCATTTGTTAAGGGTTTATATTTATTAAGGGAATTGTCTTTGTTCTGTCACCAGGTAAGCCAGCTTTTGCTAATTGCATCAGATCTGTGTGCGTGTATATGCAGGATAGTGCTAACAAAAGAATTCTGCTTACAAAACTTAATAGTTTATTCCATTAAGTAGGTGTCAGTTGCCTGTGAATCCATGCAGACTTAGAGCTATACAGATGCATTGTTTTTGGATAATCTTGCACATGCACTTTTGATATACAGGTTTTACAGCCACCCGATTATGCTAAAGTTCCTGTGAATTGGGCTGGGTGTCCTGCCACTCACACAAGTGCAAGTGGCTCCTATGGACTTGAATACCAGTCAAAATAATCGTAAAAAAGTAGCAAGTCTATACTTCATTGCAAGCAGAAGAGTAACGTCTGAAGAAAATGTAGTTTTATCTGCTGGTTAGTTGAGGTGATGTGATTTATCATTTAGCCCCATGCAGCTTCTAAGGACCATACAAAGTGTGCAGTAATTAAGTGTGAACTACTCTGTAAGTTAACTTTCACTGTATTTGGGAAGCTTGACACCTTTTATTATGTGTGACAGACCTGGCAATGAGAGAAAGATGTAAGCAGCATGACTTCAACTTGCAATCATCTAGTCAAACTGTATCAAATGATAAATTAGACTTGTATGAAAAAGAATAGATGCTCAGATAATGTCGTGGTATAGCTCCACACCAAGTTATCCTCTTTTTTCTCCCCTTTTTTTTTTTTTTTAATATGGATTGCAACATGCTGCTTGTGCCATCAGTAGAAGGATGTAGTAGTAGGATAATTTGACAATTGCTGATTTCAACTAAGTTGTGTCAGCCACCTGCAAAGAATATGGGGCTTAATTTTATTCCCTTCAGGTATGTGAGAAATATTTTCCTTGCCAGAATAGAAAATTGGGAAATTGAAAATGGGGTGAGTGATAGACCTGTCTTATTTATTGTCACAGAAAGAGCTGTCAGGAGATGTGGGTGGGAAGAAGGGAATTTTTTTCAGTAAATGCCTCTTTATGATACTTTCTGAAAGGCAAGCAGTCAGAGCTGGAGACTTGAGCAAGTGTGTTTGTCCTGGTTATGAGCCGTGGGGCTGAGCTGGTGCTGGGGTGACAGCGAGGCAGGCAGGGTCAGGCACTCGGGCAGGGGAGCAGGAGCAGCGAGGGCTGTCGGAGCCCGGGCAGGTCCCACTTGGGCACAGGGCTGGGCATGGCCAGCAGCAGTGGGCCAGACACCCAGGGGGATCCACAGGGCCTTGGTCTCATCCCAGCTGAGTCCTGGCAGGCTGAGCCTGGGCTGGAGCTGGCATTGGGCAGGAACGGGGAACTCCCAAGGGAGTGAGTGGGAAGAGGCTGCAGAGCCTGCTGGTGCACTTGGGACCTGGAAAGGTATCCTTGAGCCACGTGTTTTTCCAGCTATTCTTCACAGTTACTGTAGATGGAATTAGATTTATTTTCCTTCGGTATTTTTTTTTTTATCCTTGATTCCAGTGCTTCAGGCTTTCAGTGGGAAGAAGAAAAATTCCTAGTAGGCCATGAACACAAATCTGAAAGTACATGGCAATTTTCCTGCTATTTCCAGCACATTAGACTTTTGCAGTCTGTGGCAATCCTTTGTCAGACTGTCCAGGTTATCCTGTTTTCTCAGGATAAGCAAAGTCTGTGATTCTCTGCAATGGACTGCTTCCTAAATTGAGAATTGAACCAAAGTGCAAGGGCTTTATAAACAGATTGCACGAATTTACTTATTTCAAAGGGATGCTAGGTAACTTTCTGGGAAACCAGACTGTGAATATCAAAGACTTCTCATTTTGCCAGTCACAATCTGTGGCTGCAGAAATGCTCTTACAGCACTTACTTGGGAAATAAATAACTTTATGTTTTCAAAGATAATATTAACACAGCTATTTTTCTGCCTATGGAGCACTTTCTGCCTTCTGTGAGGTGTCTGCACAACTTCCTAGGAAGAAGAAAAATGAAAACTTCCTGCTGAGAAGACCAAGGCGGAGTTGTTTTATTTCTGAAACGGCTTGTGGGTAGTGCTGCTGCAAGCACCGGCCCAGAACCATGAATTGTTGGCTGCTGCAGCCAGGAAAGTGCCAGCTGGAGGCTGCCAGTCCCAGGCCAGTGCAGCACCAAGCCCCTGCCAGGCATTAGTCAGGTTTGCTGGCTGGGATGAGCGTGGTGTCAAGGCTCACACATGACTTCTGCTGGCCTGGGGCACAGGGGAGCAATCTCTGTCTGCAAAATTCAGGCATGGTTTACCTGCCTCCCCGGGGCTGCATCCCAAATCAGGGTAACCAGGACTGCGTTCTGTGTTCATCTTCTGTAGACAGTTGCTGCCCTGATGTAGTGTAACCCATTTCTGGTGGAACCCATTGAGTTGTTCTCAGGCTCTTCGTAAACTTTTCCAGAAGTGGTGGTTTTACTCATTCTCATGCCTGCTGTGTGGATTGAGAGAAACATACCCAAAGTACACTTGGGGAAAAAACATGTTTATAGCCTTTCTTGCTTGTTAAAATATTATGTAGCTCAATCATACTACCAGTTTAGTCTTCAGAATTAACAGCTCTTTTTGCTGAACATGCTTTCTTCATCACATGAAAAGTGACTTTATATGTAGCCAAATAGCAAAGTAAAGTTTGTGAATTCTTTTATTTTCTTTCTTTCCTTTTTTAATAGCAGTAACTCCCACGAACTGGTACAAGGCTTGGTACTGTGCAAGCAGTTTTTCACTCTTAGAATGCTGCTACTGAAAAGCAGATATTGTGTGAAGTACCATCGATCACTGCCGCGGTTTTATACAGTTTGTCACCATTGTTCTTCATATAGCATTGAGTCACATTTAGAGCTATGGTACAGCTCACAAGTGTTCAGCGTGGGGGTAAAAATGTGGTGTTTTAATTGAAAAAAACTCTTAATTGTTTATACTCTGATATCATTGATTTGTTAGTGTATAGCAAATATGTCTGATGTGGCCTAGTATAGATGAAAACAGATTTAATAATATGTTTAGAAGTGTAGGATGTTGTTTATAATGATGGAGAGTGGAATGAAGTTTCTAAGGACACAGAACAGCTGAGATTAGAAATATTAGAGCAGATATCTATAAGGCTGTTCTAACAGATGCTTATCCCAGAGGCAGAAATGGACTTTTATATCTTTTTTTACATTAACAGCTTTGGGATTCTCTAACAATTTCCTTGGGGTTTTTTTATGACTGAGAGCATACTGAATCTCAGGTAAAATCCCACTGAAATAATAGATGATTTTAAATTGATGTGTGAGCAGATCACATTTTCTCTCAATCTGTCAAACACCATTTAAATACATCTTTTAGAAATGTGAAATTTCACACTGTACAAATCATACCAATGGCCTAGGCTACTTGGAAAATGTTGTAATTTTGCTCCTTTATTCAACCAATATAGAAAGGTTTTGTTTTCCTTTCATGCACTACCTGTATAAATGAGCTTGTAGAATGAGATGTGGATAACTCTGTTTGCAATTGGGACGTAGGGGAGGCAGCAGTGTTAGTGCAGCCGTTTAAATTTCTTTGAGAAGGGTGAGAAATTAAATATTTCTTCTTTCAGTGCAGAAAAGACAAACTCCCCAAACCAGATCAATCTGTGGCAGCAACCATGTGACACATATTGCTGGTTTAAGAGAACTGTGGGCAGATGCTGATCCAGAGGTGCTCCATTAGCAGAGCTGTAGGTGGTTGCTGCTGGAAAGTCTTTGTGAAGCGTATCCTGACATGGCTTTGAAAGCTCTTAGCTGATGTGGACAAATGTCAGTAATCCAGAGCAGCAGAAGCAAGTGAGAAAAGGCAAAAGGCCTTGCAGTATTAGGTTTCCAAGTGGAGAACCCTTGAATTTAGATGTTTTGTGTTAACATTTTAAGACCGTGTATGGGTTGTAAGCATTTGACAGAGTAAGTTGGGAGAGGCAGCACTTTAATCTTGTGACTCTTGTAGTTGGTTTAGTATTTGTTGTCTGCTTGTACTAGCTTCTGACTGCTCTGACTGGTACTGTGTAGGCAGGCCTTACGACAGGGAGAGACTCCAGAGGTGAATTTCTGTGCTGAGATAATTTGGAATTTGCTCCACAAGAAGCCTGCTAAAGCCGGCAGTAGCATGGCAAGGGATCATGATCTTTGTGGAGGTGGAGCCCGTGGGAGGCAGATAGGCAGCGCAGCAGAGTGGTTTGGACAGCAGCTTTGGTCCAGGAGCCTTGGGAAGAGAAGGCGGGAGGAAGGACTGGAAACTGCTGGGGGGCAGAGGGAGACAAGAGAGAACAGCTGAAGGGTGTGACCAGTGCAAATACTGTCCTTTCCTTCAGGATTTCCTTTCTTACATCTAGACATGGAAGGCTGTGTCTCACCTTGGAGTATGAAGTCTTTCCATGTGGTTGCTGGTGTTTTATTCCCCTGGTAAATGCCAGTCATTGCTTGCAGGGTAGACAGATAAGGTGATTTGTATCCAGATTTAAATGTTTTCAGTTCATCCAGTTCATCATCAAAAAAACACCATTCATCTTTTGTGTTTTTCTTCCCCCGGTATCTTTCTTCTGAACATTTTATTCTCAGCTTTCTGACAGGATTCATATGGAATAATATCTCTGCTATTAGGCCCTGTGCAAGTTCAGTCAGTGCAGAGTGCTTTAGTCTTTTGGATTCAATGTTTTATTTTCTTGGTTCCAAATATTCTTCTTTTCTGGTTTTAGGGCTGCAGTTGAGGAAATTACAAGGAAGGTAAACCTGTTAGCCCTATGAGAAATTCTGGAATAAGTTTTTCTTTCCATCTGTCTGCCAGGCTGGCAGACATTTTAATCAAATCTCCTATCAATTGTTCAGGCATATGTTAGAGTTCATTTTAGAGTGAAAAATATTTCTTTGGTTATGAAATTTCTTCACTGAGGAAATCGTTTTGCTCAGAAGTCTCTGAACAGTTTATTTTGCTGTTTAGTCCAAACTCCCTCTAAAACTCTTGAGAGTTTCAGGGTATTTATTGTGTAAGGGCCTTGAAATAATTTTTGTTAGTATTTTAGCAAACTTCCTGCTGGAGTCTGAGATACAGAGTGTGTGCCCTTGTTTCTGATACTTAATTCTAAGGTCCAGAAAAAACTACCCACCTTTCATTGCATGTATTGTGATATTTTTGTACCCTCCTCTCATTCTGCCACAGCAATTCCATGGCTCTGCTCCTAGGTCTGTGCTGGCATCCTCCATTGTGCATTTTCCAGACAAAGCTGTTCTGACAAGCAGGACAGAGCATGGTAGCAAAAATCCCATTCCCTCTGTTCACGGCAGTGATCAGGATACAACATCCTCGAGTGCTGTGCTCCCGTGCCAGGGCATGCAGAGAGACTTTATCTGTGAGAATGGCCAAACACAGCCTCGGGAGTCTGTGCCCCAGCAGCATCCCTGCCGTGAATGTGCTCAGCTGTGATTTCTCTGCTGACTTTGGAAATGGCATGTGGAATTTGTCCTTTGAGTAATCGGGCTTTTATGGTTCTCCTCAGAGTTCAGTTATCTTGATTGTCACCTTCTAAAATCCTGTATTATTACATGAAGAGATTTTAAAATCTGGTTAAAGTAAGCATTGCCAGGCAGACAAAAACTAAGATCTGGAGTGCTGAACATCCCACGTTTGTGAAGCATTTACCGTGTTTTAAAATTTACAGACAGCTGTTGATCTTTTAGGCAGAATAACTTTCTCACCATCCATACCAAAGGCAGCGCTGGAGCTGCACATGGCTGCTACAGTGTCTGTGAGAGAAAGGGACCTCCTCTTAATGCCAGCATGGTGAACTGGAGGTGAAGCTCAAGACCTGGTCCTCTGCTTCCCCAAAGGGTTACAGAAGTGTTCAGCTTCCACCTCATGGATGCAGCTGGTGCTGTGGCTCTTGTCCCCTCGGGGATGTGAGCCTCTTCCACCTCCTGGGCACAGCTGGGTATGCAGGTCACAGTCTGCACCCTCCCAGGGCAGGGAGCTGCCCACCTGGGCTTCTGCCTCCCACAGGGCTCTGGGCTACTCAGAGTAATTCATCAGTCTCTCTGAGATGTGATAAGCTCTGTGAACAAATTCTGTGTGACTGGGAGAAACTCCTGCTCACTTTTGCTCCTCTGACCTTTCACCATAAGTGTTAGGCTGAAAATCCAAAGTTCCGAAGTGAAATTAATGTCAGACAACAACTAATGGCTGTGGACTTGTTCTGATTGTAAAGAACTGCAGTTACAGCAGACTTGAACAACTCTACCCCATCTTTTTTTGGCTTGTGTTCGTTTGTTTGTGAGGTATGCTTTGTCAGCTTCTGAAGAACCACATCTCAAATTTTGTTTTACATATACAAGAATTCAGCAGAATGGTAAATGGCTTATTTGTGCCCAGGTATTTCAGATATATTTAGAAATATTGGCAAATATGTGTGTCATACTCAGAATGTGTCATTTATACCAATGTGGTGTACTGCAGAATTTTCTGGGGAAAAGAAAGGTCTTCTGAAGACTACCAGTATAATTCCCCTCTGCAAATTCTGTAACCATGACTCTCTGGGATTGCTTGTGCTATTAAAAGCTTCAGTTCAGAATACATTAACAGGGAAAAATAGAGAAATCCAGAGATATGGCAATGTACACCTGAAGAATGCATGGAAATGTCAAGTTTATTGATTACATCATCCTGCAGGTGATTCAGAGCCTCCAGAAATCCAGCTTGCATTGTGCACTCTTCTGTCTAGGACTGCCACACTCCTGTAGTTTGCATTTCACCTGGACCTGCCCTATACAAGGCTGTACTGGAAAGCAAACTTTGAAGTTATGTCCTCAAACCAGCAAAGGGGGGTGCATTATTTTGGGAGGAGTTAAAACATTCATGTTCTCTCTTTATTTTAACATATGAAAAGCTCCTCTACAATACTTTGGACTCTGCTTGGCTTTAGTTGGGTTAGTTGGTCTCAGGGAAAGTTAACACACAAGAACACTGTTATTCTGTAGGATAAAAATGCAGCTTATAGGAATTGGAGTTTATAATCTCATGCTGTAAGTGGTTTCCCTGTGATCACAATCAAACCATGTTTTTTAAAGGTAGCTTAATTGGTTAACTTATTACAAGTGTATTTTATTCTGCAGTTTATACTTAAAATAATAAAATACCACTCAGACACTTAAATTCTAATAAAGAAAAACACAGCAGTGTTACCAGGCAGGCCCTCTTTGGAGGTGCTACATGATGGGTTTTAACAGGAAGTATTCTACAGATAGGGTTTGGTTTTGGGGAGTTTTTTTGGTGCTACTTATCATGCCCTGAGCAACTTTTTTGAACCACCTGGTTCAGTCACTGTCCTCACCTTGCTCATTTCACCAAGGTTTCTTTTTCTGCTGCTTTGAAAGCCCTGTTTCTCTATGGTATTATGAAAAAAAAATCAACTGTAATATTTGGCACCCAGTTGCACTGATGGAAATGGGTTATTTTCCAGTAAAATATAACTGATGTGGAAAATACAAAAGGTAGTGGAAGTTGTGAGGTCTGATGGAATGGAAGCACTACTTATTTTGCCATTCTTTGGTGGGGGAGAGGGGGATATATCCAAGTTTTACAACCTAACAATTACTCAGACTCAGTGAAAACTGAAGCAGAAAAGATGAATAATCAAACAATCTTTGTCTAATGCTAGTCAGTTGCACAGTTTTTAAATAATACAAAAGCTGATGGGTCAGCAGGTGATTTAATTTCTCCTCCTTCAGTACAAGAAACCGTTTGTTACAAATGATGCTCCAGCTCGCTTTGCTGTGGGAGGATCTTTTCTGAGATATTTGAGATTAAAACAAACCTATATGTTCTAGTAACACAAAGGAACATTTTTCTTTGAACTGGTGGGTGGATAAAATTCTTTGTTGAAGTTTTTAAAAACCTCTCTGCAGGCCGTGTGGAGAATTGCCGCATGCTTCTCATAGATTCCAAATTTCTGCCATAGCAAGTCCCACTGGTTTCAACCACAGGCTCTTTTGTTTTCTGTACTCGCCTTTGCAACCCTCAGCAAGTGGAAGCAGTGCCAGGAGTTGTGGAAAACAAGAGCGAGCGGGTGCGAGCCAGGCCTACACTGCTGCATTCCTCTGCAGTGGCAGGACACCGTGTGGGCTTCGTTTCAGCTCCTCATTGTAAACCAGAGGCACGGAAAACCAAGTGCCCAACTCTGTGAAGGCATGCAGAGTGCAAGGCAGTTTCTGCAACCAAGTAGATTGGTTTTAATTCCAATCTGAAGATCAAAAGTTGTTCTCACTCAGGGGATGCTTTTAGCTGTTTCGAACGCCTCTTTTTACTTGCAGGCTTCTTTACCTGTCCTCACAAGCAGACAACACCTTCACACACCCACGAGGCTCATAACAGTCCTGAGACACTTTCATAGAGTCACAGAATCAGTAAAATTGGGAAAGACCTCAAAGATTGAATCCCACCTTTCACCACCACATCAACTAAACCACAGCACTAAATGCCACATCCATTCCTTGAACATTTCCAGTGACTCCATCACTTCCCTGGGCAGTCCAGTTCAATGTTTAATCTCTGGTGAAGGTGTGTCACTGAATTGCTGAAATACACGCATAGCGCATTAAAAAGACGATGAAGAGGAAGTTAAGCACCATGCAGTGACAGATGGTGTGTGACTTAGGCCTCCCAGATAAATTCTTGTGTGTTGAATCTGATATGACTTTCACAGTAGGTTTAAGAAGAAAAAGGTCTGTTGCACCCCTGCATTTAAGCCTCAGCATCAATGACAGGAGAACACAGAGCTGGTGTGCCAGTGTTGCTCTGATGCCTGTGGTTTGAAACACCTTGCTGACTGGTTTGCTTTCATCTCTTTCTCTGACATGGGCAGAATGAACTGGCTAAATTTCTTCAGTAAGAATACAGAAGAGAGGGAGTTGTTAAAGGCATAAATAACACAGGGTGTACAAGTCTGGGGAAGGTATGATGTTATTTTTCCTCCACCAAGTCTGAAACATGGCTCCTGGAGTGCAGCCCCTCACAGTGGGTAATGGGATGTTAAAGCATTTCAGCCCACAGTAACCACACATGCTTCCCATTAATATCCAGACTTTGGGCATGGACTGTGGGTTATTACTGCACAGACTTGGAAGTGATTTCACATCTCTGACATGCAGCTGCTATGAGTTGTGTGTGCCTTGGTGAAAATACAGAAAAGCTTCCCAGCAACATGACTCCTGATATATCAAGAATCTCTGATTCAGACAGTATTGCTACTTTTTACACACTGATACCATAAAATGCAGTTGCCTTCAGCAGAATTATAATGCTGAACATAAACTGTAATGAATATACAACATATTTTTAACTTCTAATTTTTATCTTGTAGTCATTTCACAGAACCAGTCCTATCAAATCATGAAATTGTCAGCAGAACTAAAAATTACATGCCATTTGCTGATTCACAAGATAAGATTTAGGCGTGTTTATAAGAGTGTCACCATCCCAGCTGTGTGTTTTCACCTAGTATTTGATTGGTTGCATTATGGTCTTACTGGGTAAGTTTAAAAAGTCAGTAAAGTTACCCTACCGAAAAAGATACCACAGCAACAATTCCAGTTGCCAGTACCACCTTGCAGGGATCCTTCTCCCAAAAAATGTTGGCTTTACTGCAGAGCAATGCTTAAGGGATGTATTTATCATTTGACTGGTACTTCTTGTAACAAGCAGCTGCATATTAAACACTTTGGGATGATAAAGTCTAGCACAATTAAGGGGAAAGAAAAAAAAAATCAGGCAATTGAAATCAGGCTATTAACCTATTGAACTTGCCAAATTAACGCTACTTATTGTTTATCACTCCATAATCCAGCACTACTTTTATAGATTAAATAAGTGTGCATTGACATCTACGCTGTCTTCATCATCTGGCTTTTAAGCATTGGCACCCTGAAATGAAAGATGCAAACTTTAGAAAGCAGATGATATTTGCTGTTAAAGGACATAGTTTGCTCGTTGTGTTGGGTATAATTTTACAACTTGCCTTGGTATAATTACAGCCTTTAAACAGTTGCTGCCATATTGAAGGGAGTGTATTTATTTTAACCAGATTTTGTGGGTCCAGTACTGCTTTTACAAACTATACATACTCTGAGCCTGGGATAAAAATCTTAAAGTCCTTTCTTGTCCCCCTAAAGAGGGGGCTGATGATTCTGATTATCCTTATGGAGCTCACCAGTAGCTGTTTGTATTAATGAATGCTTCTGGGGGATCACCTCCCTCATAACCAGCCACCTTTGCAATGAACAACTTCACAGGTTTATTTTCCCAGCTCTGAGAATTACCTTTCAAGTAGCTGAGGGAAGTGCTGGAAGTGGTACACATCAGGATGATGGCAAGGGCTGCTGTCTGGTGCACTGAGGAAACCGAGAAGAAACCGCCAAGTCAACTCGAGAGGTTTATTCATCCCATTGTCAAAAGAAACAGCACTGCTGTTGGAAGCACTCCGGCTCTTACCTGATTAAATTAAATTATTGTGAATTGATGCCAAAGTATGTCAAATGTTCAAGGGTTTTTTGGGGTTTTTTCAGCAGATCTGGAGTATGTTTAGGTTAGTATCAGAAATAAAGTGAGAGGACTCACACTTATGTTTTCATCCTGTAGCACTTAGTGTCTGACAGAATTCACATTCTCCTGTGCAATTTTCAGCTTTTTCCCTACTGCATAATTTTATGCTAAAAAGTACATATTCCTATTCTACCTGAGTGAATGCAGTATTTTTGTTTGAAATATGAGCATGAATAATATAACTAAAGTGTCAACTGCAAAGACAGTTAATTCCATGACAGGATGCAAATTACATTTTCCCTCTCTCCATCAAGCATTTTTGTGCTTTCATGTGAGCTCTGCTGTGTAGCACACTCTGCTAGCTCAGCACCTCTTCATCAGCAGGAGAGGGCTTGGAGAAATGAAATCTTTCATGAGTCTGAAAGAAACTGTCCCAAGACTTGGGTATTAGCAAAGGTCTAGTCATTAATAGATCCTATTTCAACCTATTAATTTTCAGTCTGGCATCAGCTTTTAGGGGGCATAATGCTTTCTGCAGAGAGCAGCTAAGAACTGCTATTCCATGAAGTACCAGGGATTCAGGAGAAGAAGCATTTGTCAGGCACTTCTTGTAAAATGTTAAGTGGAAGAAGTTTCATTAACCCAGCCCCAACAATGTAGTCCAAATGTCTAAAATTATGTTGTGCCTTTACCAACAGCAGTGCAGTAACTTTCAGCAGGCTCAGCCACTGATCCTTACTGGCCCAAGATGTAGTATAGAACTAAACTTGGTATTTTTTTTTTAAATGTAGTTCAATGGAAGTAAATACTGGACCAAGTGAGGTTTTTCACTTCTTACTATATTTTTAGTACTAAGTTTTATTGTAAGGAAAATGATATCATAGCAGACCCCATATTCACTGCTTCAGCAGATCAGTGGAAAGGAAACACCCTCACAACTTTTTTATTCTAGTCTGGTAAGAGCTTTATATGCTGTAAAATGTCTAATGAAGGAAGTGAGGGAGGGAAATATGCACTCCTTTGAGTGCATGCTTGGCAGGTGGCTTCTCATTTTTGAGGTGGTTTAGTCTGCAGCTTGGTTTGCCCCTAGAAAAAGCCACATTTCTTGTGCAGAAAAATATCATTCCTTCAGTTATGCTGAAGCCATAGAGAAAATTTGCCTTTAGCTAGAATTTTTTGTTCCTGAAAGTGATAAGCTTTGGCAAGGAGGGAGGGAGGAGAGCAAGCTGTAATGGAAGTGATCTCTTGGCTAAGTGCAATAGGAGTGTTAAACTCATGTGAATCTGAATCATGAGGCACATGGGCACTTCTCTCTGCATTCACTCTGCTAGAAAATGGGGAGAATGTGTAAAGGCTAAATGCACCAGCACATCCATTCTAGTTATGTTCAGAGCTATGACCAATGTTTGTTTCACAATTATACTGCATGCCATCCATTTTAAACAGAAATATTTGTCCAAAATTTATTTCCAACTGTTTGACAAGCATCAGACAAACCCAGTAATTAGGTCTGTGAATTGAAATGTCTGATGGCATATTGCCTTCTAACCATATTAGAGAAGTTAGGCTAGGAGCCATTTTTTGTCTGCAGTGTCTTAGCATAATGAGGATGAATCAAGCTTTTGCAGTTCAGATTTAACAAGGCAGACATAATTCTTTCCTCCGTCTCCCCAAATACTTCTGTAGTGAAGCCTAATGGCTGTGGACACGCTGTTCTGCTGTGGGCTGTGCTGCAGTAAAAGTCCAAACCAGGAGCTGGATTGTTGTGAAATTGTCTCAGCACAGAGTTGGAACCCTGATATCCTCAGCTGCAGCATGTATGTAGTAATGATGGATGTGTTTTCTCTGGCCTTTTATTCTTTCAATTGCCTGTTATTACCACAAGTGTTGTTAGAAACCACATGTTCCAAAACAGTGGTCCCAGCCTCTTAAATAATGCAAGACAACCTATTACTAATACATTTGCCTTACTGCTATAGCTTACCCGAGTTCTTGAAATCTCAGCTGTGACAAAGTTGATTAATTTCTAGGTGGTGCCTTTTGTTGTTCAAGTGAATAGGCACAGATGAATCAATACAAAAAGCTAGATATTTTAGCCAATATTTTATTGTTAGCATTTCAGTAAACAAACTGAAATAAACTTAACTCAGAATTGAGGACTATACTGCATTGTATTTCACTATCCAGTTGACATTTACAGAAAAGAGAGGAACTAAAAGTAGAGAAGGGCAAATACAGATTATAGTTAATTTACTGAAAAACCGTGCTTTATGTATATGGATGACTTAAGCTAAAATGAAAAATTGATTTAAAAGTTCAGTAATTTCCATCTTCATACCCCGAGAAAAGAAGGCCGAGAAAAAGTAAGTATAATCAATTACAGCAGCCTGTAGTTATGATAAAGTGTATTATTCAGTGTTACAAAGTTGATTAATGTAGTTTCTGGCATTTGTAACAAGTAAATAATACTCAGTTCTTAAGATTTCATAGAAATATTTAAGCTGCTGTCATGTATAATTTGCAGTATCTTGTGACTGTTGTTCTAAGCCTCCCTTGAGAACCCAAACTAAGGTAATGTACTTCAGCTTCTGTCAGCTTCATCTTCCTCATTAGTTTTACAGCATTTGTAGAGGGAGCAACAATAGGAATGTGAGAGGAATTACAAGTATCTGCAAGAAAGCAAGACTGGAAAGGAGTAGGAGGAGATGAAAAACTTGTAATCATTTTTAAAGTCATAACAACATAGCTATCCAGGCTGTCCTCTGTATGGAAGAAGACTACAGACTGCTGTGGTACACACAAGCAGGGGCTGGCACAGAGCAGCCCTCCCAAGTGACCCACGAGAAGGATATTTGTATCTGAGGTTTCTCCACTGGAAGTTGTCCTTTGCACAGAGCAAATTTCTGTGGTTTGAGAGGAGTTGTTGTTTGAAGCATTGGGCTGAGAGGTCCCTGACAATTCGTAGCTTAGGGAAAAGAGTTATTTTGATTCTCAAGAAATGGGATAAACTATCAATGTCTAATTAAGCTCCAAGGCCACGGTAGTTTTGAAAATACTTATATGGGACCTAACTCCTATTAAGGACAGTGAGGGATTGGATTTATTATTGTCTCATTGAAAGCACCTTTGGACTTTCACTTGGGTTTCATTAAAGAATTAACAGACTGCTAAGAATTTTTTGTCCATCTGTATTTGTCATTTTGGAAGTCACTGTGTGTACAAGGAACAAATGCCTCCGTTGACTCTGACCAACGTGCCCAGTGCCAGCAGCAGGCTCAGAGCACCATGTGGTCAGGGAAAGAGCAGAGGTGGCATTGCCTTTGGGAGTGGTCCTTGGTCACACCTGGAGTGCCTCATCCCTGCTTGGAGTCAGGCTCTCTCCTGCTGTTTTGGGGCTAATGTGAGGAGGTGCTTCTCTTGTGCTCTTACTTGTGCAGCTCTCAAGGACCATGTTCACTTACATATAAATAGAGGACACTTCCATAGCCTTCTAGTTAATGCCTATGGCAATGCTGTACTTCTTTTTACAAAAAAGTGCCTAAGATCTCTTCTTCCCTTCTCTTGTACAAGTGCTATGGTACAGGTCGTGTGCTCTGCTTTAAGAAAGAGCTTCATCTTCCAAAGAAAAATGACTTAAAAAAATAGTGGCTATACACAGCATTTACAATAGGTTTTAATAGAAGTCTAAATATTTGTTTTTAAATGAACAAACAAGCATACATTCATATAGTCCATTAATTCTGGATGTCCTTAGGACATTATTAAAGTGATCTCTCTCTCTCCAAATGCACTGGAAGACTTTGATTAGTTAGCTATAATATTAACAATATTTCTCTTGCATGTGTTTTATATATTAGAGAAGACATAAGCATGAAGAAAATTTTAGAGGCAATCTTAAATGTGTGCTTTCACTGCTGAAATAAAGCCTCCAGAAAGATTTATACTTTATAGCTTGCTGTGTATGCATTGGGAGAAGCTACTTTTGTGGCACAAATACCCTTCTTTGTTGCCTACCAATACCCGTATTCAGTGGCACAAAGAACAACTGTTGTAAAAAATATTAGTATGCAGATGCTCTGGTGTTTTGTTAATGCATTTAATTAAATACAATAACTCTTTTGTTTGCTTTTCTTTTTCTGTCCTTGAATGGATTTGTATTATGGTATAGAACCCAGGCTTAGAGTTGCTGTTTAAAATGTTTTGCAGTTTCAGAGTGGGTCACACATCCAAGTTAGTTACTTTTCTTTTGTTCTATTAAGAAAATCATTTGGGTATGTTAGTAGTTTCTAATAAGTTTAAGAGCAACTTTTCAGGAAAACTCAAATTCCAAAGTTGCCAGCAAATATTTCCACCACTAAAGAGGTCTTCAGCTACAGTTATGCACTGTATATGTATATGTATTTAACCTATATAGATTTAATAATTGTATTCCTGAGAGACTTTCAGATGTTTTAACTGAAGAAATTGTTCTTGAAGTTCCTCAACATTTTCTAGCTAGTTTCCACAAAAGAAATAAAAAAAATGTACAGCAAAACTGCACTTTACGTTTTTATATGAAAAACTGTAGCAGGCTGATTACAACCAATTGTAACCTACACACAGGTTTTGCAGAAGCCATCATTACTGTCTTGTGTTGTTACTCATAAAATTATTTCACAATTATTCTCAGCCTGAGAAAAGGTTTCTTTAGGGCCCTGTGGGTGGGTGAAAGCATATGAAATGACTGTATCAGGTCTAAAATTGCCCTGCTGAATCAGCAAAGTACTTGAGCCCAGAGTACTTTGAAAACACAGCAGTATTTGCCAGATCCTATCCCTCCCTTGGCAACAAGGGCCAAATCAAATGAGGATGTAAAAAGGTAATTAGGAGACCCTAAAGGTAACACATGACTGACTTACTTATGAGCTTCTGAGCCCCCTTAACTCCAAAAGACAATTCTGATGCAGAGTGTGTGGGAGATGTCTGTGCTGAAGGTTGCTCCTCAAGCAGTGACCTATTAATACTCTTTTGGTGTTCCTTGGAGATAAGTCATATTCTTCAGCGGGTGCAGTTTCCTTTAGAACAGTAGGAGTCATGGTGTAGACCATGAAAACCTCCATAAATCTTTTTGTTACTGATAGAAGGAGCTACTACAGGTGAAAGAAGAGCTAAGTGTGCTGCAGCTGATGCTTCTCAGATACTTTACTGGGTGCATCAGAACATGACTGTGGAGAATGCAACAGGCATTTCACTTACCACAGGGGTCTGTCTTGGCACCTTTCTTGGCTGAAAAAAAAGGCTTGTCAGTTGCTGCTGGTAATTGTTTTTGTCACTTCTCATAAGAACTAAATGCAAATTGGACAGTTTTAGGCCTTCAGCATCAGTGCTAGGACATTGCACCTGAGTGCCAGGATCATCATACATGCACAAAAACTGTCATGAGAGGCCAAGCAGAAATTGCAGTTTAGTCCTCTCTTTTTTGAAGTGAGGACAATTTCAATAGTGGGGAAAAAAAACCCCTTCCCCTCACTGTGCTTGTTTGATCCATACTGAAGTTACAGCAAGGGGCTCCAAATGAGGCCATAAGGTCTGGCATCGTGGAGAAGGAACGTGCGCTTGTGAAGGCACAGATCTGCTATGTCACTGTAATTTTTTTTTTTTTTCCCCATTTTGGAGAAAGATGGCATAATTAGAGTTGCAGTCCTCGAGGGACGAATTCTGATTATTCACTGAAAGCTTCCTCATCCACAAGCCTTCCATGTAAATAAACTTAGTTTCAGTTACGCTTCATCTATTGATCTATTTATAAATGTGTTTAAAAAGCAAACAGAAAAAAAACGCATCAAAAAATCACCTAGAACTACTGCAAATTTGTGTGAGAACAT